>NW_022990502.1:1592851-2252413 GCF_902827175.1 Gymnodraco acuticeps
TACATTAATGAGAAACCCTACATGTTCGAGCACCCTCTATGAATCGTCAAGCTACCCCACAGCACCCCCAAAAGAAAATCTCTGGCGCCGCCACTGTGGGCTAAGCCCCGGATGTTTCCAGGTCCAGGAAACGCCCCTGCTGACAACACTTACATTTAATGATCAGATTAACTAACTAGTTTGTTAACTTAATAACTCGTTAACGCAAAAAATGAACGCCACTAATTATTTTAATGCGATTAACTCATGTGTATTTTTTGTCCTCTGCCGCCCTGGCATAGTTTCAGAGGGCATCAAGTTTAAAATACCATCTACAAGCTGATGCTGACAGCCCCGCTCCTGCCGCCCGCTTGCGGCAGACCACACTTCCCCGCTCACCGGCAGGCCCTAACTGGCCATCGGGAGGACCGGGAGGGTGTGTGTATGTGTGGCAAGAGCGAGAGAGCGAGAGAGAGAGAACGTGCACACCTTACGTGTATTGTTGTTGTTAGCATCTGGTGCTAGCTAGCTGCGCTAACGGATATAAGGAGCTGTTTCAATGAAAACAGAGGAGCGACATTTCGCCGACAACTGCGCCGAGCACTTGACTTTATGCAGGAAGCCAGACAGTGGGACATTGTACGAGAAGTCAGCACACTCAGCACGGATAGTGCACACAACATGATTGCAGCGTCCAGGCAGCTCCCGTTCGAACACACACACACACACACACACACACACACACACACACACACACACACACACCACACACACACACACACACACACACACACACACACACACACTCAATGTTTATTTATATAGCCCAATATCACAAATGTTACATTTGTCTCAGTGGTCTTCACAGTTTGTACAGAATATCAGTATGACAATACGACACCCTTTGTCCTTTGACCCTCACATAGTACTTCCAGAGAAAACCCACAGTTTAAAGGGGAAAATGGGAGAAACCTCAGGGAGAGCAACAGAGGAGGGATCCCTCTCCCAGGACGGACAGACGTGCAATAGATGCCGTGTGTAAATCGAAAAGATAATACATTTACAACATAGGTAGACCAAATGTTTGGAAATGCATGTGTGTATAATAAGAATATGAATCCACAAGGATGTCAGAAATCTTGTGGGAGCCATCAGGGAAGTAGTATGGTGAGAGTCAGGTAGGACCGCAGAGACAGGTTCAGCCACGACTCGAAGTCCAGGACTCAGATCCAGTACTCAGGATAGAGGATCCAGGACACACGACCACAGCAACAGGATTAGCCTCGACTCAGGATCCCGGCGTATATATGGACACAAAAAAGAGATTTGGGGGAAGCTGGGTTAATCGGAACATGAGAGTACACAGGTACAAACAGACAGAAAGACGGAGTATGGTACCCCCCCCAACAGTCCAAGCCTATAGCAGCTAAACTAACGTGTCTACATACATGCACTCCCTTAGGATTGGTTGAGGGAAAAGGGTAGCAAGTAAGAAGTAGGAAACAGAGGTGGAGAGGCAGACGCAGGGAGAGAGGTCCCCACTGGAACCTGAATTGGTTAGAGGTAAGGAGTAGGTCTGTGGCTACGTTCCACACTCCCCGGCCGGGCTAGGCCTTCTCTGCAACCTGTTACCCTCTATTAGAACCTCGAGAGGTCAGAGAGGGGAAAGGTTTTGGATAAAGTTTTAAATATAAGATCTAAGTTTTTAGGATTTAAGTGAAAGAGTAAGAACTAAAATGTATAGGTGAAGAGGCACAGCATATCTACGTCAATGCACTCTTATTAGATTATTTTATTTTATCACTATAAGCTTTATCAAAAAGGAAGGTCTTAAGCGTAATCTTAAAAACTCTAGGAACAACCAACAACCCTGCATTCTTGGAACGCAATGCCCTAGTAGGACAGTAGGGTATAATGAGTTATTTAAGGTAAGATGGCGCCTGCCCATTAAGGGCTTTGTAGGCGAGAAGACACATTTTAAATTCTATCCTGTGTTCTATAGGGAGCCAGTTTAAGGCAGCCAGAACAGGAGTAATGTGGTTCCTTTTCCTAACTCTAGTTAGTACACGTGCTACAGCATTTTGAATCAGCTGAAGTGATTTAACTGACTTCTTGGTACACCCTGATAATAAGGAGTAACAATAATTCAGCCTTGAAGTAACACATGCATGGACTAGTTTCTCTGCATCGTTTTGAGGCAAGATATGCCTAATTTTGGCAATGTTGCGTAGATGGAAGTAGGTGGTCCTTCAAATTGATTTTATGTGGGCGTTAAAGGATAAATCCTGATCAAATATAACACCAAGATTCCTTACAGTCTCACTGGAGGCCAAATTAATGCCATCCATAACTAGTATATCTTTAGATAGTTTGTTTCGTAGATTCCTTGGGCCGAGTACAATAACTTCAGTTTTAGCCGTGTTTAACATAAAAAAGTTTAAGGTCATCCACGTTTTTAAGTCCTTGAGGAAGTCTTGAATTGTATTTAGGTGATTGGTTTCATCAGGCTTGATGGATAAATATAGTTGAGTATCATCCGCATAACAGTGGACATTTACAGAATGATTTCTTATAATATTGCCTAGCGGAAGCATATATAGTGTGAAAAAAATAGGTCCAAACACTGAGCTCTGTGGCACTCCATGTCTAACTTTGGTTTGCATAAAAGATTCATCGTTGACACACACAAACTGAGAGCGTTCAGATAGATAGGACCTAAACCAGGTCCCTTAATGCCAACTAAGTGCTCGAGTCTTTGCAATAGGATATCGTGGTCGATAGTATCAAATGCAGCACTGAGATCGAGCAAAACAAGAATAGAGACAAGTCCCTTGTCAGAGGCTATTAGAAGGTCATTTGTGACTTTAACCCTCTGGAGTCCAGGTGCGCATAATTTTACGTAATTAATCATATATTTTCGATTATAAGGAGTAGAAATATGATTCGGATATCCGCAGAATCGCTGGAAGAGTAGCTTTCCAGCGGTATCTCCTGTGAGACTGTAACCAGGGCACAGCAGCCAATATGGCCGCTCAAAGCAGCTTGACTTTACACTGTGTGGGATTGGTGGATTCGTGTGTCCGTCAAGGAAATCTCGGCCGGCAGCCATCATGGTCTGAAATGACCAATGGACATCGATAAATCACTAAGGACCTACCCACCAAGTAAACAAAACATAAACCACGTGTCTCCCATCAGTTTACGTCTGTGAGGGGAGAGAGAGAGACAGAGAAAATGGCTAAAAAAAACTTTACAGTTGCCGACTTCGCTAGAGATTCTTTTCGCTAGCAGCAGTGAAGATAGAGCCTCAGAACCTGAAGTCTTCGACTCTTCTGAAGAAGAAGAATACAAAGACAACAACAAGGATCCATTTGGACATGAGTAAGTGTAAATATTACAGTAATAGTGAACTGGCAATGTGTGGGGAATACCGTGAAAATGAACAATAGGTTTATTGATATATATTTTTTATCGATAGTCATGAACTTTTTATTGGACAAAATAGACTCTCCATTAGCAAACGTTTACTCTGTGTTAACGTTATTTTGGTGTGTAAAAGTGAGATTACATGTGTAGATGATTAAATTAATCATTTATTCGTCCCACAACGGAGACATTTACAGTGACATGTTTTTGCCATCGATTATTTTATCATACTGTTCTGTACAGATGAGACTTTGTCATAGATTTATGTGTGCCTGTTATTATTTTACCATCCTGTACAGATGAGACTTTGTAATCAGATGTAGCCTATGTATATGTGTGTCTGTGATTTTATACTGAATGTAAAGTAACTGGAAATACCTGTGTGTGTGTGTGTGTGTGTATGTGTGTGTGTGTGTGTGTGAGAGAGAGAGAGAGATCGAGAGAGACTCCTTCTGCAACCTCCCAAAGTTTCTTTTTATGTGTGCATTGTTATTTGTGCTTGAGCAACATTTTACTTGAACTTTATTTCAATGAAATTAGTTGTAATTATTGTCCTACATTTTAATTTGTTTTACAGAGAGGTTTCACAGCTGCCTGGGCCTAGTGGCCCACAGGCGGCGTTTATCCAGCAGCCAGAACATCCATCTGTGCCGGCCCCCAGGTCAAGATCTACTGTGGCTCAAGGGCCTTCACCAGAGCCATCACCACCAAGGACCAGCAGACCAGCATCACTACAGCTGCCTCCACCTCCATCTGCGGCTGCCACCAGGTCAAGATACACCTCCGCACAAAGGCTCCACCACAGCCATCACCTTCAACCCAGCCAGCAAGGAGGTCTCGTGGAGGTCTCGTATAGCACTTGTACCCCCCACCTATACAGCAGCCAATGCACCATCACCCCCATCTTCACAGCAGCCAGACCCACTGTCTTGGAAGACAGACAAAGACCTTGACACTGTCTTGACATTTATAATGAATAGTTGGTTGAAAGTTCTGATGTTCAATATTGTAAATAGTTAGATTTTCCAGTTTCTTATATTTATATAAATAGTTGGTTGAAAAAAACATATTTATAATAAATTGTTGGTTGAAAAAAAAGGTTGAATGCTCAATTTGTATTTGTACACATCACATGAACCTTGGTATGTAATATGAAGTCAGTATTCAGTCCTAATGTATCTCAGTCCCTGCTGTGGTGAAAGTAGAGTGATAAACACCTATTTTACGCAAAATTCGAATTTAATTTTTTTAATTTTAGACATGAATAACACATTTATATACAGTGTAATTCAAATATTTCACTGCTTTTGTGATCCTAAGACTTTGGTAACCAAATCTAAAACACCAAAACAATTCGATCACATGAGTAAATTTGCGTTTTCACAAACGTTTTGAAGATTTTCAGAAAATCGGATGTCAAATTTTAAGCTTTTGAGCTACTTATCTCATCAAACAGTGCTCTAAGGTGAGTATATATAGCAATACCAGAGATTGTCCTGAACATTTTGATATGCAACACATAGGGTGCCATGTTAGAAGAAATACATTTAAAAGGTGATTTAAGAAAACATCTAAAAATCGAGAAAATACCCTTGGACTCCAGAAGCCAGAGCTGTCTCTGTGCTATGATGTGTTCTAAAGCCAGACTGAAAATCTTCAAATAAATCATTGTTTTTTAAGTAATCACACAACTGTTTTGCGAGCGCTTTCTCAAGAATTTTTGAGAGGAACGGAAGATTAGAAATAGGTTTATAATTGGCTAAAACCTCTGGATCGAGGTTGTGCTTTTTAAGAAGAGGTTTTATTACTGCAACTTTAAATGATTGTGGAACATAGCCTGATAATAAAGACATATTCATAATATTTAATAAAGAAGTGCTAATTAATGGAAACACTTTCTTTAACAACTTAGTTGGAATCGGGTCTAACATGCACGTTGATGGTTTAGAAGAGAGAATCATTTAATTTAATTGTTCAAGGTTAATGGCTGAAAAGCATTCTAGTTTACTATCTAGTGTAATATTAGAGCTTACATTTCCGGGAGCTGTTGATAACACTATACTGGTCAAAGGCAAGAGGTCGTTCATTTTATTTCTAAGAGTAACAATTTTATCGTTAAAAAAGCACATAAAATCATTACTACTGAGTGCTATAGGAATAGAAGGCTCAATCGAGCTGTGGCTCTCTGTCAGCCTGGCAACAGTGCTGAAAAGAAATCTTGCATTATTCTTATTCTCATCTATTAATGAAGAGTAGTAGGCTGCTCTCGCTTTACGCAGTGCTTTCTTATATTCATTGAGAGTAATATGCCAAATTAAACGAGATTTTACAAGTTTAGTGGAACGCCATATCCTTTCAAGTTGTCTCGACTTTTGCTTTATTTTGCGGGTTTCGGCATTATGCCATGGAGCTAGTCTGTTGTTTTATTTTCTTCTTCTTTATAGGAGCAACAGAGTCCAATTTTATTCGCAGCGCATCTGTAGCACTATCAACAACATGATCAATTTGGGGTGGTGTACATTTTGTATAAGTTTCCTCCCCTACATGCAGACATGCTATCGAGTTAAGTATTGATGGAATCTCTTCCTTACATTTGGCTATAGCACTAACAGATAGGTTTCTGCTGCAGGAGCTTTTGACTAATGCTTTGTAGTCTAGTAACAGTACTTCAAAAGTTACTAAGAAATCGGATAAAGCAGGATTATGCGGTTCGACTAATAGTTGCTCAATTTCAATACCATAAGTCAGAACAAGGTCGAGAGTGTGATTATAGCAGTGGGTTGGTTTATTTACACTCAGACAGAAACCAACAGAATCTAATATAGAGTTAAATGCAACAGTAAGGCTATTTTTATCGTCGTCAACATGAATATTAAAGTCACCTACGATAATTACTTCTAATTATCTGTTTTAAGTACCAAAGTTGATAACAATTCTGAATAAGGACCTGGTGCACGGTACACTGTAACAAATAAGATTGGTTGCAAAGTTTTCCAGGTCGGATGCGTAAGACTAAAAACAAGGCTTTCAAAGGAGGTATCATTTAATTTTGGTTTGTATTGATAAGTACATTTGAGTCAAAGATTACTGCAACTCCACATCCTCGGCCCGTGTCTCGAGCAATATGAGTATTGATATGGCTGGGTGGAGTGGCTTCATTTATGCTGACATATTCTTCATGTCTCAACCAAGTTTCAGTGAGACAGCATATATCAATATTATAATCGGATATTGTCAAGGTTGAGAGAGGCAAGCAGGACCCAAATGCAGATTAACAGAAAATACCTTTATTTCAAGGTTTAAAGACAGAACTCTTCCCAGTGAACACAGTCCAACAACAACAAGGAACTAACAAAGACTAACAGAAAACACAGAACCTAAATGCACACATGACTAATCAAACAAACAAGAGACAGGTGAGGAGGGAGGAGAAAACACAGGGGCACCAGGTGAACACAATCGGGTAATCAGGGAGGGAAAACAGACAGAAACCAACAGGCAAAACAGGAGGTGAACACTTTTCAAAATAAAACAGGAAACCAAAGACAGAAAAAGACAAGACAAAACACAACACAGACAGATCGTGACAGATATTAAATCATTTATCAATATTGCTTTACATTTGAATACTTTATTTGGTTCCACAAATTATATTACATAAGACAGGGAATCAAATATATCAGGGCTAAGCAGCACAGAACACTTAGGTGAACACATAGCATCTCCTTCTCCACACGGCTAGGCAGCACAGAACACTTAAGGAAACACATAGCATCTCCTTCTCCACACGGCTAAGCTGCAGCTTTAAGGGAACACATAGCATCTCCATCTCCACACGGCTAAGCTCCAGCTTTAAGGGAACACATAGCATCTCCTTCTCCACACGGCTAAGCTCCAGCTTTAAGGGAACACATAGCATCTCCTTCTCCACACGGCTAAGCTTTAGCTTTAAGGGAACACATAGCATCTCCTTCTCCACACGGCTAAGCTGCCAATAATAGCTGAAACAGAGCAATATTTGGCAATTTGTTTGGCTTTTCTCTTTGACATTCCAGCAATTCTCAGACCAATCATGGTGCATTTATATACATGGCCAAGACTTCCGAATATGAGTATGCTATATCTACACTTGTACCCAAAGCTGGTTATCACATCGAGCAGTGGTTGGTATTTGATATACTTGTCCTGGAAAGCCTGGTCCATGTACAGGTCAAAGGCACAGCCTACTTATAATATTAGCACCTCCCTGTGGTTGGTGTCAACAAAAACAACATAAGGTGTATTTGGGATGTTAGCAAAGACATCATCGGTAAAACCAAACCATTCTGGTAACACTCTAGTGTGCTTGTACATTGCTGCGCTAGATGGTAAGATGTTTCGTACCGCATCAGACACAATGTCCACAATACGGTCATGGCGGGCTATGTACAGGCGTTTGTATGCATTACATCCATTTGTTATGTGTGCAATGGATTCTAGGTGTTGTTGTGAATCCTGATGGTTTAAACAGAATGGAGTGTGAATGTGAGGGTACCAGGTGGACAGATTGTACTTAGTGGGTAATACCTCCAGTCTTGCTTTGATGGTAAATGTCAGAACATCCTCACCGACAGCGGCGTTCTTAAACACTGAGTGTGAGACTGAGTGGTCAGCAAACCCCAAACAGGCTAGCTTTCCCTGTAGTCTGAGTCCACACCAGTGCTGCCTGATCTCAGACTGCTTCGTGCTGAGCAGAACCCTCCTTGCAGAGTCTCTGTGCAGTTCCACAGTCGCTTCCTGAGGTGTTGTGATGTTGGCCTTCACAATCACACTGGGGTCTGTGATCAGTTCATCAGAGACGGGGACTCCTGTCTGTGTGTTGAGTCTTGTCCATTTCAGCTGGACTCCAGTCCGATTGCAGAGGTCATTGAGATCTGGCCAGTCAGACCAGACCCAAAGCCCTTGGCCTGAGAGTCCAGTTTCCCAGAGTCTTTCCTCCTGAAGCCGAGGAAGTTGTTCTGGTCTGCGCTGGCCAGGGGGATCTTCCCTCTTTGTAGATCCAGCAGGAGAGAGGCCCTGGCCATTTCTCTTACGGTGACATCATCATTGTTAAGCATGTGGATCAGGTGGGCTAGCCTGGTAGCTATGTAGGTCCACTCGACATTGGGGACTCCCAGCCCTCCCTCTCCACATGGGAGAAAGATGATGCCCCGTGTGGAGTGTGTGTTGAGGCCCACCCACTTTCTGACCAGCTGGACAGTTTTGTTTGTAATTTCTCTCAGTGCCTTGAGAGGGATGTGTACATTGGCAAAGAGATTTTGAATTGTAGCCAAAGCCACCTCTCTCACAGCCTGGAACTTCATGAGGACGGGGAGAGGGGACAAGTCAATCAGGTGGAGATGATAGAGAAACTCTGAGCTCCTCGACCTGCTCCCCCCACTTGCCAGCGATGTTAAAGCTGTGGCCAAGGTATGGGTAGGCCTCATTATGGGAATACACCTTAATAGGTTGGCCCATTACAAGAAAGGAGGGGGGCTTGTCATTCTTGGCCTTATACCAGCGGTTGCCTCCACTGCGGCACTCATGGAGTACGGCACACTTAGCTTGCTTCACCTCCAGCCCTGACCATTGGAGGAACTCATCAGTGCGTGCCAGCATGTTAATGATGACATCCTCTTGTCGTGATGACACCTGCACGTCGTCAGCGTATCCCTGAACAGGATTTGGGGATTTGACATGCAAAGGAGCGCACTGGTAAATCCACTTCATCCATTGGTTGAGTGCTACAGTAGGGTGAAGTTCACGGCACTCCAGGGACAGCCAGCTTTTATTCCCACCTTCAGTGCAATCGGCTCTGTGAGCTGCTGCCCACAGATAACCTGGAGAAATTAACCTTGGTACACATTGGATACAATATTCACAATATGTCTCTCTCCACACACACACACACACACACACACACACACACACACACACACACACACACACACACACCCACACACACACACACACACACACACACACACACACACACACACACACACACCATGTATACATCACTTCAGGGGACATTACATTGACTTACATGCATTTCCTGGAGACTTATCCTAACCTTAACCATAACCAACACATGCCTAACCCTAACCCTTACCCTAACCCTTACCCTTACCCTTAACCTAACCCTTACAGTACCCTAATCCTAAACCTAACCAAGTCTTCACCCTAAAATTAATGATTCCCCTCATGGTTACCTCCAATTTACCCCATAAGGGAGGTGAGTCCCCACACGTGAGACTGTGTAAACAGATTTAGGTCCCCACAAGTATAGTAATGCTAGGCCACACATACACACACACACACACACACACACACACACACACACACACACACACACACACACACTTGAGTTAAGGCGAATATTTGTAAGTGTTTAATATTCACGAGAATATTTGTCATTGTTCAAATGATAATAAACAAACATTTGCATAAAGCATATTTGTCCACTCATATGTTGATAAGAGTATTAAAAACTAAAAATTCAAGTTAGTAGCTATTAAAAGCATAAAAAGAAAGAAATGTATAATTCTTTCTTTAATAGAAATGTTTCTTCTGCCCGTAAAGTGTCCAAACCAGGCTTTTCTGGATAAGCGCATTTTTAAAACATAGTCATTGTCCATGCTGGTTTCAGTTGGATTATTTGTCACAGTTGCTCCGATCAGATCGGTCTCCTCCATTTTGTAGATTATTTACGACTTGAATCCACATAAACACATCGGCAAAATCCGGCTTACTTTGAGCATGTGTTTTAAACAGTTTAATCCCTTTGTGAATTGTTTCCACTTCCGCGCCGTCCTTTAATTTCTTCATACAACGGGAATCCAAATGAATGAATCCTGAGTCCAATAACCATCAAAGTCACTCTAATAGTGCTCCTTAATTACGCTTTCATCCTCCTTTAACAAAATACTTCACATTCATCCAGTTTGTGACAGTAGTTGTAGCTTTTGTGAGACTTTTAAACTTTAATTACTGCTGGTTACCCCATTGGCCCGCTTGTCATAGGTCGGCGATTCATTTTGTGAGATTAATTAAAAGTTTATCAAGATGCTTCAAATTCATACCGATTTAATTTGATATATTTTACAGTATCCATGTTTCTGTTTTTAGTGTGAGAAAATTAGTTAATGTCAGACCATAAGCTCTGACATTTTCTGCTAATCCTTTTATTAAAGATCAAGATGCATTAGTTTATTCTAGATGCTTTTCATTCCCACTGATAGGTGGTTGATAGGCAAGTAAATGCTTACTATAAAAAGAGACATCCATGCTCTGTTAGCTACAGGGAGATAAACCTGAATCCAAACCTTCAACTCGGAGCAGTTTTCACAGCACATGTACCTCCTGTGTCTTAAGTGGTTGTGGGCTGTGTAGGACTTGACCTCCAAATAACACTGCTGTCAGTCAGATGAACACACCATGACACAACACTTGAACCTTCTCTCTCGCCCATGGTTGAAGAAGACGGGTTAGCGTCGGGGGCATGACCGGCCCGTCACCTCATCTTTGGAACACAGGGAAGCCATATTGACTTTCTCAGTGGAGTGTGATCATGCTTGTTTATGCCTCATCCGCTTTTAAGGAGTCCTCTCCCACACACACATCTTAGATTGCTGTTCACCTTGGCTTTATTTCTGTGGTCAGACTTCCACCACATACATTTAGAGGCACAGTTATCTACAGCTCATGGTTGACAGACACTGACACACCTTGTGTATTTAATTGACAGAGTAGATAGCAGTGTTGATAGCATCTTTGCATGTCTAAAAAAATTGTAAGTCTTGTATTCTCTTTTATTTTGTCACTTTAATCAGCATATAAAAGAGCCTTAACCCATCCATCAAAGATACTTTCTATCAAACCCATATAGTTTCATTCAACTGAGACACAGACTATGTATTTTTGAAACATAATTTTCCTCTTACAATGTAAAAGTTGAATTAATAACCATTGTTACGTTCCCTTGTAGAGCTAGGGGTACCAAGGGAAGTAGCGACACACAAGATAGCCGGACGAGAGAAAAAGGAGAGGAAACTGAATGCTGAAGGAGTTTAAGTGAGGTTTTAATTAGTTAATAAGTAAGGCGGCTCACCAGCCAAATTACAAAACAAACTTACAGTAAACAACACACAACTATGCTGGGTCTCACACAGAGACATGCTGCACACATGCAGCCAGATGAGAAGGAGAGAGAAAGCAGCAACCTTCCTCCTGTCCTATATGGAGGCCCTGATTGAGGATTGGGAGCACCTGGGGAGAGGCTGCACCTGGGGACAATCAAGGCTGCACCTGGGGAGTCAGAGGGAGAGAGAGAAAAATGACCACACAAACACTACGGCACGTAACACTTCCCCCCATAAAACCAAACAAGTGTTTGGTCACAGTTACCAACAACACCCACCACCCAGTTCACCAGCATACCATTGGATGCTTGGAAGCTGCCACCTGCTGCTTCCAAGCATCACACTCCGCCGCCAAATGACCAGGGTCACGACAAAAGAAACACAATCTCTTAGTGTCGGGACCTGGGAGAGAAACAGACTGAGCCCGTGTGACACGTCTCACGAGCCCTACAGTGAGGATAACTGCCCTGAGGATAAACTTTACCCCCGGCTATATCGTTACCCATTATGACATCCACACCGTCGACAGGAAATTTGGGGAGCACAGCAACTGGAAAGAAACCAGTAGCCAGTTCAGACTGGACATGGACATTGTGAAGATGTGCGGGCACAGAACCCATTTCAATACCTCTCACCACCATATTCGCATCACAGGCAGACTCAGCACTCAGGGGCAGGGCACCGGCAAGGATGAATGACTGTGAGCCACCACTGTCTCGCAACACCGTGACCTGCCGCTGGTCCTCCACCTTTCCTGACAGAGACAAAGGCAGTAGAGATGAACGGTTTCAAGCACTCATCAGGCCCTTTGTTAACAGTGGCCCGTCCACTAGGACACACTGTTGTAACCAAACCCACCCCTTCTGGGCGCTTGCCATCCACTGTCTGCTTTCTCTTCCAAGCTGCACAGTCTGCTATCATATGACCTGGGTCCAGACAAAAATGACAAGCTCTGTTTATCCTGGGACCTAACAATGGAACACTGGCACAGGGAACGTAATTGTCAGGAGCTCTACGATAAGTGTCCCGCTGAGGAGGATCACGCTGAAAAAAAACGCTCTTGTGTATCAGCGCAAACTCGTCTGCCATAATGGCAGCCTGCTGAAGGGTAGTCACTTTCTGCTCATTCAGGTAGACTACCGTACGCTCCGGTACACAGTGTTTAAACTCCTCTAACATCATTAGCTCGCACACTGAAGGAATGTCATCAGCTTTACACCACCTGTCAAAGAGGGCTTTCTTCTCCCTCGCGAAGTCCACGTACGTTTGGCCAGAAGTTTCCTTCAGGCCGCGAAAACGCTGCCTGTAGGCCTCAGGCACAAGCTCATATGCCCTGAGAATAGCACCTTTCACCTTGTCATACACCAAACTATCCTCGACAGAAAGAGAAGAGCAAGCCTCTTGAGCCTTGCCGACTAGCTTACACTGTAAAAGAATAGCCCACACATCTTCTGGCCAGTGCAGGGCAGCAGCAATGCGCTCAAATGCACCAAAATAGACATCGACCTCTGATTCACGAAACACAGGGACCAAAGAAATATGCCTGCTCACATCAAAGGAGGCAGCAGGACCAGAAGGTGTAACTGCAGAATCACCCATCCCAGCTTCTTGGAGCTCTAGCTGACGCATCCGGACAGCAGTGTCTGCCTCCAGCTCCTGCTTCCTGATCTCCAGCTCCTGCTTCCTGATCTCCATCTCTTGCTCCTGCTTCCTGATCTCCATCTCTTGCTCCTGCTTCCTGATCTCCAGCTCCCTCCTGAGCTGAAACTCTCGCTCACGCTCCTCCCTCTCACACTGGAGACGAGCCATACGCACTTTTACCCTGGCATCTAATTTAGACCCCGTAGGTGAGGATCCTGCCGAAAACGAGTCAAACTGAGGTGTGGTGAAAATGTTTGCCTGTTCCGTAGCACTCTGAACCACCATGCCAGGAGATTCCACTAAAGCAGGCCGCCTCAAAACCCCCTGTTCAACTAGTCCAGTTATCAAAGTAGCCTTGAGTTCACTTTTTACCAGAGCCGAGGAGACAGAAACATGATAATGGTCAGCAACTAACCGCAAATCAACCTTCCTGCACCCGTCTAGCTGACCCACAGTAGGACTGGCCACAAACTGCTCCAACACAAAAACCATCCTCAGCAACGGCTACTTACAATATTATTATCTATTTATTTACAAACTTCCCCAGATCCTGCCTACCAAACTTACCTAACTATCTTCTGGGTCGTGCCGGGCTCGAGGCGACTTTAAAAAAGGCAAACATCAGCGGCCGAAACCCTGAATCGCCTGCCCCCAACAGGGAATAAATCCCCACCCAGGATTACCCCGAAAATAAAAAAGGCAAAATAAAAAACGAGTGCCTGAAGGAAGGACTGATTCAGTCCAGCTAGACACTCCCCTCTCTAAACTGAGGGAGATGTTCAACAGTAAATCATTTCACAGCCAATTCTACACTTACATACACTACTGCTCACCACCAAACACCATATCAACATTAACCAACAACCAAACACTCACTCTGTCTCAAAGATTGGACGAGCCCCCATGTTACGTTCCCTTGTAGAGCTACGGGTACCAAGGGAAGTAGCGACACACAAGATAGCCGGAGGAGAGAAAAAGGAGAGGAAACTGAATGCTGAAGGAGTTTAAGTGAGGTTTTAATTAGTTAATAAGTAAGGCGGCTCACCAGCCAAATTACAAAACAAACTTACAGTAAACAACACACAACTATGCTGGGTCTCACACAGAGACATGCTGCACACATGCAGCCAGATGAGAAGGAGAGAGAAAGCAGCAACCTTCCTCCTGTCCTATATGGAGGCCCTGATTGAGGATTGGGAGCACCTGGGGAGAGGCTGCACCTGGGGACAATCAAGGCTGCACCTGGGGAGTCAGAGGGAGAGAGAGAAAAACACCCACACGACCACACAAACACTACGGCACGTAACAACCATCAAAACAGACTTTCACTTAATTTCTGTTAGCAAAGGAGTGTTCCTGCCACAGACTTATTTGGTCTTGTATGACAAAAATAAAATGTATGTCAGCTAATGTTAGCAAACTTTAGTTATGTAACTGACAATAGTAACTAAGTTAAAGCTGACTTTATGACTCTTGTCTACTTGCTACTGTTACTCTTTGCTTTAACATGTCAGAGATAAAGATTTACAGCTAACAACTGAAAATACATCCATGAATTGTGTACGTTGATTAATAACCTTGCTAGCCAATGGCTTTGACAGCACTTCAATTATGTTTTTGCACTTCAATTGAGTTGACCTCGGCAAGGACCATGGATGTTGAATGAGAACTGGATACAGCTCTGGAGGCAGGGCTGCTATGGAAGTCGCTCAGTGGCGCATGAAGTCAAAATGACCTGACTGTCAAGTACAAAAATACCTGGAATATTGGGGGATCTAAAAGTGGGAATACTACAACTTCTGTGTCAGTCCGTGACGTCATTGGGCGAAAAAAAAGGGTCCCGGCTCCAACGCTGTATCCTGTTCTCTTTATACATCCACTGTCACCTCCAGTCTCCACTTATTCAAATCAATTGAAAGGGAAAATTACTCTGGATTCGGCTTTTGGCACATTAAACACATTTAGGACCTAATGATTTAAATAAGGGTTCTTCAATTGTTGGACTGGGTAGTTGATTTAGCTAAAAAAAAGATTAACAGACATCTCTTCCCCAATATACGTCACTTGGAAAACATGTTTTTGTGTCCTAATTTATGCGACTTACATGGAAGTTGAAGTACCACAGTTTGACCACTCCGAATACTGCTTCAATTAACAGCTCAGTTCCTGGGGGGAAGGTCAGGACATCTAATGGTAGTCTTAAAGCAATTGAAACAAAGACATAATAAACTGTGGCATTAAAATGTCATAAGGTATTGTGGCTACTGTTCCAAAATAGGCTTTACAAACTGACACTGAACAAGCTGCAGAGTAAAATCCTTCCACGGCCATCTGATACAAAAATCCTGTTTTTTGTCGACATTGTGAAAGGATGTTATCTGTTTTTAATAAAATTCCAGGATCTACGACATGATGAATCCTTCCCGCCCTGTAGCAAATGCTGTTCTTTTACCAAGATATTATTGGAAAGCACTGCTCAGAGGCAGTGGCGAGCCGTCAGGGCCCTCTGTGAGGGCCTAAGATATTCTAAAAAATAATATTTGAAAACATAAAAAAAAAAAAAAAAAAAAATGTAAATATTAGTTTTTATATTTTTTTGTTGTTATATTTTTCATTAGTTTTACCAAAATAACTTGATTTAATTGTATTTAAAATAATATTTCCAAAGAAATAAATCCTTCGAATCTGCCTGTTCAGTTTCTGTTGGAATGTGAAGGGTTAAATGCCGTCTCTGCGAGTTATGTGAAGACGGTAGAGCTTGTTGGTCCCTCTCTACATTCACAGAGGGCCAGCTATAGTAACTCAACGAGAGAGGAATGTCAAATGACAGTACAATTGACCAATCATATCTTTCCTCTAAATGGGCGGGCTTTATTTTTGCGGACTTTATGACAAGTTCCGCCCGCTGTGAGGTCTATGCAAGTGGTGCAGTGCATAGACATATAAAGAGTAGACGCCGCATCGACCGCTACTGCCTATTGGCGCTGACGAGCCGTGGGGCCGCCATCTTGGACCGGTCACCCGCTCCACTCAGTGTAATCTGTCTGGCAGGCGCAATGATCTGTCAGCGCATTTAATCAATCATAACTCGCTGAATACAAAACTGATTTTTTTTTCTTTTTTCTGCAAACGTCATATATGTAGGCATGATACCGGACACATGATTCGGCGTATTTTAATATTCATAGTAGGCTTAACAGCAATAGAATATTCTGGTATTTGATAGACTATATGTTATGTATGATAGGTATTTTGCAAAAGACACACAATATACACACACACATATAAAAAAACACTAATGGTCTATATCAGGGGTGGGGAACCTCCGGCCCCCGGGCCGTATACGGCCCGCGAGACCATTTGGTATGGCCCTCGAGGTAATTTATAAACACACGCAAAAAATTAAAGAAATCCTGACCGCAAAATAATTAAACAAGCGAGTACCTGTTTTTCCTGGCAACGGTCATGGTCCTTGAACACAACACGAGCCTTTCGTGTCATCACGTGGTATATGTCTCGTCTGACAGGGGTGCAGTTCTGACGGAGAGCACCAGAACGCCACTCCGGGACTTCAAAAATTGCAGTACCCATAAATCCGTACACATGCTGCAGTTTTTGCGTGGCTGTGTCTTTAGTTGAAAGCCCCTGTTCATCTGTCATTCTGATCATACAGTCAATAACTTTGTTGTTATTAGCATCTGGTTAGCTAGCTATGCTAACGAATATAAGAAGCTTTTTCTCCAACCAGTGAGGTAAAGGCACATCTTGATCATTATAGTTATCAAAAAACAAGAGAATAAAGTAAACTGGTATAAAATACTATATGACAGTAAACAAAAGTTGTTATTAATAAACAAGAATAGTTTGAAAGGAGAGTGATTTGTAAAATATCCATAAAGAAAAAGTAAATCTGCTTACAGTTCTGTTTCATATGGGTGTTGAGAGATGTTTCCATAGATCTCTTCATTTTGCTCTCAAAATGCACCAGATTGATGCTTTTAACTTCAATATTTAAAGAAAAATCTTCCCGGGAGACCCGGACCGCCCTAGAGGAGGTTAGGTCCCCCCCCACTGAAATAATGTCCACATGGATAGGAAACTAAATACATTTGCACCTATATATATATATATATATACATATATATATACAGTCTATGATTTGCACACATTTTGTGTCCATATCTTTCCGTTTGGTGGTCATGCCACACCGTGCACGTGCATGCATGCGCGAATCATGGCAAGATATCTGGATTAAGAGGTTGCTTTTTCTTTGCACAGCATGAAAGAAAGGCCAAATTAATGTCCTGTGATTTTTAAGCAGAGGTCAATAATTTGTACGGCCCTCGGAGGATGTTGAAAAAATTGAAATAGCTCTCGAGAGGAAAAAGGTTCCCCACCCCTGGTCTATATGATAGAGAAGCAGATTGTGTAGGCCTACTACTCAGCTATTTTAATAAGTTGAAAAATGAAGAAACAATACATTATACATAGACAGAAGTTATATATCAGTAAAAATGAATATCTATATCTATGTCGTAAAAAATGAAAATCAACATCTATATCTATATAAAAAATGTAAATGTTCAAGTTAAACACAAGAACATGACACAAACCAAACCATATTTACACAAAGTTGCTCATGAAAGTTTAAATGAGCTAAAAGCCCTGAAAGAGGACTGTTTTGCAGAGCTTCTTTCTCGTGCTCCCTTTCTGCAGGTCAAGAGAGGTGAGTTTGGCAATGTGGTGTAGTCTTATTTTCAGAAACACAGACACAACCAATGACAACAAGTTTGAATAATGGTTGTCGATGCCAAACTGCATCTCCTCAATGTGTTCCCCAAGCTGAAAAACATCCTTCGTTCCAATCTCCTCCCGCACGATGTAGGTGACTGTCGACACCTTTGGAGCTTGCCTTGTTGAAGCTTGGCGAATCACCCTCTCTGCAGCTCTCAGCACCTTCACTGTGCCTTGTGATCGAATCACTAGGCCACCGTTGTTTTTCAGGGCTAGAAGGTGGTAGCTCTCATCAAATGATGAAGGTACAGCATCTCTGACCAAGCTTGCACGGCACACATCACAGGACAGCTTTCGCAGAATCTGCCGGACTACAAATCCTGCGATGTAGACCAGCAGGGCATTTTCCACCAGACCACCAAACCGAGTGGGAAGATAGCTGTGGTCACTCACAACAGCCGAAATGTTGGCGAATGGAGATGGGTGCTCTTCAGCAGTTTCAGCAGAGGACATCTCTACCGCAGACAGGGACACAGTGTGATCTTGGGCTGCCACATTGCCTGTCTCACTATGAAACACCACACCGAACCATCAGACGGCGGAAGATGGCCTGGAACTGGCGAGCAGATGGATTGTTATTCCAGCCACCTTGTATGGAAAACAGGCACACAATACATACATTACTCATAAGTCATTTTCATAATTTATTGCAATTAAAAGAACATCAACCCTACCTGACGCTCTGATGGAATTAAATAGGAGCTCCAAGTGATCCTGGCTGAACCTGTAGGTGAGGACATACCGCTGAACTTGGAGCAGTTCAGGAATCATCAGCATCAACGTGTCAATGTTAATGACAAATCCGATGACTGACAAGTACCTGCAAAAGAAAAACATTTTATTACTCTGATCATGGCAAAACATATACAGTATACTTGTAGGACACTTAGCTAACTAGGAACAATGTAATTGCAGAACTTGGATAACTTGAGAACAAGAACACATGCAAGAACACATGCAATACATACCATTTTGACACCTACATGTGCTTGATGTTGTGTAATACGTACCATTAGAAGCATCTGGGACCTCAAAAACACTGAATACAAGATCATTCAAATAGAAACAAAACTGCAGATTGAAAAACATTGAAACAAGAGAACATCATTTCAACATACATACCCTCCTTCTGACACCTGCAAAACTTGATGTTGTGTAATACATACTATTTAGAAGCATCTGGGACCTCAAAAACAATGAAAACAAGATCATTCCAACAAACAAAACTGAACACAGAAAAACATTGAAATAAAAGAGCATCATGTTAGCAGACCAAACTAAAGGAAAACACATTGTAACAGTAGCATCATATGAACCTGATGTAGAGAACAGAGCATCTTATGAACTCAATGCATAACGGAACAGAGTATCGTTGAACTCATGTCGTGAACTTTTCATGCATGAATAACAAGCACTATTTGAATAGACCTCTTAGATCGGTGAAGTGGTGTTCCATCTTTTGTCACCAAAGTGAGCAAGTACTCCCTGGCTCTTGACAAAAATGCTTTCCTCTCTATCCAATTCAAAGCATCCAAGAGAGATTTGAATCCTTTGGCACGAGGATTGCGTCCATTCATTGTGTCAACAGCCTGTCAATAATCGATAAAGAAATATCGGCATCTAAATCACTATCATTACAGTGTTTCATTAGGTATCAGATAGTTGTAATCAATACTCATCTATTCAAGATATAAAGAGAACAGAGTACTTATTTCTAAACGGTATGTTCAACATGCAAACTTAGTATTTGCTTGACTTCCTTCTCTCCATAGGCCTGCTTTGTGCTACAGCACATTTCACACAGAGCTTTACCACTCTAAAATGTGTGAAGGTATGTGTAAGGTTATATACACACTTTTGTATTTATGAATATGCAATATCACAGTTCATGAAAATATTTGCATGTTGAACTTAGAGAATTATTAACAAATTGTTCCTGATGCTCAAATCACATTTTGATCAATTATTAAAAAAAAAAAACACGTACTTGGTTCTATAATCACTAACTGTTTACCTCAATGAATTCTGCCGTTGCCTCACAGTCTTTAAACTGAGAGTACCTAAGATCCCTCATTGTGCGGAGAGCAACTGACCCGGAGCGACTCAGTGTTTGTGCAGCCAGGGACACCCTCCTCTTGTGGTTCTCAAAGTAGACATGTTTGTCTGTGATTTGATTGGTATTTTTTTTGCACATCATTGAGATGATTGATGAACCTCCACTTGATCTGTCCGGTGGTCGTTGCAATTGGACTGTATGCCTGCAGAGAATTATTCAGTCACTGCTCAAACAAGTACAAACAGCAACATGTTGATCATCACGTCCAGCCATAACTGTGCAAATGAACAGACAACAATATTTAGATACAACTTTTAGCAGCAGAGACATAACTTGTACAAATAGGTCTACAACAATCATCATTTACCTGCAACATATTACGTGCCAACTTCAGCATGAGGCATCCATCATTACAAATACTTTGTCACCAGTCGAGGGATGCAGGAAACTGGTTTTAAGTGGCTCCTGTGGGTTTCCCTTCAGCTCACACCCAAGTTGGTTGCACATGCTGACGTTGGAGGCATGCCCATCCATCGTGACAGATACCACCCGAATGCCCCGTGCATGCAGCTCCTCCAAAGCATGACTGAGAAGGACCCTTTGTGTTTCAGGTGACAAAGACTTCGTCAGGTAATATGCAATGGCAGCCTTCCAATGTCCTTGTAGGCCAACCACCATGAACACAAGAGCCTCAGTAGCAACATCGGTCTCATTGTTTCCATCACCCATGTCTACAAAACCAGACATTGACTGGTTATGTGGATTATATTGCACATGTTTTCTGATGGCCATGGCATCCAACATGAGTGCAACACATCCATATTTAGCCTGGTCTTCCTGGCATCTTCTCTCCAGCATATCCAGCATCATCTTGTTCAGGCCAGGCTTGCCATCCACCGAACACAGCCACCTGTAAACAAATTGAGAAGTAGCTATTTAACGTATTTGCAACCGTAATTTCCAAAAATGAAATTGAACAACATTAAGACTACCTTTGTAATGCATGTGGATGAGGGAGGGGAAGATTTTTAGTCTCTCTGAGGTATTTGTATGCCTTTGGACCATGTAGATCAGGGGTGCCCAACCAGTCGATCGCATTCGACCGGTCGATCGCGGGGAGATTCCCAGTCGATCGCGAGATGTGTCTAAAAATAGAACAACAATATTCTGTTTTATCGTTAATGTCCTATAACATAATGTTCCTGTGCCAGAATAATGCACTTGAACGCATCAAAGCTTTGTGATTGGCCGGCGTGACCCCATGTGTCGGGGCGTGGCTGGTGGGCAGTGGGCAGTATTTCGCTGACATTGTCCGTGTCAACAGGAGTGACAGTCCCAAAATATATCATTTTCACTCCGAGTGGGAGGATGATTATTTTTATCCATTCCAATTCAAAGTCCATCTGTCTCATCTGCAATGCGAGCGTGGCTTTATCGAAGAAGGGTAATTTAGGAGCGGCATTTTCAAAACAGTGCACAAACGCTACGAGACGGAACTCCCTCCTAATTCTGCCCTACGCTCCCAAAAGGGGAGGGGCCTGAGAGCACAGCTAAATGCACAGCAGTCCATTTTCACCAGGCCCAACAACAAGAGCAAGGCTGCTACCATAGCATCTTATCGTGTCAGTCACGTTCTTGCGAAACACATGAAGTCTTTCAAAGACGGCAAAGTTGTGAAAGAAGCATTCCTGGAGGCTGCCGATGCGCTTTTGGGGACAGTAAACAACAACAATAACAGTAGCATTTCAACAGGTTTTTGATATAATAAAAACTCAAGTTGGATACCGTTATTAATCAGCTGTGAGTTTTAGTTTGTTTGAACTTAGTCATTATAATTATTGTACAAAATGGTATAAGAATGCAAACTTAAATTGATTATAGTCTATTATCAATTCAGGTTAAGAAACTGTTGCTTGCATCCTATTAAAAAGGCATTTATTTTTATACTCTACTAAAATGCAACAAAAAAGGGTTTGATTCTATTAATTTTGTCTTATTTATTGCACGTTGGCAGCAGATTCCTGTGTAGCTTCAGATCTGAGTTGTCTTATTAGTAAGCCTCATTTATACTTTTGTAGCAACACTATTTTTATATAATGGCAAAGAAAGGGTTCAGAGTCTTTTCTTGTTTTCCTGTGTCATATGTGGCAGCATTGTTCAATGTTTCTTGAAAACATTACCCACTGTAGTATGTGACGTGTGAATAAACTCCAACTCTGTATCAACAACACTGTTGTGTAACTTCAGTTAAATACTTGTATGTGTGTAGATTAGAAAGAGCCGAGGTAAGATAAAGGATCTGGAGTATTTTATGAGGTATTAATCGTACAAAGGTCAGTTTTATACAAGTAGAAGTGTGTATGTATCTTGTAGTAGGCTGTCAGTAATGGCTACGCCTCTCCATTTGGACTGGTAGATCTCGGCAGACTGGCAACTTTAAAAGTAGCTCTCGGTTCAAAAAAGGTTGGGCACCCCTGATGTAGATGGAGTGTGAGGGCAAACTCTCTGTGGTCCTTTGAGTACTCATGGCCCTGCTTTGCCTTGAAGTCTATTTGAAGATCTGAAATTGTATGAGAAAAAAATAATAAGTCCCCTTCATATAATAACAAAGGAGTTTAATAAAGAGTGTAAGAGTAAGATGTACATGAATTTCAAAGTGCTAATTTCATTTTACCCGAGTAGAAATCAAGCCTCTCTTTGAGTTCTTCATTAATGAGGTTATTTTCCCTCAAATCCCCCAAAAGACTCCTCACTGTGGTCTTTGCCCTCTTTTCTCTAGCCATGGCATTCTTCCTCTCTCGCTCAAGACTCTCCACTCTTGCTAAAGCTTCATTGAGTCTGGCCTTAAGAGCAGTAGGAGAAGCAGGCAAGACATAGCTATGATCCTAGTAGAAAGAGGGATGAACATGGTTTGAGTGATGTTTCACTTCACACACATCACTTTGACACAACTAGAGTATGGCCCACATTCTTTCTTATAGTCATCACCTGTCAAAGCCACTGCCAGCATCATGCGTGTGTGTGTGTGTGTGAGTGTGCCAGGAATGCATGTTCAACATGTCTTCAATTGTGTGTGTATGAGTTTATTTGTGAGTGTGTTTAATATGAGTGGCAGCAAACAAGAGAGATTGTACTTTGTCTAGGACCATTATGATACAGTAGCCTATGATGTTGAAAATAGAAATACTCACATCATTAGGCTGAGGTTGTGAGTGAGGTTGAAGCTTCTGGGTCGTCCTGAGGGGCCACAGACAGGCTCTCTTCAGCTTTTCTGGAAGTAGACGTAGTCCTGCTCTTTCCGGCTAAAATGAAGAAGCATAATACTTGAAAATAATATATATACACACTAGTGCTGGGGGGAAACGATTATTTTGAAAACGATTAATCGGGCGATTATTTGATCGATTAGTCGACTAATCGAACGATTATTTTTCTGTTGTTCATTTCATAAAAAACGTAATGTAAAAAAAAACGTAATGTAAAACATTTTTTTTTCACGATACTGTGTCTCAGGGGATCTTAATATTTAAGAACCTATTAATGTGTTATACCAGATTAACGGAAATAATCTCAGCTAACTGACGATACAAACCATGTTTACCAAAACAAAACACAAGTCTCATAAGAAGCATCTAAATGACCCCTGAGCGAAAAATGCTAACGGACATTGGCACAGAACTCAAGATAAAAGTACCCTTATTACTTATCGTAGCTGCACTTACAATATATCCGATTAAAGCTGAGACTCCACAGATTATGTAGGTATATAGTATCATCACTGAGTGATCCGGACTCGCGACAGGGGAAGCAAATACAGTCATCACAACACGTACCTTCACAGAGCTTCTAGGGAGATCGTCTTACCACCGTAGCTGTCAATCTGATCAAAAGACGTGTTCAATGGCATTAAAATGATTAAAAACGCGGCTGAATCGGTTAATCCATAGGTTTTTAACGTCTATGTATAAAAAAATGATTGAATTTATAATCCATAATTCCATTTTATGTAAAAAATCGGAGAGCAAATGCTAGCTGCTAATGGTAGCCACCACAGCTAGCTGCTGCTTCTGCTAGGCTATGCAGCAGTCTCAGTGAGATATAAATATATAAATATCTTTGCGTTTTGGACTAACTTTAAAATATTCCCATGCTTTTGAAGACCTAGGGCGAGATGTTTTCGTTTGGGGGCTTCGTGCGCAATCCTGTGAGGAGGTGGTAGCCGTTTCAGTCTCCATTTTGTTTGAAGTGCGATTGCGAACTGCTTGTTGCTTTGGGTGACCCACGTGTGTGTAGCGACGCGTCGACGCGGAAATATGTCGTCGACGATATTTTGAAGTCGACGCGTCGACATCGTCGACGCGTCGCTACAGCACTAATACACGCACACACAGGGATAGGTATTTCACCCTGCCCTGTTATTGATAATAGAATATTTACATTTATGAACGCTAATAGCCTTATGATGATACAACTACTCTTTGGAGGTGAACCGGGAAGCTGAAGATGGAGGGAATAACACCATCTCTGAGTCGGACAATCTGTCCTGTCCTGTCAAACTCGTCCTGCTTAAAATGCTCACTGCAAATCACGGATGACTCGCTTGCAGTGAACCCTTCCCTCCTCAAAGCAACTTCCCACTTCTTCCTCATATCTTTGTCTTTGGGAAACCTTCAAAAATAAAAACGGGAGATTTGAGAGAGTCAACACACTTTTTTTTTTAAGAAGGAGGTCAAGCTTATTTTCTTCCTTCTTCTTCCTAGATAGATTAGATTCTACTTTATTCATCCCACAACGGGGAAATTCACTTGTTATGCTGCATATGCTGCTGCATATGATTTATAAAGTCTCAGTTGACCATAAACATAATGTTTGCTGGCTACGATTTCGCTGGCGGACATCAATACAGTACAATAATATTCTATTTACAAAATACAACCAATAATAATGTTGAATCTTACTTGTGAAAAGTAATCCCCCGACCCCTGTTCGCAATCGTCCGCCGATTTGCACAGCAATACGCGTCGCACAGTGCTCTGGCATCTTGAAACCTCTGCTGTCTATGGGTAGAATGTCTGTACAATATGGGTAGGATGACCGGTCCAAGATGGCGGCCGTATTTCTTGCGCCCCAGCAGCCAATGCGGCGGCTACTCTTTATATGTCTATGGTGCAGTGCATGGTGCACGGGGGGCGGGGGGGGGGGGCGGGGGTCTGAGGGCCTAGGTATAAAAGTCACGGCTCGCCACTGCTCAGAGGTTATATGGCAGTGAGATACATTAGGCTTCTCTTGGCTCTTTAAAAACGTCAATGCAAAGCTCATTTAAAATCATTGTACTACACAGTGTGGCACGTTGAAATGCAGATGGAGTCTGCAGAGATAATGTATCTTTTGAATATGCATCACAAGAAAACAACTAATTAATTTAAGCTCTTCCTTTGAATGTCTTATTGTTCATCCAACACTTGATATTGCTTGTCTGTACAGCTAAACACACAGACACTGACCCCCTTCTTTCATACAGCATAAGTTCTGCCAACAATAAGGGTTTTACAGTGGTTAGATGTGCTGTTCCCTGCAACTACAACCGAAGGATAAGCATCTCTCTGTCAACCCTTTTAACGCAGCGCTATGCAGCATTCATCTCATTTAAATGACTAACCTCAGAGCACATTAATGCACAGGAAGTTACAGACAATACTTCAGAGGCTCCCTCAGCACCACACCGCAGCCATTAAACTCGCCCTAATGCCAGCACAGGAGTTTATAATGACAAGACACAGTCGGGCTGTTACCTCAAATCATCCTGATCAACTGGAAATCAATGCACATCAATCAGTTTATGGATTTCCATTAGGGAGTCGTTGTGATATAGACAGACACGGGGGACTGAATGGAATTTATAGTTACAGTAACTAGTGGCATTTTTGCCTTTCTAAGCTGAAGCTAATGAGAAACCCTCCTGTTGATGATTGATGTTGCAGCCGAAACCACTCTGAAATTGAAAAAGAAGCTGAAGGCAGTGGAAGGAAATGGACACATTTAAAGGCTGTCTAGGAAGTTTTTTCTAAGGTCGCAATACTTTAATATGCCATTTATGTCTCTTAGTTTTACTTACATTGCTGCTTCTCATTTAAGCCATGGTTGTGTATTTATTTGTATTTAATTACTTATTACTAATAAAGGAATTCTGATTCTGCTGACCAGTGTACATATGGGAAACTGTTGTGTTGAATAGTATGTAAAGTGCTTTTGTAGTTGTGTTGTGTATTTGTAGTTGATTACCGAACACGCACATCATTTAGCAGCCCAGCCAAGCAATGTGATGATAAATCAACATATTTATTCCTATAGTATAACAGATATGAATCTCTGTCTCTGTCGCTGGGATCTATGGCGTTGTTGCACTCTGCAGTTCTATTGGCGTTTCCTGGCACTGCTAGGAGGCGCCTGGGGTAAACAAATGGCTGCGGCTATTGACAGAACTGTTAGATTGTGCCCAGGCCGATGTGTTTTGTGTTGCAGGGTGGCAGGGACGGAGATGCTGATGTGATATGTGGAAGCAGTGTTTGCCTTCCCAGCACAGCGCTACCTGGCTCTCCACATTGTGGATGCAGATATCTATTTGTTTTGACTTTAATCTCTTTATTCAGAGCTCGCCTCATTCAATGTCTCTCACAGCAGTCACTCCTACACACAGCTGTACACACACACCTGCTGTTAGTTAAGGTCATCTTCAGATGGTTCAAAAAGAGACTATTTGTTTGCATGTGTGGACATGAGTATGCGCTGTGCACGAGTGTGTCTGCACAGAAGCATGTGTTTGTGTGTGTTTTAGGCTCTACAACACCAATTACAACCCTATGCCTCTCTTTTGCAATATAAATGTAAATCAGCCTTTTAACTTGTACACAAGAACTCCTGGAGGGGGGGGGGAGACATGGAGAGCGGGGAACCAAGTACCTCACCTCCAGATAATGATGTGTTTCTTTGCCATTACCATGCAGCCCATCAGGAAGGTGTTGTGCCGCTTGAATATAGTAGTGCACCTCACACTTCCCAGCGGACACTTGTTTAGGGCTTTTGTTGTTTAATCTAGTCTCTTCGCTGCAGAGAGAAGACTCCTTGTTTGGCGGAGTGAACCGAGGTTATAGAAGCTCAGTCTAACTCAGATGAACTGACCATTGTCTGCCTCTCAGATCACTGGCATCATGAGGCTCTTGTCATTAATGCTCGGCATTTGTCTGTGATCTGATGCCCATGAGGCACAAACCCATCTGAGCGTGCTCTGTTTAATCTCCCCTCATTATTTTTCTATGCGGTAAACTAGGCGTGGGGGGGGGAGTGGGGTTGCTGGCATTTTTTTTAATAGGGAGCAGAAACAATCACCACGGAAACTGATAATAAATGTTCTCTGCATGCTATCTTTGAAGTCATCCACTTCAACCTCTGTAGATCGGGAAGGCTGTGCTCAGCAAAGACCTTTCTAATAAAGTCCCTTCTGATAAGACCTGATAAAGATTGTTTTTTGTCTTATTTTGTGAATGCCTTGTGACACGCTCTGCTTCTTCTAAGTAAAACCTCCCTGGCTGGGTAAATACAATTGATTGATGGTTGTTACTCATCCCTGCTTTAAAAGGCGGCACTCGACACTCGCCTTTGACAGGTTTATGAACAATTAGGACAGCTACAACAGCTGATTAAATGTCAAATTCCAGAGGATCAAGTAATCAGGAAAGATGATTTGAATTTCCCTTCCCTTGATTTGTTAGATTCTTTCAATTAGATTTCATGCTCTCTGTCTCTGGGAGACGCCAGTATCATAATGCCAATCATCGCTTATTCAGGTAGCAGACATTTCATTTGGGTGTGAAATCCTTTTGAAAGACTGAATCAGATGCAAATAAATGCAATAATCAGGTAGTAAGCAGTCAAACAATGTATAAAAAACATAAATTAGAGCAGGTGTTTGGAATGGAATTGTCTACAAGGATCCAAATGAGCGACTGAAGCTATCCATGAGAGATCCAAAATGAAATGATAGCAACCAACTGCTTGAAATGATTATGTAATGCTATCATTTTAATTGTTGGCATCCACTACGTCCATGATATGCGAACACCATTTATTTATACCCTTGGTAGGACAGAGAACTTTTATTGCTTATGGCAACATTAGTGATGACTGCTAGTAAACACTGGTGAAATCAATTGCCTGCAAAATGTCTCAGATAGTGTACATGGATGCATTTGAGGAAAAAGAAGAGTGATTTCATTATGTAGCTCTTAAACTAGAATCATGTTTGTAGCCTGTCATTTTTAACACTCTCCATCAGTCATGGAGGCTTATGGCTAAGTGGATAGTGTGCTGTACTTCCAATCAGGGGATAGCAAGTTCGAGTCCCACTGCAGTCAGCATGTCGTTGTGTCCCTGGGCAAGACACTTCACCCCAAATTGCTCCTGTGGGGATTGCCCACAATACTGAATGTATGCAAGTCACTTTGGATAAAAGCGTCTAACAAATGACCTGTAATGTAATGTAATATCACTAAACATACTTGTATTACATACATATTTGTATGTTCCTCATGTATCTGCTTTCATGGGAGGATCTACCACCCTGATATGATGCAAATTAAAAAAGGCCACTGTCTGAATTAAACAAAAGGACAAACAACATATCCAAATCTCAACGGGCTCATTTACTGCCTTTTGGCTCAGACCCAAGTCATAAACATCCCAGAATGAGTCCCCCGTATCAGGCACAGTCGGCATTAAATATGCTTCCCGCATCTTCATTAGGGGACAACAAAAACAAAATACTTCCAAAATTGTTTTCCCTTTTCCCCTTTGAGTTGCAGATATATCTACTGCAAGACTTGGTTACGGTCTGTAACATTGTCACAGTAACTGAGTTGATAAGCGAGGAAGAGGAACGTGACATCCTCTCAGGGCATGCTGGGAGAGAGAGGAAGTTGATAAACAGTGAAACCCTCGGACTGAGATTGTAGTTATTTCGTAATCTGACGTGATAATGGCACTGTGGAGGGTCCAGTAATGAGGTACGAGTGGGAGGTAACCTTATGAAAGGCCATAACGTCAGATCAGATAGCTCCTACGGAAAGGTGAAGGGGCACACACTCAATATGTTTCTCTCCCCAGAAAACATTGGAATGGATTTAAGTTGAGGTACACTGAAAAAGCAGAACATTTTACTTTGATCAAATATACTTATGTCAACGGATTTCAGATAACTGTCTTAGGTTAGTTGAAAGCAATAATATCAAGTTGAACCTGATATTTTTTATTTAAACGTATTCGTATTTCTTTCAACTAGTACAGTGTGTAGTATGTGAAATCTGTTGACATAACACAGTATATTAGATCAAAGTCAAATGTTCAGCTTTTTCAGTGTATCTCAACTTAAATCCATTCCAATGTTTTCTGGGGTGAGACACATATTGAATGTTTCAGTTTTTTCAGTGTAGAGGGGGTTAAGACAGCTGTTGACAGGGAAGAAGGTATCTTGGCTCAAATAATGGTAGGGAGAACTCTTTTTCTCCCTTTTTTATATTAATCCCACTTTAGATTTGTTCCATTTTGTCCGACTGTAAAGAGTTTGCAGGGCATTTGTTGTTGAGGCAGCGTGAGAGGGAGCAACATAATGTATTTCTAGTTCGTTACTCTGCTTATCTTTAGTTTGCTTAAGATCCCAACTGCCCAAAGGAATGACATGCAATGCCAATCTCCATCATGAGAACAGCAGTGAAAACTGTATATTTGAGTTAAATCTTCAGTTCAGAATGTTTAGTAAAAGTCTACCCTAGCCCTCTACATACATGTTTTAAAACTCTTGTGTTCTCTACTATCTGAACACATTGTAACGTGATACAATAATTGCATGGTTTTTTGGTAATTGTTTAGTAAATAGTGAAAAAAGTCTCCTCTGTCATCCAGTGAAGCCTGCGTCACACGGTCCCGAAATTGACACCAGATGGACAAACGATAAAGGAAATGTTCAAATTCGGCTCTGATCGTAGCAACATCGGGCCATTCGTGAGGGCATCTTAAGCCATCGTATGACCGCCGGTAGCAACTTCGTGAGCGGTGGCAAAATCTTTGGCATGCCAACAAATTGCCGAAAGACCTTGCGAAGGTTCATGTTCGTGTTGAATTTGTGTGTCCATTTTGCCCTTCGTAAGGGCATCTTGTCAAATCGTGTCACCTTCGTCTTTACTTTGTGTGATCATCGGTGCAATCGAGCATTCGCCTCACGAAGACAATACAAAGGAAACAAGAAGCTGCCCGATTGTCTTAGGAAGGCAACACGACTACGTGAAGCCCTCGCAATGCCGTCGTGTAGCCATCGTATTATAGTACGATGACATCGAGATGGGACCACGGTGACGGCAAAGACAGCCGAATTTGAGTAGCTCAAGCGTTTCCCATGTGTCATGGTAACGTGGACATATAAAAGGCCAGCCTCAGAGCATCTTCCTCAGTCAGTCCTGAGCAACTCTACAGAGCAGAGGCGTGTGCAACTCCCAAAGCTTCAATCTTTTCCTCTTGAAGATGTTTCAATTGAATACAAATAATACTCCTTCTTGAAATAATAGTACATATTAAATCACACTCTTGTTAAAACACAGTTACGAGTAAACATTTCCCACAATCCAGATGTTTGATTAATCCAATATGCATCTTTTGTAGAGAGGTATGTGAGTTTTCATATGGATTTGAGAGGGACTGAAACTGTGCTCCCAATCATTTCCACATCTCCAATCATATTCCACCATGGGCGTAGGAAGCATCCTCAATGTGGGTGGGACAATTTGACGGGGGGTGTGGGCAGGTGGTGGACCTCACCTCCTCTAGGGGGGTCCGAGGGCATGCTCCCCCGGGAAGATTTATTTTTTAAATGTTGAAGTTAAATGCATCTATCTGGTGCACTTGAGAGCAAAGTTAGGGACTAAATCTATGGATACATCTCTCAACACCCATGTGAAACAATACTGTTTAAAAAAACACTTTTTCTTTATGCATATTTTACAAATCACTTCCCTTTAAACTGTATTTTTGTTTTACTGATATAGTATGAGTTGGAATTATTTCATACCTGTTATTCTCTTGTTTTTTTATAATGATCATATAAAAGGTGTGCCTTGGAAATATTTGTTTACATGAGATAACTTAGACTAAAGTCAACGATCTAAACACTCAGAGTCCTTTACCTCCCTGAGCTGACTTTATAAGATTTGTCTGACAGGAGAGAGCTCTCCTCCTCCTTGTTGTAGAAACAACTCCTTATGTACGTTAGCGCTCTCGTTCACTCTCTCTCTCGCTCGCCAGAATAACTTTTAATGCTGTATCCTATTCTTTTCGATGGCTTTATTGTATGATATGACCAGGGCCGTCCCTGGCCAACTTGGGGCCAGGGACGGCCCCCCCCCCCCCAACCGACAGGAGTGACATTTTTTTTTTTGGAAACAAAGTACTTTGCAAATATAATTCCTGTTTATTATTATTATCAACACAGTTACTTTTGTATACAGTGAGGTAAATGGTAAATGTGCATGTATGTCGTTCAGTATGCGTTTACAGGTGAATACGTCTGCATTTCCTGCCAAATACTAGCCTCAAAAAGATTAAAATATAATTAATGCAAATAAACTACTTCTACTAATAATCATAATCAATTCAATAATATAAATACTGTATTATTTTATTATAATATAGTTGTAATATAGTCAAGACAAAACATGCTCAAACACTGATATTTCTTAAATCTGTATTCAAATGTAGTTCCCTCTGTCAGCAATGTATCAACAACTACACACACATTTCTATCAGTATTTCTCTGTGTTGTGGTTGACATGACGATGACTGTTAGGAGTTAAGGGGAGAGGCTGAGCATCACCATGAAATGTGAAAATTGACTTACAAATGAATAAAAGGGGGAAAAATGCTCTTCCTCCTGTACATTAGCAGATAAAAGGCATCACATACTTGAATGAATGTTAAAAAAAGAAGGCTGGAAATAACTGCATCTCCATTAGCCTATATGCTATGCAGAGACTGCCTTCTTCATGTCGTGAATTGCAGCTGATGTTTTAATATGGCAATTGGCAATTTGACTTATACAACATTCGCAAGTTGTACATTTCAATAACCCACCTTCGAGTGATGCTCTAGTTTCTTCATGTTTTGTTTTTTTTCCCTCTTGCTTGCGCCGGACTGAAACTGTCTTTTCACCGACATCTCTTCACCTGCACTAGTGGCCGTATAAAAGGTAGAACCTCCACGGGGCTATCCATCTCGGCAGATCCGGGACAAGATATATCATATAGAAGAATATTAAAATTGCAGTGAAGTTAATAACTGTAGTTTTATTTTACCCACTGAGAGAAACAGTTAAAATACAACTCAAGTTAATAAGGAAAACATCACAATATCCTGGTTTTCAATGAAATAAAGATGTGTTTTTCATATGAATTCATGCATTAGTTCATTTAATTCCATCTTAATTCATAGGACTGGCTTACATGTATGAGCAGTTTGACTGTCTTGTGTTGGTCATACTGTATAATGACATATTGCTTGTTGTAAGGGAAACTTCTGCAGCAATGGAGAGTCAGGACTCAGAGAGACACGAGGAGAGTTGGAGTTTTGATGTCAAACACTGGTAGTTTATTACAAGCATCGGCCGGAGAATTCATATCACAAGTCGCAGCAGCAAAAGGTTCTGACTGCACGGGTGGGTTGTCATGTCAATTCTGATCACCCTCTCATCTTGGTAGACCTTTTAACTAGCTTCACTAAGAGTCAACCCACATATTGGGGGAAGGTCTACGTGAACACCTGGAGGCACTGAATCACTTATCTGACTCTATGGCTCTGTGACCGAGAGTTGACCGGTCAAAAAACAGGTAATGTCAACAATAGCTGAGACTTCCCATTCCTTAAGACAGATAACAGACTTAGGGTTCGGTCGTAAAACGTCAACAGGCAATACAGTTAAATATCTTAGGAGTAAGGAAGAATTATTATTTGACACTTAGGGAGAGAGAAGAAATATTCTCTAACACTTGTGAATAGTAAATAATGAAAAAGATGAGGAACTAAAATATTTGTATCCTGAACCACCATTGCAATATCTAGATTCCATCCTCAGATTTCCTGCCAACTCAAAACGTTTTTCCAATGTTTCCTCCATTGTTGACGCATCAACAATGAGAGTACAGAGGACTGATGCTCCGTCACATGGTGCAAGAATCACCTGAAGCTCAATATTACCAAAAAGCTGGTGGTGGACAAGATATATACAGGACTCCCCCTGTCCTGATTATCATCCAGGGGGCAGAAGTGAAGAGGATCAAACTAGTGGGGATCACAAATATCTGGGAAAAAAAGGCTTCTGCTTTTGTCTATCCCTGCTTGTGAATTCTGATAAACCCTGCTGCGTTTATCAAATATAAATCAAGACGTTGTTTATTTCCTTTTGTATAGACTGTTTTCAACGTGGCGCTAATGCCACAAACTTTCACATTTTAGAAGTTAACAGTAAACTAAAATATGTTTCTGAAAATGTTTAAAGCGAGAAATATATTAATATTTGTGTGTTGCCTAGTTTGGTCAGAATTTATGAGCAGTGATTGGCATTGCCTTAAAGACTCCTCGGCTCTGATTGGTTATTTTCCTTTGGGCAAAGTGTAATCTTGCAAAAACCATTAGGAGAACTGGAGAGAGTTTTTTTTTCCAGAAATATCTGTCTCATGCAATACTACCAATAGAAATTGAAAGCTCAGGAAAATAAGACAAAAATGTTACCAACTACCAATTTAACCTTTGAGGTTTCTCGTAATATATTTTTTTCTGTATAACCGCCACAAATTGATGCAACAATCTAACTTATTTTTGCCCATTCCCACACACTGCAATGGTTTTTTTGTGAGGACAGACAGATATTTTCGACATGAACAAAATAATAGGCAGCTCATTCAGCCACTATCCACCTGCATAGGTGAGTTCTTCAGACACTCCTTTGCACCTTCTGCTATCAACAGCAGTAGAAACAAGTTATAACTCATATTGGATCGATCTACTCTAGCGTTTTCAAAAGGCAGCAGTGATACGTTTAACATCAAACAAATAAAACATGATTACATTGCCCCGCTTTAAGCCTCTCTGCTGTGGCTGTGATCAGTTGTACATTCTATGATATTGCTGAAGACTTTTATGAGCGTTCTGGGTGTACCTTGCAACTACATTATCGATCTTTTAAGCTCATGTGAGCTGAAATGCAGCCTGGGATGTCCAGGCTAAAGTTTTCTAAGCTGTTTATAGTCTAAAGCAGGGGTCTCCAACCTTTTTTAGGATGAGAGCTACTTTCAAAAAATAAAAGAAGACGTGAGCTAATTTTACTCCTCTTTTTTTAGTTTTTTGCAGTGTATATATTTAGCACATTGTAAACATTATTATATGCTTACCTTTAACCTGTTTGGGTCTGTGGGACCCGTTTTCAGTGTTTACTAAAATAAAATGTATGCAATGTAATTATTTTAACCTGCTTTATTTGGGGGTGGACCTCACCCCTTCTAGGGGGGTCCGGGGGCATGCACCCCCGGAAAGATTTGTTTTAAATGTTGAAGTTAAAAGCTTGCGAGCTACCGGTAGCTCGCGATCGACGTGTTGGAGACCCCTGGTCTAAAGTCTCCCGTTTCAGACCAAGCTTTTCATACGGCGAAGAAAACTCTAACCAAGGATCCTAGACTTCACTCTATATCTCTCTAAAGATAGATGATGCAGGAGAAGGGTATGTAGGCAGGGTCAGCTTGCCGTCAAACCTCAGCTTGCATTCATAATTACTCTTACACAGATTCATATTGACTAAAACCCTTATATTTACAAAAAATATGAAAATAATGGTTTTAATGACTTTCGTTCTCAACATTTTTCACTGCAGACCAGTCTTTCAGTTGTACTTATCCTTTTCCAGCTATGATTGGGTATATATTCCCACAGTGAAAGGTCCGTACATGATTTTTACGATAGCCCTTTAAAGATATCACATTACTCTGCCTCGTATTTCTTGGCATCCATTTTTGTTGGAGCCAGATTCTGCGACCCCTGCCGAGAGGCCTCATTGAAATTCATTTAAAGGTCATGGACCAGCAACCTTGGGCTGCCCTTCGGCTCACACTGGGCCTTGCTTTGCTGGGTTGACACAGCTTGGCTGTAATGGTGGCTCTAAAGGTCTCTAGCATGACTGCACAGGCTTATCAGGGAGGGCTTCATCAAGTCCGGGCTGGCTGGCTGCAGAGAGTGGAATGGAAATTAAAGAAAAGAGAGGGCCTGAACCAAATCAAGATGAAAACATCATGTGGAGGGGAGTGTAAGGAGCAGGAAGAATGGTATTATCAGAGAGAGACTGTGACAGAAAGCAGGGTAAAGGCCTGGTAAGGGCTACTAATGTATGATGTCCTATGCTGTATGATGTCCTTTTTGTTTTTCTGTTATGTTTATATGTATTCATGTGGAACCTACTTGCAGCAGGTCACCCTTGAAAAAGAGATCAATGATCTCAATGGGATTCACCTGCATAAATAAAGGTTTGAAATGAAATGACTAATGCTGCTGTCAAATGACCATGAACTGTGATATACAGATGACACAACCTTTAGGATCAGTAGGAACATTCATAAACAATTGGTTTATCTGAAAATTGCAAAATAGCCCTTTAAACGTACATTTAAAAACATACAAAAATGAACATTATCATCATAATGTGCAGAGGTTATAGTGTTGACGTTATGTCGAAGACAATGTATTGTCTTGCAGAGATATCTACAGAAATTAGCATACTAACTGGCTAGCCCCGTGAGTAGAGAGGGTGGCGGCTTGGAGACGGATGGATCTTTCGTTAACAATTAGCATATAGCAGATCAGCCAGTGCTACCCCGGCTCTGAGGCTCTGATCCTGGGGGAGGGGGACTGTCAAGACTCCCCCTTGGATCGTCAATGTTTTCTGTTGCTGCCATTACATGGGTTCGATCCAGCACTCTCCTGGCCCAATGTGCCACTCCAGTGCTGGGGATCAAGCCGACTGGATCCGAGCCGTCACAGATGATAACTGAAGCACCTTCCACTGCAGCAGCTGCATGCTAACACACTCCAGCAATCAGTATTCAGTCCTGCCCAGAGGATGACATATACCCATATATCCCCTCGTCTTTCTCACCCCGGAAACAAGCGAATATACAAACCATCAAAACGTAAAGTAACACGGACCGTACAGCATAATGAAAACACAGATGGCTAAAACCCACATGCAATTTATTAGATAGTAGGCAAGGCAAGGCAAGTTTATTTATATAGCACTTTTCAACAGAAGGCAATTCAAAGTGCTTTACAAAAAATGAAAGACATTAAGAAAATGGCATTTAAAATCAGTCATTCAAAATAAAAGCTAATAAAATAAACATTAAAAGAAAAAATACATGGATAAAAGTTACAGTGCAGTCTAAGATATGAATTAACAGCAGCGACAAAAGGAAAAGTCTTCAGCCTGGATTTAAAAGTAGTCAGAGTTGCAGCGGACCTGCAGGTTTCTGGGAGTTTGTTCCAGATATTTGGAGCATAATAACTGAATGCTGCTTCTCCATGTTTAGTTCTGACTCTGGGGACAGAAAGCTGACCAGTCCCTGAAGACCTGAGATATCTGGATGGTTCATAATTGAGCAGGAGGTCAGAAATGTATTTTGGGCCTAAACCATTCAGTGCTTTATAAACCAGCAGCAGTATTTTGAAATCTATTCTTTGACACACAGGAAGCCAGTGTAAAGACTTCAGAACAGGAGTGATGTGATCCACTTTCTTAGTGTTAGTGAGGACTCGAGCAGCAGCGTTCTGAATTAGCTGCAGCTTCCTAATAGATTTTTTAGTGAGACCTGTGAAGACACCATTGCAGTAGTCGAGTCTACTGAAGATAAAAGCATGGACAAGTTTTTCCAAATCCTGCTGTGACATTAGTCTTTTAATCCTAGATATATTCTTTAGGTGATAGTAGGCTGATTTAGTAACTGTTTTAATGTGACTGTTGAAACTCAGGTCAGAGTCCATGACTACACCTAGATTTCTGGATTTATCTGTTGTTTTGAACATTGCAGACTGAAGCTCAGCGCTAACTTTTATACGTTCTGACTTGGCTCCAAAAACCATTACCTCAGTTTTATCTTTGTTTAATTGGAGAAAGTTCTGACACATCCAGTCATTGATTTGTTCAATGCACGTACTCAGTGTTTGAATTGGAGCATAGTCTCCTGGTGAAATTGTTACGTACATTTGTGTGTCATCTGCATAGCTATGGTAACTTATTTTGTTGATTTTCATTATCTGAGCCAGTGGTAGCATATAGATGTTAAAGAGAAGAGGCCCCAAGATGGAGCCTTGAGGAACCCCACATGTCATATTTGTCAACTCAGATGTGTATTTACTAGGGCTATCAGGTTAACGCGTTAATAACGCGTTAACGCAAAACAAAATTAACGCCACTAATTATTTTAACGCGATTAACGCATGTGTATTTTTTTTCCTCGGCCGCCCCGTAGTTTCAGAGCGCATCGAGTTTAAAATAGCCTACCATCTACAAGCTGATGCTGACAGCCCCGCTCCTGCCGCCCGCTTGTGGCAGACCACACTTCCACGCTCACCGGCAGGCACCGACTGGCTATTGGGAGGACCGGGAGGGTGTGTGTATGTGTGGCTCGAGCGAGCGAGAGAGAGACCTTACGTGCATTGTTGTTGTTAGCATCTGGTGCTAGCTAGCTGCGCTAACGGATATAAGGAGCTGCTTAAATGAAAACAGAGGAGCGACATTTCGCCGACAACTGCGCCGAGCACTTGACTGTATGCAGGAAGCCAGACAGTGGGACATTGTACGAGAAGTCAGCACATTCACCACGGATAGTGCAACATGATTGCAGCGTCCAGGCAGCTCCCGTTCGAGCATATGCCTTGAGTTGCACATAGCTCCAATGATCCATCTCACACACACACACACACACACACACACACACACACACACACACACACACACACACACACACACACACACACACACACACACACACACACACACACACACACACACACACCATTTTTATTGTATTAGGTTCCAGGTTGAATTGAGGCGAATATTTGTAATGTTCAGAAGTTGTTGTGTTTAATATTCATGAGAATATTTGTCATTGTTCAAATGATAATAAACATTAGCATAAAGCATATTTGTCCACTCATATGTTGATAAGAGTATTAAAAACTTGAAAAATATTCCTCTAAAGTACATTTAAAACAGATAAAAAATGTGCGATTAATTTGCGATTAATCGCGATTAACTATGGACAATCATGCGATTAATCGCGATTAAATATTTTAATCGACTAACAGCCCTAGTATTTACCTATAGAAACAAAGTTGTTTCTGTCCTTTAAGTAGGATTCAAACCAATTTAGAATCAATCAATCAATCAATCAATGTTTATTTATACAGCCCAATATCACAAATGTTACATTTGTCTCAGTGGACTTTACAGTTTGTACAAAATATCAGTATGACAATACGACACCCTCTGTCCTTAGACCCTCACATCGTACAAGGAAAAACTTCCGAAGAAAACCTACAGTTTAAAGGGAAAAATGGGAGAAACCTCAGGGAGAGCAACAGAGGAGGGATCCCTCTCCCAGGACGGACAGACGTGCAATAGATGCCGTGTGTAAATTGAAAAGATAATACATTTGCAACATAGGTAGTCCAAATGTTTGGAAATGCATGTGTGTATAATAGGAAGATGAATCCACAAGGATATCCATCCAGGACCTATGATCCAGGACCACAGCCACGACTCAAGATCCAGGGCTCGCGATCCAGGACAGAGGAGCGCAGGATCATCCATGACTCCGGATCCCGGCGTATATAGACACCAAAAAGAAAGACATTTGGGGAAGCTGGGTTAATCGGAATATGAGAGTACACAGGTATAGACAGAGAGAAGGAAGAAGTAAGATGTCCCCCGACAAACTAAGCCTATATCAGCAAAACTAGGGGCTGAATCTAATCAGCCCTAACTATAAGCTTTATCAAAAAGGAAGGTCTTAAGCGCACTCTTAAAAATGGATAGGGTGTCTGCCGCCCGAACACAAACTGGAAGCTGATTCCACAAATGTGGAGCTTGATAAGAAAAGGCTCTGGCTCCCATTGTACTTTTAGAGACTCTAGGAACAACCAACAACCCTGCATTCTTGGAACGCAATGCCCTAGTAGGACAGTAGGGTATAATGAGTTCTTTGAGGTAAGATGGCGCCTGCCCATTAAGGGCTTTGTAGGCGAGAAGAAGAATTTTAAATTCTATCCTGTGTTCTATAGGGAGCCATTGTAAGGCAGCCAGAACAGGAGTAATGTGGTCCCTTTTCCTAACTCTGGTTAGTACACGAGCCGCAGCATTTTGAATCAGCTGCAGCGACTTCACTGACTTCTTGGTACACCCTGATAATAAAGAGTTACAATAATCCAGCCTTGAAGTAACAAATGCATGGACTAGTTTCTCTGCATCGTTTTGAGGCAAGATATGCCTGATTTTTGCAATGTTACGTAGATGGAAGTAGGCGGTCCTTGAAATTGATTTTATGTGGGCGTTAAAGGATAAATCCTGATCAAATATAACACCAAGATTCCTTACAGTCTCACTGGAGGCCAAATTAATGCCATCCATAGTTAATATATCCTTAGATAATTTGTTTCGTAGATTCTTCGGGCCAAGTACAATAACTTCAGTTTTGGTCGTGTTTAACATCAAAAAGTTTAAGGTCATCCACGTTTTTAAGTCCTTAAGGCAGTCTTGAATTGTATTTAGATGATTAATTTCATCAGGCTTGTTTGATAAATATAGTTGAGTATCATCCGCATAACAATGAAAGTTTACAGAATGATTCCTTATAATATTGCCTAACGGAAGCATATATAATGTGAACAAAATAGGTCCGAGCACTGAGCCCTGTGGCACTCCATGACTAACTTTGGTTTGCGTGGAAGATTCATCATTGACACGTACAAACTGAGAGCGTTCAGATAGATAGGACCTAAACCAGTCTAAAGCAGTTCCCTGTATGCCAACTAAGTGCTCTAGTCTTTGCAATAAGATATCATGGTCGATAGTATCAAATGCAGCACTGAGATCGAGCAAAACAAGAATAGAGACACGTCCCTTGTCAGAGGCTATTAGAATGTCATTTGTGACTTTAACCAGAGCTGTCTCTGTGCTATGATGTGTTCTAAAGCCAGACTGAAAAGCTTCAAATAAATCATTGTTTTTTAAGTAATCACACAACTGTTTTGCGACCGCTTTCTCAAGAATTTTTGAGAGGAACGGAAGATTGGAAATAGGTCTATAATTGGCTAAAACCTCTGGATCGAGGTTGTGCTTTTTAAGAAGCGGTTTTATCACTGCTACTTTGAATAGAACTGTTTCCGAAAGTCCCACCCAGTTTTCCAGTCGGTCTAGTAATATGCTGTGGTCAACAGTGTCAAACGCAGCACTGAGATCTAATAATTCTAACACTGAAGTTCTGCCACTGTCTGTGTTTAAGTGGATGTCATTAAAGACCTTTACAAGAGCAGTCTCAGTGCTGTGGTTTGGACGAAAGCCTGACTGGAACACATCCAAACAGCTATTTAAATGCAAGAAATTACTCAACTGTTGAAAAACAACTTTTTCAATGATTTTACCTAGAAATGGGAGGTTTGATATGGGCCTGTAATTGTTCATTACTGAAGCATCTAGATTATTCTTTTTTAAGAGCGGTTTAATGACTGCAGTTTTCAGGGCCTGTGGAAAAATACCTGAGTGAAGAGATTTGTTTACTATATGAAGTAGATCTGAGGCCATGCAAGGCAAAACATCTTAAAAAAATCCTGTTGGAATAATATCAAGGCAGCAGGAGGAGGATTTCAGAAGTTGTATAATGTCCTCTAGGTTTTTATCATTAATCTGATGGAATTATGTCATGGTGTTTGAATTGATGTTAGGTGGACACAGAGACAACACATTTGCTGTTCCTGATGCAGAGGCACTGACTGCTTGTCTGATTTTCTGAATTTTGTCAGTGAAAAAGGAGGCAAAATCATTGCACGCCCTGGTGGATAGAAATTCAGAGGCTACTGACACTGGGGGGTTAGTTAGTCTGTCGACGGTAGCAAACAAGGCACGTGCGTTGTTTTTGTTTTTGGTAATGATGTCAGAGAAGAACGATTGTCGTGCGTTTTTCAATTCCAAATTATAAAGGCCAAGTCTCTCTTTATAGATTTCAAAGTGAACCTGGAGATTTGTTTTTCGCCACCTGCGTTCAGCTTTTCGACATTCTCTTTTCTCTGTTCTCACGGTCATGGCCTTTCTCCATGGAGATATTTTCTTGCCAGACACTTCCTTTACCTTAGTTGGAGCAATGGCATCTATAACATTTTAAATTTTTGAATTAAAATGATCTACTAGCTCATTTACTGAGATGTTAGCAGGGGCAAGTGTGGAAGAGAAATTCTGAGTAAACATTTCCCTAGTATTTTCAGTTAAATATCGCTTTGTGGTTACCTCTTTTTGAACATTTTTGTGAACAGAAATAGAGCTCTCAAAGAAAACACAGGAATGGTCAGAGAGTGCAACATCAGTCACCACAACCTTAGAGATATTCAGACCCTTTGAGATAATTAAGTCCAGAGTGTGCCCCCTTATTGTGCGTCACATGCTGAGTCAGTCCATAGCTATCAAGAACACAAAACGGTTCTTTTGCCCCTCTGTCCTGGGGATTGTCAACATGGATGTTAAAATCACCAACAATGACTAGACGGTCAAAGTCAATACACACTATAGACAGCAGTTCGGTAAAATCATCAAAAAAGCTTGCACAGTATTTGGGTGGTCTATAGATATTTAGGAACAGAGCTCGAGAGGAGCATTTCAGCTGAAGGGCCACATATTCAAAAGAAGCAAAGTTCCCATAAGATGTCTTCTGTAGGAGCAAACACAATAGTGGTGTTTTAAAGCCCACCTCTGCTCCGCGCCGTCCTTTAGATGAGCCTGGTCAGATTTAATAAAAGAAGGAGTTCAAAACACCGGCATAAAAGTTATAACAATAATCTGATTTTAATACAGTAAAAAACACAATACGAAATACAGAGTGCCCTGAAAACAGAGCACTCCGGGCTCCCCGCTCTACTGCCGTGCGATACAGATATCAGAAACAGGGAGCATTTTGCATGAAGAAACAACAGTATATATGGACATATTTGGGGCGGAGATGTGTGTCGGCTCTTCCGTCCCATTTTACTCCTAAGCGAATCAGAGAGTCCGTGGGGAGGAGTTTAGGTCGGTTGCTCACTCCCCTAGGTGTTCTTACTGGTTGGATTCACTTTGGGTCGGGCCCAATACAGCGAATCAGAGTTCTGGGAAAAAGTATTTTTCTTCTGAACAGAGCGTGAGAGCCTCGGAACTCTACAAGGTCAGAATCACTTTTTATCTTATACCTGGGTTAACTCCTTTACTTTCCCAGGAAAGATTTCACACAAACTATTCCTTCCCAAACAATCAAACATTGTACACAGATATATTGGTATCAAACATTGTACACAGATATATTGGTGCTTGGGATTATATTGGCCCCAGAAAGAACCTTGAAAAAGAACATGTGTGTGTGTTAGTGAGGGGAAGTGTATGTGTGTGCTGATATGCGGAGGCGTATGTGTGTGTGTTGCTGATATCTGGGTCAAGGAGTTTATGTGTGTGTGCTGCATGGAGACAGGAGGTGTATGTGTGTGTGTCTGCTGATGGGAGGAAGTGTATGTGTGTGTGTCAGGGTCTCTGGGTTATGGAGTGTAAGTAAGAAGGTTTATATATATATAGGATTACTTTAAAACAGTCCCAAATAATACATGTTCACTTCAATACAGTTCAAGATAATACCTGTTTACTTTAATACAGTTTAGAACAATATCTGGGTGCTTTACTTCCTGCATTGAAGGGAATCATTGAACAGAATAGCAACTCCACCCCCTTTCTTATGCATTCTTTCCTGACTCATAAAACTAAAGTTGGGAGGGGTTGATTCGATAAGAACAGCTGCACTGTTATTTTGTTCAATCCAAGTTTCTGTTAAAAGAGACTCCTCCATGTGTCTCCCATAATCAGAACATTCCTCAGGCGGGTGCAGTGATAATTCTTCAGGGTTTTCTGCGCGATGTGTTGTGTCTTTCTCGTGTTTTGATTCCTCTTGTTGCTTGTCCTTGGCAGAGGGAACAGATTGATGACGCAGGCAGTTGAATATGTTAGAGATAAACAATTTCACTCCTGACTTGTTCAGGCAAACTCCATTTGCCTTGAAAAGATGTCTGCGGTCCCAGAAAAAGTTAAAATTGTCAATAAAATGAGCAGAATGGTCAGTACAGACAGTTGAAAGCCAGGTATTCAGTGCAAACAATCTGCTGAATCTCTCCACTCCTCTTCTGACTGGCGGTAGAGGGCCACTGATGAACACCTCCGCATTTAGAGAGCTGGCAGTTTCCAACAAACATTTAAAGTCTTCTTTCAGCACTTCTGACTGTTGTTTCACAACATCATTTGTTCCAATGTGCAGTACCACATTCTTCACAGTCGGATGTTCAGCCCCAATATGCAGGATCTTCTCAGCCAAGTCAGAGACCACATCCTTGTATAGTAGTGTAATTAGTTTCAGCAATTTGTTTTAATTAAGGTATTATTGCCCACTGACAGATATACAGGCATTAAACACGAACAAAGAACAAGTTAAAACAGAACTGCACATTTTCCCATAAAATACATGGAAATATCAGTGAATAATTAAAAATGCATTTGTATTAAACCTCCTAATTGAAGGTCTGGGAAATCCTTTGGTCATTTCATAGGAAATTGCTTACTAGGAAGATCCCAAACTATTTGTCATATATTTGTTTAACCTTTATTCAAACAGGATGATTTGGCAGAGCATACATTATTACATTACATTACATTGCATTGCATTTAGCTGACGCTTTTATCCAAAGCGACTTACAATAAGTGCATTCGACCAACAAGATACAAACTTGAAGAAAACTGAGTCATATAAGTACATCAGGTTTCATAGAGCTAAAACATTTCAAGTGCTACTCAACTGGCTTTAGATAAGCCAGTCCTTTATTAGTATATAAGTGCTTTGTTAGTAATTATATCGCTCGAAGTGGAGTCGAAAGAGATGAGTTTTCAGTTTGTGCCGGAAGATGTGCAAGCTACATGCTCTATTACTGCACTGTCCGTTCAATGGGTATTATTTTCATTAGCAGGCCCATGATGGGTATATTTTAAGACATTTGAGACAGCGTATTATTTTAAGCAATAGCTCACGACAGGCCGTGGTATATGCTCATTATATCACAGTTAAGGGGCGTGGTTCGGCCCGACGCGAAGCAAACTGCTTTTCAGCCCAACTGTATACTGTTTTTCTCAGACGCGGAGGGATACTGACTTGTTGTGAAAAGTAACTTACAATTCTACCCGTGATATACGCTCAGTATAGCACGGCTAAGAACCAATCAGATTGCTTGATTTGACTTGTCCGTTTTATAAGTTGAAATAACCAATGGTTTGCTTTTCTGATACCTGACCTGTAGTTATAGTTATAATGTTTCTGTCAGTAATGATTAGGGATGCACGATATTGGTTTTTTGAAACCGATACCGATAACTTCCTGCTTCTCAAGACCGATACCGATAACCGATAATAATATAATATATATATTAAATGTACATGTAGTTTTTGCACACCTGGTGGTAAAAAAAAGACTAGTAGTGAGCAAATTACATGAGCATTACTACTATGAACAAAACAAAGCCAAGAACAGTTTTGACTCTCGTCAAGCGCCATCATTTCTATGATGAAGTTAGAGATCGTTTTAGCCCTGGGGTCGTCTCTGGCAAACTTCTTGCCTTTTTCAAAAGCCTCGTCGATAGGTAAAAGCCCCGGTGCCTTTGCAGCTGGCTTTGGATTCGCCGCTAGTTTAGCAGCGCAGGCGTCTTCCTACGCTTTTAACACACCATCGTAGCGATGGCGATGTTTCAGGTGACAAATCAGGTTGGAAGTATTATAGCTCGTTGCCTTTTTCCCTCCTCGTGCAACTTCTGCATTGCATTTGTTAATACAAATAGCAAGCGAACTATCTAACTCTGAAACTTTGAAATAGTCCCATACTACCAGCGACATGTTTGTTTACTGTCCTCGCTTCACGGCCGCACACCATTTACGTCACAGCCAGGCATGAGTTAGGGAGCGCTGGATTTGTGAAAAACTCCCCTCTTCCTAAACCACTAATACCACAGTACTGGCAAAACGGGAGGAGCCGAGTGAAAAACAAGCGCCCCTCATCCCAATCCACCCACACCGCAGTATTTTTTTCTTTTTTTTTACCCAAAAAATATATTGTATATTATCGGGGCTATTAATACTGTTATCGGGTTTATCGGGATGACGTCATAATTCCTAATATCGGACCAATAATTATCGGCCCGATAATTATCGTGCACCACTAGTAATGATACATTTGTTAACTCGAGATATCTTAGGGAAGTCAACATTGGTTTCTTTTGACCATGAAAACAATGTTATTTAACCTTAACCACCACCACTGTCATACCAGACCCTTAGATTACCTATGTCAGTTGTCACCAACCTTTTTAAGCCCAAGGCTAGGTGAAAGGCGAGATCTACCTATTGCAGAATTGAGTGAAAAAGACGGCCCAGACAGTGCTTCCAATTTGAGGCCTTTTATATCGGCTTTGCATCTGAATTACTATTACAATGAAGGCTCCATAATCAGCTCACGGCATATAGGCAGGGATAAAGTGCTATTTTATATGAGTGGGGGGCGGACCTCACCTCCTCTAGGGGGGTCCTCACCTCCTCTAGGAGGTTCCTCACTTCCTCTAGGGGGGTCCGGGGAGATGCTCCCCCGGGAAGATTTTTTTTTAAATATTGAAGTTCAAAGCATCAATCTGGTGCACTTTGAGAGCAACATGAAGAGATCTATGGATACCTCTCTCAGCACCCAGATGAAACAGAACTGTAAACAGATTTTCTTTTTCTTTATGGATATTTTACAAATCACTCCCCTTTTAAACTGTATTCTTGTTTTACTGCCATATAGTATTTCATACCTGTTTTTCATTTATTCTCTTATTGTTTGTATAACTATAATGATCATATGAAGGTGTGCCTCGGAAATAATCTTTTGAATAATTTGTGACAAAACCGTTCTAAACACTCAGAGAGTCCTTTAGCTCACCTGAGCCCCTCAGTCTGACAGGGGAGGACTCTCCTTCAGCTTGTTGTGGAAACAGCTCCTTATGTCCGTTAGTGCAGCTAGCTAACCAGATGCTAACATCACGGTCCCCGCTAGCACCGGTCCCTCTCTCTCCCTATCTCTCTCTCACACTAAATGCGCTATTGCCACACACACACAGAGCCGAGCTTCAATGACACAAGCACACGTGTATTTCCATGCAACTCTCTGATTGGTCTGGTGACTTGCCTCTGTTGCATTCACTGAACACGGGAAATTGCAGTCCTGCCGTCCTCTCTTGTCGATCGACCGGTCGATCGCGATCGACTGGTTGGCGACCACTGACCTATGTGTTACTCAGTGGCGGCTGGTGGAAAATATCTTTGGTGGGGCTGTTGATATAGTGAGTAAAACATTTTTTTTTGGGAGAAATGACCCCTTAAATTAGAACTTCTGGTGATGTAATGGCGCGTTTCCAGTGCAGCACGGAGCTCGCTTTAAGCGTGCCGAGCCGTGCGGGGCCCGTTTTTGGTTGCGTTTCCACTTGGCCTAGTACCGGTTAGCGGGTCCTAATTCACAGTTTTTCTGGCCCCATAAAATCTTGGTTCTAGGGCCAGGAACAACCAGGCTGAGTCGGGCTGAGTATGCTAAACTAGAGAGAGAATCGCTGGCAAGGGGGCTACAACTACAACAAGATGAACATATTTTACCGTAATTTAATTGTAATACACGTTTCAAAATGATGCCGAATTAACAACATACTGATACCGGTTAGTAAAAACCATGAATTAACGCTTTGACAAGTCTGCAGACAGACGGCAGGCGAAAAACCCTTTTTTTAAATGCGTGTTTTCTAAATGGAGCTTGGCTAAGCTAACGTTATATATGCTCCGACCGTCCACACTCACAACAACGGCCTATACAGACATAAATAAACCAGCGACTGTATTCTCCATGACACAGACAGTCTGTGGTTTGTACTTGTTTAACTTTTGTCTAGTTTCTGAACAGATCGTATCTGTCCCCGGCTGTTTGAAGAGCAAGCATGGGAAACAAAAGACAGCATTTACCTGTTTGCATCCAGCTAGCCATGCCTTTCTGGTGTACCAGCTACGTGAGAAGCCTCGTTGATACGTTTTGTCTTTTTGAGCTTGCTGCGATATATACAAATCGGGTTGGTCCGGTCCAAGGTCTTTAAGCAACAGTTTATCTCCCAAACTTCTCCTTTCGAAAGGATTGGAGAGTAGCTCTTGCATGGAATTGGGTGCGGACCGAGGTCCGGAGACTTCACCTGTACATGAAGCCATTCTCATCCAACTACCTTGGTCACTCACGAGTCTAAAAAACAACTCACGTCAACGCACGTAAGCAACGTGGGCGCCGACGTGAGCGCCCTCGTGACCAAAATATTTGACGGCGCTGATTGGCTGAAATTATGTTTCGGCGGCACAGTTTACTATTGAGACTTTTGCAACGTGCTGGTTGCTGCTGTTTGGCTCGGGGGCTCCTTGCACGGCGCCCGGTAATGATAAACTAATGCCACGGGCAAGGCCAGGCAGGAAACATGTGATTTATCAGTAACTTTAGACATCGTAACACCATTTTAAACGAGATTTTATTGTAGATTATACATTTTACTGATACCAATTGTATGATATTTACCTTGTTCATTAAAAATAAAAATATAAAATATATATATTTTTTAAATATTTTTTTTTAAATATTTTTTTTTTATTTAATATTTTTTTTAATATTTTTTTTTGTATGTGGGAAGAGGTGGGGCGGCGCCCCTAGTGCCCCTATGGGCCGGCCGCCACTGGTGTTACTACAATTAAACCTGCTGTTTCTGAATTTTAGAAATCAAAAACATTTGTCATTCTTGCTGAAGCTGTCACTATACTGTGACAGTAGTCAAACAGGGTTTCAGTGTTTTTGTCAATCTCTGCTTGTGAATTCTGATAAACTATGCAGCACTGATCAAATATAAATCAAGATGTCTGCATTGCTTATTTCTGGCCTCAAAAGTTTTCAGAAACAATATTTTTGTATACTGTAAAATTAGAACATTTTCTCCAGCTGGCGGGGTTTTGGCTCAACTGTTTCCAACAAGGCGGTTGTTCCACAAACTTTCAAATTTGACGAGTCAACTCTAAGCTAAAATGCTTTTCTAAAAACATTTGAGGAGATAAATATATTAATAATTGATCAGCGCTGCCTAGAGATAGAGTTTGGTCAGAATTAACACTGCCTTAAAGACTCTTCGGCTCTGATTGGTTATTTACCTTCAGGCATAGTAGAATCTTGCAAATGCCATTAGGAGAACTGGAGAGACAGAAAGTAACATGATTTTTCCAGAAAGTATGTCTCGTGCATTACTGTCAGGAAATAGTAACAGTTTGGAAAAATACATCAAAAGGTTATCTTCATAAAACCAACTGCTGCTTTGATCAAGCAGCAGTTGGTTTCTTTATAATTATTGAAGCTTTTTCTCGTTATTTGCAGGGAAAGAAAGAAACCAAGTAAATGGTTGGAATGTATTTGTATCTATTGTTTCAAAACATCATATCCATATTTCCATGAACCAAGCAGAGAGTCACGGAGTTGCAGGTCTTGGCATCAGGGTTGTTTATGGCTCTTGGCAAGGTATCACATGGCCCTTTGACTCTTCCTGGGGTTCTCCCTCGTATGTAAGAACACGTTGCATTAATGTTGAGAGTCTAGAGGCATGGGCAGTGTGAGGTCAATGTCAACCGCAAGACAAGGCTGCTTCCTAAAGGCCAGGCAAGAGAGCTTGAAAATAACATGATGAGCAGATTCATGGCTTTGATGACTGACAGAAGAATCTAATAATGTATGAGGAAATAACATAACACAATAAACCGGAATTGTATTAGGTATTTACTTCCAAGCTTTCAGGTTGTGTGAGTGCAGGAAAGGTACTTTAGGGGGGGAAGCAACAATCAAAATGCTGCAGCGCCAAGGTGTCACTTTGAGTTTGTCAAATGGAATGCCGAGCAGGAGGAGAGGGATAGCAAAGGAACTTTGGCAAGGCTGGCATCTCTGGGGGCGCAGAGCTCTGTCAGTCTGATCAACTCACATGCAAGCCAGCTAAACTTGGGAAATGGAACCAAGGAATCTGTGTCTTTGGAAATCCCCGTCAGTGGGAGTGAGTGGCACATTATAACAAAACTTTGAGAGGTGAACTAACTGCACATCTGCACACTGATAGGCCTTACAAAAAATGTTTCATTTAAATCCTTTACCTTGCCTCTATTTCTCTCCCCTTTATCTGTTCCCCTCCGCTCTCTCGCTGCCTCCCTGTGTCTCCCCTCTTGCACCCCGTGGGAGTATGGCACTTGTCAAGCCATGTCAAACTAAAAAGTCTTGACATGACAGAGCTGCAGCGAATCACAGGATTTTTGAAATCATTAACAGACAATTATTTGGAGAGAATAATGCCACTCAAAACCTCCCTGGTGCTTCAACAGTTCACAATTTAGAAAATCTGTATACTGTAGCTGGAAGACGAGAAAAAAACTGAGCAAGTAGATGTATCGAGCATAGAATGTCAGACACGTAGCTGTTACTTCAACACTGTGGAGAATATGATCAGTCCTCAGATTGCGTGCAAGAAAAATATCTTCAGTTTATCCATACATGTGTAAGGAAAACCAAGTATTTGATTTCTAAACTGTATTCTTTAACTGCTGTTAACTGACTTTTAACAGGTGACCTTGACAGAGATTGGTAAAGCTGTACTGAAAAAAACTTAAAACATTGACTTAAATTAAATGTTTAATGTCAACAGATTTCACATCACTGTATTAAGTTAGTTGAAAGCAATAATATTAGGTTTAAATAAAAAATGTAATTGCTTGAATTGCTTGTAACTAACCTAATACAGTTATGTGAAATCTGTTGACATAATACATTGAATTAAAGTCAACGTTTCAGTTTTTTCAGTGTGTAAGCACCCTGGATGACCCGCGTGTATTCAACTCGCCCAGTGATTTCTTATAATTTACAACAATGGATGCCAAAAGTATTTAACAAAGGTATCTTTTGTTTCAACAAACAAAAATCCATATCTGAAAACATAATGAACAAAAACATGTAGAAGACCAAGAGTAGGAGGGAAGGGGTGGTTGGTGGTACAAGAGGAGAGAATATCGGATATTGTGATATTTCATATTTTGAAGTTATTCTATTATTATTGGTGGTAATCAGCTCTGGTTGTACTGCAAGAAAGATTTTATGAAATGGGATTATATTGCCCTTTAAGGTGGATGTGAGCTGTTCCAGCTGTCTTCCAGTTGAGTAACAGGGTTTTCTTGGCTACACTTAAAGCTATCAGAATAAAAGTTTGGAGATGTTTTTGGATAGTAAAAGAGGATAGATTGCCTAACATAGTGATCGAGGTTCCTTATTTATCGTGAACATGGGGTTAGGCAGATGGATGTCAGGGCAAAGGGAGATGGTATAGGTTGAGTAGGTCATTAGCTGTCCACCAGGCAAAGGTAGGTGTTTATGGAATAACATGTGAAACAATAACTGCAATGTGCTGGACCGGGGGAGATCTGCTAATGGTTTGTTCGATATTAACCCAGGCTAAATTTGGGTTGTTAGTCCGGTGTCGTATATCGAAGATGGAGAGATAGGAAGTAGTGGGGGGTGGTGGTGCATCAAGTATTTTGCGAGGGTTTTTAAAGCGTAGGTGTTTTGATTCCTGCCTTATTTCCTTTCCAGTAGAATGTATTGACTATTGTCTTCAGAGAGGAGAACCGGGGTCACGGTAGACATATAGTCAAATAGTTTTCTGGGAGTAATATGATAATTTTATTTAGTAAAATGTTGATTGAAACATGGATTCTAAAGTATTAAATTGATTAAGTTGGGCTTTTTTCTACTTGCTGCTTGAACCAGGTTGGGCAAAGACTTTGATTGGCTTTTGCCTAACTCTATAAGCAGAACCTGTCTTCCACTAGAGCCTACCCTCTTGTTTCTCTATCCATGTGTAAACGTCTTCTCACAAATTCCCAAACATCTGTTATCTGATGATTGAGAGATGCTGTAGGGATCCCTCTCACAGGGCTCATTTCTTTCACTCTCTTTCATTCCCTCTTAGCACGAAATGCCACCACAGCAGAAAAAGGTCACTCAGGATTTAAAATCATTTAGCTGAGTGAATTGGATTTGCAAATGCAGAATTGTAGCCTGCAGCTAATGCGACTTCTTGCATACGAAAAGAAGAGGACATATCTTTGTTCTAGTCTAGTCAAGAAAGGTAAATGTTGCAGCAGTTCATAATTGTTCATACTTGGTAGGCAAATTAATCAAAACCTGTTAAAGCCATGTATGTTTTAGGGATCAATCATGTTTTATAGTGAATGAATTCTGACATTAAGGATGTGTGCAACTCTCAACGGACGTTTACTGGCAGTGCTGTGATTCTGTCCTTGGGATGCTGAGAGCAGAGCCATTATTGATGGTAGATGAAATTTAATCTATCATCAAAATCGTAAATCTTTAGTGGGTCATCTAAATTGTATACATTTATTTTTCAGGGGACAATTTAAAAACTGCTTGTCAAGTTGGATTTTAAAATGTACTGTACTTTCCTGAGTGGTTGCTGAGGATGCATATTTGTATTGTTGTTGTTTTATTTTTCTGAAAAAAGGCCTGAACTCAATTGCATATGTACAGTAACAACAAGGGAGATGTTTTTCCTAAAGTTTTGGTTAACTGAATATTAAATGGATAGTCTATTTTATTTGAGGATTTTAAGTTATTATCAATACTCCACAGCCACATTCACCTACATTGATTTGATTCTGTCGGAACTATGTCTGTATCTCCAAACTGGGAGATACAGACAGTTAGTCTGTATCTACTGACAAACTGACTATATTAGAGTAATATAGTATTACTTATTATGAATAATATCTCATTAAATGATGCGTGTAAAATTCCTTCCCATTCTCAACCGTTCTCTAGCTGACTTCACTTGCTTCCTGGAGGTGGCTGAGCTTACAAAATTCAAAGGCAGCCATCTCACCTGGAGCACATTGTCTGAAAATGGGCCCCTTTAAATCCACTCTCTCAACCCAACTATCTTTACCAAAGCTAAATATGGTTCACTGACTCTTAAATAACATAAATGATGATTCTCTGGGGTTTTGTCTTTGCATTCCTGTGTGTGTCCTGTGGATTAGAAGTGGTGAAGACGTTCAGTCATTATTGAGCCCGGATTTATCTGGATAGACAGAATGAATCCCTTTCTGCTGTTTGGGACACTGATTTGTTTTTCACTCTTAAGCCTTGATTTTTCATTTCCCCTGCAATAAAAAACATTTCCGGCAAGTGAGTGACCATACTTGATTTCCAAAATACAATTTGATCTACAAAATGCAGGAGCCTCTCTGTTCCAGACTCAATTTATGATTAGGGCTGATAAGAAGACTTGAGTTCTTGCCTAAAACAGCATTAGAACAAACCATGTCTGATGCTTGAGTTATTTGTATGTATCTGCATCTGAGACACAGGGGAATAGTGGACATGTAGAGTTGAAGCCATTATTTTACTCCTGCATTAAAAAATAGTCTTTAATATCTATTGACAGCAAGTGCTTTTTCATCTCGTGTGATAGTTCCATTTGTGTCTCACCAGAGGTACAGAGTTTGACCTTAATGTTGTCCCACTACCCACAGTGCTTCCCTTGCCAATCATTGTCCCACTCGACACACAGACATTGTCAAAAGGTGCTGTCAAACAGAGCTTTTTGAAGTGACAAATGATGATAGTGCATGTTGCATTGATCGCAGCAATGAGAGGAGATCCCTGCAGACATTACAGAGAGAAAGGTGTCACCCTTGATGCTCCGCTCTGACTTTAGCGGGGGAACTTTGATCTTACTGGGAAATTCACTGTTGCCACCAGACGTGATGATAAAGAGAGAAGCCTGTTTTCAAAGACAACTGCTAAATGGACAGGTGTTAACAGTCCCGGAACCAAATAATATATAACGTCAATTATTACAGCCTTAGATTTCATCTCATGCTGTAACACCTGAGGCTCAAATGACAGAAAAAAGTGAATGCCTGTGAGTTCAATAAAATTATCTTTCAGAAACTCTGGGGAAGATAACCTGCAGTATTGTTTGCTCTGCTCCCCAGGTTTTCAATAGCTCGCAGCATCAAGTACTTTTCAGATTATTCCATTGCAACACTGCAGGAAATAAAATATTAAAGCAGCTGTCCACGGCAGGTTATAACCAAAGCACTCTTTTTCTTTTTTATTTAGATATCTGTAAAGGCCAACCTGTGTACTGGTATCATATCAGTTGGCCATCAACACTTACACTTGTATATATTGATTTTGTATTTATGACCTAAACAATGAGAGGCCTGCTTCACAATGGATGTGGAAATGGCTGTGCAAATCAACCACAAGAATACTTAATTCACTCTAATATTTAGAAGCTTTGTTAAATGTATTTTTTAAATCATGCTGCGATTGAGCTCAGACGACATTCAAAGACTTAAGCATTAATAACTCAAATAAATGCAGGAAATACAAGCAAAAGGACAAAACACAAAGTCTATCCACTCAGAAAGGGCTGATAAACCCATGTTCATCCTGTGCTGGCTCTCAGATAGTATTTCATGACAAAGTCCTAAAAATGTGTTTTATGATTTAGTTATTAATTAACTGATTGTCATGAAGTAGCCCATAATCCCGCTGAAATGCAGACTCTTCTTTGAATCTTTAAAGTGTGCTGGTATACGAGAAGTGGAGTGGCCCCTAAACCTTTTTAACATGTAAAACCAGCCTGTCCTCCTCCTCCAAAAAACGGCCAAATAGGTTGATTGTTCAGCAGCTTATTACGACCAATAGGCACGTTTTAAAGTTTAGCACCTCTAGTGGTCGTGTAAGAAACAACAATTTGCGGCAAATTTTAACGCTCCAGAGGGTCGTATATTCACAAATAACCCACTCTGGAAAATCCTAAATTGTAGAATAGTTTGGCCATTAAAATGCTTTTTGATTAGATTTCTAGTGAGAAGTGTATATTGTACTTTTAGAATCCAGGTCCAGTGGATGTGTAGGGTCTATAGTTTGATATATATTACGAAGATGATTTGAGGTCTCGCCAGGAGAATGTGTATATACTACGTCATTCCCCTATTCATTTCTATTGACAGCATGTAAAGTTGGCATCAACCCTCACAGGGTGAAAACAGTATTTCCGGTCTTGAAGTTTTCATAATAAAACCGGAAGTATTCCCCTCACTGTCAAAGGATTTCACAGTGATATATCTGCAGTACTCATCCACTAAAAAGAGAACTTGCACAATTGGTGGCTGACTAAATACTTTTTTGCCCCACTGTACGTGAAGAGCAGGTAGACCAACTGGAAAAGGACCACCATTCAAAAGCTTTCTGATGCGGGTCTTGAAACAAAGCAGATCAATTATGACCGTTAGTGGCCACAGGTGCGAAAGCTCTCTCCAGAGCTGCTGGAAGCCAAATCTCGGGGACCGGAGAAAGTGGAGCAATATTCTCACCACGCCAAGCAACAGCCTAGAACAACCTCAACCTATACAAGTAACCACGTAAGCCATGCTACTGATGCTGGACAGGTTTTCAGTGGCTGCACAATAAACGGCAACAAACAAATGAATGTAAATAAATAGCCAAATAATGGCTCAACGCTCTCTGTCTAATATGTTCACTTGCTGTTAGTGTTGTTGCATAGCAACCACCTCGCACTATGTTTTGTGCAAGGCAACGGAGGGACTATTTTATTTTGAACTTCATAATTTACTAATAAAAACTATTTAAATTAGAGTGTGTATTTTTCTTTCATATTGCCACACTTGGTAACCGTTTTATAAAAGCAATAGCTCACTGTCGTGAGCTATGGCTTAAATATACACTTCTTGCTAGAAATCTAATCAAAAAGCATTTAAATGGCCAAACTATTCTACAATGTAGGATTTTCCAGAGAGTGTTATTTGTGAATATACGACCCTCCGGAGGGTTTGCAATTGTCGCAAATTGTTGTTTCTTACACGACAACTTCAGGTGCTACACTTTAAAACATGACTGTAGGTTGTAATAAGCTGCTGAACAATCGACCTATTTGGTCGTATGAGTTGGAGGACTTGTTGGTAAAACAACACACACACACACACACACACACACACACACACACACACACACACACACACACACACACACACACACACACACACACACACACACGCAGACGCAGGCAGGCAGGCAGGCAGGCAGGCAGGTATGCCTGTCATTTTGAGAGCCAATCTCATTGCTCACATTTGACTTAATACCTCCTTCCTGCCTCCACATTCACACTGACCTAATTTAGTATCACTGCCTCAGGTAATAAGTATGTGAAGGCTCGGCTCAATACTGTGTCCTGGAGCCCAGTTGGGTTTTTGGTGACGATGCTGATAAGGGATGCCGTGGTGAGGAATGTCCCGTCGGTTATTAAACTTGTGACACGGGAGCTACCGAACACAACGGACATTTTACAAGAAAGGATATAAGTGTTGACGCTTACAGTGCTGACTTTGATCTATGCTGTTGGATGGATGTATGGAAGGCCTCTCAGATCCAGGTTTTGCTCAGGGGCCACAGGTTTTCTGGTCAGGACAGTGCACTTCGTCAACTGTTACCACTCTGTCCTCCCCACCTTCATACCAAATGTTCACAGACTGCGTCCGCTTTATCAGGCTCCCTATTCGACTGCAACACAAATTTGCTACAGTTATTATACGGATTTGCCAGTGGTGCTGAACTATGCAGAGTTGACAACAGCTGCTTCTTGACTCACATGATCAGTGAGTCAAGTTACTTAAGAAAAAGTACAGATACTTTAGTCTTAAAGGTCCCCTTTTATGCAAAATGCACTTTTGATATCTTTTTAAACATAAATATGTGTCCCGGTGTGTAAGGAGACTCACCGGGTGTTAAAAATTAAACCCTCTCTCTTTGCCTCCTTACCTATATCTCATAACATAACAAAGCTGATCCAGATTAAGTAATATCGGATATGTGGGCTGACTTTACACACACGGCCCTATCAGAAACGTCGCTATCAGAAACAATGCGCAACGTGTTTTGGAAGTAATATGGTCTGTTTTTACATTAGCAAGCATCGCTAACACTCAGAGCTAACCTGTACTGGAGAGAGTATGTGTATAAAAGCAGGACATAAAAAGGAACTCACCTTGTGGTAAACCCAGAAGAGAAAAAGCATTTGAGCTCCATACTGTTTCAGAAATAATCCTTGAAGTGGTTTGGAACATAATATGGCATTTAATCACGGCAGCATTTAGCTGAGTATCTGCCGGTAGAATTCTCCTGCATGAGCTCTCCTCTCTCTTAACATTTTTTATTTATTTATTTTTAAAGCTACAGACCCAGAATCAGCACTTTAAAAACAGGGCTGAAATAGAGGGGTATGAGGCATGGCTAGAATGAGTGATCTCTTTGATATTTTGAGCAAAACATTTCATAGACATGTTTCTTAAATATCTGAGACCTACAGTATATGCCTAAAAATAGTGTAATAGGACAGGGGTTCCCAAATTGGGGGTCGCAAAATTCTTACAACTTAAAAATTGAAAAAAAATCAAATGTATCCCATATTTTGTTATCATTATAAATAACAACGTGTGCACAGAGATTTTTCAGGGGCGAACTGGCCATCTGTCGTAAGGACAATAATAACTGCGGCAAATGAATAGATAGAACATTGAGGGTGTAAAATAAAGTGTATTGAGTATCCTTCGCGAACAGGGCGCACGGACACAATACGATCAACGCTTGCAAAGTATATATATCTATATGTTCTATCTATTTTCGCTGCTTTGGACATGCACCAGGTGAGTATTTACAGGCATATTTTATGTAGAACAAAATGTGAACATCCATTAAGCCTGCATTAACCGATCTTCTCACAATAGGTTGAAAAAACCTTTGTCCTGAACCTGAACAGGTGAAATGAGACTCATTCAGTTTTAGGACTTACTCCTTCAACACTGTATTTAAGTCTGAAAAATAGAATATATCTATATGATAAACAGTCAGAAAAATGAACGCTTAATGAATTGAACCTGACCTTGTTTGCCATTTCCCCTGCACTGTTTGCCACACCCCCATGAGTGTTACATCACTTGAACATGCATTGTGTATGAAATAAAGGCCACAGACAGACACAAATAAATTGCCAGGTCTCAACCTGTTGAGTTGGGATCCATTAAAAAAAAAACACAACAGGGCCACAATCTCATATGGGTCCCAACACATATACTTTGCTTTTCTTTCTTTTGTTACCCAGGTTCAGACACAAGCTGCCAGTGTCCTTTTTAACATTATTATGTTGCTACTTTAAAGCTGAATGGAACTTTTGTGCACAGTGTAAAATTGGCACATAAATACAGTGTTATTTGGCAGTCAGCAGGAATGGAGTCAAATACATGTGCTATGTTGGTCTACTGGCTTCCTGGGAGTAGCTGAGCTTAATGAAGTATTAATTATGCTGCAATGTATTGGGTTTGGTGAGCCGCTATCCAATTACTCTTACTGGAAAGGAAAGGAAACCAATTTATCAGTGCCTCGTTTAATGACAAACAAATCACTAATAATATGTGCTCAAGGTGGAATGGGAACAGAATAAGAACAACTTGTATTTCAGCCCTTATTTGCTGAGGTGTAGTGACAGTAGTCTAGGAGACAGAGAGTCGGGGGACAGATTCAAACTCTCCACAATACTGTGCATTGTCCTTAAGCCCTGAGCTGACATGGAGGTGCTTTTTACACAGCAGTGTGTACTTTTTTAATAAATGTGATATTTTTACAAGACACTTTTCTTTGGCATAGTATTTGCATGTGCTCTATTTTTTTTTTAACCAAGGCAACAGTCAAGGGCAGCCTTCCCAGTGCATAAAGGCATGCCAAATGCATCTTTGATGATGTAACTACTACAATCTGAGGGATAAAATATTGCCTCTTTGATTTTCTATATTCAATATATCTCAAGTTGGGATCCTGGTTATGGAACACAAATAAATCACTAACAATTGGACCAGTCTGATTGTGTTCATACTATTCACAACACTTATACTCTTGAAACAATGACAGTAGTTACGTCGGTGATCCATTGTATTAAATGGAGAAACCGCAAATTTAGCGGATTAACCCAAAATGAAACCAACACAAATATTTGGACCGCTAGTCTAGTGTAAGGTAATGACACTAAAGATCCTTCCTTCTATCACTCATTATGTAAATTCTATTTCCTTTCTGTGTTCAGATGGCATATTTGTTTTGTATTAGCTATTCAATCAGCATCAGAGTGTAAGTGGAAACCAAGTGAGAAGAGTTTAAGAATCAAATGAGTTGTAATAGCTAATGACAAATACGAGTTGCCACTGATATTGTGGCCATGAATAAGTTCATGTAACACAATCTCTCAATATAGCTAAAGTCAAGTCAACAAAATGCAGTTTGTCAAAAGTATTCTATTTGTCGTATCATCTTTGAATTCACTGATAAACTCTGCCGTTGCATTGCTCAGTTACAGAAACCAAATGCCTGAAATAAAAACAGTAAAATACCACAACACCTAATTAAACAGTAGATCAAGAGTATAATACACAGGTTAAAGCCCACTCATTTTTACACAAGCGTTGAGTGTATGCTTTGTGTCAGAGCAGTAAACTCAACATAGAAAATGTGTCATCAGTCCCTTGAATATGTTTTTTTTCAAACATGAACCAAAATGGCAGAAGCCAGGAGTCAAGAATAATGTTTGACTCTCTTTTTGATTGTGTGTGAGTGTCCGTTCCAATCAAATATTTCTGTTGGGTAGCGTTTCTCTCACTTTTACAGTGACCTCCTTCTTCATTTCCCGTTAAAGACTTGTTGGGATTAGATGAGGCATTACGGGAGAAAAAGCTGGTACGCAGTCAGTGCAGATCAGTGACAATACAAAGGGATATAATTGTGCCAAAATCACAGCCATCAGGTCTCACTCGCAACTCAGAACCCCATACACATCTCGCTTAAATCCTCTCTTTCTACCACACTCAGACTGTGGTGCCCTTAATCCCTCCTGCACCCACCACCCTGCAGATCCTGGCTCCTCTCCTCCTCAGCGCTCAGCACGCTGACCCCCACAGATCCATTGAAAAACCCCCACGCATGGAGCGTTAAGACGCTATTTTTTTTTTTTTTTTTACACACTATCCAATCACTCTTTCATGGGAACAAGACCGTAAAATAATGCAGAATCTTTGGGGGAAGAGGGAGAACAGAGAGTGGGAAAAGTACGATAAGTAGGCCAGTAAGCTTGGATTGAAAATGATAGATTATGAAGCACTCTCTTGCAATTGCATCATGTTGAGTTTTTAGATATTACAGAATGTTATCACTTTGAATTCAGCATGCTTATGAATATTTTTTTGAATACAAGAAATCCAGGCCGGGGATGAAGCGTCCAACAAAATGAATGCTTGTTTACATTAATGAGTGTCGTTTTTAAACTCACGTGTGTAATATACAGAAGCATGTGTGCAACAGTATTCCCTCTAAATGGTTGAATCTGACTCCACATTGCTCAGTGGAGGCAGCCACAGGGAGAGACTGTTGGCGCAGGACGGACCGAGGACTCTGTCACTGTTTGGACATTCCTTCTCCATCCATCCAGCATATTTTGGCTCCTTGGTTCGGTGCTGTTGGACTTGTTGGGCAGAAACAGAAGTTGGCGAGGTCAGCGGGTCCAGGCGCCAAATGGCAATAAGCTCCAGAGACAAAGGCAAACAAGAGACAATAGTTGGATGAATAATTCCAGTTATTTCAACCACATGCCTCATTATACTGCTTTCTATCATCATGACAATCAGTGTGGAGAGAAACAACACATTCCTCACGATGCAGCTGAATACCCCTGAATGGTTGTTCATAATACAATAAGTTGAATACATCATTTTTGAAACCTTTTGCTTGTCTTGCCTTTCTGTATACATTACTGTTTAAAAGCAGTAGAGTAAGCAGTAAATGTTGTCGAATAATATCTACTGATTGTACTTTATGTCCATGAATGTAATTAGCATGAACACATGGGAAATGTGTAGCCTACATTTATAGATATCAGGAAATTGTAACACATCCAACCAAAACATTACCCAAACCCTGATGAATAGTTCTACTACAATGAACTAAATTCAAATGAATTATATTTAGATTTATAAAATATACTACACTACAATTATTTAGTCCACATTTGTTATGTTATCTAGTTAAGCCAATGGTCCACGAACTAACTATGCAGATTGATATGATTACATGTTATTCCCTTTAACATTGAATGTAAAATAGTTAGTCGAAGCACAAATGGTGCTTTTTTCATTGAAGGAATGATTACGATTTTTCTCTCTCAACACCGTAACATCAGATCAGACTAATCAGATCAACCTGTTTGAAATTTGGGCAGCAAAAACGAGAGATGTATACTTTTCAAAGCTTTTGAGTTCATGGAACCATTTTTCACCATGAAATAAGAAGCTGTTGTAACTCAACTTTGCATCGACCAATCTGAACCAAAGTCCATTTATCGAAGAGAGTCAGGCCTTAAGACATCTTTACTGTCGATATTGAGTCACAGTCATAGCTTTAAAAAAAGAAATTGAAATAGGGAGTCAAACTGATAGGACATCATTGCTTTTATATAACATTTGTATTGCCTGGTCTTTACTTAAACTTCTTTAGGCCAATATGTATCATTTGTTCTTTATGCTAAGTACAAACCTCAAGACAATTCAGGGCTTCTAATATTTTGTACCATTATAAAAGATGATTTTAGAAATAAACATCTTTTTGAATGATGGCTCAACATCATCTCATTGTCTAATAATTGAAAGAACACCTGCACATAACATGTTTGCCAGTATTTGGTTCAGTCCGCAGGTACAATAAATCACAGAGTAAAGTGAACCTGAAGGCACTCTGGAATACAAACCCCCAGACCCTATTCCATATATAGTAGTTAACGATTTTTCCAAAAATATTTGATCACAGAGCAAACCCACACCGCATTAAGAAGAGAGCCTTCTGTTCTCTTATCTCCAACACATACAATCATCATTTATACGTCTCTAATAAATGTCCCCATTTATTCTCTCATATTTATAGTAGTCACCATTATGAGAGAAAATATGAGCCCATGCAAGTTTTTTTGGACATGTCTTCTCCCCTCTGCGATATTAACAATTTGTCTAACACTAAATCTTATCTCAGAACATGTTTGACATGAATATTTGTTATGTGATTTGTATAGATTATGGCTGTATAAATGAATCCTCAAGAAAAGCCATTTGAACTAGTCTTCTGTTTTCTACAAGAGTACATCATATCTGCAATATATGCAACCTGTACATTAACTGCATAACACCAAGGCAGATTCAAGTAAAAAGAGTATAGATATTATATAATTAAAGCAGGCACACGTAGTTAATAATAAAAACACAATAAGTCAAAAACAAATACCAGATAGGTACACCATGGTAAATATTTAGTAGCAATATTTTCATTCATAGTGACCATATAAAAATGTTGAAGTAGCTGGTAATGTTAAACATTTTTAAATCAATTTTAAGACAGAAAATAATGTGTAAATTACACTGGACTCTATGCTGCATGAGAAGTGGTATTATATGGATAATATTGTACCTCTGCAACAGATGAATTGGTAACATCATCATATAATTCAAATTTGACATCTTCATTGTGTTCATATTTATCTGAATATTTATCTGAAAAACTGTTAGCACCACTTTACATTTCAAATATACTAAAGCAATAACCATATGTTCACACAAAGATCGAATAGACAGGATATCAAACACTCCATAATTACTGGCTTTTAGCATTTAGCGTAGGTGTTTGCTGGTACATTTAGTTTGTTTTTTGTTTTACACTAGACCTCATTAAGCTGTTGAATTGATTTAACCCAGAAATAGGTTGGACATTTCAACTGTCTGGCGTCTGGAGTGAAATCAAAGAATGACAGAATGACAGAGTTGAGATTCATTTGTGATGCTTACAACCTTCCATATTCTGTTGTGCGACCAGTAAAGACAGCTGGTTTGTAGAACAACAGACATCTCACTAATCCTCATCCCTATTTCCAACCACTTTTCCTTCCAAATGAATCGTTGCACCAACATTGTGTGTTTCATCGCCGTTACCACATCATTTCACTGCCTGCCGATCACACTACGAGAGCTTCCTTTGGAGCCGTTTTGCAGTGTTTATTTCTATTTTCCTTCAAATTACACATTCAATTGTCACGTCGAGGCTGGCTGTTCGACTGTGTGTGTGTGTGTGTGTGTGTGTGTGTGTGTGTGTGTGTGTGTGTGTGTGTGTGTGTGTGTTGTGTGTGTGTGTGTGGTGTGTGTGTGTGTGTGTGTGTGTGGTGTGTGTGTGTGTGTGTGTGTGTGTGTGTGTGTGTGTGTGTGAGAAAGAGAGAGAAAGACAGAAAGGGGGTTGGGGGAACGACATAGGAGACAATCTTTTTTCCTCTTCCATTAGGAGATGGCATTTAATTCTCACAGCGGGAATGCCTTCTTTTGTTCTTGGGATCTATCTCCTCTAATCAGGAAAATGAATTTGCAGCATCTTCTGCTAGCACCTTTATCACTATGTGCTCATTAATATGTTCTTTAGCATTTCACAGACATCTCTTGTCAATCAAGCAGTACGTATAAAAGTGACACACAAATCGTCAACTGCCTGCAAGTTGTGTTACTGTTGAGAAAATGAGGCAAAGCAGACATTTGAAAATATGAAGATGTCACATGCTGTTGCTTTAAAGTCAGCAGCCCAAGTTATTTCCTGCAGAAATATGAATGCTGCTCTATCTGATTAGTATGTGAAAGTATAAAGTCAGCAGCTTGTCTTTGAAAATACCTTCTTTAATTTGCTGGTGTGCCTTGCTGCAGAGTGCCTGTGTGTGTGTGTGTGTGTGTGTGTGTGTGTGTGTGTGTGTGTGTGTGTGTGTGTGTGTGTGTGTGTGTGTGTGTGTGTGTGTGTGTGTGTGTGTGTGTGTGTGTGTGTGTGTGTGTGTGTGTGTGTGTGTGTGTGTGTGTGTGTGTGTGTGTGTGTGTGTGTGTGCGCTGAGGAATGGAGTGACGAGCTGGTATTTGATAAAGTCAGAGTTGCTGAGGAAGTGGCACTTGGCTGTGATGAAGGAGATGAAAGCCAAAGGCACGTTAATTATGCATCTGTCTCCAATGGATAACACTCAGAGGAGACATGTCCTGATTCATTTGGCAGATTATTCTTCACTTCTGCTCGGGAATTTCAAGGAGATGATTTATTGATCTTGCTCCAACTGTGTCCTGTTGTTATTGCTGAATTCTGATGTGCCTCTGATTATGGACTGCCTCGGCTTTATAAGTGATTGCAGCTGGAGAGAGAAGTGAGCGCTGGAGGAGCGCAGTAATGGCGTGTGTTTTATTTGATATCTTATTGTATTTCCTCTGAAATACTTATTCATGTGATCCGCTGATTTGACATGCAGATGGCAAAGAGAGACCTTTCAACCTTTCTTCTTCTCTGTTTCCGCGTGTTCCTGTCTTCACTTGTCTCTACATCATTGCCAATAATGTGTCATAAAACGAAACACTCCAAACCTTATTACTTAGACAATGTTTGGCTGCTTGAAAGCATATCAAGCATCCCACTGTCTCACAGTTTTGTAAACCCACAGCTCACTGGTGTCTCTCTGTGTTCCTAGAAATATCTTTCTTGTTCTTTGCGAGCTCAGAGAGCAGTGTGCCTTGCAGGAGCAATCGTTTATGTTTAACGGAAAGCTGCGTATGTATTTGACAAATATTGTGGATCATCCCAAACAGCATGAGCAAAAGGCTTTTACCACCAATGATCTAAGCAGTAACACAATGTGGAGCAGGGAGAGTGTAATTGGTCTACGGTGAGGCGAAGGGAAGTGATTAGCACTGTGTTCCCTTAATGGTGTTCAGGAAAGATTAACGCGGAGCAAGGATAAACCATGAGAACGATCAGGACATGGCTAGGTTTTATCTTCAGGAAGCAATGTGTCTAATGCATCTTATTATTTTATCAAATCTTATTTATTGTTTTGCCAAAGCATTTCCCCCAAAACATCTATCTGCCTTTCTTAAAGAGAAACATTAAGATCCTCTGTCATGTGTTCCCATGTATGCGTGACTTCACTTTTTGCACATCATGAAAGACAAAAATATGTTTGACCTGATGGTCATGGTCTGACATTTACAGTAAGTGGTGTTTTGTTCAGCAGGAAGTGAATATCAGTATGGTAACTATTGGCCCAATCTCAGATGGGCAAACTGAGGTAAAGGCTTCTACAACATGACAAAAGGTCCTACTCTGCTGAGCAGATCTGAAACAATGCTCTCAGATGTATGGGTTTTGGTAGAATAATATCGCTCTGCAGTTTTAGACCCAGAATTAGTGAAGTGTGAATCAAAGGCTGATATATCTTCTTTCTGTTTGCCATATAGCTCCATTGTTGCCACACACACACACACACACACACACACACACACACACACACACACACACACACACACACACACACACACACACACACACACACACACACACACACACACACACACACACACACACACACACACACACACACACACACACACACACACACACGTTTTTTCAAGACTCAATAGCGCATACACCCAAAATACACGCCAGAGCGTTCAATTGTGAATTATCCACCGCTGAATATAGTCCCACACAAATACAGAATAATAATAAACGATTGTCAGAAATGTTAAAAAGGTAAGCCCGCTGAATACATAATGAATCTTATTAAGTTGAGGTTATTTGAACGTTCTTCAGTTTTCAAAGATGTTAAATATAGAAATGTAAAAACAATGCAAATACTCAAAATGACTGTAGACATTGCCATACATACATTTGTAATTCAAACCTTTATTTAACCAGGTGGTCCCATTGAGATCATCGATCTCTTTTTCAAGGGAGACCTGTCCAACATGGCAGCAAGTAGGTTACAACATGAACATAAAACAACAGATAACACAAAAGGACATCGTATTTACAGGAAAAAGGACATCGTATTTACATACATACAGTGGGGCAAACAAGTATTTAGTCAGCCACCAATTGTGCAAGTTCTCCCACTTAAAAAGATGAGAGAGGCCTGTAATTTTCATCCTAGGTACACTTCAACTATGAGAGACAAAATGGGGGGAAAGAATCCAGGAAATCACATTGTAGGATTTTTAATGAATTAATTGGTAAATTCCTCGGTAAAATAAGTATTTGGTCACCTACAAACAAACAAGATTTCTGGCTCTCACAGACCTGTAACTTCTTCTTTAAGAGCCTCCTCTGTCCTCCACTTGTTAACTGTATTAATGGCACCTGTTTGAACTCGTTATCAGTATAAAAGACACCTGTCCACAACCTCAAACAGTCACACTCCAAACTCCACTATGGCCAAGACCAAAGAGCTGTCAAAGGACACCAGAAACAAAATGGTAGACCTGCACCAGGCTGGGAAGACTGAATCTGCAATAGGTAAGCAGCTTGGTGTGAAGAAATCGACTGTGGGAGCAATTATTAGAAAATGGAAGACATACAAGACCACTGATAATCTCCCTCGATCTGGGGCTCCACGCAAGATCTCACCCCGTGGGGTCAAAATGATCACAAGAACGGTGAGCAAACATCCCAGAACAGCACGGGGGGACCTAGTCAATGACCTGCAGAGAGCTGGGACCAAAGTAACAAAGGCTACCATCAGTAACACACTACGCTGTCAGGGACTCAAATCCTGCAGTGCCAGACGTGTCCCCCTGCTTAAGCCAGTACATGTCCAGGCCTGTCTGAAGTTTGCTAGAGAGCATTTAGATGATCCAGAAGAGGATTGGGAGAATGTCATATGGTCAGATGAAACCAAAATAGAACTCTTTGGTAAAAACTCAACTAGACGTGTTTGGAGGAGAAAGAATGCTGAGTTGCATCCAAAGAACACCATACCTACTGTGAAACATGGGGGTGGAAACATCATGCTTTGGGGCTGTTTTTCTGCAAAGGGACCAGGACGACTGATCCGTGTAAAGGAAAGAATGAATGGGACCATGTATCGTGAGATTTTGAGTGACAACCTCCTTCCATCAGCAAGGGCATTGAAGATGAAACGTGGCTGGGTCTTTCAGCATGACAATGATCCCAAACACACCGCCCGGGCAACGAAGGAGTGGCTTCGTAAGAAGCATTTCAAGGTCCTGGAGTGGCCTAGCCAGTCTCCAGATCTCAACCCCATAGAAAATCTTTGGAGGGAGTTGAAAGTCTGTGTTGCCCAGCGACAGCCCCAAAACATCACTGCTCTAGAGGAGATCTGCATGGAGGAATGGGCCAAAATACCAGCAACAGTGTGTGAAAACCTTGTGAAGACTTACAGAAAACGTTTGACCTCTGTCATTGCCAACAAAGGGTATATAACAAAGTATTGAGATGAACTTTTGTTATTGACCAAATACTTATTTTCCACCATCATTTGCAAATACATTCTTTAAATCAGACAATGTGATTTTCTGGATTATTTTTTTCTCATTCTGTCTCTCATAGTTGAGGTATACCTAGGATGAAAATTACAGGTTTCTCTCATCTTTTTAAGTGGGAGAACTTGCACAATTGGTGGCTGACTAAATACTTTTTTGCCCCACTGTACGTACATACATACATACATACATACATACATACACATATGGTACAGCTATTTATATTATTGTAATGAAACCCTCCCTTCTGTCCCCTACCATGTACAATACGTGAACGTTTTGTTGAGAAAAACAACATCATTTTAACTCAATCATTTCCTTTAACTGCTTTGCTCACAGTTATCTCTCTTTTGACTCCTTGGTAGTGTCTCAGAAGTGTGCAAAGTTGTGAACTGACAGAATCTGTTAATTGCCTAAGTCAAATGTGATGATTATTCCTGGAGTTATTATAGACCATGCTGTGAAATTAAGTGAATTGCTGGAAATCACCCACTTCAAGCCCCTTCAGAACTGATAAACGATGGTGGTGAACATTATGGTACACCTCACCATCCTCCACAGCTGTCTGAAAACCGCTTAACAAAGACTGCGGTCTGAGTATAGACACACAGTTTGGTAGTAAATCCTCTTTGCATTACCTGTCTCGGATGTGTTTCCTCCCGATCTGAATAAAGTCCTAAAATGAGACAAAAAGTATGCACCAGATTATGCAGAAAGACAAAAGGGCACACAGGAGCAGAGGATTTAGGGATTAAGGGAAGGAGAGATGAATGGATGAAATGATGTTGGGAGAGAGTGATGAAGGGATGAATGGGTGAATGGATGTAGGAAGGAAAAAGGAGGGACAGATGAGCGAGGTTGGGTTAGGTAGGGATATAGGGAGGGGTTTAAGGATTGAAGGGATGCAGGGAGGGAGAGATGAACGAAGGAAGGGTTGAAGAGATGGAGAAATTACACAATGAAGGGATGAGTGGATAAGACAATGGAGGAATGGATGATGTATGGGAGAGATGAACAGTCAACGGGATGTAGGAAGGGAGAGATGAAAGGTTGAAGAGATGTAGAGAAGGAGGGAGAGATGAAGGGATGTGGGTTAAGATGAGGCAGAAAGGGGGATGGATACATGCAAAGGAGGATGGGTTGTGATATTGCAGAAAGAGAAGCTTGGCAGGTGACTCTGGACCTGCACCAAAGAGTAAGTAACCAAGTACATGTACTCAAGTAAAGTACTTGAGTACAATTTGAGAGACTTGTACTTGAGTATTTACATGTTTTGCTACTTTGTACTACAATCAGAAGTAAATAGTCCATTTTTACTCCACTACATGTATTTAATCCCTTTAGTTACTTCACAGATGTGGATGAATGATGTGAAATATAATCAAGTGTTAAATCAGACTTTAGTTCCACCTGGAGTAAATCCACCAGCTACCCTGCAGTATACAACGTCATTCAAACTAGCTGCACCTTCACCAGCTTTGAGAACACTTTCATGATCAATCATTATAAAACATATCATATATATTATTCTGAAATGGACCAATCTGCACAACGACTACTTTTACTGTCGCTACTTTCACTATATTTTGATAATAATACTTTTCTACTTTCACTTGAGGAACATTTTTAATGCAGGACTTTTACTGTAACAGAGTATTCCTACACTCTGGTACTTTTACTCAAGTACAAGATCTGAGTACTTCTACTTTTACTCAAGTACCAGATCTGAGTCCTTCTACTTTTACTCAAGTACACGATCTGAGTACTTCTCCCACCTTTGTTGATAGAACATTGTGGTCTAGCAACAGACAACAGGCTTAAGATTATTGGTTTTCTCTATGATTCTACGGCATCAATATGTGATGTACACCTTCTGTTTGTAGACAGCGTGTTCCAACATCCTGCAGAGAAGCACTTTCTCTGACACCCTGGGCTGTCTGAGTTCTGGTTCACTGAACATACCCATATGCGTGAAAAACAAGTAGTATCTGTGAAATATGCAATACCTAATTAGCATAATAATTTCATTGCTCTCACCAACGGCACAAATCATAACAGGGCGACTGTAATCTCGTCCTGTAATGGCAATCACCGCCACAGCAAGTTTCTGATCAATTCTTATTAACAGGCTGCAGATTCCTCTCGACTGTTAGCAGTCACAGTTGTGATTTATGAGCAACCTCTGCTGTGTTTTCGCTCTCTGCCTGAGCTTTTATTTGGCTGTTATTAGGTGTGAAATTCATGATGGAATATCTCAGAAGACTTTCTGTGTCCTTAAAGCAACTGGCTCAGAAAAGTTGGAAAAAGCAGTTAAGCAAGTTAAGCAAGTAAGTTGGTTACCCATACACATATATATGTTGTTATGTTCACATTTCGCACCCTTTGGTAATGTTCGGGTCAAATTGACCCGGGACATATTTCAGGGTTTAAAAAAAATACAGAACTAAATTCAACATGCACAATTCCTTATATATATTGTCTTTAACTCATTCCCCAACAATATAAATGAAATATATGATTAGTTTTTGAAAATACTCTTTGCTAGATCAAATGTAACAATGGAAGTGTCCATCGTTTTTTGTGATAAAAATGTAATTTATGTTAAAAAAAATATACTGTAATAAAAACTAGGTTTACATTTTGCTCATGCTTTTCTAGGACTAATGTAAATGAAACATTTTTTCATTAATGTTTATTATTTGTAATCTGTCATATAATAATCAAAGCCCTGAAGGAAATAAAGCAATTTAGCAGCAATTGGAACACAAGAACCACATCCAAAAGTATTTGGCTGTGAAATATAGAGAGAATGAAACATCCATATAAATGACATAGAACAGATATAAACACAAAGCAAATAAAAACAATTAACAGTCACTATTCATAAAATACAGTATATCCGAAAACTATATTGATGAAGTGACGCTGCAGAACATCATGTGAGTCAATGGGCAAGTCCGTTTAGGAAACACATGATGTACAGAACTTCTTCCTGTGTATAGCACAGATGTACTTGTTGCAGTTACTGCATGTAGTCTGTGTCTTGGAGTCCTTTGAGGGTCCACAGACCTCACAGCTGGCTGTGGGGGTCTTCCAGAAGCTGACTGTGGGGGTCTTCTTGCGGCTGGCTGTGGGGGTCTTCCAGCAGCTGGCTCTGAGTCAAGTTCATCTTCCAAATTTGCTGTCAAATTCTGAGTTTACCTCCACATTATCCTCATCTTCAGAAATGTCTTCCTGTCCCACTTCACCGTGTTCTTCTAATGCATTCCACTCACTCTCATCCAGTATTAGCTCCAAGGCTCTGAGCAGAATATCTTTTGGCCATTTTGTTGGTAGATAATTGTAGTTCTGCACTACACTGTTACTACACTGAGGTTATGTCTCTGTTTAGTCCCTCCTCCGGCATGCAGGTGCTAGGGGGGACAGTGCGAGAAAATGTAAAATGTTTGTACATTTCTGGAAGATCTAAAATGTTTATACTGTTCTAGGATAGTTGTGTGCACTACAAAGGGTAAAGATCAAGGGAAAACAGGATCAAACAGCTTCTCTATGCATACAATTGTGTGTGTGTCTTTAGTTTGTGTGTTTTTCTCTGTCTGTCTGTCCTGGTATTGTATCCGGGTCAGATTGACCCGAACCTCTTATGAAGGACATACATGCGGGTGGGCATTTTTTCATAAGTGGAAAAAAAAAAAAAATAATTCAACATGTCCTTCACAATAAATAAGCCCCGGCCATTGAGTTTCAGGTTGAACGAAAATATCCTTATATTTTTTTTTATTCATTGAAAATGGAAATCGGGTCAAATTGACCCGAACACCACACAAGGGTTAAAGGGGACATATCATGCTATATTTGAACAATATATTGTAGGGCCATACCTATATAAAGTATATAAATCGGTTTTTTTTCAAAATACCAAACAGATGCTGCATTTGAGCCATGCCTCATTTCGCTCTATTTGCTCTTTCCAGCCCTGTTTTTGCAGGGGGCTGATTCTGTGAGCTGCAGCTGACCACGCCCCCCTGCAGGAGAGGGGAGCATGCTTTGAGATCAGCTGCTGGGCTCAGAAGAGGGAAAGAAAAAGAGATCTCCTTCCTCCGTGTTTTATTCTTATAGAAGTAAGAAGAGAAGTAATGGGGCAGAAACCCTCCTTTTTACGCAGCGGTCCAGACATAGACATCAAACGGCGACACATTCAGTTGCCAGTTACTTTGGCATTAAGGCAGGGATATCTAGATACTTTCCAAGGTTTGACATAATGAATTGTGCTACTTTTAAAGCAAGCAACGATGTTTTCAAATCTGTAACCAAAAAGCTCCTCAAAAACACTATCGAAGCAGTTCCTGCCGTTGCTACGTTAGTTCAAACAGTAACAACGGACTATTTTTCTTAGCGGATGCATGTCAATTTAAATCAATACAACTATTTTGTAAATCAATAAAATCATTTTCTAAATCCATAAAAGCATTTCAATTAATATTGGGAGTCATATCGTTACTTTGTTGAGAATGTGGCCATGTAATAAGCGGGATAATGTGCAGCGACTTGGTCATTATGGGGAAAAGACATATGATTATATAGAGTCATTATTCATTTGTTTTAAAGCAGGAGGCGCAAACGCTTGCCTCGGGGAGAGAGAAAAAGAGCCACAGAGGAGAATAAACAGAAGGGCAACCATGGCAACCATGGCAACCATGTGCGGGAAGTCTTCTTCGCTGCTTTTGTGGCAGACTACAGCGCCACTTACAGGCCTGGCATATGTACTACAGCGTCTCCAGCGCTTTCGAGCGGCAATGGCCGACCGTGACCCAACCCCACATTCCCCTGATAGGTGGAGAATTGACCACTAAGCGGAGAACCACTTCTGTGACGTAGAAAATAATTAAAATCTGTATCAGTCTGTATCAGATCCGTTGCAGCCCCTTTTTTAGAGATTTGGGTATGGAGGAAAAGAGAGAGGGTTGTGTTTTCTGACACTTGGTGAGTTCCCTGACACACCGGGGACACACATTCATGTATACAAGATGTACAAAAGTGCATTTTGCAAGATAGGTCCCCTTTAAGTTTAAAATAGTTTTCACCTTATATTGCAAAACTGCACTAAATTAACTCGAGAATGAGCACATGTATATCACATAATGGGCGATGTGCCAAGAGCAACACAAATAGGGATGGATTTTTCTGCCAGTGTTGACACCCATTAGGCTGAAAATACAAACTCATAAACATTTATACAGTCTGCAAAAATAATGGAAAATTACCAAGCTAGTACCACTACATGTTTTTAAAGCTCGGTTGGATGCTACAAAATCAGATGCTGTTAGTACCTGTACATGTGGTTAGATATGTAAATTGTAATCCCTGTACATTTTGCTGTATGATGTCCTTTTGTTGTTCTGTTGTTTATGTTTTTATGTCTTGTTGTGGAACCTACTGCTGCAGGTCTCCCTTGAAAAAGAGATCATTGATCTCAATGGGATTTTACCTGGATAAATAAAGGTTTTGAATTGAATTTAATTTATTGAACCAGAGCCGTTAACTGTTACTGTTAGTACTGTCTAAAATCTGAAAAGCCCGAGAAGAATGAACAGCACAAGGCCAGGAACAGAGGTGTGCTATGAGGAGAACCTTTGGTACTAGGTCTCTCATGCGGCTTTCACACCAGCACTTTTCCCTTTCTAGCTCCGAGCGGGAGCTTTTCTGGTTCAGCTCCGGTTTCCCTTTTCTGCTCCCGCTCTGTTCACACCGCCCAGAGCCCGACTGGGTGCTGCCGCTGCTGCGTCATGACGTCACCGTTTACATCGTTGATTTGCTCCCCAACGGCGTTACGGCGCTCACAACAACAACAACTGCGTCGGGTCGATGATCGTGTTGCTTTTAATCACACGAAGCCAGATTAAATTAAATAACGACTTCTCCAACCTTATGCTTTTCTCCAGAGTGCCGTGGTTCATTGTTTATTAATGTGTGTCTGCGGCATTTACCGACCGCTGCAGTGTTGGCTGCTCTTCCACGGGAGTTTATTCTCCTCCGTTAGCTCCCGGTTAGCTCACACTGCAGCGGCCGCTCTAAAGTATTCACTGTCCGACTCACACAAGCAGCTGATACATATCCCCAGTTCCCCTTAGCCTAAGTGAATGTGTGTCAGTCTGAATTGACGCTGTTTGGTATCACAACGCTGTTATGAAAGTTTCTCTGGTATAAAATGGGTGATGTTAGCATAGCAACCGAAGCTAAACTGACTACTTGCTATTGCTATCCTATTGTGGCATAAACCGTTTTCTACAGGCACATTTTACCGGCGCATTTTTATTATGATTTTACTTGTGATAGTCGGACACGACAACCTGTGCAGCCCATGTATTGATTCCACCCGATAGCTGCTATAATACAAAACAAAACGTCTGCCTCTCTCCACAATGATCAATAACAGTGAACGGATGGTCAAAGTAAGGTACAAATAAACAGAATCACACGAAGCCTGGTTAGTGTTGCCTGACTTTATAAAGTGTGTTTATAAGCACTACTGCTTGTAGGCAGGCATGACAGTCGACCCATGTTCAGGGGAGGTGGGTTTAGTTTCCTGCACGCCTCGACGTAAGAGAGACGTAAGCGACGCCACCTCTTAGCTCCGAAGCTCTTGCCTCTAGACCGACAATTCTTTGGAGCTGGAAGTGAACCGGATTCCGGAGCTAAGAGCCGGCGCCGCTGCGGTGTGAACAGGAAAAAACGGCGCTTTTCAGGCTCCAGCTCCGAGCCGGAGCTGAAAAAGCGCTGGTGTGAAAGGGGCATCAGTGAGTGAACGTTAGACTTCATGAAACTGTGTCATCTCGCAGTAACTTTTCCTCCAGGTTTCGCCTAACCTTCAAACGGAATTTGTGCTGCTATGTGACAAACTACTTTCAGTCAAGGCAAAGGGCAAAATGACAACTGAAGTGAGGCAGAAGCTCTTCGAGTGTTCTGATTGGCGCCTTCAAGGCTGGTGCATCCTTAACCTTATCATGTCATTAGCCGTGAAAATACTCATCTTGTCTAAAATGGTAAAAAACACAGAGTTATCTTCCCTAAATAAGCACAAACACACTGGGCTGCGATCAGGCTTTGGAGTACATGTACTGTTCTGTAGCATTGGTCTTTAGCCTGAATATGCTCAATGAAAGGCAGGTTTTCCTATAAAGGAAAGATTGAGCAACATTACATTGGCATTTTGTCTTACATAATACACTTTGGTATTGATTCTTTTTCTTGTATTAGAAAAAATAACTTACATTACGTTAATATTAGGGCTGTCAAACGATTACAATTTTTAATCAGATTAATCACAGCTTAAAAATTAATTAATCATGATTAATCACCATTCGAACTATGTCCAAAATATGCCATTTATTTATGTATATTGTTGTGGGAATGGAAAGATAAATGAAAGAAGGCGGATATATCCATTTAACATACAGTATCTATGTTTATTATAACATTTTTCTGCGTGTCAAAATGAAAGACAACCCACACACCTATCAATCATCAAACAGTGGGGTCTTAATTCATTACGTGTTGATTTCTATCAACGGGGGAGTACTTCAGGAAAGTCGACAGAGGGGGGGGGGCGGCGGCGGCAAGTGGAGTACTTCGTGACCACAGAGTGTGAACCTTGTGATCAGCTGTTTTAGCGCAGTTCTCCAGTGAAGGGGGGGGGAGTCTCCCTCTGCAGCCGGTTGGCGTAGTTTTGGCACAATTCCGTTGTACAGACCGACGTTAACAGCAGCCCTGTCTGTGCACACGGAGACCGACTCTGTCGTCCGGTGATCTAACCGCCTTCTGGAAAAGCTTCACAAGTACGTCGGTACGCAAATGCGCTTTGTGACACAAGTGACGGTACGCATTTCAGATTACGCATATAACCTGCGTACCAGTTATGTGTTACCTGTACTACAGCAAAAGTATTCTCCGTCGGGACTTCCTGCAACAACACCACGCCGTTATCAAAGATGTTCTATTGAGAAGACGATCACTATGTGACAAAAGTTTTCAAAACCGTGGCTACTGAAATCAATCTTACTAACTGCTGTCTGTGCAATTTACTACGCGCGAGTTGGCAGACTTTATTTTGCTTACGTTAACATCATTTTTCATGGTGGGGCTAAGCCATTTCTTGGTGTGGGTGTAGCCTACCCCAGCCATACCGTGGCGCTGCCACTGGTGGCACGTATGGGGCGGGCCATTTTGCACATGCGTTAAATGCGTTAAATATTTTAACGCAATTAATTCAAAAAATTAATTACCGCAGTTAACGTGATCATTTTGACAGCACTAGTTAATATATTTATGTTTTTACAGATAACTAACCAAATACATGATTAAAGTTACCCTCCCATCCTTGGTTGGCTAGCACTGTTTGTAAAGGTTTGGACCAAAACCAAACAAACAACACCTTTAACTTGTTTCTGGGTTCTTCACTCACAATTAGGGGTGTAACGGTACACGTACCTGTACTGAAATTATTCGGTACGGGCCCTTCGGTTCGGTACACGTGTGTACCGAAGTGTACCAAACGAATATAACGTTTAACGTCCCAGCATTCAGAGTAATTTGCACACATTGGGTTCAACGCGTCATAGAGCGAGCAAGTCATTTCATTGGACGAGAGGCATACTATGAGAGCTGGTCACAGGGATGCGTTCAAATTTAGTCAGTAATGGCGAACGCAGATAAAGTTGAGCTAGAAAATCCTCCAGCATCATTGAAGTCTCCGGTTTGGGAACATTTTGGTTTCGCAGTTACGTACAAGGATGACGGACAAAGACAGGTGGACCGAACCAAAGCTGTTTGTCGGCATTGTTCAACTAAAATTGGTTACGCAGCTGGCAATACATCAAACTTGCACACTCATTTAAAAAGGCATCACCCGAACGTGAATATCACCGGTACCAAAAGAAAAAAGACTGAAGTGCAAACCCAACTCCCGCTAGCATGTAAGCCTCCACCACTCGCAGAGAGTTCAGACCGAGCCAAAGCTATTACAAACGCCAAATATCCTTATGTTGCCATGTTAGCAAAGCGCTACCTGGCTGTATCTGCTACCTCTGTCCCTAGCGAGAGGGTGTTCTCCACAGCAGGAGACATTGTTAGTGCCAGCAGATCTGCCCTTTCGGCAAGCAATGTGGACAAGTTAATTTTTCTTTAAAAAAACATGAAATGACAAGCAAGTCATAATGTCAAACTGGCTGCTTAGGTACTAGTACAGTACAGTTCAAATACAGATTATTTTATTTTGTATTTATTTGAGTGAATACATTATTCACAAAATATTTTATGTTTTGTGATAATTTTTTCTGCTGTACCGAAAATGTACCAAACCGTGACCTAAAAACTGAGGTACTTACCGAACCGAAATGTTTGTGAACCGTTACACCCCTACTCACAATGCTAACCTTTTCCATTGATCAATCAATGTTTATGTATATAGCCCAATATCACAAATGTTACATTTGTCTCAGTGGACTTCACAATTTGTACAGAATATCAGTATGACAATACGACACCCTCTGTATATTGAAATAAAAAACAGGCTTTGAAGACTAGGCTTAAGCAGATGTGACAAAAAGATAGAGACCCTTACAAAATCTATTTAATATGTGGCAAACACTTATTCAAATCAAACAATGTGAGTGTGTGGGCTTTGTAAAAAACAAGCTTCTTGCAGGTTGAGAATAAAAAATCTCATCATTCAGGTGGATCTGAATGTGTTTCTTGCTATTGTTTTCTGAGCGTTTCACAGCAAAATGAATCTTCAGAGTAAAGCTTGCTTTTGTGAAATATCTCACAGTGAATAGAAACATGTCCTGGACCGAGACCATCTCCTGCAACAATGAATAACCCAGCAGACAAACCATGTGGGAGGAGAGCAGAGACAGCTTTGCAGGAGAAGCCTTTGTCTTGTACTTGTGTGTGCTCATCTGCTTAAAAGACACCAGCACTGCTAAGAGAAAGTATTGTGAAAATCCCCTTAAGACCAATCCTATCATGCTGGTGTTAACATTTGAGACACCAAATTGAAACATCAGAAATTCTGCGGAGACAAAAACTGGGGAACCTTGTCATTTTATAGTTCCTGCACCCTGTAATCCCTCGGGGTTATTGATTGTGAATCATTGATTATGGACTGCAGATCCAAACAGAGCACAGCCAGCAGCCTGAATTTAAAACGAGCATGCGGTTAAAGAGAATAAGGGTAGAGCGGTACAACAAGACTGCAGCTTGCTGAATGCTAAAAACATGGTTGTGGCACCGGAATTGAAGTCATAAACTCCCAAGTATCAGACAGTAGAGCTGCTGGGCTTATAGATTTTTCATGAGGCTTTCAGGTCTGGTTATTTTAGAATCTACTTCAAAACAATCAATGTGCTGTTTTAAAGCAGGAATTTCACGTAAATAAGTAATAACATCCTCCTCCCAGAGCAATATTAGTTGGCTAGGGGAAACAAAGCCAGCATATTTGCATTTAAAACAAGTGAACTAGATTTTCCAGACATATTTAAAGGAGCCATATTATGCTTTTTGGGCTCCATTGGACTCATTTGTGTCCAATGGAGCGGACATCGGTACACTGAAAAAACTGAAACGTTGACTTTAATTAAATGTACTTTGTCAACAGATCCCCCATAACTGTATTAAGTTAGTTGAAAGCAATAATATAACTAAATACTATTGCTTTCAAGTGTAGCACAGTGACATCACTATATAACACTCACGCTTCTATTGGCTTGCACTCCAACACATTGCACGTGATAGGCTAAGGGGCGGGACATCTCTAAGCGGTTGACCAATCACAACAGAGCCGGCCAAATAACCAATCAGAGCAGACTGGGCTCTGGTTTCAGACAGGGGGCACTGAAAAACTGAAACGATGACTTTAATTAAACGTTTTATGTCAACATATTTTTCATAACTCTATGAGTTTAGTTAAAAGCAATAATATAAAGTTATTCTACCCAATTCACAAATAAATGCTGGTTCAACTTAATATTATTGCTGCAGCATAGGCAGTATGAGGAAAATAAATACATTTTTGAACATTGGAGAATGTAAACATTACACAGTAGAGGCACACAATACAAATAGAAGATGAGAAGAATATGGCCCCTTTAACTGCCACATTTCAGTGGCTGCGTTAAATGAATTTGTAGTAATGTCCAACAAAGATTATCTTTTAGATGTAGCAATAGATGAGATTCAAGATTCACAATTTACATTTTCAAAGGTTTAATAACAGTGACTATGACTAAGACAATACTCATTCCAACAGTGAATGATTATATACGTACATCAAATCATAGAGACAAACGACAATCTTAAATCTCTGGCTCCTCCAACAATATGGCATACCATTTACATAAGACATAATAACAAAATATATAAATAGTGCAATTAAATACTGCAACCAACATTATTGCAGAAGAAAAATGTAGCAAAATGTACAAAAATAGAATACAAAGTAAAATAACATACTGTACAGCGGAACAAAATGCTGCTTATTGTAATAATGTATAAATAGACTGTAGTAAGCATGACTTGTTGGAGAAACATCGGGAGTAAAGATACAAAACACTTTGTACATTTATCAGAGCAGTTTATATTACATTGTTTATAATTCTTTAATCCTCAGAATTCACATAGTTGCTCTGGCTGTCGTTTGGAGCAGTTTGGAGCAAACAGGGCCAGGATGGATATTGTCTCTAATGGTGACTCTATATTCCGCAGTGCTTGTCCTTTCCTGCTCGGGTTCTCCCGCTGTTCTGTAGTCCTCGCTGGGTTTGTTCTAATTCACATTTTTGCTGCCAAACTGGAATAATGGCAACGCTGTGACTCAGTCTGCGGTGGACGGCTCGTGTGAAGAAACTGCATGCTTGTTATTCTGCATTCCCACATTTCGCTCTGCAACTGCTGCTAAACAAACAACCCAACTTCGAGCAGGGACTGATGTTAACAAGACACCATTTGCAGATGGAGTAAACCTACCCACTTACTGTTGCACTCTATAAAATAAAACACTGGCTTTATTTAAAAACAATTTAGCTAACAATTTGCATGCATCTTTTAAAGTAGTTCCAACACTGGCATTATTTAGTTAGTCCTATGAGTCTTTTGATGATAGACTCGTAGGACTAACCCAGTGGTTCTCAAACTTTTTCTGTCAGGCCCCTTTGGAGAAAAAAAACACAAATAGTCAGGCTCAGTGGCGGCGCCAGAGATTTATTTTGGGGGTGCTGTGGTGTAGCTTGACGTTTCATAGAGGGTGCTCAAACATTTAGGGTTTCTCATTAATGTACCGGGCGCTGCAGTGGAATTTTCTACTGCAACACTCCTCATGCAAATACACAGTGTACCCGCGACTGTTACAATAAAGGCTCGATAATCAGCTCACGGCATATAGGTGTAAGCAGGGGTAAAGTGCTATTTTTATAGGTGGTGTGTGGACCTCACATAGGGGGGTCCGGGGGCAAGTTCCCCCGGGAACATTTTTAAATATTGAAGTTGAAAGCATCAATCTGGTATCTTTGAGAGCAACATGAAGAGATCTATGGATACATCTCTCAGCACCCAGATGAAACAGAACTGTAAACAGATTTTCTTTTTCTTTATGGATATTTTACAAATCACTCCCCTTTTAAACGGTATTCTTGTTTTACTGCCATATAGTATTTCATACCTGTTTTTCATGTATTCTCTTATTGTTTGTATAACTATAATGATCATATGAAGGTGTGCCGCCGAAATAATCTTTTGAATAATTTGTGACAAAACCGTTCTAAACACTCACAGAGTCCTTTAGCTCACCTGAGCCCCTCAGTCTGACAGGGGAGGACTCTCCTCCAGCTTGTTGTGGAAACAGCTCCTTATGTCCGTTAGTGCAGCTAGCTAACCAGATGCTAACATCACGGTCCCCGCTAGCACCGGTCCCTCTCTCTCCCTCTCTCTCCCTCTCTCTCCCCCTCTCCCTCTCTCCCTCTCTCCCTCTCTCTCTCTATCACACTAAATGCGCTATTGCCACACACACACAGAGCCGAGCTTGAATGACACCATCACACGTGTATTTCCATGAAACTCTCTGATTGGTCTGGTGACTTGCCTCTGTTGCATTCACTGAACACGGGAAATTGCATTCCTGCCGTCCTCTCTTGTGTCAGGATGAGGTTCACGTAAAGCACGGTTAATGTATTATATTATTGAGGTGTCTCAAATATACGTCAATCAAGTGGCACCTGCTAATGGGGTGGTGGATGATAGGTTTACATCTAAAAACGTATTTTTCAAACATTATTATTTTAATTGTATTTGTATTTATTTTGTTACTTTTTTTCTTAACGGTCCGATCTACCCGCACCACACTCGCGATCGACTGGTTGGCGACCACTGGTTTAGTACAACTAACTGAACTTGCTTTTACCTTTAAAATCTTAATTAAGGTGAACCCATTTCATATTAATTCAATATTTGTAAAAACATTTCTTACAAAATGTCGCTTTCGCCAAAATAAATACAACTTTTAACTTAAACTTTTTTACAACCTATTATAAAACACCTACACCAATTAGTTTCTTTAAAGTATTAATAAACCATCATATATATATATATATATATATATATATATATATATATATATATATATATATATATATATATATATATCATCATCCGTGCTCAGAACTAAATTAAATAATATTAAAATACAAATTTGTATTGAAAAACCAATACAGTTAGTTTATGTGATTCAGACAATGTGGCTTTGTTCAGTTGCACTTTCTTTATTTATAATCTGCCTTATTTATCATTTGCATATTTTTTTAAATAAAATTCAAGAAAGACTGCAGCATATGTATTATGATAATCTACCCACTCTGCAGTAAATATGAAACATACTAGCTTCCCTGAGTATTTCAATCACAGGGAACTTCTTCTCCTCCTTCACATGTTTACATAAGTGTATAGAAAGTTAGACGGGAGGCTGCGTCTGAGTGAAGAGGCTCTGAGTGAAGCCAGATGTTGGGCTGACTTCAAAGTGAGACACACATCACGCTGAACGGAGGAAAAGGGGGAACCTGCAGAGTTGTGCAGGGAATCGGCTGTGAAGGTAAATTGCTGCTGATTTACACCTTGCACTATCTCCCAGTGAGAGGGAAGCAGCTCTTCAGATGGGGGAGACGGGAGAAGGTGTATGGAAATGACTCGGCACGTGGCAAACATCTAGATCTCTCTCTCGGAGAAGTGAAGTGGAAAAACAGAGCAGATGGGAGGCCACTAAAACAGACAACAAAACAGTAGAAGAAGAATTGACTTTGAAATATTGCTAATAGCTCAGTTGGTAAAGGCATGTATCATATTACAATAACCAGCAAACAATATCTAAGCATAGAGGATGCACTGATTTTGGACACATTTGCCATTTCCTTTGTTGTTAACTTAATAAATTCAATGAAAGGCAAGACTGATTGTTTTTTGCCAAATGTATTGTATGCCTACTTGGTTAGGCTCACCTGTCTTGTCATAAAACTGAAATGCTAAAGGTGGGTGTGTCTTGGGCCCGGTAACTGACGCCTGCTCTCCCTCCACTTTAGCCAGCGCTAGCAAAACATTTGACTTTTAAACTAAAAGAAAAGAAAGAGGACTTCTTAACAACAAAGTCACTGCCATCTTTGTCCCATAGTTTAGGCTGTCTTTGTAGTGTTTTTGTGGTTCATGTTTCCCGTTTTATTTAAAATGTAGTTGTCTTGTTTTACTTCCTGTCTCTTGGTTTTCCTGCTTTTTTTCCTGCCCTGCCCTGATCCTATCCACCTGTGTGTAATCACCTGCTGTCCACCTGTGTTACCTAGTCCTGTGTATATATCGCCTTCTTCCTTAGAGTGGTCTTTTGGTTTTTAACGTGAATCGAATACTACCTGGAGGCCAATGTCTGTGTTGTGAAGAATGCTGATATGCAACATTTGGTCACTTAACCAATTGTATTCATTACAACCTCACAATTAAATGGTGAATTGTAACTACTTCATATGTGTGTAAATCTCTCTCCGACACTAGCCAGTGCCTCCTAATCCATTGACCTCACCACAAAAGCACAATTTTGCTATTTTCTTGGCATTTCAATTAGGGGAGCATTTCCCCCAATTGCATTGACTTAGAACTGCCATCATATAATTGCATTTAGGTGTTGATTTAGTGAATATTTTAGGTATTTTTTCAAGTAGTCTGCACACTGTAACATTCTCACAGTAGTGGAATCTGTAAAAATCCTATGCACCAACTGAGCCTGCAGTTATTTTCTTTTTTGGCCCACGTCATTGGCAGTAGGAAGTCTTGGTTGAATAAAAGCCACTTCAGGCCCCTGCAGCACACTTAGGCTCTCAGTGGTTCCAAAGAGCCGCGGCAGGCTTCTCATCACAAGCCCTAAGCCTCTGAGCACATTTTGTGAATATGGATCCTCTGCTTATGCTGAATCTGGCATCAACGGGAAACTTCTCTACACTGCTTCTCAAGCACAGATAGAAGTTGCCCATAATGCACTCTGCTACAATCTCCTACTCCACACACTTGCTAACAGGATTATGTACCTTCTCACCCTCTTTCCCACTTTACTTTTTCAACTCATTCCATCTCTGGCTCTCTCATAAATAAAGCAGTAAACGACACAGGGGTTAATGCATTAAATGTGATCGGCTGAACTACTAGGACATTATTTTCCCGCTCATCCCTGATTTCTTATATTTAAGAAATAGAAATTACTATTCAGATTTCATTTAGGGTTATATTCCTTCTCCCCTCAACAAATGCTGGCATGTCTTAAGGAAGCTTTGCCCCTTTTCTGAATTTGGATATATGATGATTGCGGCACGTAACATCTACCATGACTGATAATGTTTAACAAATGCCATTTGCATGAGATATTGAGATCTTTAAAACAGATGGTATTTTTTCATGCTTTCTTTTAAACGGCAGCCAATTGTTTGAATGAAATCTTTGCTTATTCACTTCCCTGTTGTCAGGGTGAAGGATTTTTCTTCTCACCTTTCTTCTTAATCTTAAAATGTTGCTGATGAAACAAGCATGGGGGAAACACACTGAAGCATAATTGGGTTTGGGCTCTTGATTTTTTTTCCCTTTGGTTATTCAACAGAGAGGGAGAATGATCAGAACAAGGTTGCAGATAAAAGGTTTACGCAAAAAGTCTTTGTTTACAATGAAGTGAAATTCAAAAGACATTTAGATTCTTCAATCCAGATAAAACAAAGTATTATTGACACAAACCAAGCTCCACACGTTGCTGGGAGCGAAGGAATTACGGTATCTTGTGTACTCTCTTCGTGTGTCTTTATGATGATGAAAATGAAGACTAAAAGAAAATACATTAAACTTGTTGTGCAGCCTTCCCTTTAGTTTCATCGTGACACACAATATAAGACAGGAGTGCCCTACTTTAATGCAAAGCTATTTAACATCTAGCAGATTTGTTATGATTGTCAATATTAACAAATATTACTATATTATGTAATATATTCCCTAGAAATGCTCCCGTCATATTTGATGTAAAAACTGTTACTTGGTTTAAGGTGCAACATGTAATTCTGAGCCACCTGCACCAAAGAATTATTGGGCAGTATTTTACTTCGACTATAGGTTTGATACAATCTAAATTCGTCCATCATTAGTAATTCAAAAAGAACTTGAGCACTTGCGTTTAACTTTAGCCCGGTTTGGCCACTACAAAGATTTCCCAGATTACTCCCCCAGGTCGAGGTCCTCCCCCAGGTCGAGGTCCTCCCCCAGGTCGAGTTCCTCCCCCAGGTCGAGTTCCTCCCCCAGGTCGAGATCCTCCCCCAGGTCGATTTCCTCCCCCAGGTCGAGTTCCTCCCCCAGGTCGAGTTCCTCCCCCAGGTCGAGTTCCTCCCCCAGGTCGAGTTCCTCCCCCAGGTCGAGGCCAAAAGGTGGTGCCTACAACTTGTTAGTCCATGACATCATTGAGCATAAAAATATTAGTTCCCATTGACTTTGGGAAAACATGTCTGTAAATCAGCATATATATACATTTGAAACTAAATCAACTACCCAGGATGGACATTAGAAAAGCCCTTCAGAAATCATTAGGGTCTACGAGTTGTAAATTGGGCTAAAGGCCAAATCCAGAGTTATTTTCCATCTCCATTCATTTCACTGAGCCGAGAATGAGCATGACACTTTTGATTAGAAACGGAGCTTAGGCAAACCGCTGTGCTCCCGCTCTCTGGGCCCAGATCGGTATTTCTGTCCTGGAGAGTCAGACCACTTTGGCTTCATGCTCCACTGGGCTACTTTTATAGGTTTGAATAGTGCACCACCTCCAACGCTGTATCCAGGTCTCTTCATACATCCATGGCGCGAGGGGGGCAGTTATACTTCTACCTCTGATCTGGGGTTGGACTGGTGCAACAGTGACTCACTCTCTCCTGGTATGATGAGACTGAGCTTGTTAGTTAGCATTGTAATTTCAACACAGTGTCAAAACAAAGACGTCTGTGACACAACGTCACACTGTTATGTTGTTCATAACATAATTATGTTTTGAATACAAATTCTGGCATGTGTTTCAAATAGCTCCTTTAAGGCTACATCTTATTATCACTTTCATCTGTCACATTTTTGTCACCAAAGTTTGAATAACAAGGAAGGCCGTTCAAAAAGTGTAATGACCCATCAGAGATCACAGGCGATGTCGCCTTGCACAATTTAACAAGTTGGCGGCTCAGCCAGTTAGGAAATGAAGTGTAAACTATCTTTCAGCCAGTCCAAGCTTGCAGGCTGTTTAGAGAATTTGAACTTGCCATTTATAATAAGCACTGGGTTGCCGTGGCATGCTCTGCCTGTCAAATTGGATATCAAAGGTCAGTGCAGCATAGCTAATAAGCGCAAACCAGTTTCAGTGGTGGAGATGAACAATACAAACACTGTAGATCAGATCACAGGAAGTCAGCAGCTGAGTGAAGCAACTTACTGTCTGCAACTGTCTAGAAGTTTCAAACTACAGTTCACTTGTACGCCACCGGCTTAGCGGACCTATAACAAGAAGACAAAAAAGAGACAGCAGGAGTAGGAAGGCAGAAAAACCAAGGGGAGCAGGGTGATTAGACACTGACAGATCAAACGAGGGTCGGGCAAACACATTTAGGCCCAGTTCCAAACCAACCCCTACACCCTCCCACTCAGTGACTTTGTCTGTAGTCTAACTCACAGCTGATTGAGACCCCTTCTTTAATGTGGAGGATTTAAATACAGCAGCAAGCTCCCCTCTCTCCAGCAGATACAGGAACTGCGGGTTAGTTTCAGAACTATGGTTTAGTCTCTGCCAGAAAGTATTAAATATAAATATATTAAGCTCTAAAAATCGGTCTGCACAATGTTAGCGTTTGCAGACCATTTACATGCACACAATCCTCTAGAACACACGACAGGAAGATGGTTGTTTTTCTTTGGGTCCCAAGTGACAGTAAACATCTTTCTTAAATCTCAATCTCTACATGTATGGCAGCCATTCCATTCCAGTTTCTGTTGAATTCAAACACAGAGACATTTCAGTAGTTTATACAATAATACAAAATGTTTCATTTAATCAAACACATACCTATAAATAGTCAATCCAGAGAAACTGATGATGCTTAATTGTTTCCAGAGCTGTAACTTGATTGAATCCAGACACCTCTTTGACCATCACATATTGACCCTTAAATGAGTAAGTGCTAGACCTGTGAAAGCATGGTGTAAGTTAGTCAATTACCTTGGGTTCATCATCAGTTGGCACTCAACATTCTTGAGAAATATTGCTCATTACAATGGGTGCCATCTGTGACCAATAAGACTAAACCCTTTGGCAGTGCATGTTGGATCAGAGTCAAATGTGTGTACAGCTGCTTTGGGGCAGAATTAACAGTTTTGATTTAATAAGAGCTAAGAAGCTAGCTCTGGAGCTAAAAATGCTAAATACGAGTTGTGGTTGATATGGAAAAAAACTGAGAAGAATAAAAAGCAATAGCTGCCTTGGCCTTTTCGAATGAGCCACAGACCGTTGTTCACAAAGAATGTTCAAGAACAAAATAGAGATCAGATCTTTTCTGAAGAACAGTTGAAGGAAGGCTGTCCTCTGAGATATGGTGTAACCAAATGCCCCTGTTCCAGATGTCCCTGAAACGTCCTTTTCAACAAGTGCACACACACTGTTTGTCTTTTCAGAGACGTCCTCTGCTCCATCCTGCTCCTAATCAGCTCATTAACAATTAGGAAAGCAGACAGAAAAGGAGCAGTAAACACTTGTCTAGGGAGTGTCAGTCAAAGTGAATAGAGAGGCAGCAGCAGCATCACAACATGGAGCTATGAGAGCTTGTTTAGCATTCCACTGTGTTTTTATTGCAGCTCGCATTTTGAGCGGGCAGAGGGTTGTTTTGGAAGTTATTCAATCCAAAGAGAAGTTGGCGCAAGAGAATCAGCCTAGAATAATACAAATGTTTTCTTGGCTTAACTAATATGATTATAACTAGTTATGCCTTCTGGCTTATTAAACACAAATGTAAATACCAAAGATAAGCACAGTTCATATATTATGTTGGTATGTAGAGCCTATATTGAATAGTGCCGTTTGTAATACATATTGTGAATACAGGAAATAGTGATTTAATGTGACATTTCTAATAACAAATAACAACAGGCAGATTATGCTGTGTACTTGGTATATTTAAATGGGTGGATAATTGTTCCTTTCCAATTCTGCACACTTTTGTTGATCAATTCAGATATCGGTGCTGCCAACTGATTCACAACTGGCGTAACTTTATATTTTGTTACCTGCATGCAACAATTATAACACTTCCTGTCTTGCATGAATTTGGCAGACGTGGTTCTCTCTGGTTCTCAGAGCATCTGGTGACAATGTGTCAACCAGCCGAGTTTCAACCATTCAAACCTGGAATTATAAAATGCAAGTGCCAAAGAAAAAAGGTGTATAAGGATGAGAGATTAAGTTTACATTACATTCAAAGTCTTGAAGATTAACATTGTTACCAAGGACATGATTTTGGAGACACTAAGCCTTTGTCTACCTTGTAACCAAGTATCTCCCTCCTGCTTATTAAGATTACTGCTCTTATCTCAGGAGGCATATTTGCACATCTTTTTCATGCATTCTGTAAACAGTAAACCGAGTGTCTTAGCAGGCCAAAGGGCCGTACTACTGATCTTCAATAACTAATGTTCTGTTCAGCGTTAATTTGATGCAACATTTCCAATATTGTTAAGTTAATAACAAATGTTATTTGTTGTGGTATAAAATGAACAAAATAAAGCAGCTCATATTGTTGGCAATGCAGCAGCCCACTCCCAACGCCTTTGCAGTGAAACCAGACACCTTCACTCCCTGAAAGGCACTTTCACAGCAAATAGATTTGAAGGGCCTTGATCCATCTCTCTACATAAGCAAGGCTGCATTAAAGGGCTCATTGCGTTTCTGCTGGAGGAGTGGGCTACCTGTCGAAAGACTAAGGGAGAAATGAATAAACACCACGCTGGCCTCAGGGGAAGACCAGAAGTGAAACATGGATCTCATACTGCAAAATGATTGGAAGATGTCATTACATCAGATTTACACCTTCATTGCATTTTCTGATACACTAAGTAATGAGCTGTCCCAGCCCCACCAGACCATCTCTTTCCTCATTGGCACTGTTGGGCTAATGAACGAAGGGACGTCCATCCGTCTGTCCGTCCCTGGCATTCAGGATTTAATAGTTCATTGTAAAAGAAAAAAAATAATCTCACCATAAACTCAATCGGATGATAAAACTGGTAAAGATATGTTATGTGAAGGTTTAAACCTTTTAACTATCTGGTTAGAAAAGAATAGCAAATTAGAAGGAACAAATGATAACAAATACAGATTCTGAGCTACTCTGTTCTTCACTGACGGAAATAAGACAGACACTATACAACTCTAATAAAGAAGTAAAAACTATAATTGTGGCTTGATATTGACACAGACAAAAGTTGATTAACCACACAGCAAAAACACGTGGTGCAGATACTTACAAAACAAAATACATTGTTTTTGAAATGGTTGGGACAATCAATAGATACACATTTTGTGACTATTACATGATACTGTAATGCCATGAGCCTGGGCTCAAGGACTGTAGTGATGAATCAAGGGAAATAAGGAGCAGTTTTAATGTTGGGACCGGATCGTGGGGCAAACAGGTAACTGTGACCACAGCTTCCTCTCTCAGAAGCGGTGAGTGCTCTACCTGCCAGGCGAGGAAAGGTTGAGGCTGAATCCACTGAACACAACTCTGAGCGATCTGTCTTCATCAGAGACAGACGAGGATCTCAGCAGCCATCGCACCACTGAACGTGCTGTGAGGTTCATCCCTGTTCTCTATGGGATGCAAGTAAATCCTTCTCAAGGCATGCTGGGATAGCTGGTGGTGTTGGATTGAGAGGCAATGCAAGAAAAACGAGGTGAGCAATTGCAAAAGGAGAAATTCATAAAGATTTGACCAAAAACTCAAAAGAAAAGAAAAGTTTGGTCTGCAACCAGTATGGACAAACTGCTGGGATTACTCTTCATGATGTCCCCTACTTTGGAAATTACAAATGTGGACAAAAAGCGTGATGTTCTTCTTTATTTGAGCCTGTTTTAAATCAGTTAGTGATATTACCTTATGGACAAATATTTTTGTTTTTGTGTGATTCATTTTTGTATAAACCAATTCTAATTATCTTCAGAATCATTTCCTTTATGCATTAGAATAATAACAATTGAAACAACCCAATACGAGTGTCAATAATGTACCAGAGGGATAAGGAATAAAGAAAAAAACATGACAAAGCTCATCCCCAACGGCCGCAGCAGAGATGGGTCAAGATTGGATTCAATTGTCCTCTTTAGTATGGATGTTCAGGGTAGGATGGATGCTCACATGAACATGTAACATTCTTTTTACTTTGTTAATTATCAAACCAAGCTCACTACAGTTAAAAAAAGATGTTTTGACAGCAGTTATAAGTGAAATTGTCCATGAAACTTCTCCAACTTAAGATATCCAATTCGTTTTGCCTAAAATGTGCCAGATTGTTGATCATTGAGGCAATTCATTACACTAAATAACCCTCATCATACTGCACTTCAACTGAAAAAGAATCCAGCAGAAATGCAGTTATTTTCAAATGAATTGGGGACACAAATTCCAATACGGATAACAAAACAGTAACCAGCTTTGTTCTGCTGGTTAAACCTTAGAGAACGTATTCCATAGAACAACATGTGTTCAATAGATTTCTAAAATCATAATGTGGTCTCACAAACTGTTATTTGAGCAGTAACACAAATGCACCTATCAATCTTTTCTTAACATGACATTTTATGCAATTTCAAAATGTTTTCTTAATCTTCAGTGCCTACATGCCTGCCTCATTGTGCAGTGTTTTTGCATAAATGAAAAATTCTACAATGAATGAACTTCACCATTCCTATCATGTAATGTTCCTCGTGGTAACATCTTGTCTGAATGTTAATTCTACACTGTGGCAGGACTGATTCTTTGCCACATCAGTACAGAACAGCACCTTTCACTGCAGAGGGAGTTTATCTTGGCGTTCCCTTATCGCTCAAACGCTTTACCCGTGCACAAACAATACAGCGATACGATGTGGTGTATAACAGCTGTGGCAAGCAGCTGTCAGATTTACGGTTTGAAACCTGGCCACACAAACACAAAGCAGAGAAATCAAACACAATGGAAGTTTAGGCTTTGCATTTCTCTAATAAAACATTTACCACGGCGCGCTGATGATATACAGCCGATGTAAATTTCCTGTCATCTTTGCAGGACTTTCTTCAAGTCTTCAGAAATTACGGCTCGCAACACATTAGAATAAAAATGAGGCGGGATCTAGGACAAATCCTTGCTTTTTCAGTGGAGGCCTAATCTGCAAATGCAAATCCAATGATAAAGTGCTTCCCAATCAGTGTGGAACAAAGTAAGGCAATCAAGCGATTTATTGGAAGAAGGATACTCACACTTACACACAACACACACATGAAAGCGGCTCTGGTGTCGGTGAGAACTCATCTGCAGCGTCTGGAGAGCAGGAGCCCGAGAGATTTGCACTCTCCAGAGAGGACAGGGAATTGGATGCTTATGATAAGTGGTAATGAGGTTAGAATACATTTTGAGAGCCATTTGTTGTAAGCAGCCAGTTTCTGAGGAAAACATTAGTTTCAGCCTCATGTTGGACCCCGGGGAGGGTGGAACGGGTGCGACCTCTGACTGTCGCAGGGTTTCAGTGACTTCAATACACCTGGGATTAGACAAGGAAATTAATCCAAGCAGAAAGATGAGATTTTGAAACAATTGTTTTTGGAAATATATAATTATTAACCCACCCGTTCGGGTTTCTTAGCAATTGTAGCATCATTTATCTACGTCCTTATTTCCTCACTGGAAAAAACTGAAACATTGACTTTAATTAAATGTATTATGTAAAAATGTCCCCTCACTGCATTAGGTGAGTTGAAAGCAATACATTAAACCTAATATTGTTAAGCGCCTAATACAGTTATTTGAAATCTGTTGACATAAGCCAACAGATTTTGGAGAATGGTCAATCTGTGCTACGAAAAACATTGAAATAAGAGCAAATACACTTTTAGAATGAATACTTTATAATTGCAGGTTACCTAATCATTCACATATCAGCTGAGAATGATAATAATAATAATAGTATTTTATAATTGCATGATTGTGTAAATAACTTATTGGATGTTGAACAAAGCCTTTATGTTTTGTCTCTCTGTAGAAGCAGAAACACTTGTATTGATCACAGAAATGCAATCATTATTAGACATGGCAATATTGTTAAAAGTTCTTGTGTCATTATGGGTTTGCTTAAATAGAACAACCAACATCCCTATTTCCTCAAAGCGCTGCTAATTGCCAACACAGCTTGTCTTCCTTTTCCTCCGTTCAAACGACAAGAAATACCCAAAGGCAATCCAACTTCTCATCAGATTCGCTAGACTTGCAGGTTTGATTTGGGCTGCTAGTACTATGGTTCTGTCATGATTTGAGTTGCAAGCATTGAAGATTCCTAATCTGATCTGACGGAAACAATCACATTTGGGAAAGTATCCCCCAAAAAGGACGAGCCGCCACTTGTAGCGTGCCAGGTCTGAGGTAGGCTGCACAAACAGCTTGGTGTCTTAGGAGAAGTAGAAGTCACATTCTTGCTGAGAACACAAACCCCTCCGGATAGTTGTGGCAGCACAATTCGCACAGCTTGCAAGAACCAGGTGAGAGGCTTAGCAGCCAAAAGCATTGCAGAGAAAAGTACAACTGCACCAAAAAACACAAATATTCTGATGATACAGAGTTTCTCACGACTGAGGAACACCAACATGTAGATGAAAGTGAGGAACATCTTCTATCACGGTGACTTCAAGGGGAAACGTTCAATAGCTGAAGGGAATGAGTGGCAGTGCTCCCTGACCTACTAAGCTTGCAGTCGAGTCAGACGACAGGCGCACACACCGCCTTTTAGTGTTTCCTCAAGTGAGAACAAACCAATTATTTTTGCAAGGTTCCAGCATTTGCAAAACAAACCAAGAAGTCAGTCAGGGAGCCGATCGTTCTGCATTCTGTCTGTCAATAATTGAGTCAACACTACCTGAGCGAGTGGCAGTCACCTCTTTTCAGGTTGGGTACATCAATAATGTCATTGTAAGATGTAAAGGGGCTTTATGTGAAGCGATCTCTGAATGGATCCACACGATGGATTTACAAAGGCTAAAAGGACTGCAGAGAAGAATACAACTTTTCCAGAACAACATGCTAAATCTTTTATTTGGCTTCTGTCCAACCTAGGTTTTTTTTGTGGCACCTCCATTATCCAAAAACACTCAAGCTGTGAATCTAATTTATTTATTTGATCTTGACCACTTAGTCCCTCTTTTAAAGGTAAGAGTCTGACCTTTGCATAACATCTGGAAGAGCCATCCTGCAGTGAGCAAGACTGACCTTTATTAGGCATTCTCTTTCTCAGCAGGCTGTCAATTAACCTTCAGTAAGGCGGGGACGGCGGGAAACACACTGGAAACAAAAGTCTCCTAAAAGGCTAGAGATGTTTTTCCAATGTTCTTTATACGTATTTATTTAATTCAACAATTAAAAAAAGGAATTTATTGTTTTTACTAACCCAACTCCCACAATTCAGCTTTTAAGAGAGGCAAAGTGCAATATCTAGTGTTAGATTCGTACTGATGTTATTGTGGACGCCTGGGAACATTCCCTCGTAGTACAAGCATTGCAGAAATGAATAATAACTCATGTACTCTCAAAAGGTTAGGCTTTGGTAGGGAAAATGAATCGGGAAGCATTAGTAAAAAAATACATGATTACCATTGTTTAATACTCTCTAGGAAAGCATCTGTGGGGATAATTGCCTAGCTGATTTAACAATAATGCATGAACCTGTGCATTAAAACCACTACAACACTGTGGAGCACACCTTTAGAGTTAGAATCACCCAGGCACCGTTAAAGAGACTCCATCTTCACACATGGATTGTTTTTGTGAGAAATCAGGAGGATTCTCACGCAGCAATCTGCTCGGAGGAAGACAGGTCATTTTTCTAATTAAAATTAAGAAATCTGGCGAAGGAACTCTAATTGGAGGGAACATTTTGAGTAATTGTGCATGCAGAATAATTATACTGTGTGACTGATGATGAATGACTTTCCAGCATCTTTGAAAACAACTTACCACAGAGTTTCCTTCCTGAAACCTTCAGTTTTCTTGCTGACTATGAGTTGTCATTCATGGCTACCAGTTAATTTTGTTGGTTTGAAATGTGCGCTGCACGGGCCACAAACTCAGGGCATTCACAACTACTGCGTGTTAGTAATCATCAACTCCTATAACTCAACTTGTTAGTTAATTAAGGAGGTTGGGCGATTCGTGGAACCACTCACTTGTTAAATTGTGCCGGCTTCCTCTGTCTCCAGCAACAGTGAAATTTATCGATAATTACATTTAAGATCATTTCTGTACTGAAACCATTTCTCCTTGTAAATGTGATAACAACATAACCCTAACACTTAATTACACTTCATTTATTGACAATTCCTTTTTTACTATTGTGTGTTTATTTATTTATTCATTATGCATTTTATGTGGGGTGTGATTTTTAATAAAAAACTTTTTATCCTAAGCACTTTTTAATTATTTGACTAACACCTTCATTTTATACCTGCATGCCTTCTTAATATTGTCTACTTTTATGAATGATTATACACCATTGCCAGGCCTTTTTACTGACCCGCCTCCATTATAGGTCCCCAGGAGGGTAGTAGATCTCCAGGCCCCGCTGTTCCACCTCTTCTGTGGTCTGCTCCACTCTTGCTTTTTTAAATTGTGTTTTTATTTTTAACAGGGCTTTTACAAACATTTTATGTATTTCCTTTTTTAGAAGGTTTTAACCACCATATTATCCCCGAGAGCCAGTGTCCCACGCAACACTCCTCTGGAGCGCTGCGCTTTCCCCTAACCCTGACCCTAACCACTTCACTATGAAATTGATTTGTTGTATGTATTTCCCTTGGAGTTTTTTTAGAAGGTTTTTTTAAACCACAATATTATCCCTGAGAGCCAGTGCCCCAAGCAACACTCCTCTGGAGCGCTGCCCTTTTCCCTAACCTAACCCTGACCCCAGTGGCGTAACAAGGTTGTGATTGGCCCCGGTGCAAATATTTTTTTGGGCCCCCCTCCCAACTCAGCGTTGCCTGCTTTTTTTTTCTTTTTTTGTCTCTCTCTCTCTCTCTCTCTCTCTCTCATAACAACTCATAACAAACAAACAAAATTCCCAAAGTTGTCTTGAAATTAACTAATTAAATAAACGAAACGAAAAATATAGCCTACTTATGCAAACAACATAAAACGGAGCATTATTTATTTCTACTTGAATGTCGCACTGCACCCGCTTTGCGATTATGTAGATTATCTCATTTTGAACAGCTGGACTCAAGTATTTCACAGAACCTTGTGGTCGGAACAAGTTCTTTCAGAACCGGATCGTAACATGCTAAAAGTTCTATCATACTGAGAAAGTTCCCACTGTTGGGCTGTCCAAGAATCTCCCTATGTCCTCTAAAAGCCAAATTATAAGTGGCCAGAGTGATTGTAATGTTGACAATACGCTCAAGTACCTGTCTCCAGTAATTAGCAGCATTCCTTGCATTCCTCTCCATGTTTGCATCGATTCTCCCGTTTTTCTTCCACTGTTCATATATGACACACGCTCCGACGTGGACCTGAGATTGTGCATGTGAGTCAATCCTCGCAGACAACGCATGTCCACGCATCACTGTAGAACGGTGCACCTCGGTCTGCGAACAGCCAGCACGGCTCACAATAGGCACAGTCCAGGGTGGGGGAGTAACACAGCCATGTCCGTGGCAGTTTGATACCTGCTCTGGTAGTGGTGGTGTAATACATCTCGGAGAAACACCTGTTTCCTTGATGTGTGTCTCTGGGGAATGGGCCGGTAGGCCTACATGGACCGGTTGCTATAATATAGCCTTTGATCTTGGCGTCGGGGGTCTCAATAGCGCCATAGAGTCCCCTATTAGGTTCCCCCCACTTAAATCATGTCCACATGGATAAGATACTAAATACATTTGTACACATCTTGTGTCCATATCTTTCTGTTCTGGTGGTCATGCCACACCGTGCACGTGAATGCATGCGCGAGTCATGGTGAGATATCTGGATTCAGAGGTTGCTTTTTCTTTGCACAGCATGAAAGAAAGGTGAAATGAATGGGCTGTGATTTTAGTATTTTTAAGCAGAGGTCAATAATTTGTACGGCCCTCGGAGGATGTTGAAAAAATTGAAATGGCCCTTGAGAGGAAAAAGGTTCTCCACCCCTGCTCTAAAGCAACTGCTCATGTATCTGTATCAAATGCACACATTGATGCTACCAAATGACACAATACAAATAGAAAGTACTACAAATGAAATGGAATTAATTTACATCTTAAATTATTAATATATACACAAAAAAAGGTTTACAAATATCCAACCTTCAAATTGCTATTTTAAATCCACATTGCTCTGCACACTTGCTAAAGATAATTTGTGTGGAAATATCAGTTCATTTGTAGGGCTGCGTGAGTATGGCCAAAAGTATGTGAGTAAATCTCACTGTAAACTATTTAATCATCACCAAATTCTGTGATATTATGACCGATCATAACTCAGCTTTATGCAGACATAGGTGTAGGAAACGGGCTCCGTGTTACAAGACGGGTCGGGGGGTTCTGCGGCAGCGCTGCAGACTCTTTACAGGAAGGAGCAGCAGAGGAGCGGCGGGGTCCGGGCGGTGCTGCAGCTCCTGATCGGAGCAGAGACACACGTTCACTAAGCCAAAATATTTATCTTGTCACAGAGATCTGCTATTTTAAAGTAAAGTCACTTAAATATAGTCTATTTTATGAACGAGAAAAGTTGTAACATATATATCGGTTTTTTTCAGTGTAGAAAGTGTTCCAACAACATTTCTCTTTAATTAAGCAGTCTTTAATTTAGAGTGGTAGTAAACATTTAAGGTCAATGATTACTATTACAGACAGTAGTGACCACATATCTTTAGACTCAAGGGAACTTTGAAAATGGAGACAACTAAGGTCTTTGAATAGGCACACAAGTTGAGGTCTTTTTGAAATCCAAACTGCTGTGTTGAAGATTTGCGTGATGCACATATAGCCTACTGTAGATTAGAACCACTCAGCAAATATAGGAGTGATGTCTTACGAGGTATGTAACGTTTTCCAAAACAAAAAGGCAGAATTCAATTTAAAATGAATAGGAGCTGCATCCCATATGGAGTTTGCAGAAGCAAATCTAATTTGATGGAGAGAGCTTCTCGTACCAACGACTGTACAATCTGGTCCCCAATTATATCAAGCAGATTGTATAACAGGCACAGAAACTATGATATAGCATTACCCATTACAGTCCAAGGACTGCTGACGCTTCAGATATGTTACTTAATAGGCCATCAGAGGAGTTTCAGAGTCGTGTCAGTTATTGCTTCAAGCACGTTCCGGTCTGCAGAGAGGGGGAAAGCTATTATGAAAAGTTATGCTTGAGCCTGTGCTGCAAGTAAAAACTATTTTTTTAAACTAGCTTTAACTGACCTTTTGATTCCGCTACTGCCTGCAATCAATCACTAAAAAGTATCCCAAAGAAGATTTCGAAAACATTTATATAGATATATAATACTAAAACGTCTTCATTGTGCGATGAAGACCTCCAGTAGTATTCTTGACATCTTAACTGCAGCAGTCATAACTATTATCAGGTCATTTCTTCACATAGCATGATTGGGGCCAAACTTAGAGTGCAATGAACTTTCCTCTGAAGGTAAAATGCTGCAATAATATCAAACAGCATGTGCCCTCGAATGAAGCATATCAAAAAGAAAGGAAAGAAGCGCATGTTCCTTCTTCAAGTACTTTCTTTGGAAATCACACAGTTTATGGCCCCTTTGTAATTGCTGAACCATGGGGATGTCAGGGCTGCCAGACTTTATTGAGGGCGATGGGTGAAAGAGATTACAGCCATCAATATAGATTTGGATGTTACTCACACCTCTGTAGAGGCTCAGGCCAAGGGTGTGTGTTACAGAGTGTCTGTGTGTGTGCAGGAGGGGGGAGAAAGGGGGTGATGCTGGACAGATGTGTGCCAGTGTCGAGCTCTGAATGTGTGTTTTGTCAGGTAAAACTAGTCAATCATTGGTGTTGCTGGAACATGTCAGGCATGTGGTGGCACATTTCAGAGGCAACAAGAGAGAGAGGAAGCAAAGTGCAGCTCGGACTGGGCTGCATCGGTCCTCCATTCACGTTCTGCAGGTGCCAACGTGTTCAGAGCTGTATCATTTCATCATCATTCTGCCAGCAAATATTACAGATTTGCTCCGTGTGTGAAAAATCCGACACCGTAATGTAAGTCACATCTAGTGCTAGCAACATTAACGCTTGCGTAAAATTAAATTAAAGCAAATTATTTGCATTACCAAGTTTGACCCAAAGTTGTTTAATTCCAGTGCAGATGTTGGCCCTGAATGGTATGTTTCCAAAAAAAGATTAGATTCAACTTAATATTATTGCTTTCAACTAACCTAATACTGTTATGTGAAATTTGATGAGATAATACATGTAATTAAAGTCAACGTTTCAGTTTTTTCAGTGCAAGATTCACGATATTTTATTGTCATACGTACAGTATAACAGGTAGTTGCATTCTTACTAAGCTCATACAAACATACATATAAGATGAAAACCAGTATATAAGAACATTTAAAAATATAAGCTCTAAACTGACATACATAAAGAAAATCCTGTGCATGCATAAAACAACAAATAAACAACATAATACAGGATAAACAGCAGGTTATACAATGGTGTATAAATATATAAATATGCATATAGATAGATATAACAGTATGAATATGAATGTAACAGTGTGTAAAACAATATAGTGACAGCCAGTGTGTTGATGGTCATGACTGACTGGACATCAGTCATGACCACTTGTTCACTTTAGGTGCGGGGAAACCCAAGGAAAAGCCTTTTGCTGAACCGTGCACCAGTCTCTTAAAGTTGGTCCGAAGTTGTAGAGAGCAGACTTGAACACCTCTGTAGGAACAGATAGTGTTGTGTCTTCTGAGGCCGTTCACATTCTGGATCACTTTAAGAAAGAGACAGGAGAAGAGAATCTCTTAGATCGATATTTACATTAGACCTTGTCCACATCCTTATAAAGGCAGATATCTTACACAACTTGTTTTTGATTACTTAGACCAGGGGTCTCCAACACGTCGATCGCGAGCTACCGGTAGCTCGCAAGCAGGGTTCGAGTTATGTGGGAGCCAATGGGAGCTGAGCTCCCATAAGGAGGAGTCTGAGCTCCCACGGACGCAGTGAAATCATACATCTGTGGGGGTCGCTAATACATTACCAACAACCATTATCTTAATCACAAATAATGCATGTGTCAATGTAAAGAGTATTATTTACGTTAACGAGGTAAATAGGCCAAAAGAACTACGCATCTCTTGAATGACAATATGCCTGCACTGCACCTCCAAGGTGTGTGTGTGTGTGTGTGTGTGTGTGTGTGTGTGTGTGTGTGTGTGTGTGTGTGTGTGTGTGTGTGTGTGTGTGTGTGTGTGTGTGTGTGTGTGTGTGTGTGTGTGTGTGTGTGTGTGTGTGTGTGTGTGTGTGTGTGTGTGTGTGTGTGTGTGTGTGTCTATCCATCAATTAATTTCGTGCTCAAAGTGCACCAGATTTATGCATTTAACTTCAACATTTCAAAAAACATCTTCCCGGGGGTGCATGCCCCCGGACCCCCCTAGAGGAGGTGAGGTCTACCCCCAAATAAAGCAGGATAAAAATAATTAAATTGAATACATTTTATTTGAGTAAACACTGAAAACGGGTCCCACAGACCCAAACAGCACACTAAGGTTAAAGGTCAGACTCAGCATATAATAATGTTAAAATGTGCTAAATAGTTACACTGCAAAAAACAAAAAAAGAGGAGTCAAAGTCGCTCACGACTTGTTTTATTTTTTGAAAGTAGCTCTCATCCTAAAAAAGGTTGGAGACCCCTGACTTAGACAGTGTGTCCCCTGCTTGCAGTGTGATAGCAGCAGAGATAATATGCGTCGGAAAATGGTTGGACTTCATGCCAATACTTTAGAAATCACGTTATAATATGGTCAAAACCTCACTGATATCTCTTCTTAATTACAACACCACACATTTATTTAAGTAAACACATGTCACCACAGATCATTGTGATTAACACGGTTACATTTTGTATTTGATTGACAGCACTTGTCTCAACATAATACAGGTGTAAGAGAAAGAAATAGCCTTTTTTCTTCCAAAATCTTCCTCGTCTTTGGTCAAACATTATTTTCAATTTCACTTATTGTCTAAGTATAATTAATTTTACATTGTGCAACCTTTGAAAAGGGTTAATTAAATTATAAGTTCTAATCTAATTTGCATTTAGTTCTGGGCTGCATTAATATGAGTGATGTTAATGTATTTCATGTGATAAAGGACACTAATGATGCTGAATGATGTACATCTCTATCATTATCTCTATTTCTGTCACAGTGATTAACCCACGGGACAAGAATCATTATCAGCAATCACAGGCGCAGGTTGGCTGACCTCTTTTAAAGATACCAGCCAATCATTTGACTTTTCTCACCTTTACAAGATTATAGAACGGCTTAAAATCACAGTGCGATATTAGGAGGAAGCATACAACTGTAACAGCTTTCTGAACGTTCAATATAATATTCATATTTTGTAACTATAAGAAACAGTATTCTCTTTGTCCATGATTATATAAGCAAGATGTGTTTCTTAACCCCGATGAAAAGCAGCAGGAAGCTCCACACTGCAACAGTAAGTGACAGTAAGTGACAGCCACCATTCACTGAGCTCTCCTGTTCATATTGCTATCAGCCTGCTCTCAGACTGATGCTAGTGAAGAAGACGCGTATCGATCGGAGTCCCAGCAGCCAATGGGACGAGCTCCTTAGCTCATGTTTCCCAGCAGCAGCAGCTTTGTCTCCGCTACTTGACGTTCATGTCAATAGAAGGTTACTCTTTATTTGAGATCGAAATGCACATTTTTCCATTGCAGCTGAGAGGCATACTTGTTTTCTTTGTGTGGCTCTATTTTCATACCAGCTTCTTTGTGGAGAGGAAAATGGTCGCAGTTTGTCAGCGAGCACTGGAAAAAATGAAACGTTAATTCAATGTATGATGTCAACAAAGTCCATTATTACGTTCCCTACTGGGCCAGGGGAACCAAAGGGAAGCAACACAAACCAGAGTGGAATTGGTAAAAGTTATAAGTGGTTTTATTACAAACGGGTGAAACAAAATGGCAGGCAGGCAGCCTGAAACAAACAAAAGAGCCAAAAGGACACAGGTTGATAACCAAACAAAAGGAGGACTCAAAAGGAGTCTAAAGTAGTGATGTTACGTATTGCGCCGAGGCTTCGGAGCGAATACATATCTTGCAGTGTTTTCAGGGAGATTCAGTGTGTGTGCTGTGGCTCAGCTGGAAAGCAGTTGACTCATGACCGCAGGGTCCCTGGTTCAACGACTGAACAATACGTCTTTTTTGTTGTTTATAAAAGCTACAGCTAAATGAGATAATGTAGTTAATAATGTATTCTTTGATATGGTTTAGCCTTTCTCAGGCTACAACATGGTTAAGTTTATGAATATTATTAAGGAATACAAATCCCTCTTTGCAATGTTTACCAGCCTCCTTAGGATTTTCAATCACAATTATTAAACTGTAATAAATACAATATTGTTAACATGAAAATATGATTTAATGTTCGTTGTTTAGAGTTATTCTAAGGCTTTACTCAATGGGAACTCGGTATGAGATACAGCACACTGTTGAGATGTCCAGTCTGCCTGTTTTACACACTTTGACCAACAGGGGGGGTTGTGTTTAAATGAAGCCCATGATGAAGCCTCATGAGATGAAGCCTTTTGCCAACCAATTGGCTGGAAAGCTTCAAAGCTTCATAAGGCTTCATCTCGCCATCACTAGTCTAAAGGCATACAGGGAAAATAAATACTAATATACTAAATAAAGAACTAAACAAAACCTCACTTTAACAGTGGTACAACTAACCAAATAATCTATACACAACACAGCTAAACTAAAGGCAACAATCACATAATACTACCCACTCTAAACACAGACCACACAAGTTAACCACAGAACAACGAGCAAGTAGCGAGAGGCGTCTGTTCCTCAACAGAGCCTCCAGAGTGAAGATAGTCTGCGGCCTTTGTACTCCTCCCCAGCAGGTGTGCACCGGCTGTGCTCTGCGATTGGATGACGTCAATCCAATCACCATCTTCAGAGGCGGACCAGAGGATGGGCAGCCAATGATGTTGAAGCAACAACACAGCTTATTTGCATAATCACACACACAGCTGAAAACACTCACAGGCAGATTAATGAGCAGACAAACAGCAACATCCATATACTGTAAGCAATAATATTAAGTTGAATGTCGTTGTTGATTTAACTTCAACTGACCTAATACGGTTAAGTGAAATCAGTTGACATAATACATTCCATTAAAGTCAACGTTTCAGTTTTCTCAGTGAGGTATTGACAAGAGGTGTGAGCGCTGATAAGGCCCATTTGACATTTAAAAATGATATGTGGAGGCTTTCTGTTTATGACAGAAGTGTGACTCAAGAATGGCCACCAACATGTGGGGGTTATAGAATGAGCAATGTGGTTACTAACAATGAAAAGGTTCATAATAACTGGCAGTGCATTAGCTCACAATAAAATGGCTTTGTAAGGATCATTTTCCAAATAATTATTCATTATTAAATTAATTTCTTTATTACACTAAGTCACATCTATGGCGCAATTAACGAAATATTTTTCCGTAACATAATGACATCACTATTAGCCGGCCAGCTAACCAATCAGAGTAGACTGGGCTCTGGTTTCAGACAGAGGGTGAAAAGAGGTGCTGCAGCACAGGCAGCAACATTAAAGCATGGAGACGTGTCACAGTAGAGACACTAAATACAGATATGAACCTGAACATGAGCATTTCATGTCCTCTTTAAATCCCTTTCCCTGTGCATTAAGAGTATCAGTACAGCTCAGTCTTTCCTTTTTGCCCTCTGCAGTTTTACCAACTGTTAGCCTCGGTAGATTACAGACAGATCTTGAAGCTAAGCAAAATCCATTGGAGGAAAAAGAGCCTTTTTGGAACACTTTTAGACGGTGTGCTGCATGTTACCCATCTCCTTCCTTCTTGCTCTCGATCTGATGCTCATTAGAATCAAAATGATACGAGGATGGCAGTGCTTAGGCTGTGTGGGTGGTATACACATTTCTTGGTGAATTGAAGACACAGAACAGCTATTTCAGCTCGCTATTTGCGCTCGGTTTCCTTTGAAAAAAAGAAAGAAACAACTCACTGCGCTTGTTTTACTTTACCACAGGGATGTGATATTATCCCCCCGAAAAAAATGGATGATTTAATTCCCAAAAACTATTGCATATAAACCCGTGAATACGTGATCTTGTAGGTGTTAAGGGAATAATGAAACATGAGATTGTTTAGTGAGTGCCAAAAAGAGAGGACTACTCAGTTTTACATCACCTAAGCAAGAATAGATTTTACCTTCTTTATTCACTGCCAAGTTATGATAAATATGTCCTTTAAAAATGGACTAAACAATAGCTAATACTCTCGGTTTATGTTCTTGTTCTCCCTTCGCTTAATACGTGGTGTTTATTAATATTGCTTGCACGGGTAAACTGCTTGTTTAACATCTATTTGGCAGTGATTCCTTTCTTTGATCTCACACACATGTTGACTCTTGTATTCTCAACAGCTTTGTGTGTAGCAGACTGGATTTGTGGATTCAGGTGTTTTTTCTTTGAGGTGCTACAATGGGAGGACCCCATGGCTCTATACTTAAAACCTTGGATTGGAAAATGTCTACAGGATGTAAGCAAGGCCTTTTTGAAACGGAGTGTTAATGGCATGTTCCTGCTAAAGTGGACTTAAAGACACTGCTTCCAGCTTCCGGATGATAATCATATGATGAAATGATTCTCATTTGGAACACTGCTGCAATGTAGAGCATGTTCTCATTCAAACATCCCTTTGCTTTTAGACAAATAGTCATGTTTGATTTGATTTGAAATAACACAAGTTCTCTTTTTTTCATAAAAAATGCACGATGTTTAAAGTGAAATGGTCTCAGTAGCTGATGGTCGCCTATTCTTGTGCTAATGCTAATGAGCTAATTAAATAAGCTCATTATACACAATACAACTCACATTTGAGACTTTCTGAAACAGAAACATTTGTCTTAAATGAAATCTAACTTGAACCCTTTTGAGGAGGAACACATCAGTGCCTTTGTAAATGTCACTGCGCTCTTGAGCAGAGCTCCAATTCTGAACAACTTTTCTGAATCAACATTTTCATCACCATAATTCACTGTGGCCTTTCTTTTCTCCGCTTGAAGCTGCACAAACCACTTTGAGCCGCTCACATGTATCCACAGCAGTTGCTTAGAACACCTCTTTGTCTTTGTAAATCTCTGTGGGTCCAGCCACGGCCAGAACAGAGGCATAAATCACGCATGTAAAGCAATGCATTCAAACAACTGCCGTCCCCTCGGCTGCGGAGGAGTTCCATTGATGGATTTGTGAGGAAAGCTTGAGGCACCCAGCAGCTCCGAGTCCTCTGTCCTGGAAGGTTAGGGCAGGTAGGATGTTGCTGAAACAGACATTTTTATTTGACACCTGACATTCTGAGTCGAGGGGGATGTAAACTACCACTGGCCCTCCGGTGACACCAGAAGGCTCAGTGCTCAGATAGGCTTATTCAAATGTTCAAGAACACATATTTCTTTACACTGGAGCAAATGCTGCTCCAAAAACAAGTCAAACAAGGTGTTTTTGCTTAAAATAAGTACAAATATCTGCCAATAGAACAGTAATAAATCAAATAATCTGTAAAATATCTTGAAAAAAATATATATAAACTGTATATTGTATATATAGAAAACAGATTTTGAACTATATTTGAGGTAATGTGGTATTATAAAATAACCCAGAAATGCTAAAAAATTATATTATTCCCTCAAAAGTAGCTTTTAGATTTTTCACCGCACGTCATCCCCTTTATTTCAGGGGCATTCATTTTATTTCAAGTTATATAATAGTGACAATCTTACTGTAAATAAGGCTTGTTTAGAAGAAAATATGACTTTTAAGATGGCTGGAATTATTAAGCATGCGTTACTAGTATTATAGAGTGAAGCAGATCTGTTGAATCTATCACATACTCCATCCTTTCACACAGCAGAGGAACACTCACCCACACATCCTCATGCAACTCTGCAACTTAAACATCCACACAGAGCTCCTAAGCTCTATGTTAAGAGAAGTTAGTTGCATTAACTGTATCTCCGATTAAAATGAAGGTTGAATGTTTTTCCAGCAAAAATAACTGCTGTAAAATAGCCTTTAGCATTTATTTCGGACCGACATATAACCATGAGGATCCGGATTCAAAATCCAACTCGGGGTCCGTTTACACGTGTGGTCTTCCATCCCCCCTTTAAACTCTAATATAGCCGCCAGTGGCCCAAAAAAAGAACCTTCAAAAGAGCAATGTAGTGTAAAGGTCCGTGGAGTGTGTCAGTTCTTTCTCCCATTCATTTGCAGCTATTATACTTTGTGCAGGGTATGCTAATGGTTTATTATGCTCACAAAATAACTTGCCTGAACTGGATCTACTGCTGCTAAAGTGTATCTGATTATGCCTACTACTGGGCTTAAGTCTTTTTTCTTGCACAGTTTGAAAGAAATAATTGCAGAAAATAACTGCTTCTCTACTCCTAGTGGTTGAACAATCTGTATACAAGAGGGCATTGTGGTTATATTGCCAGCCCTTCCCTGTGAGCTGAGTTTGATGTACCCGTCTGTGTGGCTTGTACTCATGCACAGTGTGTCGGAAAACAAAGCAAGAGCTGGGGAAGGAAGCAACAAAAACAGATGCTGCTAATGAAAAAAGCACTGATGCAGGGTAAATGAATATAACACAGTCCAAGGCTTCATTTGATTGCATTTCAGGACAAGAATGCACCATGGCGACCCCAGTGTCTTTTACACATGCTCATTTGCATGAGATGCACTTCAGAAGAGTGTCTTTCCGGAATACAGATTACCACCAAGACAAAGGAGACAGAAGAGAGCTGTTTGGCCCAGACGAGCTGTCACACTTTTTCTTTTTGCACTCTTGCTCAGCATCTCCCAATCGGATGCTGTTCATGCCTGCCATCGTGTCGGAACCTTAGGACAGAAAGGGTTCATTTCTGGCTGCCCACAGACATACCGCAGTATGATACACAGTTATTGCTGAGGCTGCCCGGATAGTGTTGCAAGAAAGCACCGATTCCAGTGAATGCATCTAATTATCCGGTGTGTATTGAAAACAGGAGCGTTTGGCTCCAGACATTCCCTAGTGTGCGTCCATGGCTGCTGGACAGATTACAACGAGACAGAGCGTGTCCATCTTGCGATAACGAATGATGATGGCCTGGCGGACTTTATTGTAATGTTTGTAGAGGCCGCATCACAACCTCAGACTGTGTGATTGTTTATTAGGTAAATGGTCATTCAAGTCTGATTTTGCCTCATGACAGCCCACTATCAAATGTGAATAATCTAAATTAGCCTCCTGGGGGGCAGATCTGGATGACATATGAGTGTCTGATGGCATTTAAATCAGGCCTCTGCTACCAGCTCACGCGGGGTGATAGCACTGATGACTGAGGACTAATGACTTAACAGGGAAGGGGCTCAATCACTTTTCATTTAATGAATTTCCGGAGATATTCTTTGTGGTATGGAGCTTGAGAAAACTTCAGATTCAGACTTCAGATCAGATTGAATTGAAGGTGAATGAAGCCAGGCCTGCGGGGTAGGTGTCACTTGAAAACATCGATGTGATGAACAAGTTGTGATCACGCTGTCGAAGCATGGCGGAAAACTTTTTTCATCCTGCTGCGTTTTATATCCCAACATTAGAATACTTTAAAGAAAGTTTTATTGCAACTTATTCCTAGCCAGACACATGGTCATCATAAATGCATATACCTGCATATCCTTCCACAGAGACGCTGTGTATTAATGGCCTTCTCTTGACAGACAACCGTGCTTTGCTGTGCTGCTTTTTCGCTTGCTGCCTCCTCATTAAAATAGAAACAAGTTGGAGGAATCATTGTCACTCAAACGGCAAGGCTATGTCTGTTGACTACACTTAGACTTACACAGCGACTCCTCACTCCCACTCATGTGTCTACATACGTGGCCCTTGTTTGTACGGACAGCTGGCACCCACTGAGTGACTCGGTGATCTTGATTGGTGCCTACAGTGACAAAAAGGTAGCGTATTCTATCCCCATCTCCCGGAATCCCTCCCATCAGGATGTGTTCACAGGGAGAGGAATTGGCTGCATATCGTGTTCCATATAATTCACAACCTGGGGAGCTGCACAACATGAGCGTCCTCAGAGAGTGACGAGCTATGTGGAGCCACTTTGGCATTCCTTACAAGGACTTTTTTTCCTTCCACCTTCATTACTGAGTGTACCATGGGACATGAGAGAGGCAGATCAGCATTCCCATATGGAAAGCAACATGATTTATGAATACTAATTTAGTCAGATGTCGTCTTGTTAATGCAGATGTGTTATTGCCCCACAGTGGGCGCTGCTGCGGGGGCCCTCAGCAGTGCTTCTTAATCTGGCTCTTTGTGTTACGTTTTTTTTTGCTAGAGTGGTTGAGCTCTCCGTTCTGTCCGGAGTACATTAGCCTCAGCAGCGAGCAGGTCAGTGGATTGCAGCGCAGAACAAGGCCAACAATGACCCATTGTTTCTTTACTGCTTGTATTGGCTCAGGGAAGTGTGTGTGTGTGTGTGTGTGTGTGTGTGTGTGTGTGTGTGTGTGTGTGTGTGTGTGTGTGTGTGTGTGTGTGTGTGTGTGTGTGTGTGTGTGTGTGTGTGTGTGTGTGTGTGTGTGTGTGTGTGTGTGTGTGTGTGTGTGTGTGTGTGTTGCAGTGGTGAGGGAAGGGAAAATTGTCAATTTGTGTGGCTCATTAGCTAGTGTCCCTATTCCACAATGCACAGGTCTGTGTGTGTGCTGAAGCGTGTGCACAGACATGCATCAAGGGGGGGGGGGGAAATGATATGTAAAGCAATCCTCGGCTGCATCATGACATCATGTTATTGATTTGCCCTCAGCTTATGTTTCCCCCCTTCTCATCTTCCAGGTTGCTTCCTCTTTCAATTATACTTTCCACTTTTATGAAGCTCGTGAGCAATATAAAGTGAATAATCCATGTTTCATGGATCAAATAACGTTAATGCTTGTCTTTCCTTAAAGCCTTTTGTTCAGTGGTTTAATGGGAGGACTTGCTTAGATAAGTGATGTCAGAAAAGACTTCCTGTTCTTCTGTCAACTCTTCTTTTGATTTTTTTCAAGGAAAATGACACTGAGAGAATGCTGGATGTCAATGCTGGTTGATTTGCTGATCATTCACTCGGGAGGAAATTGATGAGTTGATTCATCCTAATATCCTGCCATTTCCCATTTCAGGGAATAGTATCTAATAGAAAGACAGGTGTAATGAATGCAACCAATATTGAAACCGTTCAATTATTATTGGTACAATAAATCGGCCTAGGTCAGGGTCAGGCAACTCTTCAATGGCTCCCTGTAGCTTTGACAAAAAAATGACATTGAATCAAATTTGAGATGATACTGTGACACTGAAGTAATATGAATATTTCGTCAGCTAATAAATGTGTCACATCCGTCTAAGTCTATCTCCTGGCACATTTCCCTGGGTGTTGTTCGTCCTGAATTTTAGACCCCTGGCCTTGGGAAACTAATCATGCATAACTATAAAACAGTCACAAATGAAATTCAGCGTTTAATTAAGGGTTAGCAGATTCCTATGCTGTTATTGACAACAATCCTGATCTAAGTTTATCCCTGAAATATTGTGAGAAATTAGCAAACCACAAAATAAGTAATCTTGAAAGCACACAGCATTTGCTGCTTCTTATGTTATAACAGAAAAGCAATAGACTTTCAATTGTTTTCTTAATTGTTTTTTTCTATTAGTTCACAGACAATTGTTTGTAGATTTTGTAATATGTTTTGTGGCAGACCTTTTATTTGGTGGCAAAGGATGCAACAAACACGTCCGAGTTCAAGTTGTGTTCCCCGGATCAGCCTCACAGCTGAGACCCTGTAGCATCCTGGAGCTAACAGAGCTAACGAAGCTAGCAGAGGGACAGAAAGCTAGAAGCAGCAGTCACCGTAGAGACCTGTCCATCAAAGTGACCACGCCCTAATTTATGCAAAAGCTTTAAGACCTAATATAACTAAAAGGGGTGCGTTATAAAAAAATGCACTCCCCAATCCATTGTCATGAAGGTGGAATCTAACTATATCCAGAATACGTTTTATTGCATCCAGGGGTAGAAATGTTTATTTCTGCTGTAAAGTTGGGCATTTTAACATGGGGGTCTATGGAAATGGCTCCTTTCTGCAGTCATCCGCTATCGGCCAATAGATGAACTGCAGTTTGTGGTACTTCCTTATGGGCGGCAATCTCTGCCCCAGAGTTTGCCGCTTGACTGTAACATTTTCACCAGATGTAAACACTAACGGTACGTCCAAACGGCAGCGTGCGTTGAAGCTTGCCGGTGGGCGTGTCTGGAGCGCGACCAACAACCAATCACATTAATCTCCCGCCCCGGACACACAAGCATGCGGTTTGATTGGCTAGAGCTTGTACTGGCATATTATTTGATTGGTGACGCTTCGGTCGAAGCTTGAAAAGTTGAACTTTTCTCAACTTTCGAAACGAGCAACGGAGGCAAAGCGACGCGACGGAACCACAATGCAGTTCGGCAAAGCGTGACGTCACCCCATTAAAGTGAATGGTAAGCTGCGTTGAAGCTTCAACGCACGCTGCCGTGTGGACGGGCCGTAAGGTTTCACTATCACTATACAAACAAGTGTAAGGGCCTTTGTCCACAAACAGGAGGGCCCCATTCCAGCACTTTATCAAAGAAGCTCTCATGGTGTTTCTATCGTGACAACATCCTTTACCACTCTAACTGCCGTTGTTTGATTTGTGTATCTCTCTTGGCTACTGTCTTTGAGTTTGAGACTGTTTTTCAGCATTAGCCCCAACGTGGAGCTGTTTGCCGTCATAACTAAGAATGAGCTTCAGCGCTCAGTCTGACAGCCGGAGCGAGGAGGACGGTCTGCGTGCGGCGATAAAAGTACAACACTCACTGCTGTCCAACAAATATCCCACGAAAGGACTTTTGGTCTTTTTGATGATAGTTTATATCTGACATGTAAAGATCAGGATAGAGCAACACAGAACAAAACAAGCTTCAGAATCAGAAGGAGAATTCCTTAATGTTTCTTGCAACGGGAACATATACATTATTACACCAGCAGAAACATGATGCTGATACAGAAAAGAGAATAGACTTCCATGTAAAAAACAAGGAAGAACTAAAAGTATGCACACGTTATTAATAAAATTAAAATAAAAAAAATAGCACATAAGTACAAAATGGTAAAAAAAAAAGTAGCAGTATGTTTAAAACAAAGTAACCGTATATAATTAAAGAGGTAGCTGTAACTGTTTACAGATTGTAAATAAATTGAAAGAAAAAGCGTGAATTGCACAAAGTTTTATATTCACATTCAGTGTAATTGCATATCAGGGGTATAACAGTGCTCCATTGGTGACATCCCCAGCCCTTTTCTGAAAAGGTTGCATTTTTTCTGAGCTGCTGGCACGGCGCACAGACAAAAGGCGATATTTGCAGAGTTCTTTCTCCTTTGCTTGTCTCATGCAATAGGCCACAAGTTTTCTACACATCACACCTCATCTCCTCTCTTGCAATACAGCTGAAGGAATATTTTTGCATGCCCGATCCATCCCTGGCAATATTCTGCAGCATTCATTGCCTGCAGGAGCATTTCATCATGTGGCTGGTGGTCAAAAACATTCCTCTATGGGATGGAGTAACACAGAGTAAGCTGGAAGGGAAAGAGTCCTGGGGTGAGCTGTAAACCACTCAGTGACTGGGAGAGAAGAGTGTATATATCCAATAGTTTGTTAAGTAAGAATGGAATGTGATGAGCAGAGTTTCGGTGTTGGCTGAATATGAGAAACGTTACAGTTTACTCCACTTTGACTTTTGCTGCGCTTGCTGTGTGAAGAGAATGAAAGAAGTGAACTGTGTTACCAATTGTAAAAACAAACGGTAATGTAATCTCAGCATTAAACCAGGAGTTATAGTATTTTCAAGAAAATCAGTTTACCCTTACTATTATGCAAATGAAGGCTGCAGGGATCATTGCAATCTAATAACGCTGTAACATACAACAGGAACATGTGTTGAAAGTATAGTTCTTATTATTCATCATTGCCTTCGTTATGTTATGTTATAGATAGTCGGATGGATAGATAGCGGCAAGTATATATACAAATTCACAATATAAAGAACATATATCACTAGAGCATCTAAATGATACACAATATAACGGAAATATTTAACTTGCAACTAGACAAAGGAGCTTTGCAGCATGATGGAAGCAGCACACAAATCACTGTGGATTTCCAGCAGCAGCAACACCATGTGTTTTAATGCAGTGTGCTGGAGGGGGGGCATTGTCCTGCTGGAGGGGGGGGCATTGTCCTGCTCATTATGTGTATTGATAGTTGAATGAAAGTCCCTGCTGTTCCGCTTGGCTTCCTAATGGACTCAAGCTGCATGTCTCTCCTAATGGAGGAACTTGTTATCGGTTGAAGAGTGGGAGTGACACGTCCTCAGTAATACTGCCGCTCTTACAGATAGCTCTCGCTCTTAAGATAAAAAGCAGAAGCTTCCTTTTTATTCCTCTCCTTTCAGCCCCGCTGTCTGCAACCGTCAAATGGCATTTTCCACGTTGATTTGCAAGAAAAACCTCCAAGCAATAAACCTCTTCTGTGTTTTCACCTCTCAACGTGGCTTGTGAGAGTCTCTCCATCATTTATGACTGGATGTTATCTAGTATCGCTATTAAATTAATCATTGTGGTGGAGCAGCCCTACGAACAGATTTGTCATTGCACTACAGCCTCTGCATTCATTATTAAATCCACTATGGCTAATGCTCATTTGGTCATTCAAGGACGAAATGTCACTTCAATCTGTTTTGAGTGGAACACCTGATGAACAATCAGCTTATTACATGCAAGGTCTCCTGGAGGGCCTGAGCCTTTCCTCTGGGCAGATTGAACCTTGTGGTCAGCATACAAATAATTACATGAATAGGTTTTTCTTCACTGTGATTAAATGTCGAGGGAAGCAGAGATCTGTTCTGTTTTATTTGGGTACATATCTTTATTGATTTTCTCAGTTTTTTCCACCATAGCAAGTGATACAGTACAAAGTATGTACATTTGGTTCAAATGCACAAAGTCATGATATATACAGCACATTCTGATACATCTGTATGACAACATTAGTGCAAGGAGGAGGAGAAGGGGGAAAAAACTAAAGAAAATAATAACAATAATAATTATAAAAAATCCAAATAAATAATAATAATTATAACAATTATAAAATAAAATTTACCAAAAATGCAATATTAAATACTCACTGTCGGTATATCGCATCCAGGAATCAAATCATATTTGTTATCAAGTGGACTCTGTAAGGAGTCAAAAAAGTCCCGAAAGGGTTTCCATGTTTATTAAAGGTTACAGAGGAGCCTTTATGTATGAACTTCATTGTCTCTAACTGCTTGTTTGTGTGTGCGTTGTGTGTTGTGTGGTGTGTGGTGTGTGTTGTGTGGTGTGTGTGTGTGTGTGTGTGTGTGTGTGTGTGTGTGTGTGTGTGTGTTGGGTAAACAGGAGTGCTGGTTAAGGTGGAGTACTTCCCATCCAGGCAGAGGCACAAGGCAGCAAACATGTGGTGTATTTTGCAGCATACTGATGTGGTGGAGGGTTCACTTTAACAACATGGCTGATTGGTATTGAACAAGGCTTGGAGGAACAATTGCATGCTGAGCTAAACCAAACACTGAGAGGGCCCATTGTTGCGTACGGAATAATATTCCATTTGCCTGTGAAAACAGCCAGTCATGCAGCACCATTTCTAATATTAACTTTGGCAGAAAGCAGACAGTGGCATGTTCTCATTTACAGAGAGACCAGTGATAGTGAGACCAAAGTCAGCTCTATTTTATTATTTATTTGACTCACACACTGCACTTTTAGTCACAGTACTGTGAATGGCAAGTTCTGCTTACCGAAACAATGTATTGACACTGTTTCACAATAAGAATTGGGTTTTAAAGAAAAAAACTGTTAAGAAACAAAATGGAAATGTGTCAAAGACCAATTGTGGAATGAGTACCAGGGAGTTGAAGACGTATTGGAGACATTTAAGGGTTAAACATATGACTCCAAACAAAATGAATAAATGGAACCGCAGTACTTATAGTTTCCCTGAAGAGTTTAATCCCAATACAACTTCTTGGCATGCACCTCTCCACCATAAAGGTATTAACAGAAATCATTGTATCTGCTATTGTAGAGGCTAAGCCAACGCTTTGAGCTACAGAGGTGCTGATTTGTTTACGTCATTGTCTGGTTATTAAAAAGTCTGATACAAAAGTTTCCAATTTAACATATCCATTTATTTTCCACTTAGTATTGTTCAATCAACTTGAATCAGCTTTACATCACAATACAGACAATGACACTTAAAGGTTCCATGTCATGAACATTTCTACTGATCATAGTTCCATTGTTGAGGTCTACTAGAATAGATTTACATTGTTACATTTTCCAAACTCACATTGGTTTCTCATACAGCATCTCTGTATAGTATGTGTCTTCACTCTCTGTCCTAAACACCTTGTTGGAGCTCCTGCCCCCCCCGTGAGCCCAGTGTGCTCTGATTGGTCGGGACGTTGCGAGGCACGCTGCTGCGAGGAGCGGACAGGTTTCCGGGTCGGCGATACAGGAGAACAAGCTAAACTCATCCTGAGCACACAAACACTCACAGCCGAAGTAAAAACAATAAGTGTGGCTTGATATTGAGAAAGAAAAAGGTTTATAACGCTGTGAGAATGGGTCTGCGGAGAGCATTTCTCCGCCATCCCAACTCGTCTATTACCAGCGTTCAGGGAGCTCTATGCAAGTCAATGGGACTCCCTGTTAGTTAGCCAAGGGATCCTGGTGTGTGAGGTGCTCCGCGGATTGGTCCATTTGGGCCAATCCGGTCATTTGTTGTTGATCTGGGTATTCACACGTCACAGAACTCAGGAAGCAAACAATGGAAAAAGAGAAATCTCCAACGAGGCGTTCTGGGGCAGCACAGACAGGTCTTCTCTGTGTTAGAGTCGTACTCGCTACAGGGTGCACTTTGAGTGTTTGTGACTCTGCAGACCGTTCACATGCAGAAAAACCTTCATAACACACAAGGGGACGGGTGATAACCGGAAAAGCATGACATGGGCCCTTTAAAACACAACAACTTAGCTTCGATAGCCAAAATGTAACTCTGCTTGTACTTTAGAGTGTGTATCTGGGTTTGTGTATGATGTGGTCAAACACTGTTTACCCTCTTGGTGGAACCTGAGTCCACAAACATTGAGTTCCTACTTGGTTCCTTCTTATATATAATGAGCTGTAATTGACATTTTCATTATTGTTCTCAGTAACGGGAAGGAGTACACTTTGCATTAATATTTTTGTATACAACCATCTATTTAAAAAAACTAGACATATTAAGGTATTGAAAAGTCATGGCTCTGGTAGAGATATCTCAAAATCTAAAGCTTTTTTTCTGGGATGTGTTCCTCTACTGAAAATAAAGCGGTATTGTCCTGATGTTTAAAAGTAAATGAAATGTTGTTGGATTCATCTTTAACATCAACAGGTACTTTTGATGTACAAACTGTGTCGAGCTGTCGTTCATTAGAGCATTTACATCAAAGGGCAACAAACAACATGATTAGAGTGAAAAGGAAAGAGAACAAAGACACCGTAATCATCAGATATGTGGCCAGGTCACGTGCCTGCATGTGCGTCCTCCATGCATATATTTGTAAGTTGGTTAATGAGCTGCAGATGACACCGGGCCAGAGTGCAAATCCAACCAGTTAATGGCTGCAATAGATGGAGGAGCTGAACCGCTGATTGGAGGGTAATTATAAGAATGCCCTGTATGTTGGAGGGACAATGGAATTAAGATATTCATTGCCAACAACTAGCTTAATGACAATAACACATTTGAATCGGATGTATGTTTCATGTTTAACATATGAACTATAGGAAAAGAAACATGATGACAGGGAGAGTAAATCGGATCTAAGGCGGAGTGTACGCTTTGATGAATACATTTGTGTTATATAGGCACTAGTACAGATCTGATTCCCTGACACTGGCAGCTGACATGATGCCTGACATGCAGGGAGCAGATAGTGTCACTGCACAACAGATGCAGGAGTGACTGTGCTTTGCTCAAGTGCACACAGTGACACTGTCAGATTCACAGGTGACATCCGCAGTCAGTTTACAGTCTGCTACTGTCAGCTCCGTCCGTTTCTCCCAGAGCAGCCACTGGTCCGCCCCGCTGGTTTCATTGTATTTCCCATTTCCATCTCTGTCAGACCCTGTCACTGCCTCTCTGTTGTTTCCTCTCCACCCTGCAGGCGGTCTGGGGTATCAATCCAGCTCCAATTACAGTCTAATCACACAAGAAAACTTTAAGTTATTTAAGAATGTGAAAGAAATGATGCATTGAAACATTGCATTGAAACAACTGAAACGTGAGGTAACAAACTTGGAAAGATACATAAGGATTGTGGTTTGTCCTTTATAAAAAATTTTTTTTTAATGTTTTTTAAAACATATTTCTTACACTTCTTCACCAATTAAGTTTTTGGTGAAACAGCATCCTCACAAGCTGCCTTCACATGATACCTATTTGCTCACCGTGAGGGTAAAGCCTTGCTAGTTAGTTCCATGTTTCTGTTATAATAGACCTGGCCTGCAGAATGTTATAACGACTGAAGTTGGCCTCCTGAGAGGGAAAAGGATTTCAACAATCTGTTTATATGTAAGAAAAGCTTAACCAGCTGTTAGTAATGGAATCCAATCATAGTTTGAATGTTATTTTCTGCAAATAGTTACAAATAGCATCATTCATTAATTCGTTTTATTTTCTGTATTATTGAACAACCCAATTTCTTTGAGGGATCTGATATTAAACCTATTACTACCCTTTTTTTGGTTTAAAATAGGAAATGTAAATGCCTACTTAAATAATGCAATGCAATTTTGACTGCATAAAGTATAACTGTTTGAATTCATTTGGAATCACTAACAAAATGGGCTGTTCACATGATCCATGTGCTATTTGGCAGCATACCATTTCTTTTTTACATTTGATTAGATAACATTTATTGATCTGAAATTGGCATTTGATTGTGTTGTTACAGCACATGAGTTAGAAGTATAACAAGTTGCAGTTGTTTGTATTAAACCCAGTGAGGTCGAAATCTCTCTTACATAAATATATTCTCTCCGTAGCACTTTAGTATTATGGCCTCTGTAAAAGCCATTTACTATAAGGACTAATGTGATGCTGATAGAAAGACAACAGGCCCTTGTAGTTCTTCACAATGACACAATTAGCAGTGCCCACTCCGGTTTAGACGGGGAACAGCTGGACATGTCAGTGAAAATCTGAGTTGTTGCTTCAGCAGTCAGCCATGGTGTGTCCACGGTCACATTAATTAAATAAGCTTAACAGCTTATTTATCAGCCTGACATCACGGCTTGTTTAAAGGCATGGTGTGAGATCCTTGACGGTGGCACTACTTCTTGGCTGGAGGAAGACATTAATGGCCCGTCCACACTACAGCTTCGACAGCTTCAAAAACGGTTTCAAACGCGTCTGCCCATTCACTTTGAATGGGGTGACGTCACTTTTCGCCGAACTGCATTGTGGGAAGCAGAGCGGAGCTTTCCTGGCGTTTCAGGCTGCAAAAGTTGAGCAATGTTCAACTTTTGAAGCTTCTGAAGCTTTCGGTGGAAGCGTCAGCCAATCAAATCATATGCCAGTACAAGCTCTAGCCAATCAAACCGCTGCTTGTGTGTCAGGGGCGGGAGATTCATGTGATTGGTTGTTGGTCGAGCTTCAGACACGCCCAGCTCCAAGCTTTTTTTGAAGCTGTAGTGTGGACGGGCCGTAACGGAAAGACTACCATTTGCTCCCCACACGAGTAACAAAGAGTAATGGGATTCCATGCAGCTGGGAGTGTGAAAAGGAAATAGCATTAAAGCTGAGGCAGGGAAGGCTTTGAGCCCAAATAATAGGGTTGCGTCATTTTGATCCATCTGACAGTAATCTTAGAACTAAGCGTGGTAATGGCTGTAATTGTGCCCATTCTCCCAGACAACCCGGTGGGTAATGCTAGAGTTTGCCGTGGTTGCCAAGTATCAAATGCCTCTGAGGTGAGTATGCTTCACTGCTCAGAGGCCAGGGAGCTGCGATGTGTTGGTGCTCGTTTCTCACCTCCTGCTCGCGGCAGATAACAGCTGCTCCTTGCTGTGGGCTCCCGCTCGTGGTAACAAAGGCCTCACCTTTCGGGGAGCAGGGAGTAACCGCTTCGCATTAGCTGGCTGGCACCCACAGAAGCTCTGTATACAAACCATAAACAGCTGCAACACAAGCACAACCGAGCACACGTCAGGAGTACACTGCTCCTCACAATGGCTTGGCTGTTGTTATGTTGAGTCCAGCTGGCTCTGGATGCTTTCTAATTTGCGTTTTGGCACCGCTGTTTCAAAAATGAAAGCATGTGTCATCCTGGGCTCTCCTCTGTCTTGACTCAAATTAACTTGGAGGTCCAAAACACTTTAAAGGATTTTAGGAGTCACATGAATGCATGCCATCCACTTTAATGTCTGCACTCCTTCTTTGCATGCGGCTCTGAATGCACTCCATCTTGAACGCGTACATCTCCCTGCAGGATTTGATAAATATCCTTTGCTCTGTGCTTGCTGGATAATGGAAGTGCAGCAACAATAATCATAACGGCTGCTGTGTTTGTGTATTGCTTCAAGGGAGATAAAGGGTGGATGAAACGGTTGATAAATCACCAGGCACTGCTTGTAAACATAATACAAATACAATTTTAATGCCGTTTTTGGAGGACATATAGATAGCAATGCGCAGAAAATAAATGGAGATGACAAAAGCAAATGTTGTATGTAAGACCCTAAGTTATCTCTCGGTATCTTGCAATGATCTCCCTCACACTTTCTGTGAACTCGAGGAGCTAATGCAGTTGATGAAACACCACGGCCGCATGGAGAGCTTCTTCAATGGCTGCGATTCAATCCGCTAATGGACTCTGGAGGCTGCTTTGTATAAAAACGCCTTATCTCTCCCCCCCCCCCCCTGCTCAGCACAGCTCACATTGAATCTGGTCTCAGCATCGGGCCCCAGCGATGCTTCAGCTGCACTCTGGTGTGCTTTGCACGTAAGAATTGCTCGCCTGATGGGAGAATTATCACAGTCAGTGTCCATGAAGCAAAGGTAAATGGGAGCAGTGGGAGAATAGCTCTTGTGCTGCTGGATAGTTTTGCATTGACAGACTCGAATTAAAAGGGGTGATCAGTAAGGTTTTATTGCCTCATAGCCTGGAATTGTCATAGTTTAACTGCAGGGCTGATAGGGCTGTTGATCCATACCCAAAACTCAGACATTAGCTGACTAGTCAAAGTGTATAGTCATGCAGATTTATGTTTAAAGTACTTTTTGTATAGCCCTATCGCCACTTTAACAGCACTACAGTATGTGCTTGATCTCTACTATAATGAGCTAGTTCAATTCAATTCAAGTTTATTTATATAGCGCAAAATCTCAAATCCTATTTGTCTCAGAGGGCTTCAGAAGTCAACAAACACAATTGGCAATGTAAAACAATGTAAAAACAACAAACGTATCTTATAAGATCAATGTGAAAATACCAATTTAAAAAGAAACATAACACAATGACACAAATACAGTTAGAGTACAATAAATACAATTCCATAAAACGAAGGGTCCATGAGGATGTATAAAAGGGGGTTTAAAACCAGTCTTAACTGTACGCTGTACTAAAAAGGAAAGTCTTTAACCTGCTCTTAAATGTGTGGGCACTGTCTGCCTCCCTAATCTTCACTGGAAGTTGGTTCCGGAGGAACGGGGCTTGGTAGCCGAAAGCTCTAGCACCTGACCTTTTTTTGTGGACTCTGGGAACCACCAACAGACCTGCACTCTGGGATCTTAATGCCTGAAAGGGGCAATAGGAGATTAAAAGATCCTGTAGGTAGGATGGTCCCTGACCATTTAGCGCTTTGTATGTGAGTAAATGTATTTTAAAATCAATCCTGGACTTAACTGGTAGCCAGTGCAATGCTGTTGGAACAGGAGTGATGCGGTCCATCTTCTTTGTTCCTGTTAAAACCCGTGCTGCAGCATTTTGTATGAATTGGAGGGTCTTTAATGATGAGTTTGGACAGCCTGATAAAAGGGAATTGCAATAATCCATCCTGGAGGTGTTAAAAGCATGTATTAGTGTTTCTGCATTGTTGTGATTTAGGATGTGCCTGTTTTTTGCAATATTCCGTAGATAGAAGTAGGCAGTCCTTGACATTTGCTTTATATGGGATTTAAAAGACAAATCCTCGTCAAAAATAACACGAAGATTTTTACCGTGGTGCTGGAGGTCATGGTAATACAATTCGAAGAAATTATGTTGTTGGACAGTTTGTTCCGAAGGTGCTGGGGGCCAAGTATAATCACTTCTGTTTTGTCGGAGTTTAATAATAGAAAGTTGCTGGTCATCCATGTCTTTATGTCTGTGAGGCATTCTTGCAGTTTAACTAATGGAAATTGTACATCTGGTTTAATTGATAGATACAATTGTGTATCATCTGCATAACAATGACAATTGATGGAGATATTCCTTATGATATTGCCCAATGGTAGCATATATATGATGAACAGGATGGGTCCAAGTACAGACCCTTGTGGTACTCCATGACTGACTGTAGTTTGTAATGATGATTCATCGTTGACAGATACAAACTGAGACCGTTTTGATAGATAAGACCTGAACCAGCTTAGTGCAGTTCCCCTTATACCTATCAAAAACTCTAATCTTTGGAGTAGTATGTTATGGTCAATAGTGTCAAAGGCAGCACTCAGATCTAACAGAACCAGGATAGAGGCAAGTCCATTATCAGATGCACAAAGCAGGTCATTTGTGACTTTAACCAGTGCTGTCTCTGTGCTATGATGTTTTCTAAAACCATACTGGAATTGGCCTGTAGTTGGCCATAACCTCAGGATCAAGGTTTTTATTTTTTATAATAGGTTTAATTACAGCTACTTTAAATGACTGTGGAACATAGCCTGACAGTAAATATATATTCACCATACTCAACACAGGTGTATTAATTAGGGGTGCAATTTCCTTGAACAGCTTAGATGGAACAGGGTCTAAGATACAGGTATATGCTAGAGGATGAAATAATTGAAGGTAATTGAGGTAATAATCATTTTATCATTAAAGAAGTTCATAAAGTAATTACTACTGATGGATGTAGGAATAGAAGACTCAATAGAGCTGTGACTCTTGGTTAAAAGGGGCAATAGAGTCCAGTGTTATTTTTAGCGCCCCTGTAACACTATCAATCATATGATCTATTTGGGGGGGCGTAAGGTTAGTAAAGGAGTCTTCCCTTGGACTGTGAGATGTTAATGAGCTAAGCACTGATGTTTCCATAAATGTTGCTACAGCAGAATCTGATAGATTTATTTTGTAGGCATTCTTATGCAGTGGCTTCTAGTCTAATAACAGAACACCAAAAGTTAATAAGTAGTGATCAGATAAAACAGGGTTATGAGCACTGACTGATAGATGCTCAATTTGAATACCATGTTAGAACAAGGTCGAGGGTGTGGTTGAAACAGTGGGTTGGTTGATGTACATTCTGTATAAAACCAATTGAATCTAATAATGAGGTAAAAACAATATTACGGCTATTATTCTCAACGTCAACGTGAATATTAAAGTCACCCACAATAATGACTATCGGTTTTAAGGACTAAACTTGATAACAATTCTGAAAATTCAGATATGAATTCAGAATAAGGACCTGGGGCCCGATACATTGTGACAATTAATATTGGCTGAATTGTTTTCCAAGTTGGGTGCAAAAGACTAAGAATCAGGCTTTCGAAAGAGTTATATTTTTGTTTTGATTTTGTATTTATGAGAAGACTTGAGTCGTAGATGGCTGCGACTCCGCCTCCTCGACCAGTGACTCTAGCAACATGAGTATTTATATGACTGGGTGGAGTGGCTTCATTTAGTGTCACATATTCTTTATGTCGCAACCAGGTTTCAGTGAGGCAACATAAGACAATCTGATTGTCTGTTATTAAGTCATTAACTAATGCAGCCTTAGATGACAAAGATCTGATGTTTAACAGTCCACAATTAATTGTCTTGTTTTGTTGCATTAATGTACTTTTGGTGTTCACTTTTATGAGGTTTTTGCGTAGAATTCCTCTTCTTTGTATTTGCCTCATTGGCCACTGGGTAGAGCTGGCGAGCAGGATCGGGAGTGTCTGTGGCGGAAAAATAGAGATAATGCGTTCAGGGTCAGTGACCGTTGTTGTGACTAGCGCTGGCGTGGCTGTAGGGGACAGCGGACGATGGCAGGGGGCGCCAATCCCCAGGTCAGCAGACTGTCCCGATACCCCAGAAGAAGATGGGTTTGATGTTAATAGTCAGGCATGAGGATAGGACAGCACTGTGTGTTGAATATTAGCGGACAACATCTGAGAACCTGCTTTGTTTGGATGTGTCCTTGTTGGTTGTGAACTCCAACGTTGACCCAGACATATACAATGAAAAAACGGAAACGTTGACTTTAATTAAATGTATTCTATCAACAGATTTAACATAACTGTATTAGGTTAGTTGAAAGCAATAATATTCCCTTTAAATAAATAATATTTGGTTCAACTTAATATCATTGCTTTTTATTGACATAAAACACTGAATTAGGTCGCATTCACACCTGATAGTCCGCTTCTCTGGTGCGCACCAGACGAGAGTTTGTTACATTGGCCCAATCCCAAACCACTCCCTCGACCCTACCCCTCCGTGACGGAGTGAACTCCGTCTGTAGCCACACTCGCAGCTCAACGAGGCTCCCTCCTGTCAGATGGAGGGAGTAAACACAGTAGCAAGCTTTGGGACGACCTCCCCTCTCTCCGGCAGAAACAGGAAATGCCGTAACTGTATGTAACAACGGTTTCAAATCAGCATCTCTTAGACAAAAAGTTTAAATGAATAACTCAAATAAAACTCCAAACATCTTTCATTGTGTTTCAAAGCTCTTTTAGTTTTAAACCTGATGTTTATAAGCTTCTTAGTTTTTGCAACGGTCTGTAAATATACACAACTTTATAATAAAATGCACACATTTACCTTTTTCTAGACTAAACACAGGTATGATCCTAAGTTAAAAACACATGAGGTTATCATGAGGTTGTTAACATCGCAATTTATCAGTGGATGTTTGCTGGAACTACTTGTAAACAGCGTGTTTCCTGACGGACACACACAGCGTTGAGACCGGTCAGGTAGAGACCGGTCTCAAGTCAGCACCGCTGCAGACTCGCTGTTTGAGGGCTTGATAGCCCACTCCACACTCGTTGCTCTGGAACAGCCCTCAATATGGCGGACCCTCCGCGTGAACGCGCAAACGGAGGGGTAGGGTGTAGGGGTAGGGTGTGGTTTGGGAATGGGCCTCAGTTTCATTTTTCAGAAGGTTTGGTTTGCATTCACACGGGCAAAACTCAAACGGACTATAAACTTTAAACACAAGTCATGTGCACGGAAATGCTGTTCAACCATTGGTCAGACATTAACGGGGTAACAACGCAAATCCCGGCAATTTCTACCGCCATGGAGCATCGGCACTTTCGGCAGGTTATTCTCATGCTGCTGTTAATCTGGAGATCAACAGACACTAGCGTGAAAGCGGAGTATTCGGCATGTGCTGCACTAACTGTAGACCACCGGACCTCACCTTCACTACCTCTCTGTACGGCACACCTGCACTCAAACCTTTTACATGTTGATAAAACGGAGGAAAGGCATTTTGCCAAACCATGCTCCAGTTTCTTGAGGTTGCAAAGAAGTAGGAGATAGCAGAAAGGGTCAGAAATGTAAGAACAGACAGTTGGATAGCAGCACAGATAATATGCCCTTGCTTTTGTCGATGCTTTAGCTAATGGTTGGAAAATTGTCCAACAGCATCCCAATACTTCAGAAATTTGTCAGGATTATTATGTCATGTCACGTGTCTATGTCTAGGTGTGGGTGTTTTTCCGTTCTCCTTGTCATGTTTTCCTCCCTGTATATTGTCTGGTCTCTTTTCCCTGTGTTTTCATGTCTGTCGTTAGTTTCCCTGGTGTGTCTAATTTCCTGATTGTTTTCACCTGTCACTCCTTGTGTGTCTCCTGTGCTCATCAGCCCCTGATTGTTCCCACCTGTGTCTAGTTACCCTGTGTTTAAATTCCCCTGTCTCCCAGTGTTCAGTGTCAGTTCGTCTTGTCTATTGTCATGGTAAGGTCTATGCTCTTGGTACTCATGAAAGGTTTTTGATTCCTCACTGCGTGAGCGCCTTCATTTTTTGTTCTCTGTTTTTTGTCATCTCGACTAGAGTTTTGGTGGTTACCTTTTTGTTCATTTTTGCCAGTCATGGAAAAATAAAGTATCTTACAATACTTTACCTCTGTCTCCCTGTCTGCAATTGGGTCCAACATCCTAAGTGCCTGAGATCATAACAAAATTATGAAATAACAGAGTAAAAAACCCTCTGATTTATTTGACCAGTTTCTCATTCATTTCTTAATTATAACACCACACATGTTGTGTCTTATCTCCCACCAGTTATTTTAAACTTGTGATTAATCATGATTAAAACATCGGCATGGTTATATCTCTCACAGGCTCCGCCCTCTACTGGACTCTAGGGGTACTACCTTACCCTGCGAGCATTCTCCCACTGAGACTTCTATAGACGTAGCCGGCCTTGGGCGGGCCTACCTGAATGTGCGCGCATCACACCGTATAAAAGGAGGCCTCGCCTCCTGACTATCATCCTTTTCTCTTCAGCAGCGGCAGTGATTCTACGAGAGACTGAGACGTTAGAAAGAAGAAGAAAGAGTTATCATACCTCCAGGGAGTCGCCACTGCTAGAGACCCGGGCCTGTCCTTCGTGCCCTGGCTGAAATAGCGGGCGCCGATCCCCACCACCTTTGCTTCGAATGTTTGGGAGACCAGGATATGGCCGAGGCGGTGCCATTCACGTTCGCCATTCCTTTCGGGTCTGGCGTCCATGGAAGTCCACCGCCCAGGGCTGTACTCTCCCTGGATGATGATCATGGCGGCGGGTGTGTGGGCTACTCGCTCATTGCTAGAGATGCCCCCGCCTCACCAGGTCAGAGCGATTATTGGGCCGCAAGGCCGAATAAGTAGCTTGGTCGACGGGCCTTGCCCCAGGCCCGGTTCCCCCGGGGATCGGTGCTCGGTGGCTTCACATGATATAGGGTCGACCCTACTTCAGGCCGCCGCCGCTGCCCGCCGTGTGATGTCCCTGGGATATCACGCCGCGTGGCACTTTCCAAAGAGGATCGTGTTGATCTCCTGGGAGCCCCCGTGTTTACAGAAGGGCACTTTGGATCGATCTCCTTGCTCACGGGATGAGGAGTAGTCGCAGCGTGGCTGCTTCTTGCCCATCCCCAGAGGAAGAAACACTGTCCTACACTCCCCGCCCCTGTATAGGGAGCCAGCAGGTGGGCAGGTGCACGTGAGTGGAATAAACCGAGTGCTGTCAAAGCACTGTGCGGGTTCAAGAGACGCTATTGCCGGCGTGCTGTTGTCAGAAAACACACCTTGCCTGGTATAATAGCTCCGATTAATGCATTTCACCGTGCAATGGGAAATACAGCGTTAATACGTGGGCGGGCGGCCCTCGTGAGAGTGGCCGCGGTGCGTTCAGGGACCCCCGCAGGAGAACGGTGGTTTACGTTTGTAAACTCTAGTTCTGGAGTGAGGTGTGTGTGTGGGAAAAATGCATTCAGTAAAGACTATTGCATTTATCCCAGAGTAAGAGTTATTTCTCTCCACAATTTTACTTTTCCCCATAATGTCCGTTTCAAAGAGACGGCATTGTGACGCGCGCGCGGCCCCCCTCCCCCGAGGGCGGGCCACGGTGCGTTCAAAGATCTCAGTAGAGAGGTGAGACGAAGGGAGAGGTGCCGGCACGGAGATCCCGTGCCCGCGGCGCCCTCCACCTCTTCGGCACACCCCGTGGAACCGGCGTGCCGGCACTCACGAGGACGGGCTTTCCGTCTTTACGGATCTGACTGGTGGGGGGAGAAAATCTCTCCGCCCGGGACGAGGGGGCGAATCCCGCCTCCTCCCTGTATAATGCACAGATCACTACGTTTTCTAATAAGAATGAGGTTGATCTGTATCTGTGTCCCCTCTTCTCCATGTCTCTTCTACATCAACATGTGTCCCCTCTTCTACATCACCATGTGTCCCCTCTTCTCCATGTCTCTTCTACATCAACATGTGTCCCCTCTTCTACACCACCATGTGTCCCCTCTTCTCCATGTCTCTTCTACATCAACATGTGTCCCCTCTTCTTCATGTCTCTTCTACATCAACATGTGTCCCCTCTTCCTCATGTCTCTTCTACATCAACATGTGTCCCTTCTTCCTCATGTCTCTTCTACACCAACATGTGTCCCCTCTTCTTCATGTCTCTTCTACACCAACATGTGTCCCCTCTTCTTCATGTCTCTTCTACATCAACATGTGTCCCCTCTTCTTCATGTCTCTTCTACATCAACATGTGTCCCCTCTTCTTCATGTCTCTTCTACATCAACATGTGTCCCCTCTGTGGAAAGAGACTCTGAAAGTTTCAGGAACAAAGATTCGCTCTCTTTTTGTCCTGATCCATTTCTATAAAAACCTGTCTGAAAATGAGCTGATCAGATTTTGGCCACTTTATGTCATAACGATGTTTTTTCTTGTGTAACCATTAGCCAATCAGCAACCAAGGTAACCCCCCCCCCCCCTTATCACCTAACTCTCCTCCTAGAGCTCCATTGAGTTATTTGTAACCAAATGTCTCTCAGAGGGGCGTGGGGAGGGGCTCCTTATTTTCATCTGTTTGGTGTTTGGAGCCAAACACTTCAGAGACATGTTTTGTATATATCTGAGACCTGTACTATACTGATGAAAAACAGTATAATAGGGGACCTTTAACATAGTATATGATATCATGGGCTCTAAATCAACAAAGACTATCCGCACATTTCTTATCATTTTGCACATGTCAATAAATATGATTTTACTCAGAAATAAGTCTGTTCTGAATGAAATGTGTTTGATGCAAACAAACAATATTATTTATAATGTTAATCCTAATAAATTAGGCAAATAATGAAAAGACATGACTTCAGGAACCTCTTATTTTCTATTTATTGGCTGTGTATTTTTACACCTATGTAACAAAGGCATAACCATTTGTTTTAAAAACACACTATTCTCATTATAAAATAAAATGAGTGCCAAAGGCAACCAGTGGGATAATAGTTTCTGATAATTGCACTGCCCATGTAAATATTATTTAACTTGCTAACTCATGCTTGAAAAAAACAAACTGTTCTATAAACATTGCTATTATTTCATGTGTGAAAAGACGTGGATGGGTAAAACCTGGTTGTTTGTTTCACTTGGCACCAGGTTCTTTTTAAATTGACTGTTGTGAGGCTTTCAGCTTGGCTGAAACACTTCATGAAATATGTAAGACGCATTCATTTTTGTTCATCATCGTTATCATAATTAATCACTTTAAATGCAGACCTGTTTTTTAAAAGTTGTATATTATTAAAGCTGACGCTACTCTATGCTAAGCAACAGCTGTTTCAGTTGAGTTTTAGTGCTCTGAAAAAACTGAAACGTTGCCTTTAATTAAATGTATTATGTCAACAAATGTCACATGATACACACTGTATTAGGTTAGTTGAAAGCAATAATATTAAGTTGAACCTTATATTTTATTTAAACTAAATATTGGTTTCAACTAACCTAATACAACAAGACTGTGTTGAATACAAATATGTCATTTTTTGACATAATAGATTTAATTAAAGTCACGTTTTTAGTATTTTCAGTGTAGTTTTAGTAGTATCATTTGCACATTTTGCCAGTCTCTTCCCATTTGTCCAGGCCACTGTATGTTTATGATACTTTGAAGATATTCCCCACCTGTCATCGGATGACTTCTGAATTTCCCATCAATCCAATCCCGGTCACCTGTGGGTCATCCTTATTTTTTCACTCACTCTAGTGCTGTCCAGTCCCTGCGCCACCATCCTAAACTGTTCTGCCCCGCATTGCCCCCAATCTCTTTTGGTTCTCCCAATTGGTGTTGTGTTCACGGAATTGACCGACATTGTAATATAACAGTATGGAAAATAATCCAAAACCTATATTAAGAAAATGTCCAGTTGCTTGCAGGACCTGAGCAGTGCATCCTCCTTAATTAACAATGAACAGTTTTTGGTCTGTTAAAGAAATATTGCACATCTTTTTTACATCAGGGCAATTATTTTTCACAGGTTTATCAAAAGATGTCATGTTAAGACTTTGAAATGTATTTATATTAATTCCGACAGACATGGTTCTGTGTTTATATGTTGCCATCAACACTTGTATCCGTGGCAACATTGTGTATCAGACTTTTCATCCAACTGCTTTATCAGAGCAGTGAACACTCAAAACTAAACATGAATATCAATCCAACCGTCTGTTACTGTGATCTAAGTTCAATAATAAGCAAAGAAAATCAGATGTATTAATGGCATGTTGAAGGATGCTATGGGTCCATGTGTGTTTGATGTGTGTTTTCAGAGGAATCTGGAAAGTGGAAAAGTAGTCTGGCGTGCTGACAAGCAGAAGGAATCGTCGTGCTTCCCGACCCCTGAGTTTCAGGACATGAAACCCTGTATGTAGAAGCTCAGCATGGGGTCTTGAAATGATCAGGCATGCGCTTAGCCAAATATGTTCATTCTGAGTCTTTAGAGAGGAAGAGGCCCACTTAAAAAAATACATTCATGGATAAATCCTTAATATTACAGCCAGTCTTTTGAAGACAGCCACTGAGAAAGGCAAATTGCTGCAGAAGCTTATTAAGTGCCAGAGAACAGGTGTCGTCTCCATTTGTAGAGTGTGATGTAGCTGGGAGCTGTTAGAAGACCATGCAGCCATTACACATTTATTTATTGATATTTCCATGTATAACCGACTTGTTTTACCAATATTGTAGACACCACATTAACCATTCAACATCCAACAGCAACACAGCTTGGTCTACTCATATCTCCCCTTTCAATGCAATGAGACATGTTGCTGGATAGAATACTAATGTATGCATGTTCTTGCACAGTTTGGATGCAATATGAAGTTCTTTGGTTGCGAAGAAAGCTCTAGTTCATTACATTTAGGAAGGTATCACCAGGGTTGGGAGGGTTACTTTAAAAAAAAGTAATCAGTTACAATTACTAGTTACCTGTACAAAAATAATCAGTAACTAATTTGAGTATCAAAATATAAAGGTAATGAAATCTGATTACTTTTTGGATTACCTCACTATCAAATGCAATGCAAATAAATAAAAGAGAAGATAAATATCAATAAGATGTTTCTTACTTAAGTGTATTATGTAAAACAACTGAACAATGTGACATTATAATGTGATATTTTTACCATGCACTACAACATAGGCTCTGTACTTCTGATTTATATTATCGACAGTCTTTAAACAATATTACATATCCATTTAAACCTGCCAATTAATGTATACTTATTTAACTATATCTATAGCAACAACAGAACAATGTGACTTTAGAAAAGAAAACCCAAGACACTATCCAAAATGTGTCCTCTGCTCAGAGATTTGATTGATAATAAAACATGCCTTTCATTCAGCATATTCAGGCAGTAGTCATGAACAAACAGTGAAACACATGAGCACATACTAGAGTTTAAAAAAGCTGAAATAAAATCTGAGCTGAAAGAAAATGCTCCGTTTTAGTTTAATGCACACAGTTAAGCTCACACACACTATTTAATAAACATATAGGTTCACCTGCTGAATTAAAAACAGAGCAAATGAAGCAAAGAAAGTGAAAAGCATAAAGCAGATTCAGGTAGTAGGTTTCAGGTTGGGGAAAATAGGACCCAAGTGCAGTTAAAAATACAAAAAGCTTTGGTAAAAAAAAGCGAGCTTTATTAGAAAAAGCTGAAGACAGGAAAAACAAGAAACAAATTAACTTAAACAAAACCGGAGAGCATGACAGACAGGAACAAACTTACGGACGGGAACAGGCAGGAGACATGGACAGGCATAGACGAGCGTGGACGAACTTGGAACATGGCCACGAAGAGACGACAGGTAGCAGGGACATGAAACGACAACGAACAGACATGGAGCACAGGGGAAGACAAGACTAAATACACAGAAGGGTAATCACAGGACAAGACACAGCTGGGCAGGGGAGGGAGAAACACAAGAGCAACAGGTGAACACAATCAGACAGACACACCGTGGATGTTTCTCAATGTCGAGTAAAGCTGCTCCAGAGCCACTATTTCAAGCATACTACGTCATCGAGTGCCGCCGAAGGACTGTTCCAATGTCCAGCATACTTGGAATTCTACCGAGCCCAGAGTACTTTGTTTGGAGACATTTCGAGGCTGCACATGTGTAGACTCCGCGGTCTTAAAATCCCCACAATGCTTTGCGCACGGACCAATTTCCCCAAATCTGTGGCGGAAAATGTAAGGCGGGGCCTCTCATATGACGCACACCTGCACACTTGCTAGCCTGTTCCACTCTTCGTTTTCCGAATGCCAGGAAGGATTCTTGCCTCGCTTCTGAAGCAAGACGCTCGGAAAGACATGTGCTACCAAGCAAGCATACTCGCGATTGAGAAACACCTCAGGGAAACTAAAGACAGGGAGTCAAACACAGGAAGTAGGACCAGACAAGACACAAGGAGGAAAACATTTCAAAATAAAAAAGGTGGAAAATGAAAACAACATCAATCCAAAACCATGACAGTAGATTCACTCTTAAAGTATTAGCCTGCAGAACAGCACAGCTATAAGAGAAGAGAGAACATCTGATCCTTTACAACAAACACTATACAGTATGATCTTTTTAGGTTTTAACAACATTGTAATCCTGCTAGTAGTCCCGAATTCTAGAAGTGTAACAGTAATCTGATTACGTATTTTGTATGCTACTGTAAGGGAAGACAGTTATCTTTTCTTGTATCCTGATTACGTTATCCTGTTACATGTTTTCCGTTACTCCCCAAGCCTCGGTCTCACACAGTATCAGATATATCAAATTTGAATCTGGATATAGTGCATAGTTACGCATTAGCCAGTCATATTGCACCAATTGTATGTATTCATTGTTTGCCGCTGTGCGTCTCCACATGCCTCCATCCAGTCACTCGCTGAAATATCCTCATTTAAATCCTCTCTCCAAGCCTCGAGTCTAAACTCCGAGGAGACCTGTGAGACCCTTCAGGCGTAGCGTATAGTAATGAAATCAAGCCCTTACCATAACAATCTCATGTTACTTCTCCTTCTGAGGAGGAGAGAGGGGCTATGCTGAGAGAGTGGGTTTGAAAGGATTAAATAAAAGCTTATTATTGATAAGCATTTGAAGAAGTGTTTTCTAACGATTCATATTTGATAACATACGTTTACTATTCATGTATAGATCTTCCCTTTCTTACTTCCTTATCAGCTGATATCTTAAACACTGAATCACATCTACCTGGTTTAAGTCAACACTTGCTGAACAGGACTGTACTATAGGATAGAGAGCAAGAGATGCCCAGGTAGCTCTGATCTTTATAAATATATCATGTGAAAAATCATGGGATTAGTGGTGGATTACTTTGGATCATAACATATTGAGGAATACAAATAATGTATATGTTTAAAAAGAAGCTAGTGGGGTGTGATCCAACATTGTTGATCTTGTGTAAAAGTAAAACACAATATTTTGTAACCCTAACCCTAACTGGGCTGTAGATATGGACATCATATGAAGTTGATGAATAAATATTATAAAATATAAATATTATAAAAACAATAGAGACATATTGATAGTGAATTAGAAAAATTAGAAATGAATTATATCAGTTGACGATAAGCAATGAGAACGAGAGTCATTTGGTCATAATGTTTGATGTTTTATATCAAAGTAGGTGAAGCATTCAGTCAGGTATATACCCAGTTATTGATCTAATTCCATTCAGCTCTTTGTATTAATAAATACTTTTTATGAACTATGAGCTATTGATTTCAGAGAACTGTTAAAAGACAACTTTTGATCCAGAGAGAGAAATAATAATAGATTTATTTTGTTAGCGCTTTTACAGGTGCTCAAAGACGCTTTACAGATATAGTGAAAAGAAAAGAACAACAAATAAATATATAGTTAAAGTTAAAGACAAATAATACAAAAACAATCACACATTAAAAGCCAGATTGAAGAGGTGAGTTTTTGTGAGTGTTTTGAAGGTGGTGAGGTCAGTGCAGTCTCTGATGGGTTGTGGGAGTGAGTTCCAGAGGGAGGGGGCAGCGACGGAGAAGGCTCTGTCCCCCCAGGTCCGGTGCTTGATGCCAGTGGGGATGGATAGGAGGTTGGCTTCTGATGAGCGGAGGCAGCGGGAAGGAGTGTGGTGGTGCAGCAGGTCTGTGAGGTAGGGAGAAGGGGTGTGGTGGTACAGCAGGTCTGTGAGGTAGGGGGAAGGAGTGTGGTGGTGCAGCAGGTCTGTGAGGTAGGGGGAAGGAGTGTGGTGGTGCAGCAGGTCTGTGAGGTAGGGGGAAGGGGTGTGGTGGTGCAGCAGGTCTGTGAGGTAGGGGGAAGGGGTGTGGTGGTACAGCAGGTCTGTGAGGTAGGGGGAAGGAGTGTGGTGGTGCAGCAGGTCTGTGAGGTAGGGGGAAGGGGTGTGGTGGTGCAGCAGGTCTGTGAGGTAGGGGGAAGGGGTGTGGTGGTGCAGCAGGTCTGTGAGGTAGGGGGAAGGGGTGTGGTGGTGCAGCAGGTCTGTGAGGTAGTGGGAAGGGGTGTGGTGGTGCAGCAGGTCTGTGAGGTAGGGGGCGGCTGGTTGTTGAGGGCTTTGTGAGTAATCAGGAGGACTTTGAAGTTGATTCTTTGACAGACGGGGAGCCAGTGGAGGTTCTGGAGGATGGGAGTGATGTGGTCGCGGGAGGGACCGGTGAGCAGGAAAGAGCCAGCAGGTAGGAGATGACAACACAAAGCTCTGTGTCGATTCGATAGAAAGATGCTGCTATTTTTGCTGATGACTGACGTTTAAAAAGTAGAGAGCCAGACAGGAGAGGTTCTGATCTGGACTAAAGAACACGATTTTGGGCGGAGGAGCGGCGAACAAACAACGCCAGCACCCTCAGCGACCCTCAATACATATAAATAAAATAATGCATAATAAATCAAAATAACAAGTCTTGGACTCCTTGACATATGTTGTCCCAAAAGCTTCTGACACTCTTCCTCATGTTTTCTGAAGCTGATAACTCAAATCACTGATGGCCCGGCACTCATCACTCAGATGTCAAAAATGACAGAAGTGCCCTGCAGGTGCCATGATGCACAGCGGCCCTTCGGGGCTGGAGTAGCTCACCCTCAACCATCCCTCGTGTTTGTACCACATCTTTCAGAGCTGCACCGAAGATGTCAAAAACGCTGACAAAATGTGATCGATGAACAAATTATTCTGTGGCTAAAACTAAAACGTGCCAATAAAATGTATCCTGGACAATTGAAATTATTTCCAATGCCATTCTCCACGATGACTAGAATACACTTGCAACCATCTGGACCAGCTGGACCTCACTGCCAAAAATGTGATTTGAAAACTTCTTAATAGTATTTATTTTCAGCACGGATAAAACTGCATCATGGTACGAACAAATTGGAATCTAAAAAAAGAGCCCCTTCCTAAAACCTTATTGCTTATTTAGAGGATTTTATGTTCTGGAGTTTCTGCAATTGTGAAACTATTATATTTTGAACCTTCCATTACGTTTTACAGTAGTCTTTCTTTCCTTTTATGTATATTAGTTTATTTGTACCATGCCTAAGAAATAGATCCTGTTGTAGAGTGTTTATCGCTGCATATATGTAACAGTACTCTAGTCATTTGCAATACAAAATTTAAGCATATGGTCAAAGTGCCTAAGCCGCACTACAATGTGTCTTCAGGTGTGCATTTTAGTCAGTATGATGTGCCTTCACTGTATTAACGAGAACAAGCCCGCCCATCCACATTGCCCTCTCACACCTGGACCAGAGGAACACATGTGAGAATGCTGTTCATTGACTACAGTTCAGCATTCAATACCATTGTGCCCTCCAAGCTGGTCATCAAGCTCAGAGACCTCGGGCTCAACAGCGCCCTCTGTGATTAGATCCTGAACTTCCTGACGGGCAGACCCCAGGCAGTGCGGGTGGGAAACATCACATCCTCCACCCTGATCCTCAACACCGGAGCCCCTCAAGGCTGCGTGCTCAGCCCTCTCCTCTACTCCCTGTTCACTCACGACTGCGTGGCCACACACAGCTCCAACACCATCGTGAAGTTTGCTGATGACACGACCGTCATCGGCCAGATCACAGACGGCGACGAGACGCCGTACAGAGAGGAGGTCGAAAACCTGACATCTTGGTGCCAGGATAACAACCTCCATCCCAACGTCAGCAAAACAAAGAAGCTGATTGTGGATTACAGGAAGCAGCAGAGAGAGGGACACACCCCCATCGCCATCAATGGGACTACGGTGGAGAGAGTCAGCAGCTTCAGGTTCCTCGGGGTCCACATCACTGAGGACCTGACATGGACTCTTCACACCACCACCATCACCAAGAAAGCTCGACAGTGGCTCTTCTTCCTCCGCAGGCTGAGGAGGTTCAACATGGACTCCAGGATACTCTGCAACTTCTACAGGTGCACCATAGAGAGTATCCTGACCTCCTACAGGTGCACCATAGAGAGTATCCTGACCTTCTACAGGTGCACCATAGAGAGTATCCTGACCTTCTACAGGTGCACCATAGAGAGTATCCTGACCTCCTACAGGTGCACCATAGAGAGTATCCTGACCTTCTACAGGTGCACCATAGAGAGTATCCTGACCTTCTACAGGTGCACCATAGAGAGTATCCTGACCTTCTACAGGTGCACCATAGAGAGTATCCTGACCTTCTACAGGTGCACCATAGAGAGTATCCTGACTGGCTGCATCACGGCCTGGTACGGCAGCTGCACCGCCCTCAATCGTAAGGCTTTACAGAGTGTGGTGAAAACTGCACAGAACATCACCAGGATGGAGCTGCCATCCATGGAGGACCTTTACTCCCAGCGGCTCAGGAAGAAATCCCTCCAGATTATAAAAGACCCCCATCACCCCAGCCACAAACTGTTCTGTTTGCTGCCGTCTGGCAGGCGGTACCGCCGCATCTGGACTAAAACCACCAGACTCAGGAACAGTTTCATCCCACAATAAGACTGTTAAACACCTGAACAATTGAAGCTAAATCTGTTAAACACCTGAACAGTTGAAACAACATCCTTAATATTCATCTGGCTGCTACTTAAAACATATTTTTTAATTATTTATCTATATATCTATTTACCTATATATATTATATTTCAATAACTTGCATATTACATATTATTATATAGACTCTTATTGCACTATTTCACTTTTTTAAAACTATTTTAGTTTTTGTTTTACTATTTACTTGCACTATATTTTTCTGTTTATCTGTCGTTTGTGTTGCACTGTTGGAGAAGCCTGTGACACAAGATTTTCATGGGCATAACTACACTGTAGCTATGTTCGTATGACTAAATAAAGAACCTTGAACCTTGAAGCTGCAGTTCAGGAATGATGGACATGTCAGAGATACATGATGGAGCATTACTAAGTTCTATATCACATACACAGAAGTATCTGTTGTTTGGTTGGTTTGTCTTTCTGGCGAGGGGGCACTGGTTTTGGTGAGGAAAATAACATTAAATGGAAGGAATTTCCAAGTGTTCCAGTGTTTAGGATTTGTTTTAAGCTTTATGTCTGATCTCTCTTTACCTTGTTAATGTTTCTGAGGAAATCAGGGTGACACTGACATAATGGCATACATGCATATTTTTAAATTACATTTGTGGAAGCCTTTAGTGGAAGGATATGCTGACCACAGGCAGGTTTGTGTTCCATTTGATTAACATTTGAATGGGGAGCCAACAGAGACCTCCAGCATGGCCTGGCTAATTGGAGGCGGCGCCTTGAGAAATGAACCCCCCCACCCCTGGGCTCCACTACACTTGACTGTCAGTGTGGCCCGTGTCCATGACTCAACCAAGCAGGAATGTCAATTACCATTAGCCTTCAGGTATCATGCTACGTTGCACTGCACGCCTGACCAACCCCTGCACCATTTGGGGCCCCTTAACCCCAATTCACAGTCACTGCTCTAATTTGTAGCGGTGTCTTGTATCCTCCTTGATGTTAGGAGGATGGCTTCAACCAAAGCTACAATAGTAAGCATCTTAGAGATATTTTCATTTAAGGTGTGCCAGCACACAGAGTTTGTTGCCTTTGTTTTTCAAAAGCGTGAAGAAGATTGAAGTCCTTTCATGTTACTTTTCACTGAAATAATTGGATTCTCTTGTGGGCCACTGAAGTGAAATGAATATGGAGCTGAAACATGAAGAGGAATGCCAATGAACTTTGGCTTTGAAATATTTAACTGTTAGGCACCTGTAAGCATTCAAATAGAACCGAGATTGTTCTTAATAAAGTTTTCATAAAGGATACGTTGAACAGGAGAAATAGAAAGGATTAGATTGATCAAGGTTATTCTCTATAGTTCGAGAGTTGACTTCGAGTCAGTGAAGTTATTTTTGTGCCCTGCAGGATTACATAAGCATGTCATTGGAAAACTATATCCTGTGACAGTGAATAAAAGGTAAAACATATCTTAGCAATCATCCGGCAGCACCATGCCTTCCGTGGAATCAGCCACATTAATAATGTGAGGAATTATGGGATCAACATAACATGTGTGATGACAAGAGGATTATGTGACGTTAATCTTTAATTAATTCCTTTACATCTTCATGTCAATGTTAAATATACAAAGGATAACAGCACTACTCTCTGTTTGCAGAGGTTTAGTTCCAGATTTGTGATTCCATTTGATATTGCAAAAGAGCTGAAACAAAGAGACAGTTCATTCTCACATTAACACCTATGGGTTATAGTCAACAATAAACCTAACCCGCATGTCTTTGGACTGTAGGAGGAAGTTGGAGTAAACCCACACTGACACAGGAAGAACATGCAAACTCGACACAGAATGACCCAATCCAGCGGGTTTGAACCCACCACTCTTTGCTGCCAGGCAACAGTGCTGGATATTTGAAGATATTTTGTGGTCTAGAAAGTGCCTTAATTCACTACAGTGTTGAAAGGCGGAGACAAAAGGGATGACATTGCCGAATGCTCCGCGAGCTCGGGAGTCAAACCTGCATGCTTGGCAGCGGACAACCACTGCATTTTGATATGACTTTAAGTCACCATCCTTTGCTGTTTCTTAATGCTTTTACTTCCCTTAGTACAATGCATGTTTTGTACGCTGTTATTTATTTTGACTATGTAGTGTTGTTTAATTATCACACTCTGCTGTTTTGCCCTCACCCCAAATTAAGAATGACACTGTTAGCTAGCTAGCAACGATCTTTAGCAGGAACAAATTACTAAATTATCCTGATACATTTAATGGTGGCTTCTTTTTTGTACTAGTAAAGTGGTGTGTACTTAAATAGTGACAAAAAACTCACTTGTATTGGTATTTTAGTGCTGTGTGCAAAGCAGCAAGCACAATTGCAACTGGTAGCATGGCTTCTGTTATGTAGCCAATGTGGCGATCATTGAGTGCAAGAAGTGTCCATTCTTCCACACATAACTTTTTCAGCATTGCCATTGCACCATCTGGGTATTCATAGTACATTTTGCCCAACTTTGCATTGGGACGCACTTATGCACAGAAAACAGCAAGAGTAAGTACATTTGAGACAGCACTAGTGAGGCTGATGCAGCAGCAGAGGTGGGGAAATGGGTGTGATGAAAGCTTGATTAATGTCTAGGGAAATCCTAGCGAGGCGACAGATGAACGGCGATTAAGTGAGCTGCTGTGCTCGAGGATGAATTAACTCCGGTAAATCTCATATAAGTTGTCTCTCAAGCAATGTTCCGTTGCTTGCTTTTCTTCTGCCCGCCATCTCCTCCCTTGCTTTTCTGTTACTTTAGGTCAGTGCCGGATTACCCACAGAGATGAAAGCTTGGTTTTAGATTGCATCAGGCCGGCCATAGCTCTAGTTTGCCCCTTAGTCTCACACCTACAGCGTTGCGCAAATTCAGCTGAGCCATCGGTTACAAAGTGGGGTTAATGTTGAATCGATATAAGGCTCTTGAGGAGAAAAGCCCCGGTGTTTTTATTAAAGCTTTTTATTATTCATTTGGTGTAGTGGATTTTTAAAGACCCTCTAGGCTACTTTCACAGTTCACACTCCAAGGTGAAAATAGAAATTATAAACTACCACCATGGACAAATTATAGAAGGGTTTAAGCATATTTCACCCAGAAGTTATCAAATCTGATTTCAGGAAACTGTTAAACGTTCCTTCCCCTTGTTAGCTGATTGGGTGCCACAAGTACATGTGAACGTTGTATTGGCTACAGAGTTACTTTCCGGGAACAGATAGAGACAATAGCCCTTTTTTCAGCAGCAATTCTGACTTAAAAAGCACAAGTGAAATAGATAACATTAATTAATGGCTCATGGTTAATTAAAATGTCAATACCATGAAGTGTCCCAGTAGGCTATTCCAGTAAACCAGCATCCAAAATATGAACTCTTAGGCTTTGCACCACAATATTTACTCTTAGGTTTTGCACCAATAGTTAGCTGTAGCTAATTAGCTTTAACTAATGTGAACCTGCGGGATTGGCAGTCAATCAACATTGACATTTGAGCACCAAGCATTATTGATGTAAACACAGTTGGCATTCTTTTGTTTCACTGAAGTAAGTGTACTGGTTAGATGCCTGAAATAAGAGCTGTGGTTAGCATAGGCTTCAGAGGTTTTCTTGTTGTTCTTGGACATCGAGGGAGCCCTTGCGATGCTCCATTCAGAATTGTCCTGCAAAAATACATCATCACTGTACCTTGTTATCGTGAAATGCCACTGTTTCCGGTGCAGTGGCGACGTAGACTCCCGAAATTAAGTCTGTTTTGTCCATAATTGACCATAGCTTTTTGGTAACATTGCCCAAAGCAGCTTTGAACAAATAAAACAACAACAAACTGTAAAATAACACATGTATCCTGTATAACCCACAGAAAAGTTACATTTGAAGAACTTCTTCAATCAAGAATGTAACCCCTACAACCACACATGAACAGGCCGCGTAAACACATCCTCACATCTGTGTCAGTGGAGTGACAGAATCAGAATCAGCCAGTATAATATCTGTGATCACTCCCCCTGGTTTGTGCTCCCAATATGTACCACTCTCCCTTCTGAGCCTAATGCCATGTGGCAGTGCTGGCACCTCTCTGTCCAAAAGGATCCATCATATCTCACACACACACACACACACACACACACACACACACACACACACACACACACACACACACACACACACACACACACACAAAGCTTGCATAAATTAATTTGATGTGGGAGTTACAGAATCTGAATATATCTCGCATGGAGGACTATCTCACATGGTCTTAAAGCTAGCTCTGTTACATAGGAATACTTTAAGCCTTACAAAATAACGCTGATATTACTCATGTTACTACTCACATAATACTCCTAGCCATCTGAAATCCAACTGCATCATACCTAACGTTTCTAATTTGCTTTTTTAGTCTAGATGTAACCACAGAGTGGAGTCTGGTTATAAACCCTCCTTTCTTCTGTGCTTTGTACGCTTGCCAACCACCTTGGCCAGCTTAAATGAGACTTCATTGTGTTACTTGAATGTAAGGCTTCATTCAATCAAGAAACTTTGCCTCTGAACCAATCAGGCATTACATTTGTCTTTTACATACTGTATACTGTAGATGTCATTTCTGGGAGATAGGGATACCATCCATCCATCCCTTAAGATTTGATTCCAGCATCAGTATAGTGCGTGGAATAAAGAGCAGTTGTGGACAGTAGCTTTGAAAAGTGACATTTACAGTAATGAAACGTGAGCGGATCGGCTTTCAGTGTTGCAGTGATTGATGAGACTGCACATGTAAGAAAATCAAAGCACAATCACATCTGATCTGCACTCTGCGCATTGAATCCTCTGAATCATAAGCTGTCTTCATATGACCAGCGGTGAAACGCTTCTGTGCTGACGTTGTGCTTCTATGGAGAGAGCGGGGCCTACTGACTAGGCGGTAACGCTACCGTTGACATCTTGCACTGCTCGAAATGTGTGCTGAGCGCTGTGCTCAAAGTAAGTTGACTGTACTTATATAGCGCCTTACACATTACAAGTCAGCATTCACCTGTTCACTGCTCAATCGTACAGATTTGCTCAAGTAAGCCAACATTTATACACATTCACACACCATGCAATCAGGAGCAACTCAGGGTTAAGTATCTTGCTCAAGGATACATCGGCATGTCGACTGAGGGGGTTTTGATCGGACCCACAACCTTCTGATTGAAAGACGACCAAAAAAAAAGGTGCACATTTTTTAAACTTTGACCTTGTTTACCTCTCACTGTTTGACACGCAACCAATCAGACAACACCTATGTGAAGCTGTGCAAGCTAGCTGGGGATGTAACCATAGAAACCGACAGTTTTGGAACAGTTTTTCCTTGCTCTGCGCAACCTTGCAGTAATCAAAGAGCAGACAGCTCATCATGTGAGGGCAGCTTTAGCCGACGGAGAAGCCTAACCAAATGAAGGGCCTTTTTCAAACTTGACTCTGTCGAACTGTTAACCCTAACTATATTTATATTTTTTCTTAGAGGGAAGTAGTGGCAAATTCTTCAACTTTGTTATTACGTATGAGTTTCAAAAAAGCTCAAGTGAAGAACTTAAAAATAATGTGGTATGTAAGTGTTTCTCTTTACTGCATGACATATGGAGATGCTGGTACACATGACAACAGTAAATCAGATTATTCTCTTAGTAAAAACAAACGGTGGGTTGTGCTTTGCTATTTGGGTGCGAGATTTGAAACCAGCTTATCCGCGCATTTCTTAATAATCTAGCCCACTTACGTCAACTGAAACAGGGTAAGCCAAATGCTGCAAATCAACGTGTACCCCATGGGCAAAATCTGTCACCCAAGTGCCAAAAGCTGGACAAGCTATGTGGCTGAAAATTAAAGATGTGACAGTGAGAATATGCTGACTACAAGTTAAACATCAAATGCAATTTTCACAGATCAGGTTTGCTTGCTAGTTATGAAATCACATGATCAATGTTGTTTTGTAGCAAAGCTGTACAACCAGGATTGGATTACAAGCCATTTCGACCTACAGTACATAACACGTTTATCCGTTACAGAGAATTGTACTCAATTGAAATAACTTAAAACACTATGTATTATTCACATTGTCAATCGTGGTTTCATCAAATATAGTTTTAAAGACAAGTTCATAGCAAAAGGAAACAACAACAAATTCAATATCAAGTATATTTATTGAATACACAATATAGATATACAAATACAGAATTGAAGGCAGTGTATATTATGCTAGTCCAGCCATCACAAAATGTAAACATTGAATACAATATACAATTTATAATTGACATTTGAGTAAGCAGAATAATTAACGTTTTAAATTGAATTTAAAATCCTCACGGGACCACCTAAACAATATATACAAATGAGTGAATCATTCATTTCAGAAGGAAAACACAGAGTGGGATCTGAGTAAAGAAAGAGGAATTTATGAACATTATGGCGCTCATGATGATGGTATTTCTGATAAGGAATACAATATACACAAAGCAAATCCTGCGAAAAAATACAGCTATGCTGATTGGAAGTACCTTATGTTTTACTGCCATGAATTTAGCCTTCAGGAATAAATCATCAGAGCAATTCCCCGTGACCTCCCTCTCCTCTGTCATGATATTGACCACATATTAATTATTCATTGATTTCATCCCACCTGAAGGAACACAATTCTGGATGTTGAGCATTCTTTCTGCACTGAATCCAGCCCTCTTTTCTAAAGATAATGGCTTAATCTTATGTTGTCTACATTTGACAGTACAGATAGAAACTAAGTACATGTACTCAAGTACTTTACTTACTGTAAGTACCATTTTGAGGTACTCGTACTTTAGTTGAGTATTTACATTTCTACTTTGTATTTCTATTTCCCTACAACTGTGAAATCTAATCAAGTGTTGAATCAGACTTTAGTTCCACCTGGAGTAAATCCACCAGCTACCCTGCAGTATACAAAGTCATTCAAACTAGCTGCACCTTTACCAGCTTTGAGAACACTTTCATGATCAATCATTATAAAACATATCATATATATTATTAAATGGACCAATCTGCACAATGAATACTTTACTTTTGGTAGTTTAACTATATTTTGATGATGATACTTTTCTTCGTTTACATTCCGAATGCAGGACTTTTTTAACAGAGTATTCCTACACTCTGGTATTTCTACTTTTACCTGAGTACAATAGCGAGTACTCTTCCCACCTCTCTCCAGATTGGAACCTGTGGCCCTCAGGAGTCAAGCCCTCTTTAATGCTTTCTGAGCAAAGGACCAATTAATAAATTAAAAATCTTTCCTTTGTTGGATGCTAGGTGGATCTGCTTTCCTCTCATGCTTTACTTTGTATTCTTGCCATGATTTATTCATGTACGAATCATGCACTTATCACCACAGCTGCACGCCAACATAAGATCACATCCATTCACAACGGAGCGTTTCAATAGCCCAGTTGACAGGGCTCCTCTGGTGATTTCTTTTCCAGCCATGACATTTACTCTGCACAACAGAATATGTACACGCCTGTTAAACATTGTGGTGTGTTTGTGTTTTCCGGGAGCATTGGAAACACTGCAGGAGGAGGTTTGACAGCAGCACCAGTCGAGTCCTTGCCAGAGCCAGCAGGTAGTTTTCAAACGCTCCATCGACGCTTTCAAAGTTGTAGGAGGTTCACCAACACTGAAAACAAATGGAAATGAGCACAATGGGGTAGCATACTAATCGCTGCTCTGTTGTGTCTCAGCAGTGAATACAAGAACAAAAAAATGAACTGAGAGCATGAAAACAATGTTCCATATCAAACAAAGAAACAGTGGGTTTTGTTAATGATATTAAAGCAAATTCAGCCTTTGATGATAACACTCCACAGCTTCTGAAGTCAACTGAAAAGCGACTGATGATTTGATGAGACAGATATCAAATGCCACTGCTGATCATTCATTCATTGATGATGCACTAAGGATATTGATTTTCTAGACTGGGCTTCCTTGGTTAGAGAAAGAGAGGATATAGGGAGAATGTACTGACTTTGATCAGCTAAAAATCCTCATCTCAACTGGCCCATAGTGCTGCTGGGATCAGTGGTGGTGGGCTGCTGTGCCATCCATTCACAAAGAACAGCTCTACTGCTCTCCCTGCTTTTATGTGTGATTGGAAAATCTGAGGTCATGAGAAGATGGAGGCCAAACAGAAAAGTGATGGTAGGAGACATGACAATGACCCTTTTAAAGGATTTCAAAAATTCTAAAAAATGTTTCTGACTTTGATGGCTGCCACACAAAGATATTGCACACTACTCAAGAGTCCTATAATAAGCATGGACGGAAACTTTTATTCTAACACATTTTCATTGGATTTCATTTATTTGCAACAGGCAAAGTTTAACATGAGGTTCTTATTTCTTTATGCTTTTCAATCTATTGCAGGTAGCTGTAATATTGTAATAATTGAAAAACAAAGTGAAAGTGGAAAGGGAAGAGATTGTAAAAATAAAGAATTATAATTGTTATGAGTCACAGTACATGAATGAGTTATGAACTAAATGGGATGACGCTCAGATGAACATAAAGTAACGTTCATTCTATATGTTCTGTCAGGAACATATAGAATGCTATTGACTTTCGGGACCTTTTGCAATTCTTCGTTTAAAAGGAGATAGTGATTAGAATGAGGAGGTCAGTTTGAAGTACATTTAGTTTAGTCTCTGACGTCATCTCCAGCACAATGCAGCATTGTTCTATCAGATCACATGATCTGTACAGAAAAAGTATTTGCATTGGGGTGCACTACTTAAATGTGTTCTTGCTGGAAATAGCAATATTGCTAACGCCTGTTGTTTTCTCTTTGTTTGTTTGTAGCCTTTATTTAACCAGGTGAAAGCCCCTTGAGATCAAAAGATCTCTTTTTCAAGGGTGACCTGCAGGACATTAGTTACATGTAACATAAAAACAACAGAACAACAATAAGGATGACATACAACATAATGTACAGGGTACAGTTTACAAACTCTATTTACAGAGACAGGTACCACGAGTATCAAACAGCATGTCACCCAGCTGAGTTTTAAAATGATGCAGGGGATCCAAAGTGCTCAGTTTTAAACTCTTCTTATCCTTATTCATTAATCCAGAGTTAAAAGGGCCACATCAAGCTTGTTTTCAGGTTCCATGCGTCATCTTTTGAAAGAGTAGTCCTGAAGTGGTAGATGGAGGTGTACAGATGCTTTGGCCATATATTTTATTCAACCTGTATGGGAGCCAAATCGGAATGGCTATTTAATCCGTACTAATTACTGAGTGGGTTTTTATAATCTGTTATTGTGTGGGTTGGTTGGCACTCCAGATACCCATACGCATGTGAATAAGCATTGATTATTTTTCTTTTTTTTAATGATCTCAATAAATCCATCATATTATATTTATACAGCCCAAATTCTGGAGTCTGAAATAATTGCCGGAGCTAGCTAACTACCACAGGCTGCTGACCTGTAGGACTGTGAGTGCTGCACTGTGTGGTAAACATTTGGTATTTCAGCTGCTGTACCGTATCTATTTGGTAATCTATCCATAGGAATGTATCAATAGATCCATTTTTTTATTTTTTAGCCAGGCATTTCTTGTGAGTGTAGCATGTAGTGTCGCTTCAAATCGTATTCACCTCCTTGAAAATGTCACAAAACCTCTCTGGGAGTAGCCCTCCATCAGCCACACCGGTGGGTAAATACATTTATTTGTTGATTGACTGACACTGATCGACATGGTGATAGCCCTATATTGTATTATAAAAAGCCTTGGATAAAAGCCAAGTTTCAGACTGTCAATCAAATGTGGGACATCTTCTCAATTTGTGGGATAACAATGCTGTGTCGTCCCGCACAACACAGGACACCTGGTCACCCTATAGTCTCAGGGGGCTTTACAGTGAATGCCCATTAATCCATCAATCAAAGGTAATTGTTATTGTTTGACTTGTAACTAGTTATTGTAACGGATTTCATTTTTAAAGTAACCCTCCCAACCCTGCATGTCAGCCATTGCCATTTACTCTGCGTCACATGCAAAGCCAATGTAGGCTGCTGTGGGTAGCCCAGTCAGTGAGTGGGGACTTGGCTTGGGAACCAGAAGGTCGCAGGTTCATGTCCCTGCACAGACCAGGTACAAACACTGAACTGATAAGTGCCAGTTAGCATCCTGGGAACCGCAGACATGAACTGAATCCCAACTGCTCTGGGCGCCTGTCAGTAATCAGCCCACTGGATTGGACATATATCTATTTCTGCTTGTGTTTAGGTCCTTTTTGTGTATTTCGGGTCTTGCATGTAAAATTAGTGAAAGAGATATTATTTCCCCTCAGGGATCAACAAAGAACGTTTTCTTCTTTTTCTTAGATGTCCATGAAATAACAGACCAATTTTGTATTGAACTCAAGCAGTGCCACTTGTGCTTCCTCTGTCTTTTTGATCTGCTGGTCAATTAGCATCAGCCTTTGCTACAGGTTTAAGATGTTCCTCTCCTGCTGGTTTATTGTGCACTTTAAGTATCTCAACACATGTTTGGCTGTAAGTGTTGCACCTTTGATTGGTATTGTGACAGATTGATGAGATTCCAATTTTGATCAGGTCTTTTACATGAAATAAATCCAGATTTCTACCACTTCACGGTACGTCCACACACGGCAGCGTCGCATGCTTCAACGGAGACGCTTCCCATTCACTTTGTGGTTCCGTCACATCGCTTTGCCTCCGTTGCTCGCTTCGAAAGTTGAGAAAGGTTCAACTTTTCAAGCGTCGACGGAAGCGCCAGCCAATCAAATCATATGCCAGTACAAGCTCTAGCCAATCAAACCGCATGCTTGTGTGTCCGGGGTGGGAGATTAATGTGATTGGTTGTTGGTCGTACGCCAGACACGCCCACGTGCAAGCTTCAACGCGACGCTGCCGTGTGGACGTACCGTCACTGTTCACTGAATTGTTAACTAGGGGTGTAACGGTTCACAAACATTTCGGTTCGGTACGTACCTCGGTTTTTAGGTCACGGTTCGGTTCGGTACGTTTTCAGTACAGCAGAAAAAATTATCACAAAACATAACATATTTTTTATTAATTATTATTAAACTGTGAATAATGTATTCACTCAAATAAATACAAAATATAATAAAATAAACATTAAGGTGCAGCATTTCGATGAACTGAAATAATCTGTATTTGAACTGGACTGTACTAGCACCTAAGCAGCCAGTTTGACATTAGGACTTGCTTGTCATTGTATTTTCATGTTTTTTTTAAAGAAAGATGAACTTGTCCACATTGCTTGCTGAAAGGGCAGATCTGCTGGCACTAACAATGTCTCCTGCTGTGGAGAACACCCTCTCTAGGGACAGAGGTAGCAGATACAGCCAGGTAGATTGATTGATTGATTGAAAAGTTTATTAACAGCTTGTATATTGGGTACAGTACAGTACAGCTCAAAACATACAATTGTTAAGGGGATGCAGACCAGAGAAAGACTTTCGTCTTGTTTACATCAGAGTCCCCCATTTCCAATTCATCATGTCATTTAAGACATATAAGACATATAAGACATACAGATGGCTTATTTACAATTTCCATTTTAGATTTCGTTCTAATACATCCTAACCGGACATTTAAGACATACCAAGTCTACAGATATACAGTTAGTAACAGAGTCTAAAATGCGAGTATATACATAGATGGGGGGGGAAGCTGTCCATTGAACGACAGGTTGAGATTTGTACCATTACCGGGGCCAGTTTTGCAATGCTCTCCCCCGAAGGTGCTCTTTAAGAGAGGTTTTGAAGGTAAGTATAGTTTTACTTTCCTTTACAGTTGTGGGAAGAGCGTTCCACCTTGATGTGGCATAATTGCGAAACGTGTATTCCCCCTTTTTTGTGCCAAATCTGGGTTTCACATGATTTGTGGAGCTCCCTCTGGTGTTATGATCATGGTATTCCTTGACCTTTGGGAAGAATTTTGACATGTACATGGGTACCATAGAGGTGTAGTGGATCTTGTAGACCAGGCCCATTGCAAGTAGCTGTACTCTGTCGTCTACTCTAAGCCATCCTAGGTTGTCAAAGTGGGCAGAGGTGAGGTGGGTTCTAGATGAAAGGTCAAGCAGTAGTCTGACCAGTTTATTTTGCGATGTTTGAAGTTTTATTTTTAGCGCCTTGGAGGTGCTATGGTACCATGACGTGCAAGCATAGTCATAGTACCCTTGAATGAGTGCTCCTGCCAGAGTTTTCAGGGTGTTTTTGTTTACCAGAGAGGAGATCCGGTATAGGAATCTAGTTCTTTGATTGACTTTTCTTATTACATTGGATGCCATTTTGTCACAGGAGAGGTTTGCCTCAAGAATAGATCCTAGGTATGTAATTTCCTTCTTACTTGTGACAATAATGTCGCCCACTGCAACTGAGAAGTCGTCGGATTTGCTGAGATTATGTTTCGAACCGAAGAGAATGGACTCTGTTTTACCCAGGTGTAATGATAATTTATTATCGGCGAGCCAGGTGCAGATTCTGCCGAGCTCGGAGCTGAGGGTTTTTTCAACCTGCAATCTGCTCCTGTCAGAGACCAGCAGGGCTGAGTCGTCCGCGAACAGGAACAAGTTGCAGTCACATGCTGATGACATGTCATTTACATAAATTAGGAACAGTAACGGACCTAATATGCTTCCTTGTGGAACACCACAGCTCACTGGGAGCGAACCGAAGTGCCCGTATCGAATAATTTCGGTACGGGTACGTGTACCGTTACACCCCTATTGTTAACTTTAATTACGTGTATTATGTCAACATATTTCACATAACTGTATTAGGTTAGTTGAAAGCAATAGTATTACACTGAACCTAATATATTTTACGTACATTACATTAAACACTAAATGTAATTAAAGTCAACGTTTCAGTTTTCAGTGTATCTTTTTGGATCAACTAGGGTTAGGAAGTAGAACTGACCTTTAGACTCAATATTTATTTGACAGCATTGAGTGAGTCTCTATCATTGACGGTTATAATAAGTTATTCATATTTATTAAAATGATAAGAATGTTCCTTATATTGGCTGTTTGTTTGCAATAGACACAGTTCCTTCCTGACCCTTTATGACGTCAACATGTTGTCCATCTGGAACAGTGGTAGGTGTATATCTTGAATGTGACAAGCCCTCGACTCCCTGTGAAAAACAGCATTACAGTTCCTGATATACTGCTGGAGCCATCTTGCTTTTCAGTTCATCTTCTGTGCTCATGTTAAAACCAAAATGTTCCTTCAAAACACAACCCAACCTAATTAATTTGATATCATCAATTATAAATGTGACTTTTTCTCTTTTGTTTTCTCTGTCATGTATTTCTCTGTTGTTTTATATGGGATCTAAATTGAACGTGGTTTACTTGAGCAGTTATCATGGAGCTAAAAGAGGGTAACGTCTGAGGCTACACACAATCCATTGTGAGATTACCTGAGGACTGTTGAGCTTTTGTTAATCACCAAAACGAGGTTCCTAATTTGCTCATTTGCAGCTCCCATTAGCATACCAGCCCCGCTTTCAAATGAAGGGTTTATACAGACCCCCAGTGAATCATTTACTCTTCCTCCGTAGCCTTCATTCTTCTTACTCTCTAATAAAAGGATTGATGAGTGTATTATAAACAACAAATATCAATGATTACAATAAAAACTCTAGCATTTTGTTTTGCTATTTGCGTGCTTTTAAGAAAAATACCCATTTGAACATAGACCCCCTGTTAGAAAGCCCCCCACTCATTACTGCACTGAGGCTCATTAGCACACAGGTAGCACTACAAGGAGATAACTCACATATTACAACCTAACATTTTTGTTCCATGAGACACATTTACAGAGATAATGAATATTACAAAATCACCGGTGATGCAAATATTTAGGACTTAATCTTTCGTTGTTTCTGGATTTACAAAGCAGATTGGGAAGTTAGTGCCAGAGAGCTTTCAAACCTCCACTGCAGAGATTACACTGATACCTCTATTTCCATAATAAAAAGAAAAGAAAGTTGCACTAATAATAAAGTGCAACTTTGATCAGCAACATTCACAACTCTCAGGTTATTTTTAGTATAGGATAGTTACTCAAAGAAAACTTTTTAAAAAAGTAATGCCTTAGTTACTCTGCTGCTGAAATTACTTTTGGATTACTCCAAATTACCTGAGATGCACCATAAATCAAATGACAAATACAAATATAAAGTTGAAACTCAATGAAGCCCAGATCAGCATGAATCCTTAATCTAGTAAGGACAACACTGAACAATAGACGTCTGTTTTCTGCTCTTCTTCTGAACATCAGCCATGTTTTCTCGGGATAACACTTGTTGCAAAAGTTTTCCTTTCTGATGGTGGCCACCTGCCCGTTACCTATATGTTGCTCAATATGTATCTCTGCTATGTGACTCTGACATTTCTGCTCCGTCTCCTTATCCATGAACTTGTGAGTGTAGCACAAGGGAAAAGGGACGTTCGGTTTATTTTTCTGTCCTCCCGTTATGCGTAGAAGTGGAAGACATTAAAGTAAAGCAGGTAACAAGATCATTTCCTGCTTAGTAACTGTAATGTAATTACTGATGAACAAAAAGTAGCATGTTACATAACATTACTGTGTAACAGTAACATCTGATTACTCTAACATGTCAATGGACCTTTGTGCTCATGTTCATACGTTAAAAAACAATCACAGACAAATCACTGATTATGTCAGCAGTCTTTGCAAATGACTCCAGGTCCTGTTAGGCGTACTCCCACCTGAATAGAGCTTAACTAACAGTTATGAGCTTGTCAGGGGGATCCTTGGGATTGGTGGTGCCCCTTCCTAACACCCCCCACTCGGAGCTCCGTGCTGGTTGTTGCTGCACGGCCTACTTCACCGCAGAGGATTGTTTAATGAAGCAAGGGCAGGCTCACTGACAAGCATGGTTAGTGAGAAACTGACAAGTGTGGTTATGACATGCCTTGTCTTACCTACCTTGTGTGAGACAAGGGCAAATGGACTTATTCTTCCGTGTGTGTACAAGCATGCGTGCGCGCGTCGGTGTTTGTGTAATTTGTGGAAAGGGAATGACAAGGGAGGGGGATGTCGAGGTTGTGTGCTTACAAGTCTTGACATTTCTATCCAAGAAAGCGTGCTCATAACTGGTCAGGTGTGTCAGGGTGAATGCTGTGCCCACGTCTCAGGAGGACATGTTACTTAACCCGCCTGACCGCCCTGCTGACACTTAAGAGGCTCCAGGCAAAAGTCCACAGCACAAGTATTCTGCTTTATTCGGCATTAGCCATCACAATCATATTTGAAATGGATTGCACTTACCTGTGCCTGGTGATTGGTGATTGTGAGATGGACTTCCAGTTCTCTGCTATTGTAGCTCTCAATAATTCCCTTCTCATTGAACGGCAGTACAAAGTTCTAGAAGATATTTTCACAGATTTTACTGGCAGATCCAGTAACTCTGACCCTCGTCAGAGTATTTCTGGGGTGATGAATTCAACTACTCAAACGCAACTGCCATTGGCTGCCCAGGAGCAACAGAATAACTTTGTAATATTCGACTTATGTACACACTTTTGAGGGAATGACTTGATGAAAATGATCAATGACGGGAATGTTTTGATGATCATGGATTCATAATTTGTGTATCAAAATGTAAGTAATTTATCTCTGTAAATGTTCAAATACCTCCAAAGCTAAGTGTGAACTTGAACGTGAAATTAATGATAAATAATACATTTCCCATGTGGTGCCTAACTATTAATAGTTTTTTTTAAAACATTTTAATAATTTATTACATCTACCTCACATCTTTTGCTAAAGTAAAAAAAAAATACATTTGCTTGTTAATTTAAGTCTTGACGGTCTCACACAGCTCCTACCATGCTGTAGACTGTTAAGCTGTCTATCTAACTTTCATTGTGAACGTTCACTGCCAGTGTATTTACCTTGTTTTCCATACATTATCTTGACAGATACATATGGAGCTTGTTGATAAGCTATGTTTTACATTTCCAGTCTTATCACAGCTTTGTCAGTGATATCATCGTGATGCCTCGGTGGGTCATCACACTTTACAAACAGCTCTGTGCCCTGCTGAACCCCCAGCTTCAATTCACACCGTCCGCTTCAACCTGCCCACTTCCTGCTACCTCAATGAAGAGGTGACAACAACAATTGCAGTGGTACATTAGAACTGATAAGGTCAGGCATTCAACAATAGAGTAGGCCATAATCTTCCCTGACTCGACCTTTCCAACTCTGATTAACTCCATTAGCCATGCAGGAGAGCCGTGCGTGTGACTCACTACTTTCGAGTACAGAGAAATGGGAATGGGATTGCATACATACTGTGTATCTAACTATAGGAGTAGAAAGGTTTAAGAAAGGAAAACCCCTGAGCAGTGCAGCTCTCTGGCAGGCAGAAATAATGCAGTCACACCAATTGTGAGGCGTCACCCTAAGGTATGCCTGGATGTGATTCATGTGTCACAATGAGTCTCAGTGATTCCCAAAGCATCGGCTCAGGGCTTACATTTACCTGATTTCTCTGCTGCATGCGTGCACCTGTGACTCATGGAGCCAAGGAAAGCCCAGAAGAAAAAGGAGTGGGTGGGGGGGGCGTGCATCTTGCCTCGCAGCAGAGGAATAATGTTCAGCTCTGCAGGAAGACTGTGAGTATCTGAAGCTTTGTCCCAATGCTATCCATCTCTGTGGCAGCTTTGACAAAGCAATCAAATATTTCCTCCATGACTGTGGAGCATTACCAACTCCGATATCTGATCAGGAGTTTGATTTGAGGCGAGAGTTTCCTTCACAGCTGTTGTGCAAATGCACTGCTAAGCCACTGTGTCATGAGAGTAATGGATAATAGATTATGGTTTTTTATTATAAGCCAAATTCATAGTTTTTTGATTGATGATTGAGTCATACTGCTGTGTCCAACTTCTGACAACCTCAAATCTAGCACTGCAATTATTTACCCATAAATAATGACGCAAGAGCACTCGCACATCTCATTATGAATCATCAAGTGAAAACTCTGAGATTGCTAAGTCTGAGCTATCAGAGGTTTCAGTTCCAGAAAAGAGGTAACTAAAGCTCTAGGTCAGTTACCGTGGTAACTATTCAACAAACCCAGAGTTTTTTTCTGTCTGTTCCACTCCATTTTATTTCCTCATTCATTCAGTTTGTATCAAAGCATGATGTCGCCATATGGAGACTTCACTTGATACCTATGATTGAAAGGTACATTTTAGACCAATCAAAATCGTGATAACCCTAAAAGTCTAATGTGGCTTGCTCCTTTACAGTCAGTCATAATTACACTGGAACACAGAACACCGTTTTTAGCTTTCCAATGATATCTCTTTTGTCCAATGGCACTCACAAAATGTTATATGGTAGTTCAATTTTGCACATAAGTTAATTCATCAATAACACGAACACAAAAGCAACAGAATAGATACATGTACTTATAGATATATCTGCAATTATAGCTTCTTATCTCTAAATGTTGGAGATCATTCATATTTGAAGATAGGGCTCAAGATTTAATATTTATTGGGCACTGTCCCACATGCCCCCCACTACTGGATTAGCTCATGGTCGGTACACAAATGTTGTTACTCTATAACAAACCTTATTGGCTCATCGGGCTGCTCTCATTATGTTCAGCCGCTGTTACCTTCTCTGTTTGGTAATCTTCTTGTAATCTCTTTTCTTTTATTCTTTATGGGCCCAGCATCTCTTGTGAGTTTCACATGTAGTGTTGCTTCAAATCGTATTCACCTCCAATGCGCGAATGAAAAGAAAATCTGATTTTGATTGGTCTGATTGATTGACATCTGACCCAGCTAATGGTAATAGCCCTCTCTTGCTTTCTAGACCACCATTGGATAAAAGCCAAGTTTCGACTTTCTGAGCGACTGTCAATCAAATGGAACATCGACTCAATTTGTGGGACACTGGAAAAATGATAAAATGCTGTGCAGTCCCGCACAAAGGGACACCTGGTCACCCTATCCATCAATCATATTGATACTAACTTGTTTCTAAGGGAATTGGATCCTTTATTTAGTTTTTCAGGATGAAAACACACACAACACACAACGCCTATTGTAATTCCTCTACATTTTCCTCTATTATCTGAATGTGGCAATAATAGTTTAATATTCTGAAAGCCAAAACTTTGTTTTTATTTGAATTCAGAAGAGAAAACCAGCTGTCCCCAACCCTGTCATGTTAAACACATGAGTTATTTCAGGGAGATAATGGAGGGAGTGAGAACGGTGCACCACATATTTCTCTTAATTATGTTTTTATACAACAGTGTTATTTTTTTGAACAGAGATGTTATTTTCTGTTTCCTGCCAAGGGACTGCAGATGTAAATTAGCGTATAGCTAACTCAGCTAATAAGCCTTTCAATGCACCTGTCAAATAAACAAATACATCCCAAAGATAATGATGATGAACACCAATCTTTGCAGCTGCACTATGGTTTACCATTGCATGAAGTGGTTTCTTTGACTAAATCTTATGACTACATAAAGTGTATCACTCTCCTGCTCGTCCTCCTCCCTGTGGTCCCAGACTAATTGCTTTGCCTGCCTTGCCCTGTCTGACAGTCTGAACAACAGCGCTGTTAATGAGACGGGACGCGCTACTTTACTGGTGTCTCAACCCAACCTTAGTCTCATTATGGCAATTACCACCTGCCATGGTTATGTTAGCCAGCTGGCAGTCTCTCCGGGCCCCACGAATCAGCGCGCGAATCAGCGCGCGTTGATCTTCTCACTCCGCCTCGCATGTTTACATCTCATTTCCAGGGATCACTGATGGGGCTGCTGAGGTGCCTCCTGGCAGTGAGACGATCAGACATCGGAGCACCAAAGCCTTTTTTTCTGGTGGTGCAATGTTTTCGGTTCTGTTCCCACTTTTTTGCTCTTTTTCCTTTAGCGCAACCATCTCCTTTCACTGCCTTTAGATTACATGGGAAGCTGCTGTGAGGCTATACAGAATATAGATGCTTTTGAAATGAGTTATCTTTCCAGGCACAGGAGGGTAGTGAGCTTTGTAGAGATGTGGAAAGTTCAACCATTTAGAGCTGCCAAGGCACTCCTCCACTTCCCCTGCAGAAGCTATAGCAAAGGCAGACTTTCCTTCAACAACAAAATACTCAAAAACTAAAGCTTTTAGCTCATGCAAAGGGGCACAGCTAAGCACTTTAAGGCCAGGGAAAGAATCTTTAATACATTTGTACTGCAGGAAGTCTCATGTCCTGACAGCCATTCTCCCACAGTGATAACACTGAACGTGCATGATATTTCGCAAACCATAATAAAAACCTTCTTCATGTTGTGAGAAGCATCTGACAACTACCTTTGTAATAATGTCAACACAAAATGTATTGGGATCAACACAGTAGGTATGCATGCACAAATATTGATTCACAAGGGCTTGGTTTTGCATGAGCTTCAGACCTGCAATGGTTTACAGAGAGGCGAGGCAATTTAAAAGGCTAGAGAGTGGCCTTTGGCAATGCCACAGGCCATATTCCCTTAAGGATAGAAGCAAGAACAGAGGGGCATGCAGAGGAGGAAGATGAGCATGAGGGGAGTAGATACAAAGGAGCTTTTGGGAGAGAAGAAGAGGGAGATGGGCAGAGCTCAGGGATTTTAGGGGTGGGGGTTGTTTACCTGCAGCCTCAACTCTCCACATCCTCATTCGCCCGTTTCCTTCTTTTCAGAAAGTACCGGTGCACCCAAGTTGACAGCTGAGGTCAGACAAAAGACCCAGCAAAAAGCCTTCCAGCATTCTTGCTGTGCGCTGCCCATCAAAAGGCCCAGGAAATAAACACAAACATGAATGAAACACTGGAAACAGAGGTGTTGAAACGGCTGATTCCATTAGCTGCTTGAGCATGGCTCGCAGTAAGGATTTCAACTGCATATCTTAAAAGCATTTCAGAGGAATCGGAACCAAATGTCCCTGAAGTGTGAAGCTGATGGTGCATTGTGTTCACGTCATGTATCTCATTTGAATGAAGTTATGCCACATGACACCCAGAGTTTAATAATGGTGACATTGAATTAGAGTTGGTTTAATACAAGAAAGGCTGAATTATCTCCACCATGCCATTATCTAAGGAAATTAATGAAAACATATCAGGAAATCAAAATGTAAGTTAAATGTCACAAAAGTTGTATTTGAATGCCATCAAGTATTTTTAAAGAACATGATAGAAAGATGATGAGCTGCTTTATACAATTGCCATTGCTAGGATAAATAAATGTGTTCCAAATGTAATTGAATGGATTTTTTTTTAGCAAAGGGGATTATAAATACTTTATTCTTTAAATAATTCATTTTATCACATTAACAGTAAAATCTAAAGGCATTGATTCTCCATAACGACAACAGATTAAACAAAATAAACTACTAAAGATGGGTTGTCAGTTACTTATCGAGGCGAACATGGAGATAATGTGTTAATTGAATATTTCCTCGAATAGATGTGCGTGATAGTTTGAGTTTTGTCAAGGGAGAGATAACATTAGAGCTACATTATGTTTTTAATCATGAAGAACGGAGATTAGCTTTTAGTTCCACCTCTCGGTTTTAACCTCAAAATGTCTCATTCAATTATTTTCAATTCAAATAGATTTGTTAGCATGACCATAATAGGATACACACATTAGCTAAGTTCATAAACATTTTGACCAAATGCAAGAACAACATATTTTCTTTAGAATGAAAACAATACATTTTTGAACATGAACTAGAATAATTCATACTTAACAAAAGAAAAGTTAAGGTGAGTTATTGATTATTGTGCAGGATAATGCTGATAGTCAATTCATTCAATAATAACATCTATAAGAAAATAATAATAAATAGACGTGAGATGTTCATTCATTCATCTTGAGAAGTCTTGAAGCTGTCTTTAAGACTTGCGTTAGCCTTTCTTCTGTTTGGAACTGTATGTCTACTTCAGTCTACTTTCCGCCACTTCCCTTAACTTTGTTAATGCAGAAAGAGTCACTGACAGAAGGTCTGAAGGAGATAGCATCATATCAGCAGAGCAATAACATAAGGCAAAACAGACTGATGTCAACAGCTTTGTCAACTATGTGATCAATATACAGTACAGTATATAGGGGCCTCCATCTGGACCCAAAGAAGAACATGTCCCTCTCTGTTGGAACACAATATGCACTTTTCAGTCCCTGCTAGTGAGCAGGTACTTTCCTGGGAGAAAAAGGTTCCCATTTCTGATTGGCTGGGGAATTGCAAACCATGCCCCGTAAAACCTCCGAAAAGTTCATTGTATTTGCTAGCATTAGCATTATTAGCATTAGCATTAGCCCAGCGCACCAACGGAGAGAGACTAACTTATGGCAACACCAAAAAAAACATGGGAGCGGTGGATATGAGGAGATGTCGGCGTTATGGCGATTTACTCGGAAGGCTCCAACTCCGGGGACTTGCGGGTGGCAGTATACGCCGTGAAGTTGTTTGCGGCCTGCCAGTAAACCCAAAGCAGAAGAAGAAGAAGTGACGTCAGCGGCTTCATTTGCCTAATCCTCCCTCAGGGACTTATTCCGGTGTGAACGCGATCTGCTCTTTAGTTCCAGGAACTAAAGAGTTCCGATGAACTAAGTACTGGGAACTACACTGAACAAAAATATAAATGCAACACTTTTGTTTTTGCTCCCATTTTTCATGAGATGAACTCAAAGATCTAAAACATTTTCTATATACACAAAATAACCATTTCTCTCAAATATTGTTCACAAATCTGAAAAAATCTGTGATAGTGAGCACTTCTCCTTTGCCGAGATAATCCATCCCACCTCACAGGTGTGGCATATCAAGATGCTGATTAGACAGCATGATTGTTGCACAGGTGTGCCTTAGGCTGGCCACAATAAAAGGCCACTCTGAAATGTTCAGTTTTATCACACAGCACAATGCCACAGATGTCGCAAGTTTTGAGGGAGCGTGCAATTGGCATGCTGACAGCAGGAATGTCCACCAGAGCTGTTGCCCGTGAATTGAATTTTCATTTCTCTACCATAAGCCGGCTCCAAAGGCGTTTCAGAGAATTTGGCAGTACATCCAACCGGCCTCACAACCGCAGACCACATGTAACCACACTAGCCCAGGACCTCCACATCCAGCATGTTCACCTCCAAGATCGTCTGAGACCAGCCACTCGGACAGCTGCTGCAACAATCGGTTTGCATAACCAAAGAATTTCTGCACAAACTGTCAGAAACCGTCTCAGGGAAGCTCATCTGCATGCTCGTCGTCCTCATCGGGGTCTCGACCTGACTCCGGTTCGTCGTCGTAACCGACTTGAGTGGGCAAATGCTCCCATTCGATGGCGTCTGGCACGTTGGAGAGGTGTTCTCTTCACGGATGAATCCCGGTTTTCACTGTTCAGGGCAGATGGCAGACAGCGTGTGTGGCGTCGTGTGGGTGAGCGGTTTTCTGATGTCAATGTTGTGAATCGAGTGGCCCGTGGTGGTGGTGGGGTTATGGTATGGGCAGGCGTATGTTATGGACGACGAACACAGGTGCATTTTATTGATGGCATTGTGAATGCACAGAGATACCGTGACGAGATCCTGAGGCCCATTGTTGTGCCATTCATCCACGACCATCACCTCATGTTGCAGCATGATAATGCACGGCCCTATGTTGCAAGGATCTGTACATAATTCCTGGAGGCTGAAAACATCCCAGTTCTTGCATGGCCAGCATACTCACCGGACATGTCACCCATTGAGCATGTTTGGGATGCTCTGGATCGGCATATACGACAGCGTGTTCCAGTTCCTGCCAATATCCAGCAACTTGGCACAGCCATTGAAGAGGAGTGGACCAACATTCCACAGGCCACAATCAACAACCTGATCAACTCTATGCGAAGGAGATGTGTTGCACTGCGTGAGGCAAATGGTGGTCACACCAGATACTGACTGGTTTTCGGACCCCCCCAGACCCCCCCCAATAAAGCAAAACTGCACGTTTCAGAGTGGCCTTTTATTGTGGCCAGCCTAAGGCACACCTGTGCAATAATCATGCTGTCTAATCAGCATCTTGATATGCCACACCTGTGAGGTGGGATGGATTATCTCGGCAAAGGAGAAGTGTTCACTATCACAGATTTTTTCAGATTTGTGAACAATATTTGAGAGAAATGGTTATTTTGTGTAAATAGAAAATGTTTTAGATCTTTGAGTTGATCTCATGAAAAATGGGAGCAAAAACAAAAGTGTTGCGTTTATATTTTTGTTCAGTGTAAGTACGGCAAAGTACTTGGTGTGAACGCGCCTTATGACTTCCATCACAGTTATGACTGACACTTCAAGCCCCTGTTCTTTTCTCCATGCTTTCTTTCTCTTTAACAGCTGGTTTTGCTGTGGTTTCACTGAGTTCATTAGAAACTAATGTTGTTAAGCTAGATACATACAGTGTTCAGTTTTATAACTGTTCTCCCTTAAGGATAAACGTACTACTCAAAGTTTCCTCCCAAGTCCACAGAGTCGTCATTATCTTATTTTTTGTGTTTTGTGTTTTATTTTGAGTTTCGTCATCTGTATCATGTCTGTTTTTACTTCCTGTGTTTTCCCGCCTGTTTACTTGTCTGTCCTGTCCTCCATTAGCCCTGCATCACCTGACCTCCTGTACACCTGCAGTTAACCCTTCACTTATTTTCAGAGTATATTTAAGTGCTGTTTTCTCGTAGTCTCTGTTTGATCCTTGTGTGTGTTAATCTGGAAGTTCTGTTTTGCCTTGCCTTGACCGGATCAAGGCTTGCATCAAAGTTTCTTCTGTTAAGTGCTCCTGTGACCTTCATTTGGGTCCACCCTGCTCCACTTACCCGTACCAAGAACAAATGCAATCCTCAAAAACATTGATTACATTTAGAATTGAAGGTAGGCTTAAAATAAATTCTGTGAAGCACTGTTTTCTGTGAAGAGAGCAAAGTGGTTTCTTTGGAAGAAAAACATGGAAGTGCTCCAGGAAGATGAATAAATAACTAACCTAAAAAACAATTAAATCTAACCTAAATGAGACGTTGGGGAGGCTCTTCTGTCTTTGGTGAACGTCATGTGTTTTGAGAGAATAATAAAAAGCGACTTTACGCACCTACCCCTCACCCATAAAAAACAAACAAAAACGGTTGCCTTAGGCTGTGCTTGAAAGCTCTTTGTTCACACAGAAGAAGGATCAATCCATGAATCAAAGATTTTCTAGATCCATTTTTACCCTCCACCATCTTTGAAGGCGGGGAAGAACATTTATTTTCCAATGCGGGGAACTGAGAAACTCAAGAGATCTGAAAGGAAGGACAATTTTACACATGATGTCTTTGTTTGTAACCCACATTGTTATCTACCAAGGCCTGTGTGCAACATACAGTAGCAAACCATTTAATGTTCTACAGGGGGGACCCAGTGGAGTTCATTACACAGTGTTTTGTGTTTGTAACACACTGTATTTTTAAAGAAGATTAGAGGGACTTTTTTTCTCTCTCAGTTCAGCATGCGAGGCGGCATACGATCAGATTTCATCACACACATTTCACAGCATGTTGGACTGTATGTGTACCATTTAAGTTAACTGTAATGATTGTCCATTATTGTTTGATTTAGTTTCTTCAACTAGATCAACTGTGATTCACATGTCAGAGCAGTGATAACATGGAAGGCAGAAAGGCAAGTCAATATTAACATGTCTTCACTTTGTCACTGTTACAGGGTATATTCTGAGATTGCATGTCATTTAGCTGATGCTTTTATCCAAAGCTACTCACAAACACTTCAATACCATACAACGGTTGCCATTTGGGTTCAAGTATCTTGCATGTTAAGTACAAGTGCTTGGGATTGAACCACTGATCCTCTGATTGGTAGACGCCAATTTTACTCCTGAGCGTTGATAGTAGATGCAGATTTTGTATTTGTTTTGTTTTACTGTTCTGTCTTTACATTTTTCATTTAAGTATTCCATTAATGTATGTTGCATGTTTTTATTTGATTGTATTTACTTGAAATTAAATGTGTTGTTTTTAGGACTTACAAAATCTGTCCAGGGATTTACGGATGAAAAATAGCACATTAATGTGACTGTCATTAATGTGCTTTCCCACACACGCCAACTTTCAAACTTTTGTTGCCGAGGCTGCTATGCATCAGAATCAGAATCAGAATACCGTTATTAGTCCCACAGAGGGGAAAAGTACGTAGTTACAGCAGAAAAAAGAGCCACAGACAGCTTAAAGGTGGGGTAGGTAAGTTTCAGAAACCGGCTCGAGTGCACTAAAATTTGAAAGTACACAGCCGAAAAGAATCCACCCCTTCCTTCAGACTTCCTTACAGAGCACCTCCTCCAACACACATGAACGCGCACATGACGTCAGCAGACTGGTGAAAGTGGCCGCCTGTTGCTGGCGAGTCATTGAAGTACTGCTGCAATGCACGCCTAATGACGGCACGAGATACATTTGTGCGTGCACGAGATGGAAGGCTGACAGACAGGGCGGCAATCCAATCCGTTTAGCCGGCCTGGCTAAACGGATTGGTTGTACTTTTTACAGCTCCACAGCTTCCACAGATGACATTTTTTTATGGATTTTTTGTCAAAGCACTTCAGATATTCATTGCTATCGGGATGTTAAGAGCATTCCATGGAATATAACAAAAAGTGTATCTCGAGCCGGTTTCTGAAACTTACCTACCCCACCTTTAATGTTACATAATGTTATGCATTAAAAAGTACTAAGTTATGATATAATAAAACATATAATAACAAATAAAAAGTTACATCATTTTCAAAATTCACATCTTGTAACAGTTCTATGGATTTAGCAGCCAGGTATATATTACACAGTTATTAACGCTATATAAATATATTGCACAGTTGGTTGGTATTTAACAGCAAGGGGTGTTATAGTCTATGCATGGTGTTAACATGCTTAGCAGGTGTGTTTAACATGTGCTGATTTAGTACAGCAGTGTAGCAGTAGATTCTTCTTGGGACACGATCTGTAAAATATATGGTGCTCCAAGCCCACAGGAAGAGCCAATTCTTCCTGTGCAAAGAGAGAACAGCCAATTAAGCAAATTATCACAGTGGCCAAACGGTGTTACCGCATGTATGTTATAGTCCGTGACATCATTGGGGCCCAAAAAGCCTTTTCCCCTTGATTTGGGTAGACGTCTGTAAATGAAGTATGAACACTCTTATAGCCCTTATTTAACGTATTAGGGTATTAAAGTTGGAATATGCACCTAAAGCTGAATCCAGAGTTATATTTTCTCTCCATTAATTTGACTGAGCTGAAAACAGGAGATCGGATTTACATGGAACACATTGCAACGATAGCTGGTTAAAATTGACAAAGTTTCCCTCAAACAAACACATTTCCCATTCAACATGTGTGTATAATACATTGAGTTGAATGCCGCCGTACAGTAAGCAGAGCTCTGTAACTGTCCTCTACTGTGCTGGAGCTCCTTGCTGAGTCTCTCCACAGAGTTGAAAGGAAGGCGGTCTCTGCTAACCATAATGAGACTTCTCCGCTCTCAGCACTATTTAGCTAAATTGCTAAAGCTGTTTAAGGAACACATGTTCATCTCCCCAGTAGACCTTTCATGGACCACTGTGGCATAAAGCTGCCAAATGCTCCTCATCCCTGTTTCAGTTTTCTGGGCATTAAGGGGCTCTCAAAACCTTAATTGCGTTTCAGTAAATCCACCAAGGAAAGCCTTGATTCCTTCATCAATGGCTGGCAGAAAGCAACATACTAATAGTGTCTGAGGCTTAATTAAGACTTTGAGGTTCAATGTTTTTATTACATTCAGGTATTTTAGCATTTGACTGTATTTAATTATTAGCAGAAACAGATGATCTGTACTTGTTTCTGTGTTAACTCTCTACATCCACATGCCCTTTAACCTTATTCATTTTCACCACATGTACAACTCTCAAAATTACCTTTTAATTACTGCTCTACCCACGACTGACTTTGAAAAACAATTAATTAAGGGTCCCACTCTTTGCACACTTTTGTAAAAAGAACACAGCTGAGAACATCAGGTTACATTTGAGTAATTCTGCATCAAGTGGCTGTCCTGTTTAGGAAATACCATGCTGCAGTAGTTCATTTCTAAATTGCTCACATCTAAACTGTCAACAGTCTCTTCATCAACTATTGGACAAAAACTGTGTAATCGATCTTTGTGCAAAGCACCTATCTGTTGCCTCAAATCAATGTTGAATGGCTGACACCTCCAGGCAAATGGGGGGAGGGGGGGTCAAAATGTCAGCAAAGAAATCTATTTATTTTGATTTGTCTGAGATGGTTGTCCCCCACAGAGAAGCTGGGAGATGTAATGATGAGAAACATTTGTTCCATTCATCCTCCCATTAGTGCCTGCCCTGCTGTGCAAACGTACTGTTGCGAAGCGCAAGACGAGGTTAGATTGTCACATTACAGCGCTCCCATAGAGCTGTACAAACACTGTTTGATAGAAAGAGACACAGACATGCACATATATAGATTCCCCCCCACTGGAATCACCATTGACACTGTTTGCTACTTCCATGCTGATCTCCTGTACCATGTTTGTGTGCCAAACCCCTGTTTAAAATGTCACAGGCTTGATTGTTCAGATACATAGGGTTTGAAAATCAAAGCCCCACACACTGTTAGTCTGATTGTGTTTTTTGGCTCATGGATGGATGTGTGGGGGGCATACAAGTGAATGAATCAACCATCCATGACTCACTGATAACAGAGAAAATACGGCTTCATAGAGCAGCTTTGGTAGTAATTGAGTCTGAAAATCCACTTGAAAAACCGTTGAGTTCTTTAGAAAAGAGGTCCATGTCAATGCCACACCCAACTTATTTGATTTCTGTGTGTTTATTGGTCTTACTGATAAGTTCAATGAACATCATATTTTCAATCACACAATGCTAAAGACAATGACTGTAAGACTATGGATAGTTGCGTTACTTAAATAATTGTTCCCCCACTTTCATTTACATGCATGTGGTAATTATATTAACCTCACACGTGATGTTGTAACATCATACTATCTAATCTATCAGCTTTTATTCAGTGGATGACAACATGTGTTTGGCTATCACCAACTAAGAAAGACAATAAAGTCAAATTAAAGGAATAAGATGAATTATTAATATAACTACAAAACATTTAGAAGCCCAGCGATTCCTCACTCAATACTCTTATCCTGGCTCTTGCTCCTCTTGTTGCCCTTTTGAAGACCCCTTCTCTGCTGCTGCCCTGACCCGTTCTCCATGCAGGCAGCCGAGCTCAATTCTGGGCCCGCTCAGAACTCCCCTCAATCCCTGAGCTGTGCCAAACATGCTAATGGCTGGCATCCAACCAACTTTCAATTTTGAACTCAACAAGATCCGGTAGAAGCTGCCACTGCTCCTTCACCCTGGCCAATTGGGGTGAGCGGAGATCCTGCTGCTTGCTGAGAGGGAAAGATGGACAGATCGGCTCAAACCGGGCCACCATGTTGGACCAAGCCAACCCCAGAATGTCTGAAAAATGCCCTAATACAAATCTAATTGTACGCATCATTCTATATGTTCTACCTCGAGCACTGATGGCAGACACAGCTAACTGAACCCTGTTAGCATCGCAGAAGTCTCTTTTTCATTTTCATGGCAGCGCTGCAGATCCTGTTGTTAAAGGTTTGGGCAATGTGGACCGCACTGCTTGCAATGTGTAAGCAACATGTGAGAATCCTCCAAGAATCATGCACAAGTCTTCAGTCAGTGGGATCACTGTTGGATCGTATAAGACATGACTTCCTTAAAGCAGGAACAGCTGTTTGGCCTTCTTGGCTGCAACAGGGTTGGGATCTCAGGATTAAACAGGGATATTGAAGGTGAAACATTTAAAACAGCCACTTGATAAGGTTGTTCCTATAGAAGTGATAATGGAATGTATTATCATAATTAGAAGAGCAAATGATTAGTAAAATGTGTCAATTGCATCAGTATTTGCCTCTGACCTCACAATAGTTGATGTCCCCTTGCTCTTATTTAGTTTTGAAACATTCTGACATTCTTCGTGTGCAGAATCCTCTCTTAGAAATGATCAAGCTCGCCAGGAGAAGAATAATAATTGATATTGCATACGTTTTTCATTACACAAAGGTCATTGTACCTTTAATGTACTCCTTGTAATTTACTTATTTAATTGTTTAGCTGTTTTGGTTTCTTTTAAAGGTGACCTATCATGCTATATTTGAACAATATATTGTAGGGCCATACCTATATAAAGTATATAAATATAGTTTTTTTTTCAAAATACCAAACAGATCCTGCATTTTAGCCATGCCTCATTTCGCTCTATTTGCTGTTCTCCAGCCCTGTTTTTTGCAGGGGGCTGATTCTGTGAGCTGCAGCTGACCACGCCCCCCTGCAGGAGAGGGGAGAGTGCTTTGAGATCAGCTGCTCGGCTGCAGCGGGGAGAAGAGGGGGAGAAAAAGAGATCTCCGTCCTCCATGTTTTATTCTTATATGATTATATAGAGTCATTATTCATTTGTTTTAAAGCTCAATAAATAACAAAGAAGACCTTTGACCGGCACTTTTCTAATTTTGTCCGGAAGATTTAAACTTTAACGGACATGTTGACAGGCGAAAAAAAATCTAACTGAAACTCTGCTGCACGGTCCCCTCGTTCCTTGGAAGAGGCGGAGAGGTGGGAGTTTGTCATCTGCTGGTGGACTACCGGAGAGAATTACAGCGAGGGAGGGATTGCAATGAATAACAGCAGCGGGAGCAAACGCTTGCCTCGGTGAGGGAGAAAAAGAGCCACAGTGGAGAATAAACAGAAGGGCAACCATGGCAACCATGCAAGGGAAGTCTTCTTCGCTGCTTTTGTGGCAGACTACAGCGCCACTTACAGGCCTGGCATATGTACTACAGCGTCTCCAGCGCTTTCGAGCGGCAATGGCCGGCCGTGGCCCAACCTCTCATTCCCCTGATAGGTGGAGAATTGACCACTAAGCGGAGCACCACTTATGTGACGTAGAAAATAATTCAAATCTGTATCAGTCTGTATCAGATCCGTTGCAGCCCCGTTTTTAGAGATTTGGGTATGGAGGAAAAGAGAGAGGGTTGTGTTTTCTGACACTTGGTGAGTTCCCTGGAACACCGGGGACACATATTCATGTATAAAAGATGTACAAAAGTGCATTTTGCATGATAGGTCCCCTTTAAGACAGCAGAAAGGCACTGGTTTGACTGTCAGTCCACCACGTTGGTCTACATCTATTGAGTATATAGTCATGGAATCTTTGCAAGGTGCTAAAAGGATGAATTCTTATGCATTTGTGGTATCCACTTGTGAACGGAAATACTTTTCAGTTTGGTGATAACATTCATTATCTTGGTGATATGCCAACTTTCTATCTAGCAAACCCTCATCAGGTGATCCTTTCAATCTGACTACTACTTTGTTTAATCTATCAGTTTGGTAGATCTATCATTTGAGCCTCGCAGAGCCTTTTCATGGCTGAAGACTCTTGCCTTGCCTTGGTATTGGAATGTACATGTTAAATATGAAAGGAGAAGCCTGGAGATTAAAATCAAAGAAAACTGCGGGAAATATTTGATAAAAACAAATATTGTAAAAAAATATCGCAATTTCAGGGCTAACGATATCTTGTAGCTGCAGGCAATTTACTGACCTAACATATGGCCAGCGGGGGGCCTTTCAACATGCCTCTGAAACTGGGTTATGAGTTGTTAATAACACTCCCATGTCCCAACAAAACTTCTGTTACACCTGCTTTTACACATGAAGTGTTGATTTATGTGCTGCACGGGGATGACAGATCAGCAAGTTATACAAAATACAGTAATATTTTACCACTTAAGGATACAAAACAATTGATTTGCTCCAATTTCAGTTGCAGCTCTCTGTGGTCTAATTTGCATGCTTTATTTGAAAGTATTGCTTCATAACAGTAGAATCGTTCCATCTGAAATTAGATTGTTTTTGGTCATTTTCATATATGTTTTTATTACATTTCTCCACATTTGAGTTTGCTAATGTTGTGTTGGCTTCACCACTTGCTAGCTAATTTGCAATGTGTGTCATTTGGTGTTTATTGTATATGTTTGACTAATGGGTTTACTGTTTTTGCATTTCCAGGGAGCTCTGCGGTGTTCACCCAACAACCCACAGACCTGGTTGTGGTGGCGGGACACCCGGTGACCCTGCCCTGCACCATCCCCGGGTACCACGGCATGGTGCTGTGGCTGCGGGATGGCATGGCCCTGGGAGTTAACAGGGATATTTCAGGTAATATCTCCTTTATTGAGTTGTCTGATCTCATCAGCTGATATAAATGCTATAAAGGATTCTACATTAGTCAAGCATGATAGTGTAATAACATGTCATAAATGTACCATTACACCACGATTTAAAGGGGACGTATTGTGAAAAAACGCATTTACTCAGTGCATATACTTTTGTTTATGGAGCCTGCAAACTGTGAAATAAGATGACCCAATTACAGATTATACTATCTAAGAATATCCACCCATGGCTTGAGAAGTACGTTAGCAAAAGTGCTCCGTTGTTCTTCTTGCAAGCCAATCAGATTAAACTGGGCTTATTCAGGAGGGGTCGAAAACCAAACTGCATTGGGTGGAGTAGAGTGAAACCTTTATCTAAATGTTTGGTGATTAGTTTTGACACCCATTTCTCAGCTATCTTAGAGACACAGGGGAGGATGCTGATTGGTCTGTAGTTTGAAACCGATTACATAAATATTTTCAGGTAACTGTAACTCAAAATCCCCAAGTTAACATTTTTCAGTATACATTATTAAGCACTGACAATTTAAATGCAAATCACTGTTTTATTACGTGACAATAAACCATTTACCAAATAATATATATATATATTTTTTACACATCTACTCCTTCAAGTTTCAGCTCAACACAACTTCAAAAGTCCAATAACAAAACTTTCAAAAATGCTTTGTTGTAAAATAAAAATACATACAATGCTCTGTAATGACTGTTAAAGTGCAACTTTGTTGTTCATAGAGTGAGATTAATACACTGCCAAAAGGTCATTTTTAAAGCTCAACCCCCTGGGCCTCAAGTTCCCCTCATCCAGGCCCATCAAGACTTTCTGGGTAAAGTCAAAGGTGTTGGCCAAGTCTTTTGGGTAACTCCGATGCAGGGTAAAGATCAGTGCAAAAAGCAGTACAAATGCATAAGCCAATGTTGGGAGTTCGATAACTCTGTTACCCTGAAGCACAACAGCGATCCTCCCTGGGCAGAAGAGCGTGGTTTTTGTTGAATTGGCACTGATCAAGGGAAGTCCATCTGCTATGTCAGGGAGGCCTGTGGTGCAGTGGGTTGTGGGTTGTGAGTTGGTATTCGGATCAGGAGGTCACAGGTTCAAACCCCACTGCAGTCAGCATGTCGTTGTGTCCCTGAGACACTTCACCCCAAATTGCTCCTGTGGGGATTGCCCACAGTATTGAGTATGTAAGTCGCTTTGGATAAAAGCGTCTAACAAGTGACATGTAATGTCATCCATATCTGGACCATCAGACTGCTCCACCTGATGACAAGAACAGAGAAATGTTATCCATTACCCCAAATTGCCTTAGCTATCTCAGCAATCTGTTTGCTGAAAAATACACAGTGACATATCACATGAAATAACCCAATGTTTTGTGCATAATGTGGTTTTAAATAAATGCCTATTGCACTTTGTTACAGCACCAGAAACTTGAGCCTCCAAAATAACCAATCAGTTGACATACATTTCATTTATTATAATCTACAAAAAAGAAGAAAAAAACTGAACATTATAACCTTCATAAGGGTAGGATTTATTGCATCACTGTATTCGACTTTGTTACTATTAGCTAGTTGTACCTAATAAACTGTCAACTGAATATATATTTACGGTATAATTTCCCCCTACTATACATTAAAAATAATAATATGGGGACCTCATGAAAGACGATACAAGAAGTGAGGATACCCGGCCCGGAGGAAGCCCGGGGTCCCCTTCTGGAGCCAGGCCCAGAAGGAGGACTCGTCGGCGAGCGTCTGGTGGCCAGGCTTGCCACGGAGCCCGGCCGGGCCCAGCCCGAAAAGGCAACGTGGGCAACACCTCCGCTTCTCCGTCCCGCGGGCCCACCACCTACGGGAAACATCAATGGGGTCGGGTGCGCTGCCAGAAGGGTGGCAGTGAAAGCGGAGGGTCTCGACGGACCAGACCCGGGCGACAGAAGCTGGCTTTGGGGACGTGGAACGTCACCTCTCTGGGGGGGAAGGAGCCGGAGCTTGTGCGGGAGGTGGAGCGTTACCAGTTGGATCTGGTTGGGCTCACCTCTACGCACAGCGTCGGCTCTGGAACCTTACTTCTGGATAGGGGTTGGACTCTATTCTTCTCCGGAGTTGCTCAAGGTGTGAGGCGCCGGGCGGGTGTGGGGATACTCACAAGTCCCCGGTTAGGTGCTTCTTTGTTGGAGTTTACCCCAGTGGACGAGAGGGTCGCCTCCCTACGCCTGCGGGTTATGGGGGGGAAAACTCTGACTGTTGTGTGTGCTTATGCACCCAACAGCAGTTCAGAGTATACGGCCTTCTTGGAGACCCTGGAAAGAGTCCTGTATGGGGCTCCTGAAGGGGACTCTTTAATCTTGCTGGGAGACTTCAACGCACATGTGGGCAATGATGGAGACACTTGGAGGGGCGTGATTGGGAGGAACGGCCCCCCCTGATCTGAACCGGAGTGGTGGTTTGTTACTGGACTTCTGTGCTAGTCATGGATTGGCCATAACAAACACCATGTTCGAACATAAGGATGCTCATAAGTGTACGTGGTACCAGAGCACCCTAGGCAGAAGGTCCATGATCGATTTCGTTATCGTATCATCGGACCTGAGGCCGTATGTTTTGGACACTCGGGTAAAGAGAGGGGCGGAGTTGTCAACTGATCACCATCTGGTGGTGAGTTGGGTCGAGTGGCGGGGGAAGCCTCTGGATAGACCTGGTAAGCCCAAACGTGTAGTTCGGGTGAACTGGGAACGTCTGGAGGAGGCCCCAAGTTCAGGAGGCCTTCAACTCACACCTCCGGCGGAGCTTTTCGGGCATTCCTGTGGAGGTTGGGGACATTGAACCAGAGTGGTCGGTGTTCAAAGCCTCTATTGCCGAAGCCGCGGCGGGGAGCTGTGGTCTCAAGGTCCTAGGTGCCTCAAGGGGCGGTAACCCTCGAACCTCCTGGTGGACACCGGTGGTCAGGGAAGCCGTCCGACTGAAGAAGGAGGCCTTCAGGGATTTGTTATCCCGGGGGACTCCCGAGGCAGTTGCAAGGTACCGACAGGCCCGAAGGGCAGCAGCCTCATCCGTGGCCGAGGCAAAGCAGCGGGTGTGGGAGAAGTTCGGAGAAGACATGGAGAAGGACTTTCGGGCGGCACCAAAGTTGTTCTGGAAAACTGTCCGACACCTCAGGAGGGGGAAGCAGGGAACCATCCAAGCTGTGTACAGTAAGGATGGAACGTTGTTGACCTCAACTGATGGAGTGTTAGGGCGTTGGAAGGAACACTTTGAGGAACTCCTGAACCCGACAACTCCACCCTCTATGTTAGAGGCAGAGCTGGAGTATGACGGGGGATCAACACCAATCTCCCGGGGGGAGGTCACTGAGGTCGTCAAACAACTCCACAGTGGCAAAGCCCCGGGGGTGGATGAGATCCGCCCGGAAATGCTGAAGGCTCTGGGTGTTGAGGGACTGTCATGGTTGACACGTCTCATCAACGTTGCGTGGAAGTCGGAAACAGTACCGAAGGAGTGGCAGACCGGGGTGGTGGTTCCCCTATTTAAAAGGGGGATCAGAGGGTGTGTGCCAATTACAGAGGCATCACACTACTCAGCCTCCCCGGGAAAGTTTACTCTAAGGTACTCGAAAGGAGGGTCAGGCCGATTGTCGAACCTCAGATTGAGGAGGAACAATGCGGATTCCGTCCTGGTCGTGGAACGACGGATCAGCTTTTTTACTCTCGCAAGGATCCTGGAGGGGGCCTGGGAGTACGCTTATCCGGTCTACATGTGTTTTGTAGACTTGGAGAAGGCGTATGACCGAGTTCCCAGGGAGTTACTGTGGGAGGTGCTGCGGGAGTATGGGGTGAGGGGGTCTCTACTCAGGGCCATCCAATCTCTGTACTCCCAAAGCGAGAGCTGTGTCCGGGTCCTCGGCAGTAAGTCGGACCCATTTCCGGTGAGGGTTGGCCTCCGCCAGGGCTGCGCTTTGTCACCAATCCTGTTTGTAATATACATGGATCGGATTTCGAGGCGTAGTCATGGGGGAGGGGGTCTGCAGTTCGGTGGACTAAGGATTGCACCACTGCTTTTTGCAGATGATGTGGTTCTAATGGCTTCATCGGTCTGCGACCTTCAGCACTCACTGGATCGGTTCGCAACCGAGTGTGAAGCGGCTGGGATGAGGATCAGCACCTCCAAATCTGAGGCCATGGTTCTCAGCAGGAAACCGATGGACTGTCCACTCCAGGTAGGGAATGAGTCCTTACCCCAAGTGAAGGAGTTCAAGTATCTCAGGGTCTTGTTCTCGAGTGAGGGAACAATGGAGCGTGAGATGGGCCGGAGAATCGGAGCAGCGGGAGCGGTACTGCAGTCGCTTTACCGCACCGTTGTGATGAAAAGGGAGCTGAGCCAGAAAGCAAAGCTCTCGGTCTTCCGGGCCATTTTCGTTCCTACCCTCACCTATGGTCATGAAGGATGGGTCATGACCGAAAGAACGAGATCGCGGATACAAGCGGCCGAGATGGGTTTTCTCCGCAGGGGTGGCTGGCGTCTCCCTTAGGGATAAGGTGAGAAGTTCGGTCATCAGGGAGGGACTCGGAGTTGAGCCGCTCCTCCTTCGCGTCGAAAGGAGCCAGTTGAGGTGGTTCGGGCACCTAGTTAGGATGCCACCTGGGCGCCTCCCTAGGGAGGTGTTCCAGGCACGTCCAGCTGGGAAGAGACCAAGGGGTAGACCTAGGACCAGGTGGAGGGATTATATCTCTTCGCTGGCCTGGGAGCGCCTTGGGATCCCCCAGTCAGAGCTGGTTGATGTCGCCAGGGAAAATAAAGTTTGGGGCTCTCTGCTGGAACTGCTACCCCCCGCGACCCGACCACGGATAAGCGGGAGAAGATGGATGGATGGAATATGGGGAACACTAGGGATTATTTTGTATTGAACACTGATGCTGCAGGAAAGAAAGCCCTCTCTTGATTGTGTATTTTATTAAATCACGTGAGCCCATTTTTCACACTGAAACCCAAAGAGCTTAATTTCAAAGAAATCCTAAAGTAGAATATATATATATATATTCAACACTTCTGAAGTATTGAAGTAAGGGAGATTATATTCAACATATCCATTGTGTACCTTACAATAATTACAATTCTTATGGCAATATTTAAATATTGGAACCTGAATGGGATGTGAGCAACACAAGAGATAATGTTTTATTAATAACACCTCAGTGACAGAATCAAGCTTTGATGACACCAGGACCGTTCAAACTTTTTCAAACTAAATCTATCATTTATTGTAATTTTTTCATTATAAAGATTCAAATAATTGTCTTCCAGCGATAGAGCTCCTGAAACGATCCAGTGAGTGCTGAAGGTCGCAGACCGATGAAGCCAATAGAACCACATCATCTGCAAAAAGCAGTGGTGCAATCCTTAGTCCACCAAACTGCAGACCCCCTCCCCCACGACTACGCCTCGAAATCCTATCCGATATATATATCCTATACAGGATGACAAAGCGCAGCCCTGGCGGAGGCCAACCCTCACCGGAAATGGGTCTGACTTACTGCCGAGGTACCGGACACAGCTCTCGCTTTGGGAGTACAGAGATTGGATGGCCCTGAGTAGAGACCCCCTCACCCCATACGCAGCACCTCCCACTGTAACTCCCTGGGAACCCGGTCATACGCCTTCTCCAAATCTACAAAACACATGTAGACCGGATACGCGTACTCCCATCCTTGCGAGAGTAAAAAGCTGATCCGTCGTTCCACGACCAGGACGGAATCTGCATTGTTCCTCCTCAATCTGAGGTTCGACAATCGGCCTGAAACTCCTTTCGAGTACCTTAGAGTAAACTTTCCCGGGGAGGCTGAGTAGTGTGATGCCTCTATAATTGGCACACACCCTCTGATCCCCCTTTTTGAAAAGGGGTACTGTTCGGTACTGCTTCCATGCAACGTTGATGAGACGTGTCAACATGACAGTCCCTCAACACCCAGAGCCTTCAGCATTTCCGGGCGGATCTCATCCACCCCCGGGGCTTTGCCACTGTGGAGTTGTTTGACTAACTCAGTGACCTCCCCCCAGGAGATTGGTGTTGATCCCCCGTCATACTCCAGCTCTGCCTCTACCATAGAGGGCGGAGTTGTCGGGTTCAGGAGTTCCTCAAAGTGTTCCTTCCAACGCCCTAACACTCCATCAGTTGAGGTCAACAACGTCACATCCTTACTGTACACAGCTTGGATGGTTCCCTGCTTCCCGCTCCTGAGGTGTCGGACAGTTTTCCAGAACAACTTTGGTGCCGCCCGAAAGTCCTTTTCCATGTCTTCTCCGAACTTCTCCCACACCCGCTGCTTTGCCTCGGCCACGGCTGAGGCTGCTGCCCTTCGGGCCTGTCGGTACCTTGCAACTGCCTCGGGAGTGGATAACAAATCCCTGAAAGCCTCCTTCTTCAGTTGGACGGCTTCCCTGACCACCGGTGTCCACCAGGAGGTTCGAGGGTTACCGCCCTTGAGGCACCTAAGACCAGTGTTGTAGTCAAGTCACCAATTCACGAGTCCAAGTCACTCACGAGTCACCGCTCTTCGAGTCCAAGTCCGAGTCACCAAGGGAGAATCGTAGTCGAGTCCGAGTCCAAGTCCGAGTCACCCAAGGAGTGTCCGAGTCCGAGTCATCATGACCTATGTTCAAGTCCGAGTCCAAGTCCGAGTCACCTAAGAAGAGTCCAAGTCAAGTCCGAGTCACAAGTCTCCATGTATTAACCTTCGTGGATATATGTGTTGAAATGTAGCTGCTCCTCTACATTGCTTTTATCCTGTCATGTTATACTAATCTGTCTATTGAACTGCTGTGAAGCGAGTTTGGCTACAATTCTTGTAATAGGTGCTATACAAATATAAAGCTTAATACTAATATTAATATTATTATTATTATTATTGTAAATGACCTATAATATGTCTAACTATATTTAAAATGAATTACCTTTTAGAGAAGTGATTATATTTGTATGCCAATATTTTCCTTTGGTAAAGTTTTCGTTTTGCAGTTTTATTTTGATAGTAATAAGATCGGAACTCTTATTTTTGAAGGAACTTGTACCGGTTAAATCGGTTTACTGATAAAAATGTAGCCCCAGAAAGCACATGGCTACTTAGCATACAAAATGACATCATTCTGCATGTTAAGTAGCCATGTGCTTTTCGTGTTATGGCTGAATCTTTATTTATTTATTAGATCACGTTACTCTGATGATAGTGTTCAAGACAGTCTATGTCTGAACTCGATCCTTAGAGTAATGTGTTACGGAGCCTTCTCTTCAATCTTGTTTCCACATAACGAGCATTTTTCGCTGCTCTTTTCCAATGTGGAAGCAGAATGTGTGAAAGCATACAGCACGATGTGGGGGGTGTCTCTAGACATCTCTAGACTGGAATAACGGGGCCCAGTACGTGAACTCACCTCACAGGTGCACATGCCAGGATAGAGGACATCAGACTCCAAAGAAAACTTGCTCGAGTCCAAGTCCAAGTCGGAGCGTCAATGTACAAGTCGAGTCCGAGTCATCGTGGGGGGAAAAATTCACGAGTCCGAGTCCAAGTCAGCGTATGCGAGAATTCACCAGTCGAAGTCCGACTCGTGTCAATCAGTGCCTGAGTCGAGTCACGAGTCCCGAAAATCGGCACTCGAGTCCGACTCGAGTCCAAGTCCATCTCTGCCTAAGATCTTGAGACCACAGCTCCCCGCCGCGGCTTCAGCAATAGAGGCTTTGAACACCGCCCACTCTGGTTCAATGTCCCCAGCCTCCACAGGGATGTGGAGGCCGCCGGAGGTGTGAGTTGAAGGCCTCCTGAACTTGGGCCACCTCCAGACGTTCCCAGTTCACCCGCACTACACGTTTGGGCTTACCAGGTCTATCCAGAGGCTTCCCCCGCCACTCGACCCAACTCACCACCAGATGGTGATCAGTTGACAGCTCCGCCCCTCTTTTTAGCCGAGTGTCCAAAACATACGGCCTCAGGTCCGATGATACGATAACGAAATCGATCATGGACCTTCTGCCTAGGGTGCTCTGGTACCACGTACACTTATGAGCATCCTTATGTTCGAACATGGTGTTTGTTATGGCCAATCCATGACTAGCACAGAAGTACAGTAACAAACCACCACTCCGGTTCAGATCAGGTGGGCCGTTCCTCCCAATCACGCCCCTCCAAGTGTCTCCATCATTGCCCACATGTGCGTTAAAGTCTCCCAGCAAGATTAAAGAGTCCCCTTCAGGAGCCCCATACAGGACTCTTTCCAGGGTCTCCAAGAAGGCTGAATACTCTGAACTGCTGTTTGGTGCATAAGCACACACAACAGTCAGAGTTCCCCCCCCCCCCCCCCCCCCCCATAACCCTGGGCCTGGCTCCAGAAGGGGACCCTTCCTCCGGGCCGGGTATCCTCACTTCTTAGTTCTTCTTTCATGAGGTCTTCAAACTAGTCTTAGTCTGGCCCCTTGCCTGAGACAAATTTGCCATGGGAGACCCTACCAGGAACACAATGTTCCAGACAACACAGCCCCCAGGTTAATCAGGGCACACAAACCTCTCCACCACAGTAAGGTGCTGGTTCTTCAGAGAGTTAAAACAATCCATTTTCTTTCAGAAGCTTGTAATGTTCGGTCGTACAGTGCATTGTACGTGATAGGCTAAGGGGCGGGACATCTCTAAGCGGTTCACCGATCACAACAGAGCTGGCCAGCTAACCAATCAGAGCAGACTGGGCAGCACAGGCAGTATGAGAAAAATAAAGAGCTTTTTGAACATTAAAGCATGGAGACATGTCACAGTATGGACACTAAAATACAAATATGAACCTGAAAATAAGCAGAATATATAATCTTTAAGAAAATGTTATAGTCTCAAAGTAACAAAAACTCATTATTTCTTCAATCTTTAGTTACTCCATGTCTACTTGCCAATTGACTACAAGTTTTTGTTTCACAATGTACATTTATACTTTCTATTGTATAAATCACTGTGAGGAAATAATAGCATTTGTTAAGTTAACATTTGGCTGTTACTAAGGATACATACATTTTATTACAAGCTTTTGTCCTATTTCCATTGCTTTGACCTACGTTTCTACTGTTTAAATGTATTTCTGAGTTCTGGTTGCATGGCGACATCACTCAAACAGGGAGAAGAACACACGCTTTATGAAGTAAATATAACTTGCACTGTTGTAAAATAGTTGTTAGCTTGTTGGAACACACAGGAAATGTTATCAAGGCTCAGGTAAGGTAAAATCGACATATCTATTATATGAACATAACTTATAAAGTAAGAGAGAATGGTTGCTTGAGACAACCAGTTCAAGGAGGATTGCACAGTCAGTATCATTACTGTACACCCTACACAGATAGATAAATTAATCATATTTCCCAAAAAATAACTGAAAGAAATAACTCATAACCAAGCTTGTGTCAACAGAACGGAGAAATACACATCTAGAAGGCTCACATATATAACCCATAACTACAGTGGTATGCCCGGCTCACTGCAGTGCAGACTTTCTCACCAGTAATCCTCTTAAAAGAGACCATAAACTGCTGTGCCCCAGGTAAGATGAGCTCTTGGACCTTAGGGGGGCTGGACACTGCAGCTAACACAATTCACTGTTATTGCCTCCACTAAGTGCTGATGAAATAAGAGTTTTCTTTTATGAGGAGTAGCCCATGAAATAAACTGTTGAGCTTCCCCCTCAGGCACCCTGTTCTATCCAGAGTGTAGAGTGTACGCCGGACACTGAGAGAAGCTACTCGGGTAATGAAATGAGGGTGACGCAAATCTCATAATTCTAAACTAGGGCAAATGTAAGCAGATTCAAACACTTTAGAGACTGATGTAGGATTAGGTTGACAGCACACTTTTATAGTTAAAATGTAACAGGCAAATAGAGAGAGCTTAAAGGTCCATGACATGGCCATTTCTACTGATCATAATTCCATTGTTGAGGTCTAGATTTACATTGTGCAATTTTCCAAACTCACATTGGTTTTCTCATACAGCATCTCTGTAAAGTATGTGTATTCACTGAATTTCACTCTCTGTCCTAAACGCCTTGTTGGAGCTCCTGCCCCCCCTCCCTGTGTGCTCTGATTGGTTAGCTCGCTGCTGCGAGGAGCTGACAGTGTGATCTGGCTTACTGGTGTGGTTTCCTGCTTGCTGCAGACAGCGACACATCGCGAATGGACGCGGGAAGGGGGGCTGCTGAGGGGGCTGCAGCAGCGGCCCCACTAGCATGCAGAAAAAGCTACATAACACACAAGGGGATGGGTAATAACCGGAAAAGCATGACATGGGACCTTTGAACTTCCTCTGTGGAGGAAGTGCCATTTTAAGTGAAGGATTTTAATGTGCAGTGATTATACACTGAGATTACAAAGAGTGCAAAGAGTGGTGCCCACATGACCAGGAAGGTAGCATCACAAGGGAATGGAATGGAATATCAACATTGGATTTTGGAATATTGCAGAAAATGTGTCAAACACATGTTTATGATGTCTACATGTGTTGTTCAGCAGGATAATCTACACATATTAACACTAATGTTATGAATTGTGTGCCTTAAATGTAGTCCACAGAAGTAAAAAGCTAACCATATGCTAAAAACAAACATGTCTGCGCAACACTAACGCCAATGCTAAAGGCGGCTAATGTTTAGCGTGATGCCGCTTAGTCTCAGGAAAGGTTTCCTATCATGCAAAATGCACTTTTCTTTTTAACAAAATGTTTATTCAACCACATGCAGATCAATTTTACATTGTTGAAATAAAAAAACAAACAGAAAAACAAACAATTACTTACAGTTCAGCAAACAGAGAATTATACATCATGGTATCCTAAAAGTTACATCCAAACAAAGAGGAATGAGAGAATATTGAATCGGCAACACACAAATAAATAAAAATACACAAGAATTAGTTTTGTTCAAGTCCACCCTTATATCTTTACAGCACCTTTTCACAATTGTAGCCCAAAATGATCGATTACAGGAGTCCATCTATTTACAAACACATCCGACTTCATCTGGAGTCTTGCTGTTATTTTTTCCATTGAGAACACCATCAGTAGCCTGTCTCGCCACTGACGTAGGGTGGGTGGCAGTGGTTTAAGCCAAGATATCGTTATCATCTTTCTTGCAACCAAGAGAAGGATATGCAGCAAATAACCCTTTGTCTTATCCATAGCCCCTTCTGGGATTACTCCTAAAATATAATATCGTGGGTCTAATGGTAAATTAATATTCAAGATGGCCAATATTTCTGTACGAATCCCTTCCCAGAATGACTTCAGCTTCGGGCAGTCCCAAAAAATGTGAGTGTGATCTCCAATCTGTTTACAGTCCCTCCAACACACATTTGTTAACGCTCTGTTATATTTTGAAACAATAAGAGGAGTCCTAAAATATCTCATTTATATTTTCCAATTAAATTCTTTCCATGAAGGGCTATTTGTTATTTTATGTCCCCTTTCACACCCATCTTCCCACGAGTCGTCATCAATAATAACATTCATCTCCATCTCCCATTTTTCCTTAATATCCAAAGTATTCCCTGACATGTGTCCTTGCAGACATTTGTATATTTGTGATACCATTTTTGTGACACTCTTTTCTTTCATAATCCTTATTAGTAACAATTCTATGGAAGTGGGTGTTCGCTTAAGTGTGTTCCATTCTCTGTGTGACATTAAATCATTTCTCAATTGCAAGTATCTATAGAAATCATTAGAACCTAAGCCAAATGTATCTAGTAATTGTTTAAATGAACAAAAAATGTCACCCTCAAACATTTGGTCTATTATAATAAGTCCTTTCCGCGCCCAATTCCTGAATCCTGTATCCAGTTTACTGGGCCTAAAGTCCCCATTCTTTGCAATCTCCATCACCCAAATGTTAGCGGTGCTTCCACTATTTTTTCCCCACTATTGACCTTACTTTCTGGGTGCACTTCATCCATTCATTCTCCATGAATGAATGGATGAAGTTTCCTCCAGCTCTTTTGCCCCAGAAATGGCAGCATCTCAAGAGGCACTAATGGGCATGATTCCTTCTCTAATTCCAACCAAGTCGTCTCCCCATTTTGTGTAAGCCATTCAACCATACCACACAGTTGTGCTGCCCAGTAGTACAACTTCAAATTGGGAAGGTTGAGGCCTCCTTCATTCTTTGAATATGTTAACAGCTTCAATATAATCCTAGGCTTCTTCTTTTGCCATATAAATGTGGGAAACAACTTGTCTATCATTTTAAAGACCAAGACTGGAACATAGAGGGGGAGAGACTGAAATATATATAATAATCTGGGAAGTATATTCATTCTTACAGTGTCAATTCTACCAAATAATGAAGCCAATCTAGCCATATCTTATTTTATTTCCGCCATTAATCTACCATAATTTGCCTTGTATAACTGTGAAGGTTTTGGAGTGATAATGATTCCCAGATACCTGAAGCCTTGTGCTGACCATTTAAATGAAACCTCCTTGTCTAATTGAGATGGCCAATCACCCACTAACATCATAGCCTCCGATTTGGATTCATTAACTTTATACCCTGACACTTCACCAAACTCATCCAGGCAACTCCATAAAGTTGGAATTGAGGTTAGAGGATCACTAATATATAATATCACATCGTCCGCGTACAACGATAGTTTGTGTGTTCCTTCCCCCTCTGATATTCCATGGATTCTAGGGTTCTCCCTTATCATTTCTGCTAGTGGCTCTATACTAATCGCAAATAGCAGTGGGGAGAGGGGCGATCCTTGTCTGGTCCCTCTGTATAATTTTAATTGTTCAGATGTGTAGCCATTAACCCTTGACACCTTGAACTCTAACCCATTTAATCACATCTGAATGAAATCCCATCTTCTCTAGTGTATATTCCAAATATAGCCATTCTATCCTGTCAAATGCTTTCTCAGCATCTAAGCTGAGAAGCATTGAAGACCGCTTACTTTTCCGTGCCATTGACATTATATTTAGGGTTCGTCTAATGTTATTCTTTCCCTGTCTTCCAGGTATGAATCCTGTCTGATCTGGATTAATACATTTAGTAATATATTTCTGGATTCTTTGAGCTATTATTGTACTCAACATTTTTCCGTCATTGCATAGCAAACGTAGAGGTCTGAACAACGCACAATTTGTAGGGTCTTTCCCCTCCTTGGGAATCACAGATATTATTGCTTCAGACCATGTTTTGGGAGGTTGGTTCTCCTTAAGAGCATAATGAAATACTCTTTGCAAAAGTAATGTGATCTCCTCCTTAAAACATTTGTAAAACTCCCCCGGGTACCCGTCTATCCCTGGTGATTTATTGTTTTTCAACTTCTTTATAACGTCTTCAATTTCCTCCTTTGTGATTGGTTCCACCATTGTTTTTGACTCTTGTTCACTTCATTTAGGTAAATTCAATCCACCAAGGAAGGTTCTAATTTGTCCCGCTTTATCCTCTACCACTGGCGAGTCATAGAGTGCTTTATAATAAACAGAAAACGCTTCCGCTACTTCTTTAGGGTGAGTCACCATTTTTTTCTTGGAGGGACTCATAATCTTCGGAACTATCCTGGTTGCTTGTGTTTTACGTAAATGAAATGCTAATAGCCGACTCGCTCTGTTTCCTGATTCATAATATCTCTGATTAGCAAATCATAAAGCACCTTCGGCTTTATATGTCAATAAGTCACTCAAATCTCGCCTGCACCGGTCAAGAGCTTTCAGGGTGGATTCTGTTTTTGTCCTTTTCTGTTCTCGCTCCAACTCGTATGCAAGTTTCTAAATCTAATTGTTTCTTGTCACGTTATTTTTTCAATCTCGAGGAGAGGGCTATTATATTCCCCCTCAGAACTGCTCTAGCTGCCTCCCATACTGTCGATACCGAAACTTGTCCATCATCATTATGTTCCAAATAATTATGAAATTCTTCTCTTATACTTTGAGCTTGCTATATGTGAAATATATATATATATAAATAATATAGGTTTACAGCCTCTCATGGGCCAAGTCCATTACGCAACAGGATCTGGATGAGGGTAGAATTTATCTTCCTGTCGGGCCATAGCCTACTGATGTTTTTGCATGTTTTAGCCATTTTACTGCAAATAGACTCAATCATCATATATGTGCAGTGAATAGTGTTTTCTACGAGGCGGATAGGAAGTCCAATACAGCTTTTTCATTATTTTCAAGGAAACCTTAAAATGATAATGGAGTACAGGTCAACCTTTAGCCACAATAAGATATAAAATATAAACATTTTGATGGACTACACAAATCAATCAAAAAGTATGTCTTCAAAAAATGCTTTTATACACACACATTTAGCTAGATAATAGGAAAACCACACCTATATACAGTATGTAGCTCACCAAATGATTTGAACTCACCAAATGATTTGAACTACTCAATATTCGTTGGAAGAGATCAGCAAAATTGTTGTGTTTTTATTGTGAATGAATTACACATATTCTTGTTAAATCATGACTTTACTCTCTAGATGTGTCAAATGTTGGATGAGACAATATATTGCAATGTTGGGGAAGACAAATTATAAATCAAAAAGCTGCAATGGCGATCCATTGTTTAGCCAGAGCCTCAAAACGGCTCCTATGGGTGACATCAGTGACAAACGTCCATAATTGATATTGTCTATTCTTGTTTGTTGCCAACTGAACCCACCTAGAAACTATTTGACTGTAAAAAAAACTACCCCTGAAGAAACTCACTTTCATGTGGCTTTGGTAATGTGTACGTACTGTGCGAGTAATAAGGTGCAGTATGGCTGGGTGTGTCCTGTCATAATATTTGTTAAAAAACTATAACTTTCACTGACAAATAACTATATTCATGAATATAAAAACTAAGGGTTTATTTACCTTGATAGATAGAAAGGGGAAACTAATATAACATTGAAATGGAAGAGGACAGCTCTGCCAATGGTCTCCCATTATTTAATTGACCGACAGGTTGCAGTCATGCAACAGGAGGTGCAGAGATGTGGCAGCAATGTGCCGACAAAGGTAGGGAAGAAGAATGTGGGCAGGCTAGTAAATTGGATATAAATAATGCAGGTTTCAGGATTTATCCACAGAGGTCTCCTCCTCTCAAACAGGCCCGGTGATTAAAGCCGGAAAAACACTGAAGGAAGCAGTTTCACTTTAAAAATGTGTTTGTGTCCGGTGATCACAGGGCGGAGCATTCACATTTAGATACAACCTGAACACTAAGTTTGCTCAGCCTTTTTCTCTGAAAACATTAATACCAGGCTGATGATCCTTATCTGGTAAAAACATATGGCTAACATCAACACATCTTAGCGAGTATGGAAAGAATGTGGCTTGATACTTGAGAAGTCAATTGAAGACAGCTTCTGGCTGACAAACAAAATACTGACGCATCAACTCACCGTTGATTCAAATTACAGATTTCTCTAGGTTTTAAAAAATGGCTAGCAACATTTTGGATAGTGCCCAACTCAACAAAATATTCAACTTAAGTTGTGTGGTTTTTACATAATAAAGGGCTGAAGTGACACATCTTTAAGTGAGATACTTTCTTTTCGTGTTTTACGGTATGTAAGGGCAAGGGCCAAAGGCAAGGCAGAATGATGTTTTACAATATGATTCTCCAGTGAACATCTTCCTCTTCTTTATTTATTTTGAATACCTATTTACATACAATACAATCTCTCTAACCACCATGATGATGATGTAAGGTACCATTTGTTTTGCTTAAAAAGTGTAAGAGCCATTTAGGCATATGAATATGTAAAAGTTTAAGTTGGCAAGACAGTTGTATATCCTTTGAATTTTATTTTAAATAATTAAATTATAATTTATTATAATTATAACCTTTTTGTTTAGTTTTGTATAAAGTCCAAGAGATGAAATGGAGTTAATCCAGTAGGAAGTGGGAACGTCTGCAAGCCTGGATCGTAAAGAGTTTTTGCGTAATAGTGATAACTTGTTAACCTGTGTCAAGTGTAGTCATGTATTTATTATGTGTTTTACTTCATGCCATGTTAAATAGGGTGGTCCTTAGTGTCATGTACATTTTCAAATTCATTTATTTTAAGCTCCAACCACCGGAATTCGCTATGATAGTCAATACAACTCTCCTGGTGAATTGTATTCAAATTCCAACAACATTTACCCCTCCCTCATCGACCTTGAAGTTTAGCCTCACGTAGGGTGGTCCTTAGAATTGAAAGTTGGAAAGTCTAAGCTCCAACCCCCAGAATACATTATATTAGTCAAGAAAACTCTCCTGGTGAATTTTTTGCTCAATCTGACAACATGTACCCCTCCTTCATGGACCTGGGCTGCCACACCAGCAGCCACGGTGCTGCAACTGAGGCTAAACTTCAAGGTTGATTGATAAATGTTATCAGATTGAGCAACACATTCACCAGGAGAGTTTTCTTGACTAATAGAATGAATTCTGGAGGTTGGAGCTTAGACTTTCCGACTTTCAATTTTAAGGACCACCCTAGTGTTAAAGTGTAATGTCTTCAGGTAGATAGTGATTTACTTTAAATAAAACATCAAGACTGAGCTGCCTCTGTGACTACTAGAACTACTAGAACATCTCCTCACAAACAAAGTGGCTTAATAACTATTACCTTGGATAAACGGCCAATATCAAATAGATTAACATTAAAACTAGGGTATTGTTTGCACATTATTTATATATTAGGGGTGCACCGAATGGGAAATTCTTGGCCGAAACCGATACCGAAAATAGGAAACAGTTGACCGAAAACCGAATGCTGAAAGGCCGAAAATGATTAATAGAAATATATATTTATAATGTATACATTTTTTATCAATGTTGTTCAGCTACCTGATTATGGAAATAGACATGATTATGGCAAAACTTAACTTAAATAATAATCACTATTATGGGTCCATAAAACATTTATTCAGCACTTTTGAATGCATACAGTACATTTATATATGTCATGTATTATTGCTAAAAAACATTATATCGCAGTCTTAGTGTCGCCAACTCGTTTCTAATATGCAAAGACAACAAATGCGTCTATGATGTATTTTCGATCAGACGAGATCTCTCTCCCCCGTCTGTGTGCGAGGGGGCGGGGCAGTTTACACACACGCAGCTGCTACATGCAGCGGAGCACACTGCGGAGATGGCGGAGAGAACGCGCTCCGAGGTGTGGTTAAACTTTACCCGTCTCGATGTGGAGAATACTTGTTACCATAAGTGCAATAAGAGTTTAGCATGTAAGCACGAGCAATTTGTCTAAACATTTAGCAAAAGTGCACCGCATGCAGACGGAGGAATGTACCGGGTTCGACCGTCTTACTAGCAGCTCTGTAGCACCATCCACGAGTAACGTTTCCACGTCAGGTGTTATGTATGCTAGCAGCAACACACGGAGTTAACTACATGATACAAACATGGGTTAATGATTAGAGGCAACTGAGTTATTTAGTTTGTTAAAATTTCAGCTATTCTGTTTACAGTCTGTCATCAGATTATTTAATACGATTTGTTAAAGGCTCAGGGCAATCTCGATGACAAAGGTCAATGTTCCCCCCCCTGTGAGCCAGCCGCGAGCATGGTCGCCGCGTCTTTATTACGTCATCACAACAACACGTTAGGTTACCAACGTAAGCCTGTTCTGACATTCGGTGATATTTTTAAAGCCGAAAGGGCCTTTTTAACCATTTTCGGCCGATAATTTTCGGTGGCCGAATATTCGGTGCATCCCTATTATATACCTTCCTTTATTTCAGTGTTTTTGAACCTATCTTTAGTCAAACCCACCATACTCTCAGCCTTTATTGAGGATATAGGTCTTCATCCCAAACATACAAATCCCACAGTGGTTATTTTCTTCTTGGGTTTACACTTTGAAAGACATCTTGTTAGCTGAATGTATCTGCGTGTTGGGTGTTGTATCACACATTGGGAAAACACTTCAAAACATACTGTCCAGCTTTTCTGCTTCTTGATACACAACAACATGAAACGTTTCCTCATCAGTATGTCCAGCTGGGTTACAAAAAGTCAACATTTGAATGTTGCAATTTATTACAACATCTGCTACTCTGGCAGATGGTTAATCGTGTTTTGCTCTTTTGCGAACCACATGTGACTTCTTACCCCCCTCACGTCTTCCATCTTTCCCCAGGCTGTTTTGAAGACTCAAACTGCCTGCGGAAAAAAATCCCCCCAATCAGCTTTATGAGTGGAGTGTGTGTTGAGGTGCAGGGCGAGGTCAATAACTGCACACCTCATCGGCATGTCTTTGACCTCCAGTAGAATTGAAGACACTGCATCATTTGTTGCTAGGTTTGTAATGCCATGCAGACACATTTTAGCAAGTTAACATGATGCATTCCCCAGAAGACCCTGCCTGCATTGGCCTCTTTTCCCTGCTCCTATTTTGTCATACGCAGTGTTCACCTAATTGGGCCTGGGAGAACAATTCTCCGCCATGACATCTTCCCCATCTCACTCCAGGGCCTTTCCCTGGTGTCCCTGCAAGTCATAATGACCTGGACCCCAGGGACCCACCGGTGTCTAACCAAACATTACTATCGACTGAGCTTGGCAGAGGGAGATAGAAAGGACAGAAGCTCAGAGTGTGCACATGTTCATGAGTGTTTAACCTTCCTGTTGGGTTCGTTTCTCCCCCTTTACTTTAGTGTTCCCTGTTCATTTTGACCACTCTGTTTGAACTGCTCTGACATTAACACAAAAACAATGAATCATCACCAAATGTATTTAACAGCCTTTTAAGCTGTAAACACTTTCTCAGACTCATTGCAGTGAATACACATGAATAGGCACTGAAAATGTAAATGAACATGGTGTCAAGTTGTGGGTGTGTACTATCTGATGGATAACCATTATCTAGGGTTACCTTCCTTTCCTATGGCGGTCATTTTTTACTGGAAAACCAAAGATGTAAAGTTGACTAAACCTCAAAATGCAGGTCTATGGAGCCTGCTGTGGAGGATATTATTTGGTTAAATATGTATTTACCTGCATTTGTTTGTGCACATGTGGGCCTGTCACAGCGTAAACAGCACTTCATTCTTGATTGCACATCAATGTAAAGAACTAGAGTGAACTTGAAAGCCTATATCTTTCTATGTTTTTTCCTCTCTCTTCAACTGTGGATGTTTATTCAGGGATGACAGTGTAATTGGCCTTTTTGCCCGGACAACCGATGAGAGCCCTTCTTGCTGACACCACACTGCCATTTAAACAGGTTATTATAGTTATTGAAAGAGCAGAAAGAAAACAAATGTACAGGCCTGCTGGATCAAAAAAGATAAGCAATTGTCAAACTAAACACTGTTGAACGTACAAAAGCATGAGCATTGAAGTAGGATATTGCAGTAATTCAAATCAAATATGGATTTAATGAAGGAGTGAAGATTGAAATGTAATGCTACTGCACTGCAAATGGCCTTTGAAAGGAAAGATGTTGGTTTATAGAAGAAAGCTGAAGGAAGTCCTAACATGAGGAATAAGTTAGCATTTGACCACTTCCTAGTCTCATTGTCTTTTTTGGTTAAATACCTGAAATAAGATCTGTGGTTAACATAAGCTTAAGATATTTTGCTGTTTTGATTCTACGACATAAAATACGTCAGAAAATCCCACTGGTGAATGTCCGAAGCTTCAGAGTGTCGTAAAAAAACGGTAGTTGCCAGCTGATGCCAGCTGCAAGTGTCTGAATAAGACTACTAAACGTCATCATGCAGAACATGCATGATAAAGCCGCCTTTAGCTTGCGACCAGTTGACTGTAATCACCTTTTATTATAGCCTAACGTTAGCTTATCACATATAGCAATTGCGTTTAGGGTTAAATAGTCATAACAGCGGTGTCATCTTGTTAAGGTTATCCTATGGAACAAAATGTGTTAGTATCATAGACATGTGTTTGCCAAAGAGAATATTTTCTGCAATATTCCAAAATCCAACAGAAAAATCCCATTGCTCTTTGTTGCGATGCTTACTGGCCGATACGATAGGATACGTTATGATATAACTTTATCATCAGATCGAGTCTGAAATGTTTCTTGCATCACAGCAGCTCCATTTGCAACATTAACAACGACAAATATTTAGGACAAGATACAAGGGAACAAACATTGAACAAGACATGAAAAGAAACATACACAAGACCCTCTGACGTACATTTGACCTGGGATTTGATGCTCACAATTCATATTCAGTGTTCAGGACGTGGTTGGGGTCAGAGATGATGTTTTGGCCAGACTAACTATGCTGTCATAGACTATAACAACATAGTTAGACTGGCCAACATGGTCTTCGTACAAAAATCAGTCATCCCTGCAACACTCTATTCAATTCTTCAAAAAACATTCTATTTTTTTATTGTACGAGGATTCCCTGGATTTTGACCATAGGCTCCTGTCATCCATCAGGTTCCTTGTAATGATATTAAATAATGCAGAAGGTGCCTGAAACCATTCATACAGGACCCTATTAGCAACCTACCTTGCACATAATAATAATAATAATAATAATTTCAATTTATATAGCGCCTTTCACGAAACCCAAGGACGCTTTACAATGGGATAGAACATCTTAATTACAAATTAGTGAAAATCATTAAATTAACACCCAAGCTACACATTAAAAAGCTATGTTTACATCCTTATAGCTCTCAACATAAAGCTGGTTGAATAGTTAATGTCTGATTAAAAAGACTGACAATATTAATTGTCAACACATGCCCACATTAAATAACTTTCACTTAAGATTTGATTTATAAAACATGCAGGCTCACACAAATGTCCAATTGTGAAGAAAAGGGAAAATAATTTCAGGCCCCTTCGTGTGTCAGATATTTTACATCACTAACTCACGCCATTTCCAAACACAAAATTGAACACATTCTGCATGCCAATTGCATCATAATGTTCTCTTTCAAGGCGGGTGTCGTTTAAACAGAAAATGCTTTCGAGGCAGAATACATGTGTTAAATTTCTCCGTGCTGGCTAGAATCCGACTGACAGCTCCACTTTGTCCACATTTTCTCTGCATCCGGATCGCATTTCAACAGAGGTGGGAGTAAGTCCTACATGTGCAAGTCATGAGCAAGTCTCAAGTCTTGGCCTACAAGTATCAAGCAAGTCCCAAGTCACTGTGGTGAGAATCAAGCAAGTCAAGTCATACAACATTCTGATGAATAAGCCCAGTTTCCGCATTTAAATCAGTTCAAAGACAGTGGTTATGAAAATGGATTCAACCCACACTATGATCTTCATTACATACACAGTTAATCATTTGAAATCTAATTTAGACTGATGACAATCATATTAGATTCATATTAACCCAGAACTGCAGACAATATAGCGAGGACTCAAAGAGTCTTTTCAAAAAGGCAGAATTCCAGGTAAGAAAATCATATATGACTTTTGCAATTACACATATTTAATTTAGATGTATGTTAACACTAGAACCGCCAACAGCGTCAGCGCCTACATAGATATCATTTTCAAATCATTTCATTTGTTCCTTTAAAACTCACTTAATTGGGTTAATTTAGAAATGGCTTCAGTTTATCATCATAACAGATACAAAAGTTCAGATTCATTTTACAATAAATCAAGGAATGATGCACTTCTACAAACAAAAACAACATAATTAAAACATTTAAACAAACTAAAAGTAGATGAACTACATTATTCAAAAGTGTACCGTAACTCCTGATAATAACACAGGCGAAATAAACGAGGCATCTCTTTTCCTCTCTCTCTCCCTCTCTCTCCTGACAGCCCGTCAGTATCAGGGTTAGTCAAAATGAATCCCTTGGCGGTTCTAGTGTTCATTTACCGTTTTGTCTTCTCTTTGCTTAATCGATTTGAAACCAGGTCTAACGTAGCTTAAACTTAACGTTAGCTTTCTAGCTAACACAACACATGCACGCACCTTTCTCTGTGGGGTTTTTTGTAGTGACGAATGAAGTTGGATGTTGTGGTGATCGTGTCACTGATCTTTATGCTGCAGACCCTGTATACCGCTGTTCTCTTCTTATTAGCATCATCGACAACATAATCCTTGAATCCAAACTTGACTATTTTTGGAGTAATGCTAGCTGCTGCCATGTTAACTGAGACTCCTGCCTTCTAGTGGGTTGCCAGGTTTGTGCACGGCGCTATAATCACCCAATCACATTTCCAAAAAACTAAACGTAATATCTCACTACAAAAACAAACGCAAATATTTAATTTGAAAAAGTCAAGTCCTTTCAAGTCATCTGTCTCAAGCTTAAGTCACGTCTCAAGTCATGAATACCAAGTCAAAGTCAAGTCAAGTCTTTTATCAATGTTAGTCAAGCAAGTCTCAATTCCAAAAATATGCGACTCGAGTCTGGTCATGTGACTCGAGTCCCCACCTCTGCATTTCAATGTTCTGCCCTTCAGCTTGATAAGCAGGCCACGGTTCAACAACCTACATAAGCATATTATTAACTTCAGTCAGCAGTGTCTTAATTCCCTTAATACAAAACTTCCACTAAAAACAGACCACAGCTGCACATAAATGTTCCTTCCTGTTTTGTGTCTGAGTTGTTTGTGATTAACCAACATTTTTGTTTACAGCAGTGTGCTTCGATAAAAAGAGGACATATTCTGCCCTTTTTTTCAATCTTCACATCAGTATGTAGAGTCTACTGGGACATGTCTCCATGCTTTATGTTCAAAAAGCTCTTTATTTTTCTCATACTGCCTGTGCTGCAGCACCTCTTTTCACCCTCTGTCTGAAACCAGAGCCCAGTCTGCTCTGATTGGTTAGCTGGCCGGCTCTGTTGTGATTGGTCAACCACTCAGAGATGTCCCGCACCTAAGCCTATCACATACAATGTGTTGGAGCGCTAGCCAATAGAAGTGCGAGTGTTACATAGTGATGTCACTATGTTACGGAAGGATTTTTTTATCACGTTTTTAGTAGCTCTTTTAGTAATTTAGTAATACCTCGTTGAGGCTAGGACTTCTCTTCAGATTATGTTTTCACATGCTATCCATCTGGTTCAAAGATAGGTAGGAGAATAGCAATCTGATTAAGGAAGAGCTGCATGTATAAATGGGTCAATAAAACCATACTAATGCAGTGCATTTCAAATATTTTAAAGCTCCCATGTCATGGCCAATTCTACTGATCATAATTCCATGGTTGAGGTCTACTAGAATAGATTTATATTGTGCAATTTTCCAAACTCACATTGGTTTCTCATACAGCATCTCTGTATAGTATGTGTTTTCTCTCTGTGAGCCCAGTGTGCTCTGATTGGTCAGCTCGCCCACTCTGTTCTGATGAGTCCACCACCGTTACAGCGGAACATCAGTGACTATGTGTTACAAAGGTGTTTGTTAGCAACCAGAAAATTACACCAGTAATGACAAACAGATGGGAATGCTGCGTGGGGTTCTGGATGCGGGACGTTGCGGGCTCGCTGCTGCGAGGAGCGGACAGTGTGAGCTGGGTTCATTTCCTGCTTGCTGCATGGGGTCTGCGAGACAGCGAGACATCATGAATGGACGCGGGAAGGGTGCTGAGGGGGCTGCCGCACCCCCATCTGCGAGGCTCCACCATAGACTGTATATCTAAATGGACGTAGTGTCCGTGACGTCACCCATAGGATTCTGCAGAGTTGCCGAGAAGCCCTTAGTAGGCGGAGTCGGCCACTAACGGATTGACAGCGACGTCAGAGTTCAACTCCCGCTTGCTCCAGCCTAATCCAAATAAGGGCAAAGAGGCGGGACCTGCTGCCTCCGAACTGGAAGTAAACAGAGCTAGCTCAGGCTAAGAAGCTAAGCTAACATGAAATACATGCATACCAAGTTACTGCTAACAGTGTAGTTCCCCTATATAAACGTTACATTCATAATCAAATGAGACAATCTGCAAGAGAATTAGCTATATTTTGTTATTCTTAATGCTTGTCATTCACACGTTAACAAAAGAAGTACCGATACAGAGCAGAACAATTGTGGCGATGTTCAGCTTAATAAGCCTTGTTCAACATAATTTATTTAGCTAATACTACAGCAGGCGAACCAAGTCTGCGTTTCGCTGCATTCCTTGATCTCCAGTTATAACGACGGACTCCACCGCCCGGACCTAACGGAGCCGCAGTGGGCTAGCTCCGGGACGCCGGCTGGAGCTAGCCCCCTGCGGCTCCGTTAGCTCCGGCGGCCACTACTGGGATAATTGGGTCCCCTATTAACATTTTCTCCCGTTTAGCATTATGGGCGTCATAGCCATAGACTATAAAAGTCTTACCCAAGGCTGAATCATAAACTAAAATGTATATGTATGCATAAAGGGTTACATCCTTAGCTGGCTAATAAGTAACAAGCTAAGCTACCAAGCACACAAACACCTGCAAACGGGGTTAACATGTATAATATTATCATTTTAGACTTCTTGGAAGTTCTGTTAGTACATTCAAGCGCACAGCACGACATTTTAATTGTCTGGTATTTGTAACAATATTCAACAGAGAGAGAGAGAGAGGTAAGATAGCAGGGTTTTCCACACATATACCTTACTTGGGCGGGCCGCCCAGGTATATTAACGGCCACCAAAGTATAATTCACGAGCCCTTTAGGTTTAATTTTTTTAATCCGCGAGCTGGACGGCATCTGCGATCCCTCGCTCTACCCCTCGCTATCGCGTTAAGGGCCTGCTTTATGCGCTCCGCACAGTAACCCTGCTGCGAGGCATACAGTGAAGAGTGAACATTTCATGAACGTACTCACTAGCGCACCTCCCCCCCCGTTCATAAAGTCAATTACCCCTCAAACAGTCCGGTTTATTTCATTTTAAGGATGCGCACCAAGCAACATCTCCAGGTGCTCCTTTGAGAACCAGGGCAAAAAAGGGATGTGCACCCCTGTACATAACACACAAGGGGACGGGTAATAACCGGAAAAGCATGACATGGGACCTTTAAGTAGATTTCTCTAGGCTTTCTTGTGTACAAATAACAGTCCCTGCAGGTGTTTGGTCTTCCTAATGTTCCCATGTGATTCTTCTCACCTGTTTAATGGACCACACAGAAGGAGTAAACACTGAGGCAATAAACCATCCAAAGTTTAAGTCACAGTACCGAGAAGTACTGTGGACATTAGTTCTAATTTAAAATATGCGGGGTATATCGTCAACAAATATCCAGTCATAATTAGTCAATTTAGTTTTAACTTATTAGTGAATTAGCCGTGATTAAGTGTGTATGTCGTTTGAAATGAGCCATAGAGATGTATTGGTCCTTTATTCCAATGTAATGAGATAGCATTTTTCATAAACCCTGTTATTGCTACGGACCAATGTTAGCGAGGGACTTCCAAAGTGCCCTAGCCATTGATTGATGCTCAGTAGAATAAATAGCTGTATTTTAGATGGAATCAATACGCATTAATGTTATTTACTTTGCCCATTTGGCTTTAATGGACCCGCTCTCCCGTCTTAGGGCCCCCCCCCCCCCCCCCCCCCCCCCCCCCCAGCAGGCTCCCTCTCAAAACAGACTGACCTGCCTGCATACTCATTCCCTCTCCCCTCCCTCCTTAATTCTTCCATTTCTTTCATTCCTCCTCAACTACTCTCACCCTGCATCCATTGAGTGGACTCTGGAGAATAGATGACATATTATCAATCATTTGAAAACATTATTTGTCTGAGAATCCAAATGTATGTGAAATGGTATGAATCTCAAGTCTCAACAGTACACAACAAATGAATTAGCTAATTCCTCAACTGGAGAGGAGAATACTTGGGATCATGTGTGTTAGGTACAGGGGCGGATCTAGAAAAATATGCATGGGGTGGCAAGAGGGTGGCAGGAGAATTTCAGGGGTAGCATCCCCTGGCAGAAGTATATGCTGATTTAATCGCAGTCATATCAATCAATGTTAACTTGGAAAGCCACAATATTGATATTTGAACTCAATAACATTAGGTGACATTACACAATAATGTCACCTAATGTTATTGAGTTAAAATATCAATATCAGTAAAGCCTTACATATAAATATATCAGATGGCAGACATCATTGAATGAATTTTAACTGAACAATAAGTGAATGAGTTTGTCTCACTCTTAGACCAGCAGGGGAACCAAATCTATGCAGACTTCTGCAATAAGTACATGAATTAACTGTCTCATCAATGTCTGTCTGTATGAATATGATCATATTAACAATCATATTATTCCTATCAGCTGTCAATCACTGTTATGATTCACATATTCAGTGTTATTATTAAATAAACTATATTTTTTGGAGGAGTTAATGATGAATGTTCCTCAAGATGCTTGCTCACCCTCCTTCAAATTTGAAAGACAAGAAATTACTATCATAAATCAAAATAATTAAAAGAACAGTTCAGCGCCCCACAACTTCATTGCAAACACTTACAACCTTGACTTTACACCAGAAAGAACAAACATTAAAGAAGTGACTAACTGCATCAATTAGGCCTTGTGGCCTGTAGCACCAGCACCATCCTTGATGGAGCATATGTGTGGGCTGGACTTGTATTTTACAGGAAAGGAGTGAGCAGAGGGTAGAGTTGTCGATTCTTGTTCTGTTTTCTGTGACTATCTTCCTCACCCTCTCAGACTTTCAGTTGCGCACGCTACTAAAGAGACGCGTTACCATGGAAACCAAACAATGGTGTAGCTGTATTAAAGGCCGAGTGGAAATAGTCCTGATTAAATCAGATTTTGTCAGAAATCGGGAGAAATGCGGGAGAAATATGACCCCGGGAGGAAACCGGGAGAGGGCAATGAAATCGGGAGTCTCCCGTGAAAATCGGGAGGGTTGGCAAGTATAGCCCCCATTGTTCTGTGTGTCAAAATGAAAGACAGCCCACACACCTATCAATCATCAAACCGTGGGGTCTTATTTCATTACGTGTTGATTTCCATCAACATGTAATGTTGTATCGATGTATAGAGATGTACTACAGCAAAAGTATTCTCCGTCGGGACTTCCTGCAACAACACCACGCCGTTATCGTGATTCTGATTGGCCAGAAGAAATTATCAAAGATGTTCTATTGAGAAGACGATCACTACGTGACAAAAGTTTTCAAAGCCGTCTCTAGTCTTCGGTATTTCCAGACAAGTGGCTACTGAAATCAATCTTACTAACTGCTGTCTGTGCAATTTACTCCGCGCGAGTTGGCGGACTTTATTTTGCTTACTTTAACATCATTGTTCATGGTGGGGCTAAGCCATTTCTTGGTATGGCTGTAGCCTACCCCAGCCATACCCTGACCGCAAATACCTCATTCCTTCCGTCTACTTGGATCCGAAATGCTTCTCGTTTTGCGCTGTCCCCCCATTCAAATGAAATCACCACCAAATCATATTTCCACGCTCGTGCCAGGGGAGGGGTTACAAGGCTCGCGTCTTGTGCTGCATTCACTTGCACTCGGACATTAGAGATTTTCTCTCATAAATGTCCGATGAGCCACAACTTTTCTTTCAAAACAAAGCTGCCAACTGGGATGGCAGCTGGGGTGGCAAGGTATTTTTCTGAGGTGGCAGCTGCCCCGTAGAACCGCCACTGGTTAGGTACCAAGCAGTAAGGCAATAAACTGGGATTTGATTTACCCAAAAATCCCAATAAACATTATAAACCAAGAATCTTTCATAACTAGGCCTATTAAAGACGTCAACAGAATATACCTCAAATAAATATAACAGCTGTTAACTCAACAAACCGACCTGTCACCATGACAAAACAAGGGGCATACTGTGGCTTGGCCAAACCACATAGAAAACAAGGGGTAATTAACTTTAACAGAATACAAAAGGACACTGACAAAACCTAAATCCCCCCTTTGACATAAGCATGTGGTTTGTCCCAATTGGCTGCTTGCAGTATGTCATCAGCCCTCAGTCACATATTTTACTGGACCAGGAAGTAACCTCCCCCAACAACCACGGTGACTCAAAGACAAAGAAAGTCAAACAAATACTTGTGCTGGCTGTGCTAAAATGGGTGAAATTGTACCTGATAATGTCAGGTTACAAGTGAATAAAGAGTTTACCATTTCAATCAAAAGTGTGGTGTTAGTATGTTTTACTGCAACTGAAATGAAGCAAAACTACTGAGGGTGCAGTGTGTTTCACCCTGTGTGTCTGTGACCATCACACTGACATCATCAACACTGCCTAGTGGCCTATAGATAAGATGTACTTTTTTGTTATGCTGTTGCAGCAGCATACAACAAAACAAGGAATTGCACATAATAACAAATTAAAAGAGTACAAATAAACAATTCTAAAATAGAAACATCTCAACATAGAAAGAGAAATAAACCAGCATTAGAGAGTATACCAAATGTAGGAATCAATAAAATTCTCAATTTCTGAAAAGTGCAACACTGAAACTATGGAAGCTCTTGGTGCGTTCCTAAACTGAAATTTCACATTTACACACTGATTGTGGAACCTTTCACACACATAATATTGAGACAAATCTACCTCCATACCAGAGATGTTCACAAGTCTTTTTTTGCAAGTCCAAGTCAAGTCTCAAGTCTTTGTGGGGTGAGACTTGATCAAGTCTCAAGTCTTTGGTCACGAGTCCAAGTCAAGTCTCAAGTCTCTAAAAAATAAAAGTCTCATGTCTCTTCTGGTTGTAATAAGCCTTCTATTGTCTGCTGCTATCCAGTCTGTTAAGAATACTGCACAGCTATATCTAAGACATTCAAAGCATTTACTGTATTATTATCACTCCTATATCTATTAGCATACAGTATCAGTACTGATTAGTTGTTTGTTATATGATCACTTTAAACAGGCTATTGCAATGCAATATGAGGAAAAACATCACACTTTAGCTAAATGCAAACAACTTGTAAGCAAAACACTTCAGAATCAGAAATCAGTATCACAAATACTTTATTAATCCCCCGCAGGGAAACTGTGTTAAAAGTAAACATTTGTTCTGTGCCATTTGCAACTAAAAAACTATTGCTGCAATATTATCTGAAATATACTGAACTGGTGATATTAAAACATGACCTGTTCCAAAAGAGATATCTACCATTAACACCATTTACCAGCCAAATGCTGGTAAATCATGCAAGTGGCTGGTACTGTATGTTGCACGCACCAGCCAAACATAACAATGGCAATCTATTGAGTGGCTGGTAACATTTCAACATTCACTAGGCTAGCCATTTGGCCAGTGGACAAAAATGTTAAAATTGGACCTCTGCAACCGTATTGTTTAATTACACTGGGTCTCTAATGACATCTTTTAAGTCTACTATAAATAAACATATTCCTCTATCCTCTCACTCAAACCCAGTGTAATGGTAACCCGATAAACCTGTAACATTAACGTTACGTGGTCAACAATAAACCTGTAACCTGCCTATAAACCGACAGATGTATTTATGTATCTAACTATGTATTTTTCTACGTTTAACGTTAGCCAGTAGATGGTAGCAGCGGAACGTAATGATTAACGTTACCGACCTTTTTTATGTCATGTCAAGAGTTGGATGTCAACGCCACTCAACGCAAACAAGTGTGACAAGCAAACATTCACTCATCTTTTCAAATATTCAGTTACAAAGCTAGTAGCAAGCTAAGTTAACATTACATAGCTGATGCTGAGCTAAACATGTTTGCTAAGTTAACCGTCCATATGCGTTAATGTGACTGACCTCTCCGGGTGAGTTTTCAAGTGCCTGATGAAATTTGACGTTGTTTTACCAGCATCCTTGATTTTAATATTGCAGACTTTGCAGTGTGCGCTCCTTTTGTTGGTGCCGCCGGCGTTTTGTTCGAAGTGTTTATAGTTGAACCTAATTACAAGCGGTACAGCTGCAGGTGTGCCGCCGGTCGCCATGGTGTTACCATGATGTTAATGTTAATGTTAAAGGTGGGGTAGATACGTTTGAGAAACCGGCTCGAGATACACTTTTTGTTATATTCCATGGAATGCTCTTAACATCCCGATAGCCGGTCCGGCTAAAGTAACAGAATGGCCTACCTGCCTGTCAGCCTCCCATCGGGGCACAAACTTATCTCGTGCCCTCATTGGTCATGTAGGAAGTGGCAGATTTTCTCCGGTTGTGTATTTTCTAATTCTAGCGATCTTGAGCTGGTTTCTCAAACTTATCTACCCCACCTTTAATACGCCAAAAATAGAAAAAACAATGATTGTTCACGAGTCCCAAAACACGAGTCCAAGTCGAGTCCGAAGTCTTTTGAGCAGGAGTCCAAGTCAAGTCTGAAGTCTCTGTGTGTGCGACTCGAGTCCGAGTCACAAACTCGAGTCCCCATATCTGCTCCATACACATGTGACCATGAAGATTGACTGTTTGGCTGAAATGTATATAAAGTCAAGTAGAATTAAGAACCAGCACTTCTTTCGGTTGCATCGTCAAAGTGTAATATGATTAACTTCTCTGTAATTTAAAATAATGCACTCAGGCAAAATTGAATTATTTCCCCCTACCAACCAAACGAGCAGCACCAAGGCAAATATGACCCAATACACAATGTACATTTCAGAAGAGATTTATTTAATTGGAAAGAGGATTGTATAGTTATAAAATTAATTTATTTGACATTGTGCGCAATAGGAGGGTTGAAGGTTTATGAGAAGAGTCTTTGGCAATTAAACTACATCGTGACATTAGTACTTTAATTGGGAAATGAGGCCATGAGATGTACAGAAATAATACACTGATGGATTTAAAATTGTAATCCATGAAGATGATTGCCCCTCAGCGGTAGTGACGAAATGCATGGATGGATGGATTGAAAAAAAGGATAGATACTGTAGCTTCATTCACTGCTGATGTGTGAGTGCATTCTTGTTGTGACACACAAACACAAAAAGGGACTACCATTCGAGCATGAGTTTAAAATAAATTAATTTGACTTTGTTTGTTTAGAAAAAACTGAAACAAAAGCACATCACAGCAACAAGGCTGTCGGCAAGGTCTACAAAGTGAAGCATCTGCATAAACATGTGTTACCATTCTCATACTTGCATGAAACATAAAATATCCAAAAGTAAATGAACCTGAAAACACACTGACTAACAATATTCAGTCCACATACTGTCCACAACTCATTGAGGTGATTACACTATTGGTATAAGTCCATATTATCTAGCAGGTGACTTACTGTTTCTCATGACATACTGACAAAGCAATACAGTATAAATGTAATATCTGAATTAACACTTTCAAGTTTTTTCACTTTCACATTCATTATATGTCTCTGTCGCGACTTTTATACATATTTTTATCACTTTAATTTATGTTAAAATACAGAATCACTAGCAAATCACTGTAACGTGGCTGCATACTTTTGGCTAGGTCTAATAAGTGATGCCTTTAGCTGTTGTGGGTTTCACCTAAAGGACCCCTGGGCTGCCCTCTGTGCCTGTATGAGCTTTACTCCTTGTAACTTGATCTACTAAATATCATGGATGGCATTGCCCATGAACATTCATCAGATTATAACAGGTAAATGATCTATACAAAATAAATAAAGTGCTTTTACAACAGAATACAGAAATACATGTCAATAAACATTCTGGTTCTCGGCCTGATATTACTGTGGGTTTCACACTGTGCATGTGGTGATGTGTCACATTGATAGTAATGGCAGTTTCTCCAAACATTGTGTTGCAGGTTACCCACGGTATGACATCATTGGAGACCACAGTAAAGGAGAATACCACCTCCTGATCCAGCGAACAGAGATTCAAGATGATGCTTTCTTCGAGTGCCAGGCCATCCAGGCGGCCATCAGGTCCCGCCCCGCCCGCCTCACTGTGCTGGGTATGTCTCAACTCCTCAATGCATGATCCATGTATTTGGTTTATCTGTTTCCTGTTTTACTTTGAAATGTTTTATCTCCCTCTGTAATGTCTGTTTTTACTCCCTGTTTTGATTGTCTGTCCTGGCTGCTTCTATTGTTTTTCCAGCCCAGTCTAGATTGGATTTGGTAGCCGCTGCAGCCTCTTGCGTTGCAGTCAGTGCTAGCCATGCTGTTAACATTCAAACGGTCCTGTGTAACCAGAATTTGTAACATAACGTGACAATGTTGCTAAGTAACAAAGTATAAACTGTATACTCATATACTGTTTCGATGTACACAACGTGGCACACAAGAAAAACAAGCTACAGATTGTTTACCATGCTTCATAAATGCATGGTGTATTCATATTAAAGATTAATTCATATTACCGCGGCTCTGCATAACTCTGTGAGTTATATTTAAAAAGCACTATTTTCCTCTACTTTGAAGAAGATGCTTTATGAAGCGACTGTAGCTGTCAAATACATGTTTTGCAGGATGAAATAGCCGCTGGTGATTCTGTCATTATTTTTGATGTTTTTGTCATGCGGTATTTGCCGTAGTCAGATCTTACCTGGGTTGGAAAAACTAGACGCGTCCTTAGCAGTTTCATCTGTTCCCCATCGACCCTGCAACCAGCTGACCTCCTGTACGATTGCATTTTATGATTAGTTCTGCTTGTATTTAAGTCCGTTTTTTTGTTGACCGTTTTTGTTTGTCGTACATCTGAAAGTTTGGTTCTCCTCTGCCTTGCCTAGAATAAACCTTTCATGCATTTTCTGTGAGGAATATCTCCTACATGTATATAAAATCATGAATTTGGATACAATTAGATTCATGTGAAAGAGCTGAAAGTAGATATATGTGGAATTATAATATATAAGGCTGATATATCAGTGCAATGTGCTCAAACCAGATGCTAATCATATAATGTCCCTCTCAATCGGTTTTCCATCAGCTTGTCATTTGTTCCTGATCAATAGGAGTTATTTGATGCACAAAAAAATGCTTTGCATCAAAGAACAGCAGCCTGCAGGCAAGAAAGGACTACACTGATTACCATTATTGATTCAGCCCTGCCTCATTTGAAGCATGATATATTCCAAAGGTATCAGTTAATTATTCAAGCACTCAAAACTCCCTCATTAGCTGCAGTTTTACCCGCTAATCTTTCACTGGTAACTTAATGGGGAGAGTAGTGGAAGACAGGGGGAGGAGTTAGGCAATTGGGATCCATTAAAATGATTAATTATAGATAAGAGGGGTACCATTTGTTTAGATTTGTTTTCATGCGGCTGGAAGGTGGAGGAGACAAATCATTCAGACATTAGCCTGACATTTAATCCCAGTCAAATTGGCCTGCTTTGGGAAATAAAACTGCAGATGAAGCTGCTGGCATTGTTCCAAGAGTGAGGCAACACACTTAGTAGATTAAGCGAAATGTGTTGCGCTTTACTCGAGAAGATGACAAATCAATGTGCCTCTTTTAACTGTAATTGGCAAAATGCACCACATTTTTATCCAAACAAGAACAATTATGCAAATAAGAGACAACAACAAAAATCTCTGATGGAGGGTTGACTATTAGCTACATTCACAGAAGTAATCATTCAGCAACTGTCTATGTAGTGCAGTGTGTGGCACAGTGCCAATAATCTGCCAGACTGAAGACACATTCTCATTTGACAGTGAGCGAACTATACCATAGTGATTGACAGACAAACAGACAACAAGCACAGACGGCTGTTTTAGATCGCTGTCATGCTACAGAGTTTACACAGTGCAGGTGCATTCTGGGCTTTGATTGATCTTGAAAACAATGAGTATGTTCACACATGTCACCATGTTCTTTGTTGTATGAGGTAGATGTTTGTAGGCAAATTGTTTCTGCAGCAGCATCAAATGTAGGGCTTTTAATCTACAAATACACCTTTTATTTCTCACAGATGATCACAGTTTGGATTAAAAGATGATCTGATTAGAATTTGGTAGTCAACCGTCAAAGTTTGTTCCATTCTTGTGAAATGTATTTTTGTGACAAACGTAGACTTGAACTAAAGGAAAAGCTGAAGTTTGGAGGTCAAATCAGTCAATGTTATCTAATGTCTGTCCCATTATCCTAAACACAATATTTCTCGGTAACACTTTACAATAAGGTACACAAAATGTGCTTAGTTACTGAGTAGTGAATAAGGAACGACTAGATAGTTAATGGTTAGTTAATGAGGAGTTCCTCAGTGACTGCGATTGAAGAACTGATGGTTAGTTACTGGTAAACAGACTGGGGGGTACTGTATTAATGAATGATTAATGAATGGTTAGTTAATTAGTTACTTTGATTGAAGAACTGATGGTTAGTTACTGGTAAACAGACTGGGGGGTACGGAGTTTCCTGTCTTCTGTTTTTGTAGTGATGTGACGTGCAACATGGATGTTAAATGACCTTGTGTGTTTAATGTCCTCAGGTATGTTTGTATTATATTTGATTACTCAAAGATACCGTATTTTCCGGACTATAAATCGCCTTTTTTTTTACCTGTCTGGCTTGATCCTGCGACTATACTCCGAAGCGATTTATTTATTGAATTTCGTCTAACTGCGCCGTTCAAACTCCGGCCAATAGATGGCCCAATATACAATCGTGACAACTGAAAACTGCTGTACCACCGAAGAAGAATAAAGTCACGTAACTTTCCAGGATGTCGTGCGATGAATCGACACAGCATGGGCTTCAGTGACGACCGACACCATCCTGTCGGGATTCAGAAAGGTCTAATCGGAGCTGATTCTGATGGAGAGTCTGAGCACAGCCCGGAGCAGGACACGCTGCTTCATCGACCGGAGTTGGCGGAAGTGTTTAACAGCGACTGTATAAATACAGTGAGAATTCCAAGTTATTATGTGCTGTAGCTCATTGTGTGGATTATTTTGTTTATTCAGCTCAGTCAGTCGGGCAGTTAATAACAGTGTGCCATGTCTGTATTGTGTTTACAGTTTCACCAATTCATTAAACTTCCGTAAAGTTGACATCTGTGCTGGAGTTTCTTTGAAAGTGTTTAACTGGATGGATAGCCTACATCGAAGCGACTTATGGTGTTTTTCTCTTAACGACACGTATTTTGACAAGAGCGACTTGTACTCTGGTGCGATTTGTAGTCCGGAAAATACGGTAATGTTATCTTGGCAATTTCATAGTTATTTTGCAATTCTGTAATGTGTATATCAGTGGCGAACCGTCAGGGCCTTCAAGGTATTCAGAGAATACCCTGGAACACTCAGATAAAACAAACTAAAAATTGATTTAATTATATAAATAAAATGTAATCAAATGTATATAAAATGAATAAATGAGAATGGTATCTGTGTTGTTGATCTGTAATATTACAGTGTTACATTGATTTGTTTGTCCTTCTCGGACCATGCACTACGCATTCCAGTGGTTTTGTGTTAGAAAAGAAAGCAACCAATCAGATCTTGTTCTGGGTCTCTGGGTAGAATATCCTTCAACCAAGGTATTCTACATCCTTGATCGAATGCCCTGGCCGTTGCACTGAATGAGAGCGTACGTTTGGACTGACAGTTTGATCAACCAATCATATATTGATTTGTAGCCAATGGGCGTATTCTTTCAGAGTTCCCCTCGGTTCCAGGGTACTCTAAGGCCCGCTAGTTAACTGGCTCGAGACAGAGGATCTAGATGAATGCGACAAAGCAATTCATGCCGTTTTATTGTTTTTAACGTTGAAATGACAAGTGCAACAGGTGAAGATGAAGTTGTTGCGGAATTGTTGTGAGTACCCTTTTCAAGACGACAATTGAAGGCGGCGGCGGGGGGTGTGTGTGTCTACAGAAGGTCCAGTTGTGATAGATCGCCACTGGTGTATGTATGTGGTGATATGACGTGCAACGTGGATGTTAAAGGACATTATTAGGACATATTTTCTCCCGGGTCGCTGAGGGTGATGGCGTTGTTTGTTCGCCGCTCCTCCGCCCAAAATCTTGTTCTTTAGTCCAGATCAGAACCTCTCCTGTCTGGCTCTCTACTTTTTAAACGTCAGTCATCAGCAAACATAGCAGCATCTTTCTATCGAATCGACACAGATCTTTGTGTTGTCATCTCCTACCTGCTGGCTCTTTCCTGCTCACCGGTCCCTAGCCCGCTAGCTAGCTAGCATTATCGGACCTAACAGGCTGCTACCTAGATGTTCCTCGGCTCCCCGAAGTCTTTTCTGTCTCCACCCTGACTCCACCCTAACTCCACCCTAACTCCGCGGCTTATCTGGGTCTTCCCATCCCGCTACGATCAGCCGGCTTCCCCGCTGACATCGTCCAAAAGCAAAAACGCACAATAACCTACAGAAATCTCAAATCCATCTCACCTTCAACAATCACTGCCTCCATTACCTGCAAGATGTCCGTCTCCCCCCCCCCCCACTTTCTGAAAACCCATCTGAACTTGTGGACCATTATAACAGCACCCTCTCCTTCTGTCTCAATGAACTGGCGCCCACAAAAACAAAAAATGTCTCTTTCATACACTCCGCCCCCTGGTATACCCCCGAACTCCGCCAAATGAAATCAAGGAAACGTCAACTTGAACGCCAACACAAGAAAACCACACTAACAGTCCATCTTCAAATCTACAAAGACTATCTCCAGCAGTACAGTAATGCACTCAAAGCAGCCCGGTCTAATTACTACTCACAACTACTACCCTCAGATCTGGATCAGTTCCCCCCTCTCTCAAACTGGCTGCTGTCACACCCATTCTCAAAAGACCTGGACTCACACCTGACATCATGTCCAACTTCCGGCCCATCTCAAATCTCCCCTTTCTGTCAAAAATACTTGAATGTGTCATTGCCTCACAACTAAAATCCCACCTCAGCTCCAATGACCTCTTTGAGCCATTTCAATCCGGTTTCCGATCAAAACACAGCACTGAAACAGCTCTTCTGAAAATCACAAACGACCTCCTCCTCTCCTCTGACTCCGGCAACCTGATCATCGTCATCCTCCTCGACCTCGCCGCAGCATTCAACACCATCAACCACACCATCCTGCTGTGAAGAATGACTTCAAAGTCCTCCTGATTACTCACAAAGCCCTCAACAACCAGCCCCCTCCCTACCTCACAGACCTGCTGCACCACCACACCCCTTCCCGCTGCCTCCGCTCATCAGAAGCCAACCTCCTATCCGTCCCCACCCGCACCAATCACCGGACCTGAGGGGACAGAGCCTTCTCCGTCGCTGCCCCCTCCCTCTGGAACTCACTCCCCCAACCCATCAGAGACTGCACTGACCTCACCACCTTCAAAAAACTCACAAAAACTCACCTCTTCAATCTGGCTTTTAATGTGTGATTGTTTTTGTATTGCTTGATTTTTATTTGAATTATATATTTATTTGTTGTTCTTTTCTTTTCTTTTCACTAAATCTGTAAAGCGTCTTTGAGCACCTGTAAAAGCGCTAACAAAATAAATCTATTATTGTGTGTTTGTTGTCCTCAGAATAAATGCCAGATGACATAGGAGATGCTTCGCTGTCCATTCTTCCACATAACCTATTGATAACGAGTCACCTGCAGTTGTGACCCATCAAAACATTGATGCTCTCTTGTCAAGCTGTTTTTTTTATTTGCCCATAATTAAAGTGCAGAAGAGTGCAGCTTTGGGTTTTGTTTTATTTTATAAAAGGTCGTTTTTATTTTCATTTTTTGTAATGTTCCTCATGTAAACAGTATAATCATATATTACTTTTTTCAAAATGTTTAAAAAGTTGTTTCAATTAAAATGTCAACTTGAATGGCTGTAGATCCTTCATTGTCATCAACAGTTTTTGCTTAACTAATGATAAGATAATGTTGAAGAAATTATGAATTAATGGGTAACTACTGTTTTTGATGCATTACTTTACTTGAGGGGACACAAACTGCTTAAGTAACGTAAGGTAATCATTGGGTAATGGGTAACTACTGTTTTCGATGCATTACTTTACTTGAGGGGACACACACTGCTTAAGTAATGGTAAGGTAATTATTAGGTAATGGGTAACTACTCTTTTTGTATGCGTTACTTGAGTTTACCGTACCCAAACTGCCTAAGTAATGGTAAGTAATGATCAATCAATCAATCAATGTTTATTTATATAGCCCAATATCACAAATGTTACATTTGTCTCAGTGGACTTCACAGTTTGTACAGAATATCAGTATGACAATACGACACCCTCTGTCCTTAGACCCTCACATCGTACAAGGAAAAACTTCCGAAGAAAACCCACAGTTTTAAAGGGAAAAATGGGAGAAACCTCAGGGAGAGCAACAGAGGAGGGATCCCTCTCCCAGGACGGACAGACGTGCAATAGATGCTGTGTGTAAATTGAAAAGATAATACATTTGCAACATAGGTAGTCCAATGATGACTTAAGCAGTAACACGTGAGTCAGATCCACATCCACCTGTCGATCCAGTGTGGGACCCAAGCCAGCCGAAGATGGCCGGTTTAAAAGTACCCTGCTGCAGCGGACCATTGCTTCAATCAAAGTCACCCAGGAACTCCTCATTAACTAACCATTAACGAATGATTCATTAATACAGTACCCCCCAGTCTGTTTACTCGTAACAATCCATCAGTTCTTCAATCAAAGTAACTCATTAACTAACCATTAACTAATCATTCATTAATACAGTACCCCCCAGTCTGTTTAACTAACCATCAGTTCTTCAATCGCAGTCACTGAGGAACTCCTCATTAACTAACCATTAACTATCTAGTCGTTCCTTATTCACTAATCAGTAACTAAGCACATGTTGTGTACCTTATTGTAAAGTGTTAACGAAATCTTAGAAATGGATTGAAGGAATTTCTTCAAATTTGGCACAACAGTCAACATGAACTCAAGGATAAACTGATCATACTTGGGGAATCAAGGTCACTATCGCCACACAATATACATTGTTGGTATATGTCACGATCTGTCTTTGTGGTGTTTTGTCTTGTCTAGATCTGTTTTTGGTTTTCTGTCTGCGTTGTGTTTTGTCTGTGGTTCCCTGTCGTTAGTTTCCCTGGTGTGTCTGATTACCGATTGTGTTCACCTGTGGCCCCTGTGTTTTCTCCTCCCTCCTCACCTGTGTCTTGTTTGTGTGATTAGTCTTGTGTGTATTTAAGTTCTGTTTTTTCTGTCTGTCTTTGTCGGTTCGTCTTTTGTCATGACTAGTTCGTCGGTGAGTGTTCTGTTTTGTCTTTGTTGTTCACCTAGCCTTGAAATAAAGGAATTTGCACTTTAATCTGCATTTGGGTCCTACCTGCTTCACACACCGTGACAGTACGAACCGACCACATTATGGACCCAGCAGACTCAGCCATTTTGATGCGACAGGCGGAAAGTCTTGGATACTCTCTGGAGTACATTTTTTATACATGGAAAGGCGCCTCATCTAGACGGGGTAGAGAGGCTGCATTGAAGGAGGCACGTCAGGAGGTTGCTCGCAAGCCCTGGCTCTGGAGCTTGTTGCCCGAGTGGCTTAGGGTTTTCTCACGTAGCCCTGAGTACCAGGCTTCATGTTCTGACCCTTTCCTGGGGTCTGGTCTGGCGTTTGGAGGTCCACGAAGCCTCCAAAAGACTCCTAAAAGACGAAAGGCCAGGCTTCCAGTGCCAGTTCCGGCTCCAGTGCCGGACCCAGCAGCCATGGTTCCGTGCTCCATTACCATCCCACATAGCCATGGTACCGTGCTCCAGTACCACCCCACACAGCCATGGATCCGTGTTCCGGTTCCTTGCCCAGCAGCCATGGTTCCGGCTCCATTGCCGGCCCCAGCAGCCATGTTTCCGGCTCCAAAACCGGCCCACACAGCCATGATCCAGGCTTCAGCTCCGGACCTTACAGCCATGTTTCCGGCTCCTGAACTGGATCTTACAACTGTGGTCCCTGCACCAGAGCTGTCCCATACAGTCATGGTCCCGACTCCAGCACCTCGTCTCCTGCTGGCTCCCCAGCCGACGCCAGCTCCCCGAGTCTTGTCGGCGTACCGGCCGACTCCAGCACCTCGTCTCCTGTTGGCTCTCCAGCCAACACCAGCTCCCCGAGTCTTGTCGGTGTACCGGCCGACTCCAGCACCTTGTCTCCTGCTGGCTCTCCAGCCAACACCAGCTCCCCGAGTCTTGTCGGTGTACCGGCCGACTCCAGCACCTCGTCTCCTGTTGGCTCTCCAGCCGATGCCAGCTCCCCGAGTCTTGTCGGTGTACCGGCCGACTCCAGCACCTTGTCTCCTGCTGGCTCCCCAGGTGACGCCAGCTCCCTGTGTCCTGTCGGCGTACCGACCGACACAAGTTCCCTCTCAAGTCCCCTCTCAAGTCCCCTCAAGTTCCTACCCGAGTCCCCTCTCAAGTTCCTACCCGAGTCCCCTCTCCAGTTCCTACCCGAGTCCCCTCTCCAGTTCCCTCTCGGGTCCCCTCTCGAGTCCCCTCTCGAGTCCCCTCTCGAGTCCCCTCTCCAGTCCCCTCTCCAGTCCCCTCTCCAGTCCCCTCTCCAGTCTCCTCTCGAGTCCCCTCTCGAGTCCCCTCTCGAGTCCCCTCTCGAGTCCCCTCTCCAGTCTCCTCTCCAGTCACCTCTCAAGTTCCTACCCGAGTCCCCTCTCGAGTCCCCTCTCGACTTCCCTCTCCTGTTCCCTCTTGAGTTCCCTGACTCTTCCTGCCGCTGCCCTCGTCCTCGAGCCCGGCCCCCTGACTCTTCCTGCCGCTGCCTTCGCCCTCATGCTCGGCCGCCCGAGTCTCCCACCTTAGACTCTGCCTTGCCCCCGGGCCGTCCGCCCGAATCCCCCTTTTTGAACTCTGCCTTGCCCCCGGGCCGTCCGCCCGAGATCCCTTCCTGGTCCTCTGCTGTGCCTCTGGGCGATCAGCTCAGTCCCGTCCTCCTGACCCCCTCCACCCACCCTGGTGGCCTAGTGATACGTCTCTCCTCCGGACCCCCTCCACCCACCCTGCTTGAGGTTTTGGACTTTTGTGTTCTTTTTTTTGGGACATCTGGGATCCGTCCCTTGAGGGGGGGTACTGTCACGATCTGTCTTTGTGGTGTTTTATCTTGTCTAGATCTGTTTTTGGTTTTCTGTCTGCGTTGTGTTTTGTCTGTGGTTCCCTGTCGTTAGTTTCCCTGGTGTGTCTGATTACCCGATTGTGTTCACCTGTGGCCCTGTGTTTTCTCCTCCCTCCTCACCTGTGTCTTGTTTGTGTGATTAGTCTTGTGTGTATTTAAGTTCTGGTTTTTCTGTCTGTCTTTGTCGGTTCGTCTTTTGTCATGACTAGTTTGTCGGTGAGTGTTCTGTTTTGTCTTTGTTGTTCACCTAGCCTTGAAATAAAGGAATTTGCACTTTAATCTGCATTTGGGTTCTACCTGCTTCACACACCGTGACAGTATAACTCTAATCATGACCCTTTTCAAACACATTTCTAATAAGAAAAAAAGATTTAATGAGGACCTTTTGGAGGATATGAATGTCAACTGGTACCTGGTTGGAATACAACCACTAAGTGTTAACCAAGCTTAAAACAAATTATTAAAATAAGGCATTTTTTAACTTTGGCAACAACATGTTTTTTAAGCTTGGAACTGTTTCTGACCTGAGAGGTTGCAAAGCAGAATAAGGCGTTAGGAGTTCCTAAATGTTAAGTTGATCCACACCATTGGATTTAAAGGAATCAATAGAGTCCTACATTTAATTATGTAACAGCCGACACTAATGGAGAAACGTGATCTCTGCGATTGTTTGTGAGTGTTGCTGCTTCATTCGACCCACTGTAGACGGACAACTGCTGCAGCGTTCATGCAATGATGAATTACTGTAGTCTAAGAGAGAGGAAATAAGGGTGTGGATGATGTTTTTAACTCAGTTTTTGGGGGGAGCAATGGTTTGACCAACGCTCCCCATAAACAGCAATATTACAATATTACAGCAACAATACTCATCTACATCGGACAAGACTCTTTCATGTTCTGTTTGAGGCTGAGATGCTGATCAGAAACAAATCCCACGTTTATAGCCGATTGTTTAGATTGTTAGTGGTTCAAAGTGGAGGGGGGGGGGGGACTTTTGGAAATGATGAAGACCAATAACTAGTGTGTAATCATGTTGTCATTTTCTTAATTTTTTTAACGGATAGAGATTGTGAGCATTTACTCAGCCTTTCAGTGGTAAGGGATGTCCAGATAAGGTAAATGTCTCAATTTAAAAATAATAACAAGAATAGAAAGACGTTGAACAGCACTATGAGGCTTCCCGAACAGAAATCTGGTGTGAGCGAGGGGTCTTTGTTTTGAGGAGAGGGGAGGAAGAGGGTTCAGGTAGCCACATGTGTGATGCATGTTGTGATGTAAATAGTCAAATGTGGAGAACAGAACAGCATGCTGCAAGTTAGCAACAAGTATGCAACTACCTAGCATATTCAGATAAATACTTTTACGTTTTTTCTATTCAGAGAAGCACTCCCAGAACAATTCAGAGATGCAAGTTGAACCAAAATGACCAAAAACCAAGAGTCCTTTTTTTATTGCAAATCATCCAAGAGCTGTCTGAAACATTCTTGGCGTTATTAATGTCTCCTTTTGCTTCAAGGCACTCATGGAATAGTTTTGAGATGTTTTGATGCTTCAAATCGTCTTTTAGGAGACGTGTATGCCCAATTGTCTGGAAAGGTTCTTCCACTCAGAGACAAACGTACCCTGTGATCTAAACCAGTAAAAGCACTGAATGAAACAGTTCTCCATAAAAAGTAAGAGTTCTGCTAATGCTATTCAGAGAGCTGATGCAAGTCTAGCTGTCTGAAACATTTACTTAACTCGTCAATCAGGGAAAACCTTAAATTCTACAAACCCTACGACTAAAATCCTTTATTCAGTTAAAAGATAGTTAAAAACAACAAAAGTACATAATCATAAGTAGTGTCTTCAAATTGAACAAGGAGCCTATCTATGATAGTGTTTGAGGCGTCTCGGTGTGTCAGACAGAATGACCTCTTCTGTCTGTAATAAGCTCTGCAGTTACAGAGCAGCATCCATTACTCCACATGTAGTCAGAGAGCATTCGCATGGGCTCTGGTCCTTGGTGAATTGCTGCTGGTGTGAGAATAACCCTGAGCATGGATCTGTGACCATTGACCTCGGTTTTAGTCTGGAAGGCTAACCTATACGGCCTCCCAGAGAACGGGACATATTGAATAAGTCATGAGACAGAGCAGGTAGCCGATCCATGGGGAGAACCCTAAAGCTAAATTGGATCCTCACTAAGCCCTCGTATCTCATATGTGACAGTATTTGAAAATGCACACATACACACACAAATATATTCATATGAGACAAACAAGAAAAGTGAGAGCTTGGTCATAGCTATTTAAGTGACCCTATTGTGCTTTTGGGGTTTTCTCTCCCACACTCCCCCCCTGCCTGAAACGCCTCAATTGGAATCCTTTGTTTTCTTCCGTAACATAATGACATCACTATGTAACACTTGCACTTCTATTGGCTAATGATATTTCTGACATCTCTAAGCAGTTGACCAATCACAACTGGCCAGCTAACCAATCAGAGCAGACTGGGCTCTGGTTTCAGACAGAGGGTGAAAAGAGGTGCTGCAGCACAGGCAGTATGAGAACAATAAAGGGCTTTTTGAATCAAATCAAATCAAGTTTTATTTATATAGCACATTTATAAACGATTTTTGGTCGAGCCAAAGTGCTGTACATATAATAAAAATAGCCTACAGTAGAGACACTTTACAGCAAATACAACAGCACAGATTGTTCAGAATATCAGTATGAGAAAAACGACACCCTCTATCCTTAGACCCTCACATTGTACAAGGAACAACTTCCAGAGAAAACCCACAGTTTAAGGGGAAAACATGGGAGAAACCTCAGGGAGAGCAACAGAGGAGGGATCCCTCTCCCAGGACGGACAGACGTGCAATAGATGCCGTGTGTAAATTGAAGAGATAATACATTTTACAGCATATAGACCGACCGAATGTTAGGAAATGCATGTGTCTGTAATAAGAAGATGAATCCACGAGGATGTCAGCTACAATCCTGTGGAAGCCATCAGGGAAGCAGCATGACGAGACCCAAGGCAGGACCGCAGAGACAGGTTCAGCCACGACCCGAAGTCCACGACTTAATCCCGAACTCAGGATAGAGGATCCAAGACACAGGACTACAGCAAGAGGATCAGCCTCGACTCCGGATCCCGGCGTAGATATAGATACAAAACAAGAAAAAAGATTTGGCTGGGTTAATCGGAACAAGAGAATACACAGACACAGACAGAGAGGGAAAAGGTCATTGGATAAAAGTTATTCTTGATAACCCTCTAGAAAGATCTCATGAACTTCCCCACTCAATCTATCAAGACCCGAGCAGTTCTATTAGATATAGGATAAGAAACAGAGATAGGGAGCACAACAACCTATCTCTTCGTCAGATGCACTCCCCCGCTTATCTAAGCGACTCTGTACCCCGTTACCCTCTACAAGGCCATAGACCAGCAGAGGGAAAATGGGGGGTGGGTAAGGGTAAGGGTTTTTAAGAATAAACCGCAAGGGTCTAAAGGGAAAAAATATGAAATATAAGGTACTATATTTTAAGTAATCCTATCTACTATTCCTATATTCGAATAATGTATAAACTATTTTTAAAATACTTTATGAAATCCTATGTTATGTTATAAATATTAAAATAAAGAACTAAATTAATAAATAAATAACTAAACAAAAGCCAGAGAGAAAAAGTGAGTTTTAAGTGTTGATTTAAAAACCCCTAGGGTCTGGGCCGACCTCACATGGAGGGGCAAAGTGTTCCACAGCCTAGGGCCAGCCGCTGCGAAAGCTCGATGCCCTCAGGTTTTAAGCCTGGTCTTAGGCACTATCAACAGCAGCTGATCAGCCAACCTTAAGGCTCTGCCTGGGGTGTAGCGATGGAGGAGTTCGGCTATATAGGCAGGAGCCAGCCCATTTAGGGCTTTAAAAACAAATAAAAGGAGTTTAAAATCTATTCTGAACCGAACTGGAAGCCAGTGCAATGAAGCCAGAATTGGGGTGATATGGTCGCGCTTTTTATGGCCAGTGAGAAGACATGCAGCTGCATTCTGAACTAGCTGGAGGCGTCTAATTGAGGCCTGATCCATACCCACATACAGAGCATTGCAGTAATCCAGTCTTGAGGTAACAAAGGCATTAATAATAACCCTTTCTAGGTCTTTAAAAGATAAAAACGACTTGGTCTTAGCCAATAGTCGTATTTTGAAAAAGCAGGTCTTGACTACAGTACTAACCTGCTTATCAAATGTAAAGGCGCTGTTGAAGGTCACTCCAAGGTTCATAACAGAGGGGAGGATATTTTTATTGAGGGAGCCAGAATATCAACCGGGGAGACTATTGATTGGGGTCCAAAAAAGATGACCTCGGTCTTGCTCTCATTGAGGGTGAGGAAGTTTTGGCTCAGCCAGGATTTAATCTCTGTTAAACAGTCCTTCAACTGCTGTAGTGAGTTGGCATTTTGATTGAGAGGCAGCTAAATCTGTACATCATCAGCGTAACAATGGAAGGGGATATTATATTTTGTGAGAATTGAACCTAGGGGCAGTATGTACAATAGAAAAAGGATGGGGCCCAGAATCGAGCCTTGGGGAACCCCACAGGTAAGAGGGGCTTTGGCAGAGGAGAAGGCACCTAACTGCACTGAGAAGCTACGGTCCGTCAAATAAGACCTGAACCATGCAAGGGCAGAGCCTGTAATGCCTGCAGACTGTTCAAGCCGTGACAACAGGATACTATGATCCACAGTGTCAAAGGCAGCAGTTAAGTCTAACAGCACCAAGACAACTGGGCTGCCTGAATCGGCGGCTAAGAGCAGATCATTAAAATATCTTAAAAGGGCTGTTTCAGTACTATGCATAGGTTTAAAGCCAGACTGACATTTTTCATGGATACCATGCGTGGTTAAAAATGACTGCAGCTGGGCATAGACTACTCGCTCCAGGGCTTTAGATAAAAAGGATAGCTGGGAGATGGGCCTGAAATGTGTGAGAATGGAGGGATCGAGATTTTTCTTTTTAAGTAGTGGCTTAACCACGGCATGTTTAAAGGCAGCTGGGACACATCCTGAGCTAAGAGAGGTGTTTATTAGTAATAAAATACTTGCTCCAACTGATTCCAAAAACATCTCTAAGGAAGCGAGAGGGAATGCTGTCTAAGGTGCAGTTTGTCGGCCGCAGGTGCTTGACTACATCCGAGAGAAGAGAGGGATACAGGTTTGGGCAGCAGTATAAACTCCAGTGAGGGTCTTATAGGTGGAGGAGAGCTTGGCGATCATAGACAAGCAGAGCAGGGACATTCTGACAAACATAAAACAAAAACAGGATAGCTAAAGGCAGAGAGCTGAGGGAGCGGAATGGCGACACAGGTGCCATCTTGAAATCCTCAAAAAATGATTAATTGAACATTAAAGCATGGAAACGAGGGGTTACGTATGGTAACCCTTGTTATATAAGCACAGGCGGAGCCCTCTACTGTACTACCTCTCAACCATACTATGCAAGCATTCATCAACGGAGATTTCTATAACCGTAGCCGGCCCCCGGGGCGGGCCAACCTGAATGCGTGCACAAGCCCACCGTATATAAGGCGGCCACGCCTCCCGTTCCGTCATCCTACACTTCTCTTCTGCGAGCAGCATAGGACAGACACAACAAGTCCTCCAACTCATACGACCAAATGGGCCGATTGTTCAGGCCCTTATTACGACCAAATATGTCGTTTGTTCAAGCGCTTAATACGTCCTATAATTACGTTTTAAAGTTTTCGCCCTCAAGTGCTCCCGTTGAATGCTAACGTTACAGATGGTCGTTTATTCACAAATAACCCTCTCTGTAAAATCCTAAATTGTAGGATAGTTTGGCCATTAAAACGCTTTTTGATTAGATTTATAGCGAGAAGGGTATATTGTACTTTTAGAATCCACGTCCAGTCGATATGTAGGATCTATAGTTTGATAGATATTACGAAGATTATTTGAGGTATGCGGCAGCCTCCATGTAAAGTTACGGGTTGAAAACAGTATTTCCGGTCTCTACGTTTTCATAATAAAACCAACGATCAAATGATTTAACAGTGATATCTGCAGTACTCATCAACTAAAAAACATCAGTTTATCCTTGTTAATTATACGACATTTATTGGTTTAAATTGTGTACAATGCTTTTGTGTTTTTTCCATAGGTTTTTCTCTTTCGATTCTGAGAGACACCTTTCTTTTTTCAGAGGTTTTGATAGGCTAAAACATCGATTGTTTTAGCCGCAATGCATGTCGGGATATGGTGTTTATGCGATATGAAATCGGAAAAAAAAATGTTGGAAATAAAATAATACTTTATTCCGAGTGTTCTTGCTTTTCTCTTTGGAAGTCATCACATAACGGCATTGTAATACACGGTTCGGCTGCATTAAATATTACATATCTGCCGTAGATATTTATTTATAGAGTCCTGATCAGAAGACCTTTTGACAAACTGTAAGAAATGCCGCCAAAACTGAATACGTGATGTGGATCATAAATATATCTATTAAATAAAGCTCTTCTGACCTTAGGTGTCATGTGGGTATATTAATTCACCCATGTATTAATTATATGTTTTACATTTGATAACACCACTATGTTTCGTATCCCCTAAACCTCCAGGGTTTACACAGTTTAATACTGGCAACTTCTAATTGTGGGAAATACGTAAACGTCTTATAAAGAGACTTGCCATAGAACATGTTGCGAAACACACAATAGCCAGCATGTGTAGTTCTGGGGGGGCGGGGCTGGAGCCGGGGAAAAGTCTGCCGTGGTTCCATTCCAATTCATAGAGCTGCTTGACGCTCAGCGTAACCTTGCCACTCCAACATCCAATCACAGGGCTTGATGACTAATCACGGGGTTTGTAAAGCAAGGCGGATGTTGTAGTCCCAAATGATAGCTGGGGATTCTGGGTAGTGTAGTGTCTTCGGAAACTGTAGTGTCTAAACTCCGAAAAAATTTGTTTCTCTGAATCGAAGGTTAAAAACACAAAAGCATTGTACACAATTTAAACCAATCAATATTGTGTAATTAACAAGGATAAACTGATGTTTTTTAGTGGATGAGTAATGCAGATATCACTGTGTAATAATTTGACAGTGAGGGGAATATATCCGGTTTTATTATGAAAACTTTGAGACCAGAAAAACTGTTTTCACCCACACTAACTTTACATGGAAGCTGCATACACGTTATTCTGGCGAGACCTCAAATCATCTTCATAATATCTATCAAACTATAGATCCTACACATCGACTGGACGTGGATTCCAAGAGTACCATATGCACTTCTCGCCAGAAATCGAATCAAAAAGCATTTTAATGGCCAAACTATTCCACAATTTAGGATTTTCCAGAGAAGACCTTTGGAAAAACTGTAAGAAATTCCGCCGAAACTGAATACTTGACGTGGATCATAAATATATCAACAATTAAACAACATCTTCAATTTCTCTTCACACAATACGTCTCCTTGCAGTATCAACACTAATTCGGCTGACTTTTACATTTGATCTAATTCGTAGACGGTGCACAGCTGATATAAAAGGACTTGTAGTTTTTAAAGATATTACTGATTTTCTTTGAATGTAAGAATGTAAATACTGAGTCTGAAATAATATAGCTATATGCTGTAAAATTATGTGAAAGCATGAATAAAACTACACATCTTCAGATGTTGTACATACATAAGTGTCCTACACTAATAATACACAGTTATTATGGCTGTGTGTACCTTGTGGTTAAAGCACGTTATTGAATTATTGTTTTTATTTGTTTTATGTTATATTTGATGAAAAAAATATTAAGAGTACATACTTTCATAGGGGGAAAGTAGAAGGTCAGTGATAGAAATATAGAATATAAAAAATCAAGAAGATACTATAAGTGATCTCTACAATAAAACAGTTTAGTGCAGGATGTACAAATATATTAATAGGAGGATGTGCAAAACAGAAAAACAAATTAACCTTTATTTAAACATTAAATAATACTTTAGATTGAGGTCTTCTTTTAAATAAGAAAAAAGCTTTGGGGGTATCAAAAGATAAATATTAAGCCTGACAAAGTACTTAACGTATAATATATTGCTTTCCTGCTATGTTAACTATATTGAAGCACTTATTTTAACTGATATTATACACACTAATTATACTCTTATGTATGTAGATAGTATAAGAAATGTGCAGAATATGACAGTTTAATGGTGGAGGTATACACACATATTGATAGATGTCTTGTAATGCACTGTTGAGGAACCTCAGCTGCGACCCAAGTTTTTCATGCATTGCATAACTACACCATAGTTGTATGATATGTCAATACATCTTAGAAAATCTTGAAATCTTGAAAGGGATGTGCAAAATAGCCATAATATACAGTCTTTAATTAACTATTAGTAGAGAATAACGAGTAATGAATATACTTTATTACTCGTTTCCATTCATGTCAATTGCAGATAAATATACCAAGCACCAACAATCAAATATCTCTCCTGATTGTTGGCACTTGACAATCACTTTCCTTGAATTTTACTCAGGTGTAACTAAAGTCTGATTTAAGGGTTGTTTATATTTCACATAATTAATCAGAATCTGCAAAGTAACTCAAATAAGTGTAGTGGAGTAAAAATACCAGGTTAACCTCTGAATTGGAGTGGAGTAGAATTAGAAAGTAACAATGAGCTGTCATGTGGGTATATATTAATGCTGCGCATTATGGACACAAGTGATTTTCACCCATTTATTAATTATATGTTTTACATTTGATAACACCAATGTGTTTAATACTGGCAACTTCTAATTGTGGGAAAAACGAATACGTTCAGTAGGGACGTCCCATAGAACATTTTGCGAAACACAATAGCCAGCATGTGTAGTTCTGGGGGGGCGTTCGATTCCAGTTTTGGATAGTCTGGCGTAGTTTCGTTTAATTTCAAACAGCTGTTTGACGCTCGGAGTAACCTTAGCGCACTGCCACTCCAACATCCAATCCCAGAGCTTGAAGATTAATCACGGGGACAGTAGTCCTAAACGATAGCTGGGGATTATGGGTAGTGTAGTGTCTTCGGCCATCCTAAACTCAGAAATGTTTTTCGGATTTGATATGGCATTAACACCATATCCCTACATGCATTGCGGCTAAAACATCCAATCAGCGAGCTTAAACCATAGCTGAGGATCTTGGGTAATCAGTTCAGTGGCTGTGTATCGCAATGATGCTTGAAATGACCCTTATAGGCCTACGTCTGTTCCTGGGGGGCAATGCCGTCTCTTTGGGGAAATGTGGCATTGTGGAGAGAGATGACTCTTACCCCTAATTTCCACCGGGTCCGTCTGCGTCGCGTTATGGCCGCGTTACGGCTGCGTTACGGCCGCGTTATGGCCGCGTTACGGCTGCACCGTAGCATTCGCACAGACCGTGGCCACTCTAGTCAATGGGTGCTATTCCACCACACGCGGTGCGTTACGGCTCAGAAGCGTCCCAGAAGCTTCTCGGCGCAGGGCTCCTCTAAAATTAGGATGAATCCTATTTTTAACGCGACTCAGCCGTAAGGTAATGTCGGGCAGGCATGAAGTGGAATGTTCAGAGCATATATAGCATATTTAAATATATATATACACACATACAAACTAATTTTGCAGACCCTATCCCTCCGTAGTCTTTCAAGTAGGAGGAGAAATGCCAGTGTTCTCCTCCGGTTTATAGGCACTGTGTAAATTAATAATAATTTTTGTACCACTAAAATACAGCAACACATCTTTGATTCATGTCGTTTATAACTGGAATATTACAATTATTAATAACTTTGTCTGCACAAAGTAGCCTGTCCAGGAAATATGCCCAAATCAACAAAAACTGCGAGCCAGCAGGCAAGACGCTCTGCTTCTGAAATGCGCCCGGTAGGGTATGACGCCGGAGGAGGCCGGACCAAAACCGCGGCGCAGCCGTAACACGACGCATACGGACCCGGTGGAATCTGGGGGTTACTCTGGGATAAATGCAATCATTTTTACCGAATGCATTTTTCACACACACATCACACTAGAACTAGGTTACAACACATAACCCACCGTTCTTCTGCGGAGGTCCCTGAACGCACCGCGGCCACTCTCACGGGGGGCCGCGCGCCCTCGTATTAACGCTGTATTTCACCCACGGTGAAACGCATGAATCGGAGCTATTATACCAGGCAAGGTGTGTTTTCTGACAACAGCCAGAATGGCGAACGTGAATGGCACCGCCTTGGCCATATCCTGGTCCCCCAAACACTCGAAGCAGAGGTGGAGGGGATCGGCGCCCGCTATTTAAGCCAGAGCACAAAGGACAGGTCCGGGTCTCTAGAAGTGGCGACTCCATGGAGGTATGATAACTCTTTTTTCTTCTTTCAAACGTTTTACTTTCTCTGCTTCAGTTGTTGCTCGCTCGCTGAAGAGAAAAGGATGACGGGAACGGGAGGCGTGGCCGCCTTATACGGTGGGCTTGTGCACGCATTCGGGCTGGCTACGGTTATAGATATCTCAGTTGATGAATACTTGCATAGTATGGTTGAGAGGTAGTACCCATAAAGTCCAGTAGAGGGCGGAGCCTGTGAGAGATACTGTATAACATGTCCCAGTAGAGACACTACATACTTATGAATCTGAAAATATATCCTCTTTAAAAGGGCTTTAGTTGCTAACAGAACACAATGGTAGTTTTAACATCTATCAATTGTTGATTTGTATGTCACTACCAATTCTATCACTTTCCAATTGTATTCACTTCCAAAGAGTATTGAGCAAAATAATACTAGGGACCCTAGTATTGCCATACTGTCAGTAGTTTGAATGAACAAGACAAACTGACTTCATGTTTTTAAGTTTTGTCTTGAACTCTTGAGGTCTTGAGGTCTTTACAGAAGCAACATAAAAGTTTCAGTGCACCCTATGTATGTGAAATGACCCAGTCACAGATGGTATCCACACAATTGTATTTAAAGTGTTGATAATAAGCTCCAAAGGCAGCTTTCTCAAGGCCAATGATAGAAATCAAGTCACCTTTTCCTTAAGCCTGTTATCTCGTATGCTTGCGTTTGCAAATCCACACAAAGCAGAATATGCCCTGATTTACTGGGGCTGAACCGTGCCGGGAAACAATGCATTTCACCTAAGCTCTTTGCCATTATGTATCCATAAAGCAACATTAAATCAAGTGCATGCAATGTTTTAAATACTTTGGAGCTGTTGGCACAGGAATTGTTGACTCAGCTAATGACTATGATAACAATTTATTGCCAGGACGTCAAGATAATAATCCTTATAAATTATGAGTTATGTTCAGTTGTTTATTATCTCATTCTGGTTAAATGATTCATGATTTAATATATGTTAAACACAGTAACAAAGTGGTAGGCTGTTTATGGCTCCGTGACAGAGAGGGTTAGGTTTCCTGCTGTTTTCATGGATGGTGATAGAACCTCCTCAACAAGGCTCTGTGTATGATATTTTATATTTGTTGTCCCATTTGTTATTGTGAGTTTATGTTGAACATAAAGAGTCAGAGTGCCTGTAGCACTTTGCTACATATTTTGTTGTTGAGCTGCAACCTGCATAAAAAGCAGAATCTTGTCGTTTTAGTGAATGTGTGAGACAGCCTTATCTAATGCTTAGAAAAGTGACGCTCGGCTTTGTTCTGTGAAGGTGAGATGGTTGCTTAAGCACAGTTGCTAAACGTTCAGAGACTAAACATTTTCAGGCCTGTATGGACAGACTACCAATGAGCACATTCTTGTTTGCTACTGACGGGAAGTTTTTCAAAAGGTCATTTAACCCTCTTCTCTTTTTTCTGTGGCAAACTCTAAGCAGAGTTTTGGTGGAACAGTTCAGCACACAGCTATCAACAATTCCCTTTGTGTTCCAGGAGGGCTGCGTTACTTTCTTCTGGATTATTGCCGTCTTTCTTTTTATCCAGGGTAATGCGGAGTTGGGTGTATCAACATTTTGCATACAGGAGAACAGCAGACACTTCATTGGGTTGGAAAGCGGTCATGTTCCAAATAGGTTTTCAGCAGTGTGTTCTTCCATCACAGAACCACCCCATTCACCCCCGTTCTCTTCAGCTCAAGACAAGGGCTTATTTGCTCTATGTTGCCATGGTAGTCTAGCATAGGGCTGCTCCATAAATCCAAGGGTTCAACAATAGACTTGTGAGTGTATGATGCTACAAAGCCCCAACATCCAACCTCCACTGGAAAGATCTGTCAGGCCCTGCTTTTATCATATCAGATTCAGATTCAGATTCAGATTCAACTTTATTGTCATTACATAGTACATGTACTAGTGACGAAATGTAAGTTTAGGCATCTGACCAGAAGTGCAAAATAGCAGTGCAGGAGTCTACATAATGAGAATAATTATACATGGAATTTGTATTAATAGAATAATTATAAATAGGCTATAAACAGATGAATATATACAGTGTAAACGGCATTGACAGTAAAATATTGACAGTAAAATATATAAACAGGTGGGTATGGGCTTGAGTCTATCAGCGGGCAGAGTTCAGCAGGGTAACAGCCCTGGGGAAGAAGCTGACCCTGAACCTGCTGGTCTTGGACCGGAGGCTCCTGAGGCGCCTCCCCGAGGGTAGGAGGACAAACAGATAGTTTGCAGGATGAGAGGTGTCTTTAAAGATGTTGTGTGCCCTCTGCAAACACCGTATCCCCTGTATGTCCTCGATGGCTGGGAGTGGGACACCGATGATGGGCGATTTTCGTCACCCTCTGCAGTGCCTTCCTGTTGAGCATTGTGCAGTTCCCATACCAGGCTGTGATACAGCTGGTCAGGATACTCTCAATGGTGCAGCGATAGAAGTTCACCAGAATCTGAGGAGAGAGGTGATCTTTCTATAGTCTCCTCAGGAAGAAGAGACGCTGGTGAGCCTTCTTTACAATGCTGGTGGTATTGTTGGACCATGAGAGGTCATCGGATATATACATCTTAATTGAACAAGGATCATGCATAAAAAGACATTAATCTCAAACAGAAGAGATGCTCTAGATTATGGGCAGGAACACATACAAATCAACAAACATGATCACACTTAGATAGAAACACAGACATATCAAATATAAATACTTGTACATTTGTCAATATATCTATAATTTACAATTCATTTAAACTAACTGTGGAGGAAATTCCACACAAAAACAACCTGTTTGGTAAGAAATGAACAAATAATAGAAGTTTAAAGCAACGTTTTGTTATTTAATAAAGTCAAAAAAGTCAAAGCATTTAACAGAGTTAATCTATTTCAGCTAAAAGAACATAATCTAGCACAAGCAAATTATTACTACATCTGACCACATACAATAGAAAATACAAGCACTTTACACACTCAAAAGCAAGGAAAGGGGAAGGTGTTAGCAAACTACTTTACATTTTTATGCGGATGATACCGTGATGTATTGTGTAGGTCCCTCCATTAAGGAGGCTGGTGTTAAATTACAGGCTGTTTTTAACATTATTCAGACTCAGCTTGCTGAACTAAAGCTTATTTTAAATGTTGAGAAAACCAAGGTAATGCTCTTTTCTAAAGCTAAAAAGACACCAGAGCCTGCTTTGGATATTGTTACTATGACAAGTACTCGAAGTGGTTACCTGTTATAAATACCTAGGTATCTGGCTTGATGATTGTCTTACTTTTAAACTTCAGGTCAATAACCTGCTTAAAAAGCTGAGGGTTAGACTAGGTTTCTTTTTCAGAAACAAGTCCTGTTTCTCTTTTGAAGCCAGGAAAAGGCTAGTCACTGTGACCTTTTGACCTGTGCTGGACTATGGTGATTTGATCTATATGAATGCACCTGCCCATTGCCTGGAAAAGTTAGATGCCGCCTATCACAGTGCCCTGAGATTTGTTACTAACTATAAAGCACTTACTCATCACTGTACCCTGTATGCCAAGGCAGGTCTGCCTTCACTAACTGTACGGAGGCTCAGTCATTGGTACATGTTCATTTACAAAGCCATGTTGGGTAAACTACCTTTTTATATCTGCTCTCTGATCTCTCGACGAATTGAAAGTACATATTGCCTGAGATCTCATGATGTTGTTTTATTAAATGTGCCAAGTGCTAGGACTGTCTTAGGGAAGAAAGCTTTTAGTTGCGCAGCTCCACTAAATTGGAACAGTCTGCAAACATGTTTAAAACTGAGCACTTTGGTTCCCCTGCATCATTTTAAAACTCAGCTGGGTGATATGCTGTTTGATACTCATGGTACCTGTCACTGTAAATAGAGTTTGTAAACTATACCCTGTACATTATGTTGTATGTCATCCTTATTGTTGTTCTGTTGTTTTTATGTTACATGTGTAACTAATGTCCTGCAGGTCACCCTTGAAAAAGAGATCTTTTGATCTCAAGGGGCTTCACCTGGTTAAATAAAGGCTACAAACAAGGCAATATACATTACAGGAAGTGTTGGCCAGACGGTTGAAATGTGCATACATTACAAACCTAATATCAATCCTAGCAATTGTTGAAAAGACAGCCGTCTGTCTGTTTTAAGGAAGTACAAATGGTTAGCTAGATGTGAATTCAAACTGTGGGAAAATCAAGAGAGACTTAATGATACATTTACTACAATACTAACATCTCCAATTACAGTACTATTCCTGTTGGCAACACTGGTTGCCCAATATCCATTTCTTTGCACTATGGGAAAAAGAGTGAATGAGTAGGTTTTAAGCTCAGCTGTGAGCATATTCCAATGTCTGATGGATAACTGCTCCTGCTGGAAGATGGCTCTGTCAGACTATCTTTGTTTCTAAAGGGTTAGTGCACATCATCCTCCCAAGGGACCGTTTGTTAGGTGTCCTTTTGCTAGAAATAATTGATGATTGTTTAACTTCTTTTATTTTTGCATCATCCTAGGCTATATTTATGTGACAGATGGTGAGCAGTATTTATCTAAGGCAAAGGTCATGGATATCTTTAGTCTTGATTGCAGATGTTTTTTGCTGATTTTCTGGCATACCCCACACACCACGCAGGTTTAAATCCCAATCAAAATTACACACATACTTTATGCTTTTTCTCTCCTGTAGCGCTATTTATCAATCTGGATGTTTTGGTGTGAGAAGCTGAGTGATTAAGATATCCACCATATAGAAGTCTGCCTTCTCAAATACAATGGAAGTAAATGGCATCAGGCTTTTGGTGCTCAAAGTGCTGAAAAAATACATTTGAAAAACTCAACAAAAATGTATTTCCCAGAAATCATGACCTGAGGCCTGTACTACGAAGCCAATTCAATGTCTATAAAATCTTTGTGTTTTCTGGCTTAAAATCCTAACAAAAGTGATCTTGCTAAACCATAGTTATCAACTCGGTAAGTCAACCCAGGGTTTCTCAGTCTGGCTATGAGCACGTTCACATGAAAGGGGTGGAGTTAGAAACATTTGACCAATCACAATATGGTCTTTACAAATGAACAGTTAAATAATAATATTGGACAAATCGTGAAAAAGTTCAACTCTATACATCCATAAATGAAACACATAATCCTGGCTCAAAGCAACATGCAGCTTCAAAGAATAGGAAGACCAGCCGGCAGAAATAACTTTATGAACGCCTTAATTACAAGGTTTACAAAATCACTTTCACTCGAAGACACTAGTGGATCTGATTTGAATTGTATTTGAGTCACTAGTTACCAAAGATTCGGCAAATGTTACTGTAAAGTGTTTCGGCAAATGTTAAAGTGTTTCGGGAAATGTTAAAGTGTTTCAGCACTTGTAAATGTGTCTCTAGCTTTGTAAAAGTGTTTTGCATCTTGTTAATTTGTTTTTATTTATGTCAAATTGTTTTTTCTTTGGTAAAAGTGTTTTGCTAATGTAAATTTGTTTTATAAAATGTAAATGATTCTCAAGCTTTGTTAAAGTGTTTCACATTTTGTAATTGTCGATTGCACATCTCAGCCACCGTAGAGCACCATCTATGAAACGTCAAGCTACCCCACAGCACCCCCAAAAGAAAATCTGTGGCGCCGCCACTGTTTATATGCACTTTTTCAAGCTGCAAACTTTTTATTTGGAATCCAGGAAAATCCAGAAAATATATTCTCTTTTTTCATTTTCATTTGCAGGTGAGCTCTCTCAATCAAATGAGTGGCCTCTACGTAAGGGACAATGTGCAGCGACGCGGTCATTATGGGGAAAAGAACACAGACAGGCCGATCAGGAGCCCGACGCCAAGCGGAGGGATCTAGATCGGCATGATTCCATAGATAGATAATTCCAGCCCAAAACTGTACACCATGGCAAACAATGTGCTTTATGGCTCTTAATAAAAGCTCAGAAGCTAATCCTCCACTGTCTTGCTAACAAACCAAGAATAAATATGTAATGATCAACATAGGAACATTCCAGGCACAAAAAAACATACCAGAAATGCATCTTTTCCCCAAAACGTGTGCAGGTGAAGCAGGATACTTCTGTTAGGCCTTCGGATCTGTTACTGTGCACACTATTTAAACATGTTGAATACAAAACGAAATAGCTTGAAAAACACCAACCATCTCAGTTTCCACCATGAAATGTTGATCCTTTTACAGTCATTTGTGTTACATTCACAGTTTGCCGTTTGGTTTAAGGTATTTTTGAGAGTTTAGGACATATAGGCAATTTGGCAAGTAACGCTATGAATCGTCAAATGTTTACTAAGAACAGTGATTCTCATGATAAGGGTCTAAAATATCAGCTCTTATTATTGCTGCCACAATTCGACCACAACCCTAGACTGAGGTCGCAGATATGCTAGTTAGCTTAAAAGGAAACCCATTGACAAAATAAAAGTAAATGCTGTGAAAACATAGCATAGCCTATAGCCTGAAACCCGGACTGCCCTGGCCCAATACATTTAGAATAGGAATATGAATATGTGTAGTCCTGTTGATTCACTAGTTGGTCCTCTTTGTCCTTTCTTCTTTTTCAGAAAATGCTCACAATTTGTTTTAGTTTTTTTCCATTGGTGGTATTCGTTGTTCAGTTGCCAGTGCTTGTCTGTTAATTACATCTTTTGTTTCTACCCTTTATAAACAGCAGACATGAAAATACATTAGGTTTCTGAGCATTGAAATGATTGTGTATTTGTTTATTGTTGAACAGGATGCAAGCACCAGACAACAGTATACAACAAAAAGTTCTCACACAGTCTGTGTCTACTTGTATCTCACGTTATAAATCTCAAGTGTTTGTTATTCCTTAGAAAACTTTGTTAAGCTTTCTTTAGAATAGTTCCCAAAGATGTGCAGTAAAGAAAACACAAAACAAGCAAGACCAGCGATTGTAACACTCTCACAAAGAAGCAAACATCACGGACAGCTCGTAAAGGAAGAAGTGATTTTTCTCACAGAGTTTAGAGATCCCAATTTGTTTTCCGTCAAGGCTTCACACAGCAAAGAGCCAACAAGCTTCGGTACAACAGAAGCAAAATATAAAATTATACATCTGCTCTGCAGAGAAAATGAAATAATTCAGTGGTGAGTGATCATCAATAACACAGAGTACAGAGAGGAAGGCAGCTACAGCTGATCAAAGTGAGATGTCATGTAGGATGGGTCATGTCATGGAAAAAGCACACAAGAGGATAATCGATGAGAAACTGTACAGTTTTATACAGCTCCAACTGTTAGGCACCAAGCAGTAAGGCAACAGGACACAGGAGTTGTTTAAAGAAACTAGGTTTTCTTAAATGTACCCACAAATTAAAAATAAACATAATAAATCAAGAATCTCTAATAACTAGGAAGTAAACAGAAAATACCTCTAATACATATAAAAGCAACTTAATAGGTGTCACATGTCATTTTTTATTAATTAACCTGTTTGCTAGTGATTATACACCTTCAAGTGTCAAATGTATTGCTTTCATTCGTTTTTTAATCCAACAAATTGGGTATTGTTCTAAGAGAAGTACATTTCTTAGTTTTACTGAAGCACTTTGTTTAATAAACATATCTTCAGTTCAGTTCAGTAATAGTCAGTGCACGGCTTGCTCATTAACTAATACAACACAAATCAGATGGATATTTTTCCTTCAGCTCCCGCCTCCCCTTCATTCTCATATTCCTTCTGAGACCACTGTTAAAAATAATTTTGGTAGCAGATGGGAGCCGATACAAAACATCCACATGCATTAAAATGACATATGCAGAACCAGGCGAATCAGTTTATCAAATCCCTTTCTCCATACTTTTTAAGAAGCTGATTACAAAGACTTATCTGTGGCTATGTGGGTATGAAAAATTGATTTGTGGTTTGGGGCCTTTGCTTTCCTTGATTAACATTTGACTCAAACACAGTGCAGTGAGCTAGAAATCAAAAGTACAGACTGTAGCATGCATCAGACTTTCTATAATCAGTTGAAATGTGCATATTGAGTATTAGAGGAAGTGCTGTATTGAACTAGTGTCCCCCATCTTTCTTCTTAGCGCTCAGGAAGTGCCATCTGCATGTTGCCTTTGATTAAGGCTTGCCCCAGATCTGCTATCTAATGAGCTGAGAGCTCAATCAATAATTCACTCAAGTTTGAATAAAATCCAGGCTGATCAGATCCATTCATACAAGAATGTAATCAGGGTCTTTGAGCGGCTCACCATCAGCTCCATCCTGCTTCTTGGCTTCTTCCTCAAAGTTGAAGTTCTATTTGGCTTTTGCCTCTCAGTAATCACTCAGGTGTGGTATTTATCTGAGAGGATTCATAGATTTGGTGAAAGCACGATCAATTCACTTTGAAATGACTATATATATATAAGTATTCAGTTTGACAATATTTGCTCCTATGACATCTTTCATTGATTGAACTGTGTATCAGAAGCTTTCAAATGTAGTGACATAAAATACATTTGACTTCTTATTAGACATCATTTTCATAGACAGTATTTAGTGCATTTTCTGAAATGATTTAGTTTTCTGCCATTATGGAGTGAAGCAGTGATTAGGTCTTTTTTAGGCAGACCCGGAAGTTAGCATAGCAAGGGGTTACCTCAGCAAAATATAATGTAATTTTTCTATTTAACTTTGTATTATTGCAGCTAATAAGATCTGTGAACACACGTTTATGATAACTATATGTACACGTTCTGTTCAGCAAGATAATATCCAATGTTACCACATCACAGTGACATGACTTCCAGTCAAAACTGCTAAGCTAAAGGCATTCATAACGGTGTTTACTGACATATTATTTTTGTCGTTGAACACAAATAATGATAATCTTGTGCACTTTTATTAAAGGCATATATCATTTCAGGCATCTAACCAAAAAGACATTCAAAAAAACTGTTGACTTTGAGACAAGGGAACCAGTTTTTCTAAAATGCTAACTCAATATCAGGTTAAGGACTCCAAAATTGCTCCACAAAACAACATCCACCTAAGATATCCAAAAAGTTTGTTTTTAAATTGTTAAATGCTTGTAATATTGTCAAACTGGAATAATGTATTATATCAAGGGATATATTATATCCGACATATATTATTTCCAGATACAGCCAGCTACATTTTGCTTGTCTATTCAGATCAAGCACAAACTGGGTGGGTATCAGGGCCTCTTTTTAAAGTGACCCCTCGCTATAGATATAAAGAACATTGTCATGGACCTCATGAGAACTGTTAACACATTGAGCACAAACAGACATTTTTGATTTCACATAAAGGATTAAAGAAAATAATGTGTTCTTCCATCGCCCATACTCCTCCATAGAGAGAAACACAGTATCATCATGCCCACATCTGTTACCAGAGCACATGACAGAGATGATACATGAGAAAATATAATTGGTCTGTTCTTAAAGGGGACCTCTCATGCAAAATGCACTTTTTTATGTCTTTTATACATAAATATGTGTCCCCGGTGTGTCAGGGAACTCACACAGCGTCAGAAAATAAAACCCTCTCTCTTTTCCTCCGTACCCAAATCTTTTAAAAACGAGGGTACAACGAGCGGATACAGATTTGCTGCCGATATGACGTCAAATCGGCAGCAGACCCACAGAGAGTTGCTATCAGAAACAATGCCTGACGTGTTTTGGACGTAATCTCGTCTTTGTTTACATTAGCAAGCCTCGCTAACACTCAGAGCTAACCTGTACTGTAGAGCACGTGTTTAAAAAGCAGGAAATAAAAAAGAACTCACCTTGTGATAAGCATTGTGAGAAAAAGCATTTGAGCTCCATACTATTTCAGAAATAATCCTTGATGTGGTTTAGAACAGGATGGCATTTTATCACAGCAGAATTTAACTTTATCTCCGGTAGAATTCTGATCAGGCATTAGATCCGCCTCCTCTTTTATTTATTTTTTTTAAAGCTAAGGACCCAAAATCCTCGTTTCTCTAACAGGGCTGCAAAAGAGGGGTATGAGCAGTATGAGGCATGGCTACAAAGGGTGATCTGTTTGGTATTTTAAGCAAAAAACTTCACAGACATGTTTTGTATAGGTATGGCCCTACAATATATGTTTCCAATATAGCATAATACTGTAGGTCCACTTTCAAACAAAACTCTTTGCTAAGTACTAATTCAATTACAGTTAAAAACAGAGCTTCAGGCTCTTATGGAAACCCTAAAATCATCAAATCCACAACTCGAGGGAATGAAAAAAAACAACCAAAGCAGTAACATTGAAATAGATCTCAGTTCTACACATACGATGAGCAGTTATGTAACTGCTCTGTTTACTCTATACTCACAGGCCAAAGGCTGAAAGGCTCCCTTCCTCTTGTTGTGGCACATGTAATAAATAATTTGTGTGCGGTATGTTTATTATTTCTGCCAAGGAGGTTATGGTTTGTTTTCGTCCTGTATGCTTGTTTGTAGAATATCTCAAAGACTGCTCACATCCTTCATTGGAAAATCGTTACAAAGCCAAACGAAAAAACTGTTGAGTTTGTGGTGAGCAACGCCATCTGTGAAGTACTCTATGTTCCACTTCTTCTAAAGGTGTGAGGCAAAACTTTCTCCTGGTTCTAAACCGATAAGCAGATTGTCAGCTTTCTTTTTAACTTATTTTCAGCAGTCAACCAATGAAACAAAACTATTTTGATGAGAGAAAATTAGTTATTAACACTCATCAAATGCAAGTACTGTGCACATAATCATATTTCCAGACAGAATTTAGGTTTTCTCCGAAAACCAGTTGCCATTTTCATTATATTACAGGAAACTGTGTGTCCTCAGCAGAGCTATGTGTTTAAGGCCTCTGTCGCTCTGATTTCTTTGTGAATCTGGCATACCTCAAACAGATCTTCTGATTCAGAACCTCCAGCCAAGCCTCCTTACTGTATGTGATGGCAAATAACTTATTGAAAGTGTTGGGTCTCCGAGGTTCACATTGTTAAGAACATAGGCGTACTACTTAGAGTGAAGTTAAATCCAGTTGTGTTGCAGAAGTGCGTACAGAGATGTTCATGATACTAATGCTGTCTTAAATCGCATTCTTCTGTAAAGAGTCGAAACGCTGCACAATCACCATGGCTACACAACGGAAGTTTCATGACCATCGTTAATTGGGTTAATAGCTCCGGTAAACACAGCACTTTACAATGAGAAGTTATACATGCATTTTATACTATAGTAATGTACTACTTTACTGGTATTGAAAATAAGCCACCGTTAATTTAATTGGGCCACTTGGGCACTATGTAATGATTTAGTGGGAACGATTATTGCTAGCTAGCTAAGAGTGGAGATTGTGACCTCGTTGAGGGCACAGCAACGCTGTAAACTGGGTTTGGATATCCAATGAAAAACGCAAGTCCCACGCTCTGGTGGTTTTTGTCCTGATGCTGCGGTACCGTTACAGTTTGTTGCTGGGGTGATGGGGGGAAGTGTCCGAATTGAGACATAGCAAAACCGTTCCCTGAACTAATATTTGACGGAATTGAGCCAGGACTACTTCTTCATCTTCTTCTGTGTTTTTCTGCAGAGCATGTGTGATTGTCAGGAGACCCTTTTCAAAATAGCAGAACAAACAGAAAAGGAAGGGGTAGAGAGAGGGGAGATCGTCCATTAGTTCATCGATCACGGATGCAGTGGTTCTCTCTCTTGCACCTAAGAAAGTTAAAGTCTATGTGTGGGAAACACAGGATCATATTTGAGAGAGTATATCTGAACAAACTGAAATGTTGACTTTAATTAAATGTATGAGAAATGTGTTGACATAATACATTAAATTAAAGTCAGTGTTTCAGTGTATGTACCCTTATTGTGCATATTGATGTATTGGCATGTCTTGGTACTAGTTTAAACATGCTGTTTTTCTTTCGAACAAAAGCATAAGTACAGTTCACCGAAACATAACCGTAACATCTACCTCTTCCTCCACAGTTCCTCCTGATGACCCGGTGATCGTGGGGGCCCCGGTGATGAGTTTACGGGCCGGTGACCATTTCAACCTCACATGTCACGCAGACAACGCCAAACCTGCTGCGTCTATCATCTGGATCCGCAACGGGCTGGTCCTGAGTGGAGCCATGTACTCAAAGGTAACACCGGAGAGCTCTCTGCTGAGGGTTGGTACCTCAGCTATGAGCGATGTTATGATACCAGAACATTTTGAAATCAATACCAATGTAACTCAACAACAAAAACAAAACAATAAATCCCAGGTAAGGGCAGCTGTGGCCCAGGAGGTAGATGGTTGTTATCCAATCAGAAAGGTCGGTGGTTTGATCCCCAGCCCCTGCAGTCAACATGTTGATGTATCCTAGTGAAAGATACTTTACCCCAAATAGCTCCCGATGGCATGGCCACAGTGTGTGAGTGTGTGTGGATGTTAGGTGAGCCTGTTCACCTGTAGCAATGTGTTTGAATGGGTGAATGCTGACACATGTCGCGCTTTGAGGAGTTGTTAAGAATGGAAAATTGGCATAGAAATGCAGCCAATTTACTTCAACAGACATACAATAGCAATCTATTCAACATCTCCACAAACTGGAATGGCCTTCTGGGATGTGACGGTCCTTCAAAGACCGACAGTGACAAGGAGATAAACATGTTAAGAATTGTACATGACCTTAGATTGACTTTGTTTGCACTGTGTTTGATCCGGATTGTTGTGCCAGTTGCCAGTGGGGACTTTTCAAACACAATGTCATTCTTTCCACACCTGCTTAACTTTAAACTATTGTCTGTTATTGTTGGTCCTGTGTGTGTCTTCCAGTATGACACCTTGGACCACAAAAAGTCACAAGGGTAAAGAACTTGCTAATTTTGGGGTTTTCAAAAAAAAGTGTACCCCTTGGTTCCTCATACTTTCATCAAAAAGTCAGATCTTCAACTTATGGTACTCCTTAGTGTAGTTTACCTGTGGGATCGATGAGTCATCAAATATTAACTCAGCATACCTGCTACATACTGGTATTTTTGCTCTAAACAGATAAAATATTAATGACCATGACTCCTTTTTGGTCCTTTTTGGGCTCTGTGTTTATTTTACTTTTTATTCCGTTTCTTTTGCGTTTTTTATATATATCTCTATAATTCACGTTGGACATTTTCTACCTTATATTTCAGCTGGATAAATGAGTCCTCTGACGTGGATTTAAAAGTTCTTCAACTACTTTAAACCCATAGACTCCTAAACACATCAGACTGACAGTTATCGCTCCATATTCAGATTTCTTAAGAAAAAGCTACCTCTGGTTGGCGGGGCCCAACGTTGTTTCCTCATGGTTTATCCTTGAAGCACATTGCTTTAGGATTCAGGATTAGGGCCACATGTGAAAATCGCCCAACAAAATTTGCCGGTGGCCCTAATCCTCTCTCGTGCAATGCAAACACTGTTGTGTAACAATATTTTACTATGAGACCATGTATGAGTGAAGACTCAACATCAGGAGGATACGTCCCCAGCTGACCCAGAAAGCAACGCAGGTTCTGGTCCAGGCTCTAGTCATCTCACGCCTAGACTACTGCAACTCCCTCCTGGCTGGTCTACCTGCATGTACCATCCGACCTCTGCAGCTCATCCAGAATGCAGCGGCTCGTCTGGTTTTCAACCTTCCTAAATTTTCCCACACCACTCCGCTCCTCCGCTCCCTTCACTGGCTTCCGGTAACTGCTAGAATCCACTTCAAGACAATGGTACTTGCGTACCATGCTGCGAATGGATCTGGCCCTTCCTACATCCAGGACATGGTTAAACCGTACACCCCAGCATGTGCACTCCGCTCTGCATCAACCAAACGGCTCGCTGCACCCTCACTGCGAAGGGGACCCAAGTTCCCATCAGCAAAAACACGTGGGTTTGCTATCCTGGCTCCTAAATGGTGGAATGAGCTCCCCATTGACATCAGGACAGCAGATAGCTTACACACCTTCCGGCGCAGACTGAAAACTCATCTCTTTCGACTCCACTTCGAGCGATAGAACTATTAACAAAGCACTTATATACTAATAAAGGGCTGGCTTATCTAAAGCCAGTTGAGTAGCACTTGAAATGTTTTTGCTCTATGAAACCTGATGTACGTATATGATTCTGTTTTCTTCAAGTTTGTATTTTGTTGGTCGAACGCACTTATTGTAAGTCACTTTGGATAAAAGCGTCAGCTAAATGCAATGTCATGTAATGTAATGTAAGACAAATAAGAATTATTCCTACATCGTGCCGGTTTGAAATAATTATTCACCAAACCAATTCCTTTTTGTTTTGTTTTCTATTATAGTCAAACCATAAAGGCCATATCGCCATATCACCTTTTCACATTCTTTAGGGATAATTAGATCTTCAGGACTTTAAAAATGTTTGAGTTTTAACTGCATAATGCAAAATTGCAAATATTCCTCAGAGAAAATAAAGTGCCGAAATGTTGTCCCTTGGCATTCCTGCAGCAGTACATATGGGCTTTTACCTACTTCTAGACATGCAAATGTTATTATGAACCCAGCCGTATCAGTAAATACTGCACATTGCAAATTCAATACGGGGATTTATTTTTGTCTTTGATGATCTATGTATATCTATAATAAATATGTGCATTCATCTATTTACCTTACTTGACATGTTCTCCCACAAGGCCACAGGTATTCAAAGCTAATAAAGAAAGACCCGAGGAGACTCAATTCTGAGTGAATATATATATATATATATATCTTTCAACTTTGCAAACATTTATTTTCACATAATTCAGCTTATTTTAAAAAGCCTACGGCAAAACAAATGAACAACAAAGAGTGTTCCCCCCGATCATTGTGGGTAGACAAGACAACTTTCAGGGGGGAATGTCACATTTATTTGTTTCCTCTCTGCCATTGTTGTCTGTAGTTAAACACATAAAATGCTTCTTTACTTTAACAATACATTTTTTTAAGACAACTTTGCATCAAACACTCTTCCCCCGGCTTGTTCCTCATCCCTTTTTCAAATGCACAATTTTTTACTACTTCTGTTCAGATGACGTCAAATCCAACGGGATGCCATAAATAAACTACACAGAATCACACTACACACCTACGCAATGATTACATTCAGGCAGACTGTAGAATACAACCTCTTTGGACTAATTATATACTTATTGAAAACAAGCTACAACATTTAATACCTTGGAAAATGTTGTTTAATACTTTTTAATACTTTTGAATAGCCTTAATTTTCGCTAAATTGATTGATCAACTTTTTTTTTCTTTTTTTTTTTAAAATATTTGTATTCACATGGGAACATTTTTTAAAAGTGCATTACAGCAATTAAGGCATTTTCATTTTTCCCCCCCAAAAGAACCCTTTCTCACTTTCCCTTAACCCCGCCCCATCCCAACCACCCCTCTCCCGGAGCACTGAGGCAACAGTACATCATTACAATACAAAATGATAGATACAATAATATTAGGGCTGTCAAGTTAACGCGTTAATAACTAATTATTTTAACGCGATTAACGCATGTGCATTTTTTGTCCTCGGCCACCCCGTAGTTTCAGAGCGCATCGAGTTTAAAATACCATCTACAAGCTGATGCTGACAGCCCCGCTCCTGCCGCCCGCTTGCTGCAGACCACACTTCCACGCTCACCGGCAGGCACCGACTGGCTATCGGGAGGACCGGGAGAGACCTTACGTGTATTGTTGTTGTTAGCATCTGGTGCTAGCTAGCTGCGCTAACGGATAAAAGGAGCTGTTTCAATGAAAACAGAGGAGTGAAATTTCGCCGACAACTGCGCCGAGCACTTGACTTTATGCAGGAAGCCAGACAGTGGGACATTGTACGAAAAGTCAGCACACTCAGCTCGGATAGTGCGCAACATGATCGCAGCGTCCAGGCAGCTCCCGTTCGAGCATATGTCTAGAGTTGCACATAGCTCCAACGATCCATCACACACACACACACACACACACACACACACACACACACACACACACACACACACACACACACACACACACACACACACACACACACACACACACACACACACACACACACACACACACACACACACACACACACACACACACACACACACACACACACACACACACACACACACACACACACACACACACACACTTTGTATTGTATTATTGTATGAGAGGTTCCAGGGGGGTATACTACGAAGCAGGATTTTCGCTTAGCCGGCTAACTTCAGGGAAAACTCTGGGTTTCCAGTCCTACGAAGCTGGTTCTCTTTTTAGCAGGCTAGATCTCCATGGTAACTTATGCTGTGCGGCTAACCTGGTCGGGACCAGGTTAGGTTGCAGGCTAAGAGATCAACTCAGTGAAAGCACTGCCTGCTGACCAATCAGAGCTCAGTGTGCGGAGTTTAAAGCGATCAAGTCATATTACAGGAGAAAGGAAATACAGAAAAGCTGCCCGTTGCAGGAAAGACGACCGGCAAAAATCACCGACTATGTGAACGTGAACATTAATAGAATATCACCTCCCATCTTCAGAGCAATCTGACTATTATAACATTAGCGTTAAGAAAGCTTACTTAAATATCTGCCACAACATAAGTAACCGGATCAGAGTAACATTAAGTACAGTTCATAATGTATCATATATTTTCTTATCTGAGTCAGCTGAGCCGTATCGGGCCGTGCAACTCTCACAGTGTCACATACTGTATGCAGAAGTATTATTTTAAGCAACACATTAAGTTGACGAAACACTTGAGACAAATGTAATTAAAGTCAGATCCACTAGTGTCTTAGACAGTGATATCATAAACCTGTTAATGTACGCATTCAAACACTTGTTCTGTTACCAGCTGTATTCACCTTGCAGGTGCAGCTCTGTGGCTTTTATCCTGGATAAAGTTTTTAAGTCATGGATGTTTAAAGTTTAACGTCTTCATAATTGTCTAATTATATAGTTGACTTTTCATTCAGGAAGTATGACGCTGCGCTGTCAGTATGCTTGTCCATGTTTGTGATTGGTCGAATGCTCCAAATACATGTACCACCCCTTTAATGTGAACGCGCACCTAACTAGATAGGACATGGCTGGCTTGAGCGATCCACTTGATAACCCGCGTCGTAGGACTGTTTAGCGAGAGCGCGTATGTTTTGGATTAGGCCAACCGGCTAACTCAAACATATCCAGGTTAGGTTGAACCAGCTTCGTAGTACAGGCCTCAGGTTGAATTGAGGCGAATATTTGTAATGTTCAGAGGTTGTTGTGTTTAATATTCATGAGAATAATGATAATAAACATTTGCATAAAGCATATTTGTCCACTCATATGTTGATAAGAGTATTAAAAACTTGAAAAATATTCCTCTAAGGTACATTTAGAACAGATAAAAAATGTGCGATTAATTTGCGATTAATCGCGATTAACTATGGACAATCATGCGATTAAATATTTTAATCGACTGACAGCCCTAAATAATATACATGCACATACCTGCATACATACATACATGTACACATACTAACACATATCCAGGGATGTCACACGGGATGCATGTGTGGCGGACAGGGGAGTAATCATATCGGAATTATAGACAGATAAAAAAGTGCCAATTACAACAGGGTTAGATGTGAATTGTGAGGGGGAAAGGGGCAGAGTGCTACATGCGATGGCTTGAAGTGACGTAGATCGACATGAATTGGCCTCCACAAGACACCAGTCACTCTGGGGTGAAGTGAACCAGAGCATGATCTTGTGTGTGTTTGTGGCCCATTAGTAACCCATAAGGTTAGGTAAACCAAGCCCACCCAGGAACCTGTCCCTCTGCAGTAATGGTCTACTAGCTCTTGCATGTTTACCAGCCCAAATAAATGAGGAAATAATATTATCAATAGCAGTGAAAAAAGATTTAGGCAAAAAAATAGGTAGGCATTGGAAGATGTATAGATATCTGGGCAGTACATTCATTGTTATCGTCTGAACTCTTCCTGCTAAAGAGAGTGCCAGATGGCCCCACCTTTGCAGGTCAGATTTGACTGTTGCCGTCAGGACAGTAAGATGTTGTTCCCGTAGCGCACTAAAACACTACGTGATTGCAATGCCCAGATATTTAAACCCTGAGTTGGATATTCTAAAAGGCAATGACAATGGAGGTAATTCTGTAGCCAATTGGTTGATAGGGAAACATTCACTCTTTTGGATGTTTAATTTGTATCCTGAAAATGAACCAAAAGTGGTCAAAAGTGAGAGTATGTGTGTATTACTAGCTATAGGATTGGGCACATACAGTTCGTACATACAGAGGAGTGAGGAGAAGAGTACATAAGTCTAACCCAGGAGATGAGGCCTGGACCAAAGCCCAGCTGTTGAAGGACAGAAAACAGATAGGCCCACTCAACCCTATCGAAGGCCTTCTCAGCATCAAGAGATATGACAACTCCGGTTCAGCAGGAGAAGGCGGGCTGTGGATGACGCTGAGAAGCCTTCGGACATTTGTGAAGGAGTGCCTCCCTCTTATGAATCCTGTCTGATCTTCCGAAATGATGGAGGGTATAATAGATTCCAACCGGCGAGCAAAAATCTTCGCAAGTATTTTCACATCTACAGACAGGAGCGAGATTGGGCGATATGATGCACAGCTCAACAGGTCCTTGCCCTTCTTAAAGATCAGAGAGATAGAGGCTTGCATAAGGGTGGGCGGCAGTGAGCCTTGGTCGTACGACTAATTAAACATATCTAATAATAATGGGGACAGTTGATTTGAGAATTGTTTGTAGAATTCTACCGGGTATCCGTCAGGTCCCGGTGATTTGCCACTATTCATGGACTGTATTGCCTCTTTAATCTCAGCAAGCTGCAGGTTGGCATCTAGTGTCTGTTGGTCGTTAGTCGAAATCTTGGGCATATCTAATTTATCCAAAAATGTATGTAGCTGATCTTCGTTATCAGGGGATTCAGACGTGCAGAGACGAGAGTAGTAGGTTTTAAAGATGTTATTAATCTCTCCCGGGTCAGAAGTGAGAGAGCCCAACCCGTCCCGAATCTGGGTGATTTGGTTCGAGGCCACCCTAGCCTTTAGTTGGTGGGCCAGGAGACGGCCAGCTTTATCACCATGTTCATATATAGACCCTCGTGAATGTAGAAGGAGTCGTTCAGCCTCTCTTGTTAGGTGAAGGTCAAGTTCTGTTTGGAGCCCCATCCGTTCTTTAAATAGATCAGGTGATTGAGTGGAAAATAGTTGGTTGTCTAGATTAATGATAGATTCTTCCAGTTCTCTTTGGCGTGCTCTACGAAGTTTATTAACATGAGACGTATACGAGATGATCTTACCCCTAAGAAAAGCTTTAAGGGTTTCCCAGAGTAGGGACGCAGAGGTCTCTTCATTTTGGTTGGTCTCACAGAAGAATGCAATTGATTCCGAAATACACTCACAAAAGGCTGCATCAGAAAGTAAAAGAGGGTCAAGACGCCAGAATCTAACTTCCTTAGGCTTATGATCAAAGTGAAGGTCCAGGATCACAGTTGAATGATCTGATACAGTTATCGGTGAGTACTGAACGGAGACAATCGACGAAATAAATGTTTTATCCACAATGAAATAATCTATGCAAGAGTATGAACGATGTGCGTGGGAAAAGAAAGAATATTGCCTAACCGAGGGGTGTAAAAATCTCCACGTAGCCATAGTGGTCCATAAAAGCAGAGAGAGTCTGTGCCATTTTAGAGGGAGCCACAGTTATGGAACTAGATATGTCTAGTGTTGGGTCTATAACACAATTCATATCTCCTCCCAGTATCAATAGATGGGAATTGAAATCGGGATGGTGGAGAATAGCGATTTCACAAAATTATGATCATCCCAATTGGGAGCATACACAGAAAGATGACCGGCTTCTGATAGAGTGTGCCAGAAATGATGACATAACGTCCATTTGGATCTAAAATTGTATTAGTAGGGGTGAAATTTACTTTTTTCCGAATTAAAATGTCTGTGCCCCTTGTCTTTAGGTTAAATTGTGAATGAAACATTTGTCCAATCCACGGCCTATTCAGCTTTCGCTGATCAGAGTTACAGAGATGTGTCTCTTGTATAAACATTATATCCACATTCAGGTTTTTAAGATGTGTCATAATCTCTGTGCGTTTCACCGAAGCATTCAACCCACCAGTGTTCAAAGAGAGTATCCTGACCGCCTGTCCACCACCAGTCCATGTACCAGTTACATTAGCCATGACACCGCGTACAGCATTGAAAGTGTCAGATCAGCCCTAGAACATCCACAATTAAAAATGGAGAGAACAGTGTACATAAAGATGACAAAACAGAATGTAAATGAAACAGGTGCCTCAAACAAATGGAAACCTATAGCCCCATCAAGATAAATGCCCCACCCTCTCCCGCCCTCTCCCTCCCATCCTCTACTCCCTCCCACCTCCTCCCATGCCCTAGCCCCCCTCCCTCCCCACCCCTTAGCTCCATCTGCCAATGAAATTGGCAATAACTTCCCTACCTGAATTATCTCTCCTTCTTCAAGGTGTCTCAGTACCCACATCATGCAGATACAACCTCCTTAATAAGTGTAACAATTGTGAACAGCAAATGTTAACAAGAACATTGCAAAAGTGCAAGAACATCCCGGGTATACAGTAGAGTGTAAATACAAAAATGAAAACAATTAAATTAAATTAAAATAGATGTAAACATGTCACATTGTGTGCTGTCTTGGCCGAGTAACATTAGTTATAAAATAAATTACGTCCCAACAGAACGACGGATGTAAAGTGCCCAGAAACAATTGTGAACAGCATGAGTTAACAAGGACATTCGAAAAAGTGCAAAAAACAAAAAACACCCCGGGTATATAGTGTAAATATAAAAATGTAATCATACAAAAAATAAATGTAAACAACATCGCATTGTGCGCTGTCATGGCTAGGTAACGTTAGATTATACAATCAATTGTGTCCCAACATGACGGTTGTAACGTACCCAGTCCACCATCAATGCAGCGCTAGCGTGGTTTAGCCTGGCCTAGCCCAGCCACCACTAGCCTAGCACAACATCAGTGGTTAGTTAGCCGGCTCGCGTTCATAGCCAGCTGCAAAGGCTACAGCCTCCAGGGGCGAGGGGAACCTTTTCTTAGCCCCGCTTCCAAGTGTGATCTGCAGGCGAGCAGGGAATAGAAGAGCCGGTCTGAGGCCTAGGTTTTACAGCTTTGACATGATGTCCCGGTATTCGCCCGCTGTTCGAGGACCTCCTGTGTGAAGTCTTCGTAGATCTGCACTGGTGTCCCACGGTAGCGGAGATCCCCTCGTCTCTTGCGGGACTCCCAGATAATCAGGTCCTTGACTTGGTAGCGATGCAGCCGCATTATCACAGGTCGCGGTCTCGCCCCTGGCTGCGGCCTAGCAGCCGGCGCTCTGTGTGCTCGAGAGGGGATTGGAGAGTTTCATTGAGTTTTCATTTCTGCGGCTCCGACCTTCCAGATCTGCGGTCTTTGCAGCTAGCTTAGCATTGCTATCTGCTAATACCGCACACTTCTCCTCGAGCATACGGAGTCGCTGATCTTGCAGATTGACATTGGTCTCAAGAGAGTCTGATATTCTGAACAAATCTGTGCTGTTGTATTTGCTGTAAAGTGTGTCTACTGTAGCCTATTTTTATTATATGTACAGCACTTTGGCTCGACCAAAAATCGTTTATAAATGTGCTATATAAATAAAACTTGAATTGATTTGATAGTCAATGTGTTCCCCATGTTCTGCTACTGTGGTCTGCGTTTGGTTCAGCTTCGCCTCCAGTACGGCAAAGGCAGCTGAAATGCTAGCTCTGTGCTCCCTCTGTGCTCGCTCTGAGCTAGCTCTGTGCTATTCAAGCAGGCTAATTATGCTAGCCATGTCCGGGCCAGCAACTTCATTAGCAGTTGAGACAGCAGTTTCGGTCTTTTTTGCCTGTTTCGTCTCCGTTTTCAACGCAGGTTTCGGCATCACATCAGCTTGTTCTAATTTATAGTCCAATTTATGTAAACACAATACGGGTTTAACTCAAATTCGGTGGTTTTAAATGAAAGTTAGAAAGTAAAGTCGTGGGAGAACGAGACAACGCAGCCCTCACATGTTGTCAACCGGAAGTCGATTAATCAACTGTTAATACTTTTTAAGACCCCGCGGACACTGATATAAATGTCAGGACCAATGTTCAACAAGCCAGTTATCAATGAAAAAAGAGCAACTTGACTCACAACCTTGATTGAATCTTGACTAATCTTGATTGATCTGCAAAGAAAAAACAGTCCGTTCCACTCCGTACGGCTGGACTACTGCGACAGCAACGTGACTTAAAATGAACGGCAGCACTGATCAAGGTTTTCTGTATCTGTCCAATTCTGTTAACATATTTATTTCCATTAACCAGTCTTTAAACACTGCCTGAGCCCATACCGTGTTCCTGTTGGTGTTTACTTCCTGTCTGGCACCATTCCAAACCACACCCTACACACTACCCCTCCGTTTGCGCATTTGTTTCTTCTCTTGCTCTGTTTTCTTGTTCTCTTTTCTTTTTTTCTTTCCTGGGGACAGTTTAGCCATCATGAATACAGTTGTGTACTCTCCACAAATATAAAAATAGATGTTAAAAGTATTCTACTGTGTCTTCTGATGTATTTGTACTTCTTTCTGCATATTAATTTGACTGCACATAGTCACTGGTCCTTAACAACGGTTTGTTAACCATAGCAACGGCTTGCTAGTGAAAAAGAGAAGATCTCAAAATGTTCGAAATTGACACAATCGTGTATTTACATAAGCCATGTCATAAAGACTAATATGTTCATATCATATGTCATATTATCATTACAAGGACATTGTTTCTAAATGTACCAGCAGTTGAATCAATGCAACTCTGGGACCAAGCAGGCTTCATTAGACTTCATAAAAACCGTTAATGCCCTAAAATATTGGTAACCTCTGGATGAGAACAGGAAGATGAGGAGCAGCCAACATGGAAGTGCTTTTGATTCTGAGATTACAATTTGGCAATGAGGGTTTCAGTCATCATCATTATCCCTCTGCAGTCATTTTACTATTCCATCAAACACCTTGTTACATCAATTTAATGCCAGCTGAGATTCTTTTTTTTATTTGATCCGCAGGGCATGAGTGAACCTTCCTGTCATGCTTTAAACATGAGAAAAAAATAGAAAATGTCCCAATGCCATTAATTATTGACGTTTCTTCTGGCAGTTTGTTCAGCGTACGGATGGAGACAGGAAGAGTGAGAAGTCCTTTTAAAGGCGTATTCCCCTGATGTAGATCTTAGTGCGGCTCAGCTTGGTAGCTGTGGCAGGCCAGTAGCCCTTGATTCATTATAGAAACTCATAAATTAGACAGAGCCGAGTCACTTAAACATGTTTATTAAAGGCACACGGCTTCTCACATCAATAATATATAGATACATGCCATATTACATTACTCCATACGAAAGTGTGCACTTACATTTTCCAATTCATCCAGAGAGGGGAGCTTGAGTGTTGGTTATTTGTGCCTTGGAGTGTGTTATGTGACATGATGTTTGCATGTACGTATGCACAGGGGTGTAACTTTGGTTTGAGAAGTGGGGGGGACACAAAACAGGGGGTTTGGGGGCTCTCCGCAATAAAACATTTCTCGACATGAATCCCATTTCCTGCATTTCTACAAACATTTAGGGACTATGGTGTTAAAAAATACAGGCAAAAATGTAGTTGGCCATAAAGATAAATTCTGCCAGAAAGAAAAATACTAAAATATGTATAAGGAAAAGCTGTCTTACTTTCTTAATTGTTTAATATAGGGGCCGATAGCCAACACTGGAGATAATCATTTCATAAAGTCAAACATTTTCAGAATTAATGTTTGTGTGATTCAAATTCAAATAATGTGAGATTCAATTTTCACTTTGTTTTTTCTTCTTCTTTTATTTATGGTCATATAACAAATGATTCAAAATATGACCAGACGAACCAACAACAGGTACAAAGAAATAGAAAAATGTAATATAATGGCTTAGGTCGAAGATTTAAGACAAACTTTTAATATAAAGAAAATATTTTATCGTCCTCAATCTATCCCTTCAATCCCATCTCTCCATGTATCCTTTACTGTCCTCTCTGCTCTTCTCAGCTAAAAGAACCAAACACATGCTTCCTGTACTCATTCGCAAGGATAAACTCCTGGCAAATATTTTCCCTGCTGACTTTATCCAGAAATTCCTTGTGAATGTGAGAGACTGCTACATTGTTAATGCAAATTTGCATCGTTGTACTTCTCAGCCAGGTCTTCAACCTCCTCAGAGCACTGAAGCTCCTCTCTGCGTTGTTGCCAATAATGCGTTTTGGTGGACGGCGGATGTGTGGCTTGCTTATGGGCTCAATATTAGCATGCGGATCTTCTCTGTCGCTTGGCTGTAAATCTCCTGGAACTTCTCCTTCGTTCTCTTTGCCCTCAGGCTGGTCCTAACACAATCTACTGCAGATAGCATACCAGACACGGTTTCTGTCTGCTTCTGCAGTGTGCAATTAAGGCACTCCAACTCCTGAATTACTTCAGTGGCTAGCATGAGTCCTAACCAGTGCTTGAATTGGGCCGGTACTCACCGGTACGCAGTACCGGCACTTCTGATTTTTACCCATGTGGTACCGGCACTTCTTACTGAGTACCGGCAAGGTGCCGGTACTCAGTAAAATGCCGGTACTCAGCCGCCGGCGGCACGTAATGACGGCCCGGACTGGCCATCGGGAGCACCGGGAGGTTTCCCGATGGCCTGGCCTGTTAACTGGCCTGCTGGCCTGAGGATTTTTTGTTATACGTATGTATTGTGAACGCAACGCTGCGCAAATGTGGGTCTGACTCACAGAGAGTGACTGGCTGTCTACATGATGTGGCCTGCCGGCATGGCCACTTTCATACAGATCATACTAATGCCCTCGATTGGTCTCTGTGTGTCATTCAAGCTCGGGAGGGTGTGTGTTATGGCGCGTTTCCACTGCAGCGGGTAGCTCGCTTTAAGCGTGCCGAGCCGTGCGGGGCCCGTTTTTGGTTGCGTTTCCACTTGGCCTAGTTTTGGCCCGGGGCTACTTTTTCACCTTTTTTCTGGCCCGACTAAATCGTGGTTCTAGGGCCAGGAACAACCAGGCTGAGTCGGGCTGAGTATGCTAAACTAGAGAGAGAATCGCTGGCAAGGGGGCTACAACTACAACAAGATGAACATATTTGACCGTGATTTAATTGTAATACACGTTTCAAAATGATGCCGAAGTAACAACATACTGATACCGGTTAGTAAAAACCATGAATTAATGCTTTGACAAGTCTGCAGACAGATGGCAGGCGAAAAACCCTTTTAAAATGCTTGTTTTCTAAATGGAGCTTGGCTAAGCTAACGTTATATATGCTCCGACCGTCCACACTCACAACAACGGCCTATACAGACATTAATAAACCAGCGACTGTATTCGCCATGACACAGGCAGTCTGTGGTTTGTACTTGTTTAACTTTTGTCTAGTTTCTGAACAGATAGGAAGAGCTGTGAGCTCTGAGTGCTAAGAGCTAACGGCTGTGTTGTTTTTCTGGGGCTCTCATTGAAGATGACGTCACGGCTCCGCCTACACTGCGTTACTATAGTAACTACCCCAGTTCCTAAACTGTAATGGAAGCGCAGCATTAAAGTGAGCCGGGCCTAATAAGGCCTAACCAAACCGAGCGAGGCCTGCAGTGGAAACGCGCCATTAGTGTATGTGTGGCGCGAGCGAGTTAGCGCGCGCACCGGTTACGTGTATTGTTGTTAGCATCTGGTGCTAGCTAGCTTCGCTAACGGATATAAGGAGCTGTTTTAACAACAAGGTGGAGGGAGAGTCCTCTGCTGTCAGACTGAGAGGCTGATAACTACAGCTCAGGTGAGGTAAATTACTCTCTGAGTGTTTAGATAGTTAACTTAGTCTAAGTTATCTCAGTGGGTCTCAAACGGTTTGGTCACCATTTATGTAAACACATATTTCCATTTGAAGGGGGAGTGATTAGTAAAATATGCATAAATAATAAAAATAAAATGTTAACTAGGTGAAAAAAGGTAAGATAAACTTGTTGAGAGCTAAAACTAGTCTTTGATGCTGCCTCAAAGAGGAGCAGGGGGAGAGGAGGGAGACAGGTGAGGCTGGTTCAGGAGCTCAGACACACTCACAACTATAAATGAACCAAAAACAAATAAATAAACAAGTTTCAATGTTTTTTCATATTGGATATGGTATGTTATTGGTTATGGCCATGTACTTATGATTTTATGATTATTTAAATGTATACAGTTCTGTTTCATATGGGTGTAGTCTCTTTATTTCCCCTCAAAATGCACCAGATTGATGCATTTAAGTCCAACATTTAAAAACAAATCATACCGGGGGAGCATGCCCCCGGACCCCCCTATAGGATTTGAGATCCACCCCCACTTAAAATATGTTCACATGGACAGGTTCCTAAATAGATTTGCAATTTTTCATCTCCATATGTTTATTTTTGGGTAGTAGATTTAAACTAGAGAGCTATCACTATGGGCAGCAACGCTGTAAATATTGACAAATAAATCCAGCAAAATGGCACAAAAAACTGGTAGTGGCCTGGCTAGGTGTATAATTCCCAGCCTGATTTATTGTCCCAGTCCGGCCCTGACGCATGACAACAAATATGCCCAGCGTACCTACTGTATGCAGCTACAGCGATAGACTAGAGCAGAAAAGACATCACATAACGTTAGCATTTCGAAAATGTTAGCGTGGCTTAATAATAGTGCGAAAAGATAGCGGTTGTCGCCGGACAAGGATTCCCTCTCTCCTTTCCTGCTGAAAGATGGTGAGTGTACTCAGGGACGAGGAGTCATTTAACCAGCCGCCAGTAGGTCAGGCTTTACTTCATTTTATATCCATAAAGACAAAGAAAATCTGTTTACAGTTGTTTCATTATGGATGTTAAGAGGTATCCATATATCTCTTCATTTTGCTCTCAAAGTGCACCAGATTGATGCATCTAACTTCAATATTTAAAAAAAAGATCTTCCCGGGGGAGCATGCCCCCAGGCCCCCCCTAGAGGGTGTCAGGTCCACTCCCCACTTATAAAAATAGCACTTTACCACTGTACCCCCTCTAATCTCAGATGCACCCTGAGTCATTTTGTTTAAGTACAGTGAGCCTTTCTAAAATATACAGTAAAGAGACAAACCCACCAGCATTATAGGATATACTATGACTTTGAGCCAAATACTTGTTTTTGGGCTGTATAAATAAATTGACTTGAAACTGTTGCTGATTTAGAGTACTGGCACCTTTTTTATTCCAATTCAAGCACTGGTCCTAACCATAGACTGTATATATAAATGGACGTAGTGTCCATGACGTCACCCATAGAATTCTGCAAAGTTGACGTGAAGCCCTTAGTAGGCGGAGTCGGCCACTAACGGCTCGACTGTGACGTCAGAGTCTAATCCCGCCTGCTCCAAATAAGGGCAAAGAGGCGGAGCCGAGGCGGGACCTGCTGCCTCCGAACTGGAAGTAAACAGAGCTAGCTCAGGCTAAGAAGCTAAGCTAACATGAAATACATTCATACCAAGTTACTGCTAACAGTGTAGTTCCCCTATATAAACGTTACATTCATAATCAAATGAGACAGTCTGCAAGAGAATTAGCTATATTTTGTTATTCTTAATGCTTGTCATTCACACGTTAAGAAAAGACGGACTCCACCGCCCGGCCCTAACGGAGCCGCAGTGGGCTAGCTCCCGGACGCCGGCTGGAGCTAGCCCCCTGCGGCTCCGTTAGCTCCGGCGGCCACCACTGGGATAATTGGGTCCCCTATTAACATTTGCTCCCGTTTATCATTATGGGCGTCATAGCCATAGACTATAAAAGTCTTACCCAAGGCTGAATCATAAACTAAAATGTATATGTATGTATAAAGGGTTACGTCCTTAGCTGGCTAATAAGTAACAAGCTAAGCTACCAAGCACACAAACACCTGAGAACGGGGTTAACATGTATAATATTATCATTTTAGACTTCTTGTTAGTACATTCAAGCGCACAGCACGACATTTTAATTGTCTGGTATTTGTAACAATATTCCCACCACCACGAACACAGCTAAAGGGTCAAGTACAGTAACTACAACTAACTAACGTTGTAGCCTCTATGGTTGTAGCCTAGCAGAGTGGACAAGTTGCTGTTAGCTGACAGTGACGGAGCGTCCACACTACAGCTTCAAAAAAAGCTTGGAGCTGGGCGTGTCTGAAGCTTGGGGGTTTTATTCGAGCAACGCGACCAACAACCAATCACATGAATCTCCCGCCCCCGACATACAAAGCAAAAAACCCCGGGGATTTATGCGAGTAATATATATAAACTCCCCAAACAGGCGAAAACCTACCAGTTTCATCCACTGTCTCTGCCACCTCCCTCCATGACTGGTTCTTCCGGTTTGTATCCCGGTAGGTGAAGAGGGTCTGGTCATACAAAACCGGGTGATTCGCTACGGCGATAAATAGTTTCTCCTCCATCTTTTTTTGAAATATAGAAATCAACGGCGGGATATCTCTCCCAGCTTAGACGCGGTTTGATTGGCTAGCGCTTGAGCTGTCAGATTTTCAGAAACGGGATTTGATTGGCTGGCGCTGGCTACTCCGGCGTCTCCGGCGTCAGAAGTTGAACATTGTTCAACTTCAGACGCCGGAGACGGACCGCTATGCTACCCACAATTCAGTTCGGCGAAAAGCGAGGCAACGTGACGTCACCCCATTCAAAGTGAATGGGCAGACGCGTTGGAAACTGTTTTTGAAGCTGTCGACGCTGTAGTGTGGACGCAGCGTGAGGCATGTACGTGTCTATCAAAGTGACCACGCCCTAATTTATGCAAAAGCTTTAAGGCTTAATATTAATTAAACAGATGAGTTGAGAAAAAATGCACCCCCCTAATCCATATTCATGAAGGGGGATCTAACTATACAGAGAATATGTTTTTTTTAACCACGATGTAAACATGTTTATTTCTGCTATGAAGTTGGGCATTTTAACATGGGGGTCTATGGAAATTGCTCCCTTCTGCAGACTGCTCCTACTGGCCACTAGATGAACTGCAGTTTGAGACACTTCCGTATTAGCGTCCCGGCTCTTCCCCAGAGTTTGCCGCTTGGTCCTAACACTGTCGTAACTTTTCCGAATCTCTCCAGCAACCCTCTTGCAGTCACACCAGTGTTTGAGGCATCTGTTGTCCTCTAAGCTCAGTAGCACTGACTCGTACTGACGTAGCACATACCAGATTGCTGGAGTCCTGGTGGTCCATCTTGTTTGACACAAGGGCCGCAGATTGCTAACTGTCCCTGATGCTGCTGTTGCACTGTTCACACATTTTGTTTTGTATTCGCCAGACAATTTGTACAGACATCCAAGCTTGTGGAGCCAATCCAGAGCATCAGATGTTAGGGAAGAAGCCTTACAAGCAGCCTGGGTGACAAGATTTACACAGTGGGCACCACAGTGTACATACAAAGCCAGTGGCTGCATCTCCCTTATCCTGCCTGTCCTCCCTTTCTGTCGCCTGACATGTTTGCTGCCCCATCATATGGTTGTCCACGCAGACCAGACAGCGGAAGATTCAAGCACAGCAACACATCTGTGGCAACTTTTGCTATGTTTTCCCCAGTTGTGCTTGAGACCTCGTAAAAACCCAAGAAGGCCTCTGGGGGACCAAATCATGGTCTACATACCTCACACAAATGGCTTCCTGTTCAGTCCCTTCTATGTCCTGTGTTCCATCAATAATAATGGAATACTGAAGGAGAGGCAGCTTGTAAATTGAGCTAATTATTTCCCTAATTATGGTGTTTGCAAATAGATTTAACATTTCATTCTGGATTTGGGGGGATGTGAAATCATGTTTTCTTGTTGACAGCCATCTCTCTAAGCCAGGGTTATCTTCAGATCTTACTTTGAGTAACTGGCTTAAGTTTCCCTCTTCAGCTGCATGGCCCCTAAGAGCAGCTCACTGGCGTGCTAAGAGCTGTACAGAGCTTGCAATTTTTAATAGACACCGTCTTGATTCCTGTTGCTGTGCAGCTTTGGCTGAAGAAAGCTGGACATCGACTGGTTTAGTTTGTTGGCAGTGGGTAGTGACAGTGTGTGCATTGCTTTGGACATGTTCTGCACATTTTTCAGTTGCCTTTTTCCAGTTTCGGAAACCAGTGTTGCAAAAGGTTGGATCTGCATTATTGGCCAAATTTGATCTTCCGTGCCCAAAAGCTTGAGCACAGAAAAAACACAAGATTCCATTGACTCCTGGACAGTAGTGGAGCTACGGAAAATTCACCGTACCACTTTTCTTGGAATCGTAACGTTTTGTTGATAAGCTGCTGCACTACAATGAGCTTTGGGTCAGCATGGTTTGGTTCAGCTTTCTGCCTGCACTTCTCTCCTTATGTCTCCTCAGGTCTCTCCTATAAAATATGACAATATGCTAGCCTGTTGCTGACATGAGACATCATTGAAAATACCAAATAACCCGGCCCTTTATACAGCACTTACCTGCAACTCTAAACTGCTTCTTCCTGTCTCACCCTCCCTGTCTTGAAGCACCTCCAGCTCATCTGATCTCTGATATGAAAGCATGACACAAAAATATATAGAACAATGCTGGGAAATCATGTTGGTTGTATTATTACTAGTAGTGCACTCAGTCTTGTGAGCAACTAAGTATTTGTTCTGCTTTACATTACAACACTTTAAATGTTATTCATCATGTATTCACTTCTTATACACTTCTTCCTCTCATCTCAAATTGAAATCACCTGACTACAGCACTTAACATACCAGCTGCAACTCTGTGCTGCTGCTACTTCTATCTGCCTCACCCTCTGTGTCTTGAGGCAGCTCCACCTCATCTGATCTCTGCTATGAAAGCAATGGTGTTATAATCATATTGAGCCATTGGTATTGTTGTAATCAAGACCACCTTAACTAAGACAAAGACAAGACCAAGACCGGCAAGACCAAGACTTTAAGAGGTCACGACCGTGGTCTCGGTCTCGCCCACTGCCGGGCGAGACCGAGTCAAGACCGGAGCCAGACTAGTGTGAATCCAACACTATTCAAAAAGTGACCATTTTCATTTAAAAACAGTACATTTACAAATTAGTGACATTTGTGTGGTTTGTGTAGCCAAATGTAATTAATTAATCATTAATAAAAGTGTATAAAAATCGGATGGGGCAAGTTATTTCATGAGAGGGGCACAATAAAAGTGAGTTAAAATGATAAAGACAGTATTTTGTTCCAATAAATCGTAATATTGTAACCATTTTTTGGAGGGGGCACTGGCCCCTGTTGGCCCCCACTAGAACCGCCCCTGCTCCTCCGAGTCTGTCCCACAGTCCGGGGATATTAGGACAGCGTGAGAACACTGACAGGGAGGCTTGTTTTCTTCATGGCAAATGGCGGTGAATATTAACAACAAAGGAGCTGAAACGCTTAATAACCTTCATTAATTGTTGGAGAAAGAACATAAGATAGGTTGATAAAGATGAACCTGTTTAACGGGCAGCGGAGCCGCTGTGTAGTAACTGCCGGTAAATGCCGGTAGCAGATTCCTATACCAGATCTCCTCTCTGGTAAACAAAAACACCCTGAAAACTCTGGCAGGAGCACTCATTCAAGGGTACTATGACTATGCTTGCACGTCATGGTACCATAGCACCTCCAAGGCGCTAAAAATAAAACTTCAAACATCGCAAAATAAACTGGTCAGACTACTGCTTGACCTTTCATCTAGAACCCACCTCACCTCTGCCCACTTTAACAACCTAGGATGGCTTAGAGTAGACGACAGAGTACAGCTACTTGCAATGGGCCTGGTCTACACCTCTATGGTACCCATGTACATGTCAAAATTATTCCCAAAGGTCAAGGAATACCATGATCATAACACCAGAGGGAGCTCCACAAATCATGTGAAACCCAGATTTGGCACAAAAAAGGGGGAATACACGTTTCGCAATTATGCCATATCAAGGTGGAACGCTCTTCCCACAACTGTAAAGGAAAGTAAAACTATACTTACCTTCAAAACCTCTCTTAAAGAGCACCTTCGGGGGAGAGCATTGCAAAACTGGCCCCGGTAATGGTACAAATCTCAACCTGTCGTTCAATGGACAGCTTCCCCCCCCCCCCCCCATCTATGTATATACTCGCATTTTAGACTCTGTTACTAACTGTATATCTGTAGACTTGGTATGTCTTAAATGTCCGGTTAGGATGTATTAGAACAAAATCTAAAATGAAAATTGTAAATAAGCAATCTGTATGTAAAAAAACACCTGTATGTAAATTGTAAATAAGCCATCTGTATGTCAAATATGTCTTATATGTCTTAAATGATATGATGAATTGGAAATGGCGGACCCTGATGTAAACAAGACGAAAGTCTTTCTCTGGTCTGCATCCCCTTAACAATTGTATGTTTTGAGCTGTACTGTACTGTACCCAATATACAAGCTGTTAATAAACTTTTCAATCAATCAATCAATCAAGCTAGCTAGCAAATCCGGCATTAGCCTAACATCAACAGTTGTAGACAGAACATATGATTATCCTGAGCTAATTTACTGAATCAACCAACATCTCCTTTCTTTCTTTTCACCCAAGCACTAATTTGCTGCTGCTGTTGGCGTTTCATTGTTTTTTTTCTGTCACAATACAATACACAATACACAATACAGTACTTGATCATCATTCATTGGGCTATTTATAGTTTATGCACGCGATGTTCCTAGTCGCGTGCGCGCGCAACCACAGAGGCAGGCTGTCAGTGTCCAGCTCCTCGTGGCGATGACGGGCCGTCTGCGATTAAAAAACAATAATAAACTAATTTGAAAGTGGGGGGGTCCCCCCTGTCCCCAGTGGAAATTACGCCCATGCGTATGCATTTATTTATTTTCTCTAGCTGTTCAAACACCGTGTGGAAGATTTACAGAGCAATGGATATTTGGCGGGGAAAGGACAACTAGCCTACTCAGGGGAGAGATTAATAATTCAAGCAATCACTTTCCTTTAGGGGAGACCAGGGACAGTTGCAACACTTTTTGGGTTTTTCCCCAATAAGTAAAAAACCATTTACAATAGGATAGCCATTTTGCTATATTATACATTATCAATATGTCAGCTACTGAAACAATGTATTTAAGATGTTTTTATGAAATAAGTACAGGTTGGAAAATGTATATATTTTTTTTTAACTCAACTGTTACAACTGTCCTTGTGTACAGGGACAGTTGTAGCACATGCCAGGCACGGTTGTAACATGTTAATAACGATTACCTTTTTCACACTACATGACAACAAATAGGGAAAGTTGTCAAATTGTAAGGCAACAAGATTTGAATGGGGTTTCACACATCCCCCAACAAACAATGAGCAATGAACAGGATAACAGATAACACACACAGCATCATCCTCTGTGAAGGATTAAACTGTTCTCTGAGAGGTGCTTCTACCTTAATTATGTAGACCTACCTCCTTTGAGCTGAGACCATAATAAATCAGCTGCCTCCATCAGGTAGTCTCTCAAAAGCATCTCCTGCTCTGTTGAGAACACCTTCTTTGGTGTCTAGTGGCCTACTCTTGGGGGTGTTTGTGATCCCTGACTCTCCAACCTCAGCCTCTTTGTATGGAACCGGTACAGGGTGACATGGCATATATCCAGGGACTTTGCCACTTCCCTGAATGATTTGCCCTTCTCAACTTCATTTGAGGCCCTCTGCAGCAGAGCAAGTGGCACTCCCCTGCCTGTCTTCCTCTTTCTGACATTTGGCATACTGTAAACACACACACACACACACACACACACACACACACACACACACACACACACACACACACACACACACACACACACACACACACACACACACACACACACACACACACACACACACACACACACACACACACACACACACACACACACACACACACAACACACACACACACACACACACACACACACACACACACACACACACACACACACACTTTAGGCCTACTGTACAGTATTATATTCTGTTTATTTTTACAGGGACAATGCACACCAACCAACAATACAACTGTATGCTTGAATGAACAATTGATCATTCAAGCAAATGAGCAATCATTGTAAATGTGCCATGTTACAACCGTCCCGTTACAACCGTCCCAGGACCACCAGTATTGCTTCCACCCCCTGTGAACCTGCCTGGTTGCTAGCTTGACCCATATTTAGCTAGTTATATTTGTAGCTTACAAAACAGTGATTCTAATAATACTAGTTTGGATTCCTTGACATTTGAACTCAAGACAGTATCCAAAAAATACATCATATAATTGTAGTTAATATTTTACCTCAGAAACACACTTTTGCTGATATCTTACGCGAGAAATTCAAACATGGTTCCTTTTTTTCTCAGCGATCTTACCATTTAACTGCGCATGTGCAGAGTGAGTTTCATCACTCTCGCTTGTTTGTGATTGGAGATATTGAAGGTGTTACAACCGACCCGTGTTATAACTGTCCCTGGTCTCCTACTCATTGTCCATATGTAAATGAATTCATGAGCAAAAGCATTACAACAGGGTCAACTCACTTGGTTCAAAATAAGATTTGTGACCAATTTAAAACCTAAAAACGTTGTGATTCTTTAATAATAATTCAACTTTTCCATTATCCTTTATTTCACTGCCTCAGTGAAAATATGGTGTCCTGCATCATGCCAAACCCAGAAGCAATTTTACAAGTTGATGATGGGTACATTATTAATAATCCCAGCCTGGTACAGCTAGTAAAATTCAGTTTGACACATTTTGGTAAATTGTTCTGTTTCATATTATTTAATTTATAGAGATTACTGTGAGGAGAAGACTGAAAAGGGATGAGGAGAGGCGGTATTATTATGGATCCACTTTTTATGAGTAACAAACACATATCGACATCATCTAAAGTGCTGAGTTCAGTGTAATCCTGGAAACCAAAGGGATTCGTAATAATGTGCGGAATAAAGAAGAGACAGAGTGGAGAATGTATAGACACGTAGGGAAATGGAAGAAAAATCTAAGAACGTGTACCCACCTCAGATTCTGAAGCTGATCCAAGTGAGGGGAAGAGTTACTGCTCAGGTGTTTCATTAAGAGATTTGTTTCAGGCTATTTATTTTTTGTTGATCTTTGAAATGCTTTAAAATCTGAAGTTTTGCTAAGCAAACTGCAATTACGAGCCCTTCTTTACTGTGGATAATCATATATAATACATATATTGGAAACATTTGTATTCCTTGGTGTTTAAACTAAACAGTGAAAATGAACAGTGCCTCTGCATCAGGAACAGCAAATGTGTTGTCCCTATCTCCACTTAACATCAATTCAGACATCATGACACAATTCCATCAGATTAATGATAAAAACCTAGAGGACATTATTCAACTTCTGAAATCCTCCTCCTGCTGCCTTGATATTATTCCAACAGGATTTTTCAAAGATGTTTTGCCTTGCATGGCCTCAGATCTACTTCATATAGTAAACAAATCTCTTCACTCAGGTATTTTTCCACAGGCCCTGAAAACTGCAGTCATTAAACCGCTCTTAAAAAAGAATAATCTAGATGCTTCAGTAATGAACAATTACAGGCCCATATCAAACCTCCCATTTCTAGGTAAAATCATTGAAAAAGTTGTTTTTCAACAGTTGAGTAATTTCTTGCATTTAAATAACTGTTTGGATGTGTTCCAGTCAGGCTTTCGTCCAAACCACAGCACTGAGACTGCTCTTGTAAAGGTCTTTAATGACATCCACTTAAACACAGACAGTGGCAGAACTTTAGTGTTAGTATTATTAGATCTCAGTGCTGCGTTTGACACTGTTGACCACAGCATATTACTAGACCGACTGGAAAACTGGGTGGGACTTTCGGAAACAGTTCTGAATTGGTTTGAATCCTACTTAAAGGACAGAAACAACTTTGTTTCTATAGGTAAATACACATCTGAGTTGACAAATATGACATGTGGGGTTCCTCAAGGCTCCATCTTGGGGCCTCTTCTCTTTAACATCTACATGCCACCACTGGCTCAGATAATGAAGAACAACAAAATAAGTTACCATAGCTATGCAGATGACACACAAATGTACGTAACAATTTCACCAGGAGACTATGCTCCAATTCAAACACTGAGTAAGTGCATTGAACAAATCAATGACTGGATGTGTCAGAACTTTCTCCAATTAAACAAAGATAAAACTGAGGTAATGGTTTTTGGAGCCAAGGCAGAACGTATCAAAGTTAGCACTGAGCTTCAGTGTGCAATGTTCAAAACAACAGATAAAGCCAGAAATCTAGGTGTAGTCATGGACTCTGACCTGAGTTTCAACAGTCACATTAAAGCAGTTACTAAATCAGCCTACTATCACCTAAAGAATATATCTAGGATTAAAAGACTAATGTCACAGCAGGATTTGGAAAAACTTGTCCATGCTTTTATCTTCAGTAGACTCGACTACTGTAATGGTGTCTTCACAGGTCTCACTAAAAAATCTATTAGGAAGCTGCAGCTGATTCAGAACGCCGCTGCTCGAGTCCTCACTAACACTAAGAAAGTGGATCACATCACTCCTGTTCTGAAGTCTTTACACTGGCTTCCTGTGTGTCAAAGAATATATTTCAAAATACTGCTGCTGGTTTATAAAGCACTGAATGGTTTAGGCCCAAAATACATTTCTGACCTCCTGCTAAATTATGAACCATCCAGATCTCTCAGGTCTTCAGGGACTGGTCAGCTTTCTGTCCCCAGAGTCAGAACTAAACATGGAGAAGCAGCGTTCAGTTATTATGCTCCAAATATCTGGAACAAACTCCCAGAAACCTGCAGGTCCGCTGCAACTCTGACTACTTTTAAATCCAGGCTGAAGACTTTTCTTTTTGTCGCTGCTTTTAATTGAACTATTCATATCTTAGACTGCACTGTAACTTTTATCCATGTACTTTTTTCTTTTAATGTTTAATTGACTGCCATGTATTTTTTTCTTTTAATGTTTATTTTATTAGCTTTTCTTTTTAATGACTGATTTTAAATGCCATTTTCTTAATCTCTTTCATTTTTTGTAAAGCACTTTGAATTGCCTTGTGTTGAAAAGTGCTATATAAATAAACTTGCCTTGCCTTGCCTTGCCTTGCCTAAACACAGTATCCTTGATGAAATGACAGTTGCAACAGCTAATGGTTTTGGGAGCAGTCTTGGGGACTACGTAATAGGCAGTGGCGGCGCCAGGGTATGGCTGGGTAGGCTATACAGCTATACCAAGAAATGGCTTAGCCCCACCATGAAAAATGATGTTAAAGTAAGCATGCTGAGAACACGGATTGCGAAAATATCCGGGTCGAGTCCACAACACACAAACTGATCCTGCCGTAACAACAAGTGCACGTTACTGATGCAATATGAGGAAGGAATAGTCTAAGTAGTGGGGGAGTTTTATACACTAAAGTTGTGAAAATTCTCTGGCGTTATAATATCAGCGCAGCCGCGGTCAGATCAAAATGCCTCCGAATGCAATTTGAATAGACCTACAGCCAATCAGAGCAACGAAACGTTGGGTCTGCGTCATGCCTTACTGATTGAGATCAATCGGAACCGCCATTCAGTATCCCCATTGGATCTTCAACGTGTGCTATCATACGTCACGTTCACAGTGATCCCTTTTTATTTACTACAAGACAAATGTGCCGTTTTATTTCATACAGTTTAATCTTGATTGAGACAGGGAAATAATCTAAACCTCACGCGTGGCGTTTCACTGTCAAGGGGGGTGATATAGCGTGTATGTAATTGCATTGCAAATACTAACTTGAGCCCCACCACTGTATGGGTTAGCCCTACCATAGGTTACCCGACAAAAATACTCTGGCGCCGCCACTGGTAATAGGGTACAAAAAAGGTAACTGTGTTCCCTTATAGTTACATAAAAAGAGACGTCATCAGATTACATTCCTAAAACGGGATTTCTAGTAGGATTACACTGTTAGTACAAACTAAAAAGATCATAGTGTTTGTTGTAAAAGGATCAGTAAGTAAAAAAAACTATTATTGATATGTCTTTTCTCATGTATTTATTTATTTGCATTGCATTTAATAGTGAGGTAATCTAAAAGTGATCAGGTTACATTACTTTTATATTGTAATTTTTTTTCCCAGATAACAATTCATTTACCCTCCAACCCTGTGTGTGATATAATGCCACTGCAAGTATAACATAATGAGAACATGTATTACTGAGCACATCTTTTAGGTTAATTTGATGTTTTTTTCCCTACAATAAACTGCCAAAGCTAAACCCTTTTAAACTGCAATTCAGCATTAACTTGTTATTAATACTAATACACCACATGTTATTTATTGTAGTAAATGAGTAGATTTAACTTTAACTTATAATGTTTATATCAATATATTCATTTTATTGTTGATTTATCTTTCTTTGCTGATCTTAACTCTAACTTATTATAGTTGTATAAACTATTCCAACTAAATATTTATTTTACCTTTTATTTGATTTAATTCTAAAGAGAATAATTATTATATAGTTAATGTTATATAACATCATTTATATAATTTGTATCATTATTAGTCCTCTACATTACATTTGAACTATTTCGAAAGGTTTAAATTAAAAAGTAAGAAATAATTCCACACACTAAGATTCATTTCTACATTTAATGTTTATTAATATCTGTAATGAGTATTGTATACTTGCCAGCAGCCTTTTAGGTGGAACTGATCGAGGGCTTGCCCTGGGAGGAAACACACAGATTGTTGGTTTGATTCCAGTCATTGCTGTGCAAATGTTACTGTTATGGAGTTTGTAAAACACTTCTCTCCGGGAGGCCCTTTATGGCGCGTTTCCACTGCAGGCCTCGCTCGGCCTCGCTCGGTTTGGTTAGGCCTTATTAGGCCCGGCTCACTTTAATGCTGCGCTTCCATTACAGTTTAGGAACTGGGGTAGTTACTATAGTAACGCAGTGTAGGCGGAGCCGTGACGTCATCTTGTGTGCAACTCGTTTTTGACAAGAAAGCTACTGGAGACTTCTAGAATTGTGTGAGTAACACTGTGTTTGTAGACTTCTCTGTTTCAGTGTGTGTACTCTGTATCAATGCTCTGTAGTTGATCTGATTGGAATTGTGTTTTTAAAAACTCAAAACCGCTACAGCATCTGTCAGACAGAAACTTGGGAAAAGTCATTTGACTGAAACCTTAAAAGTGAACTAACTGACTACTAGGGTTAACTTTGATTTAAACATTTGTAGAATACTAAGAGCTTTATTGAGTAGGTGTAACTGTATTAAGGGTTAAACTCATAACTTTATAACTTAGGGTTTAATGTAATTGACTTAAAAGACAATAACACATCAGGAGGAAGCCAGTCTAGATTTCCTTTTGAGGGCCACCAGCTGCAGAGTTAACTAATTAAAAGGACGTTGCCCCACAGCTGTGAGAACTCAGCAATCAGGTGTCCATTTTAGGTAGCACTTTCCTGGAGCGTCAGCTTCAGCGTCAGACAGGCTAAGACTGACAAAGACATTAGAGTCCTGTGGGAGTAAGACTGGCAAAGACATTAGAGTCCTGTGGGAGTCACGAGGGAGGCAAAGAGGAGGCAAATCCTACTTTGATTGAGCTAAGTATCGCTGGTGTTTTTATTTTGTTTTATTTTATTTGGTTGTTTAGCCCCTCATGCTATAATCATGTGTATTTTCTCCATTCCTGTTTATGTGTCTTCTCGCAATTATCACTGGCCCCGTGTATCTCGTAATCGATATAACCGGCCTGCTCTCATCTATCCCACATGCTCCACTGAGATCCAACATCTAGTTTCAGGTGGCCTGTGGAACTGCCAGTCAGCTGTTCCTAAGGCTGACTTCATCTCTGGCTACGCCTCCCTGCAGTCTCTGGATTTCCTTGCTCTCACTGAGACGTGGATTACTCCATCCAACACATCCACCCCAGCAGCTCTCTCCACTGCATATTCCTTCTCCCATACACCCAGACCAACTGGCAGAGGAGGTGGCACTGGTCTCCTGCTCTCTCCCAAATGGAGCTTTTCCCTCTTCAAGCTACCTAACTTCACTCCTTCCACCTTTGAATTCCATGCCGTCACAGTAACCCATCCTATACAGTTAACCATTGTTGTTCTCTACCGTCCACCAGGCGCCTTGGGGGACTTCTTGGAGGAATTAGATAATCTCCTCTCACACATCCCTGAAACTGGCCCTCCCGCTGTAGTTCTCGGAGATTTCAACCTCCAGACAGGGAAGATAGACGAACTAACATCTCTGTTAACCGCCTTTGCTTTCTCACTGTCTCCGTCCCCACCGACTCATAAAGCTGGCAATGTCCTTGATCTCATATTCTCAAGGAACTGCGCTACTTCTAACCTCTCGGTAAACCCGCTCCACACATCCGATCACTTCTTCATTTCATTCTCTCTATCCCTTTCCAAACATAACAAACTAATCTCTTCTCATCCTGCACTTGTCCACCGTAATCTTCGCTCCCTCTCCCCCTCTACCTTTGCCTCGTCGGTGCTCTCAGCCCTCCCTTCCTCTGACTCGTTCCAACTCCTGCCTCCAAACTCTGCTGCAGAAACTCTCCTCTCTACTCTCTCATCCACTCTGGACTCGCTCTGTCCTCTCACATCTCGGCAGGCTCGTCAGTCCCCTCCTGCTCCCTGGCTAAATGATGCACTGCGTGCTAATAGAACCGTCCTTAGGGCAGCAGAGCGGAAATGGTGGAAATCCAAACACCGTGACGACCTCCTAACCTATCAAGCTCTCCTCTCCTCTTTCTCTGCTTCGATCTCTCAGGCAAAAAGCACTTTCTTTCAAGATAAGATCCAATCTTCCTATTCCAATCCTAAAAAACTATTTTCCATCTTCTCCACCCTCTTGGACCCTCCAAAAGCTCCTCCCCCCTCCTCACTTCTGTCAAGCGACTTTGTTACCCACTTTGAAAAAAGGTTGATGATATTCGCTCTTCTTTTTCTGACTCACCTTTACTCACCGCTGGGTCACCAGACCCTCCTTCCACCAACACACTTACCTCCTTTTCCCCTCTCTCTCCAAGTGAGGTTCTTACCCTCATTACCTCTGCCCGCCCTACCACCTGTCCTCTGGACCCTATCCCCTCAAACCTCCTTCAGACTATCGCTCCTGATATTCTACCATTTCTCACCCATTTCATCAACACTTCTCTAACTTCTGGTCACTTTCCAAACACTCTCAAGGAGGCAAGAGTAAACCCTCTCCTAAAGAAACCCACTCTCAACCCGTCTGATGTTATAAACTACAGGCCTGTCTCTCTCCTCCCGTTCCTGTCTAAATCACTTGAACGCGCTGTCTTTAAACAACTCTCCTGTTATCTCAATCAGAACAACCTTCTGGATCCGCACCAGTCTGGTTTCAAGGCAGGTCACTCCACAGAAACTGCTCTCATTGCTGTCACGGAGGAACTGCACACTGCCAAAACTGCATCCCTCTCCTCTGTCATCATCCTGTTGGACCTGTCTGCTGCATTCGACACGGTGAATCATCAGATCCTCCTTCGCACTCTCCAAAAACTTGGAGTTTCAGGCTCTGCACTTTCCCTCCTCACCTCATACCTGAAAGACCATACCTACAGGGTGACATGGAGAGGGTCTGAGTCCGACCCTTGTCAATTAACTACGGGGGTCCCTCAGGGCTCTGTTCTTGGTCCCCTCCTCTTCTCCCTGTACACAAACTCGCTCGGATCAGTCATTAGCCCGCATGGTTTTTCTTACCACTGCTACGCTGACGACACCCAATTAATTCTGTCCTTTCCCCGCTCAGAGACCCAGGTCGTCGCACGCATCTCTGCTTGTCTAGCTGACATCTCTCAGTGTATGTCTGCTCACCACCTCAAGCTCAACCTTGACAAGACTGAGCTGCTCTTCCTCCCGGGAAAAGATTGTCCCACTCTTGACCTAACAATCAACATCGGCACCTCAGTTGTTTCCCCGACTCAGACTGCAAGGAATCTGGGTGTGACCCTAGATAACAACCTGTCCTTCACTGCAAACATCGCTGCTACAACCCGTTGCTGCAGATACGACAAAGCGACTCAGGTTCTGGTCCAGGCTCTCGTCATCTCACGCCTAGACTACTGCAACTCCCTCCTGGCTGGTCTACCTGCATGTGCCATCCGACCTCTGCAGCTCATCCAGAATGCAGCGGCTCGTCTGGTCTTCAACCTTCCAAAATGTTCCCACACTACTCCGCTCCTACGCTCGCTTCACTGGCTTCCGGTAACTGCTAGAATCTACTTCAAGACACTGGTACTTGCTTACCATGCTGCGAATGGATCTGGCCCTTCGTACATCCAGGACATGGTTAAACCGTACACCCCAGCGCGTGCACTACGCTCTGCATCAGCCAAACGGCTCGCTGCGCCCTCGCTGCGAGGGGGACCCAAGTTCCCAACGGCGAAAACACGTGGGTTTGCTGTCCTGGCTCCAGGATGGTGGAATGAGCTCCCCATTGACATCAGGACAGCAGATAGCTTGCACATCTTCCAGCGCAAACTGAAAACTCATCTCTTTTGACTCCACTTTGAGCGATAGAACTATTAACGAAGCACTTTTATACTAATAAAGGACTGGCTTTTCTAAAGCCAGTTGAGTAGCACTTGAAATGTTTTTGCTCTATGAAACCTGATGTACTTATATGATTCTGTTTTCTTCAAGTTGTATTTTGTTGGTCGAACGCACTTATTGTAAGTCGCTTTGGATAAAAGCATCAGCTAAATGCAATGTAATGTAATGTAATCTTCAATGAGAGCCCCAGAAAAACAACACAGCCGTTAGCTCTTAGCACTCAGAGCTCACAGCTCTTCATATCTGTTCAGAAACTAGACAAAAGTTAAACAAGTACAAACCACAGACTGCCTGTGTCATGGCGAATACAGTCGCTGGTTTATTTATGTCTGTAGGCCGTTGTTGTGAGTGTGGACGGTCGGAGCATATATAACGTTAGCTTAGCCAAGCTCCATTTAGAAAACACGCATTTTAAAAGGGTTTTTTCGCCTGCCATCTGTCTGCAGACTTGTCAAAGCATTAATTCATGGTTTTTACTAACCGGTATCAGTATGTTGTTACTTTGGCATCATTTTGAAACGTGTATTACAATTCAATCACGGTCAAATATGTTCATCTTGTTGTAGTTGTAGCCCCCTTGCCAGCGATTCTCTCTCTAGTTTAGCATACTCAGCCCGACTCAGCCTGGTTGTTCCTGGCCCTAGAACCACGATTTAGTCGGGCCAGAAAAAAGGTGAAAAAGTAGCCCCGGGCCAAAACTAGGCCAAGTGGAAACGCAACCAAAAACGGGCCCCGCACGGCTCGGCACGCTTAAAGCGAGCTACCCGCTGCAGTGGAAAGGCGCCATTAGTGTCCCAACACCAATTTAAAGGTTCCTGCAGACCCAGTGAGTGGTGGGATCTGTACTTGAATCAGAATAGTCATACACTTATTATTCCATGTCAAATGTACAGTATCCTTAGCTCATGCATCATTTTCTGTTTGATGGGAGGGTAGATCTTAATGTTCTTGCTGCAGGATGAGTTAGGGTTAGGCTCCCCTCCACTGTGGTGGGAGGAATTGGAAACCAAACATCCATATGGCTAATTATTTACAGAAAGTTGGAAAAGTATCATTCAAATCTCATCTCAATGTTTCTGAGAGTGAAAGGTGAGAGATAAGCAGCATTAGGGATGGGTATCGAGAACCGGTACTAAGTCAGTACCGGTACCTGATTGGACGGTATTGGTATACTGTTAAGCCGCTGGACAAACGGTGCTGCTATTGGTATATCAATTATGCTACTTCCTTAGTTTAAACAATTCTGGTTGGTTGGGAACCCTCAGAGTCCCGTGTGACGTATCCGGTTTGAGTACCACTCTGATTAGCCACTGTGAATGCCACGTGTCATCTCTCCTAACAGCGCTCTTATTATTGTGAGACTCCCGGGGGCAGACCATAGGGGCAGACGCAACATCTTGCTAGAAACAGCGTCTCAAGGCTTCTTAACATTTAACAACCTATTAATTATGCATACCCACTTAACGGGAAGAACTCAGCTAACAGACGATATTAACCATTTTACCTACACGGAACAGAAGTCCAACACCAAGAGTCTAAATCAACACTTAGCAAAACGGGCTAACGGGGCTAACGGCTACTTTAGCACATAACTGGCAAAAGCGATCAGTTCCACGTCATTATATCTGCAAAAACAACATATCACATGAAAGCTGAGATTCCACAGATTCCATTGGTGTAACTCTCATCACTGTACGACCAAAACTCACTGAACTAGAAGCCAGGAAAGAGCAAGAAAACAACTTCACTTTACGTAGCCATGATGATAATTATGTCTTACCTTTGCTGTTTTGTGATCAAAAGTTGTGTTCAAGGGCATAACAACGGTTATTCCAATGTCTCTCTGTAACTTTAAAATGATTACTGATAATCCATCATTACAATTATAAATAATAAACGCAATACACGGATTATAATGGTTAGCCGACCGGAGACTCCGGTTTAGGAGGTGCGCACGCAGCGTCTCGTTTTAACTGAATAATGGTCATGTTTACATGGATTTATGAACTGCCCCTAATAACCGCCCCCCATACCTGCTTGGTATGACATTGAAAAAGATAAATTACAATAAAATGACTGTTGTCTAATCTTTACATTTTGTAATCATGTCTATAATTTTGAGCACCAAATTATTGAAAAGTATCGATAAGAGTATCGAAAAATACCGGTATCGGTATAGATAAAATCCTAACGATACCCATCCCTGCAGCACAAATTCATTTTCCTCAGGAAGATCTCTCTAGCTGTTGAATGTTACAATGCTGACAAATAATGTGATCCTTACATCATCCTCCATTCCATATTCCTGTGAAAAAAAGTCTGAAAGGCCTTTTAAAAGGAGCATAAACAAAATGTGTTAGTGTGAACCCGTTGAGTTTTCATCTAGTTAAGATTCATCAGTACTGTAGGCCTTAACACCACAAGTGTAGAGCTTCAGGATATCAGGACACTGTGTTGAACTTGAAACTAATCCACTTTTCTGATTTTTGAGACATTATATTAAAAGACCATTTACTATTGACGCTGGTCATATTTTATACAGTTTGCAACATAAATTACTTTTCTTTCTCAGAGGTAATCCAGAAAGGTTGAATTACCAGTAATCTGCATTATAGGACAAACAACTATTCCCCAAAACACTATTAATGTGTTGCTCAAAAGCAACTTACAATAATGCAATACACCATGAAGATACAACCTGAAAACAGAGTGCATTAGCTTTCAGTAAGACACACCATTGAATCTGCTACTGCATTGGTTCAAAATAAACCATAGTCTTTGTGCTACATAGAGAAGTGAGAAGTGCTTTATTTTGTTATTTGTTTCTATAATTGGCTAAGGTTCGGTAAAAGCATTTGGGTGTTCAATAAGTGACGGGAGATCTGTAAAATCTCTTAAAATATATATATTAGGTTCAACTTAATATTGTTGCTTATACAGTACATTTAATTAAAGTCTATGTGTGTCCTAAATCCACCTTTTTGGAGCCATGATAGCGAACAGGTGTGTGTCTGTTGAGTGTTACCTGGTTCCCACTCGCAGTGAGAGATTTGCAAGACGATTGGCTGACGTAGAGCAACGTTTTTGTGCTGGGGTTTAAGGTTTAAACATGTCCCGGATTTAGGAGAACCTGCATTAAATCCTCTCAACCCGTCAGCTTTGCCTTGCTGCACCTCTCTAGGCCTATCCAGCAGTTCAAAAGCTCTGAACCAACAACCTGGATGTCAGAGAAGGTGGATATTCAAGGGAGGACACAGAAGCTGCTAAGAAAAAGTTCTAACTATGAAAAGGCACAGTGGATTGAGTAAGCAGGAAGGACAGAATATGCTCTGTAACACACGACCATGGTGGCCCCAAAGTGATGAATCCAGCAGTGATGGCTCTCTTCTCTGCAGGCCTTTCCCCCAGGGATTAGACTGGGTCTTGCATACAGGAGGAATCTGCACACTCAGTTTATGAAATATTCACCATCAAACTAAATCTGTACACTGGAGAACAAGGAGGCCCCAGTGGGAGTGGGTGCCCGGGCCCATCGTGTCCTGGAGGTTTCTGTTGTGTTCCCAGAGGATTCACACGCTGCTACTCAGTTATCCAGAGTTCTGGGAAGATAATTGTTCCATTTCAGAGGTTCATTTCTGTGCCGTCACTTATTTCTTCATGCAAACATGTTTTTATTCGGAAGATACATTGTTTTATGTGACTGGGGCTAAAGAGTAGTGTAGAACTGTTATAAAATATACCACACTTTTTCAGTGTTTCACAGTTTATTCTGAGCACCTAGAACAGCAAGCTTTCTAACTGAATTACAGGTGTCACAGTTCTCTAAATCCATGATATGATTTGACTGTAACTGAAGGTTAAAATGTTGTTTGAATTTCTATATTAGTTCCATTTATCTCCAGCACTGACGGCGATAGAGTTGTTCGAGTCCAGATTCATTAAGATGAACATTGGTTTTATGTTATTACATAATATATGCTACACTGTGTTGGGGTTAGGTGTTAGCAAGTGTGGTTATTAACACATATTAATGATAAGAAATCTCAATGAAACTATTCATATCATTAAAGCCATAAATGCAGGTAACCATAGCGTGGCACAACAATGATGTTCAGTAGCTCTAAAGGCATTAAAATAGCCATCAGAGGTAATTAGTAATGATTTAAAAAGTGACAAATGATCAACATACATTTTTATTGTATTATAAGTTATATCATTTTAAGTTGCATGCACTTACATACTAAAAGTAAATAAAGCTACAGTAGCATCTGTATGGCAGGTAAGAACAACATACTTATTATTAAAAAAATCTATAAGTAGCAGGAATCTATAAAACATTACGTATTATACAATGAATTCAATAAAACCTATTTTAAAATGAATTAAATAAAAATAGTATAACATTTTATAATAATATTATATATTATAAAAACCTCAAGTGGAAACGTCTGTTAACCAACCCTGTCCCATGATGTCTACTAAATAGTGTTCCCAGTTGTGTTGTGGTGACAAACGTAATAACTGGAACCTGTTTAGGAGTCCTTGAAAGGGCTCAGTAAAGAACATGAAGTAAAGCACAAGAACCTGGGTTTTAAATATGTTCCTCAGAACTATACAGGATAATAAACTATTAATTGAGGGACTCACAACTTCACTCATAAATAAATAAATACAATGTATTTATGCTCCGTGAACTCAGGGTCACACCGAGCATTGCTCTGTTTTCTTTGTGTGTGAAGGAAATGATGCTATTGCACACATGAATATGACTTTTTAAAACACTCCTCTCTCGTGTCCTTGATTCCTCAGACCTTGTTGCGGGATGGTAAGAGGGAGAGCACCGTCAGCACCCTCTACCTGTCTCCCTCCAACATCGAGTCGGGGCAGCAGATCACCTGCCGCGCCTCCAACAAAGCCGCCCCCAACGGCAAGGATGCTACTGTCACTATCGATATTCAGCGTAAGTGAAAATCACCAAACCTCAAATGAATGCAAAAGATAAAATATGTTCTTCTGACTTAACTTACTGCTTCATTAGACACACTTAAAACAGTCTGCACACCATTCATACTCATATTCATACCTAATTGTGACACAAAGTTAATGTGGCTACTGACCTGTATGGTGTTTCAAAATAGCTGTAAAACAAAAGAAAACAGATTTTCTCTCCCCTGCAAAATCTGCATGGAAGTGTGGGAAAGCACATGAATACAATGTCAAAGATAAGTAATTCATTACAGATGTTGTGTACTCAGCTAATGACTGTATATATAATTTAATTGGGCTTTGTTCCTGCCTTCTTTTTTTATTTCACTCTCTTCCTGTAGTCGTAATTAAGTGTTTTTTGAGAATTATATTCTCGATGATTGCATCCACCCCAGCATCCTCGGCTCAAACTGAAGTGACAATCTTTTTAACACAATTTTGAACTTTCCCCTGAACTCACCCCCAGTCTCCTGATTTCCACCAGCAAACCTCTCTCTCCCCTTAAAATCACAACAGCCCGGTGTGGCTATGAACTTCTATACCTTCTCATTACGCTCATGTAGCTGTACACCCACTCACCAGTTGTATGCACAACAATTATAAACAGGCCTAGTTCAATGCTGATGTAACAAGGAATTCATCAATTCAAGAAATTCTCCTCTAGAATCAGTCTGCATTGGCCATTTTAACACGCAAAATGTAATAAAATGGCATGTTTCCTAATTATTTCATCATGGACAGATCATGGCATCAACAAGATGACTTTTTAAATCTTAATCTGTCCTCTCCTGGAAACGTTATGGTACTCTTTCTGTCAAACACTTTGCTGTGTTTCCTGTTTCTGAAATTGCTTTTCCATAAGTAATAAGTATTTGAACACCTAGCCCATAATCTTTCAGGCAATAATCCTTTTCTTCCTACATTATTATATTGGCTACCAAAAATAATCCCGCTGTTCATCTCTGAACTAACTGAACTGCTCAAACTCTTGAGTCTACTTAGTCCCCTCTCGCTCTTATTTGGGAACCTGAACATTCATTATGATAAACACACAGAAGCATATGATGGCAGGCTGTCTGGCCTACTTGAATGCCTTAACGTCTTCCATCATGTTGAATTCCCTCCCTAGAACAAATATCAATCAATAATTTCCTAAAGCCTAACTGTACAAAATCTATCATTATTTTTTAACACCGCACTTATAACTGTAATATCTGTCATCCCTCTATTGGTCTTAACATTTTTAATATAATCTTTGCGTATTCTAAAAACTAAAGTCTTCGATGACCCCCCAAACACTAGTGATTTTGCCCACAAATCTACTCACCGCTTTCAGAGCCATTTCACTCAAGCTTTAATACCTGGGCACAGTTCCCAAGGGTAACCAACGACCTTGTGAGCTGCCTTGAGTCATCAGCTTTCTGAGCCTCCTGGAGTTAAGTCCAGTTTATGACACAGTCAGTCATTTCCATCGTACTCACCTGCACGTAAAACTGTCTAGGTGCAGGGTATCAATATCCTTATGATTTATAGTAAAACAAAGTTCCGGAAGGTTCTTTCATGGGCCCACTTTGTATCTAAGTGCTGTCTCTCGAACATCTCTTCTGCAAAAAGTACGAATCACTCATCGCCGTGACACCAAAACGTGCTACACCTCATAAAGTACAGCTTTTTAAAACTCAGTTGTTCACAAAACGAAATGATCTAAAGTCTAACTATTGTTAACGCATTTTAAAATCTCAATCCTCTCTTGTCGGAAACCTTGGTGTCATGTTTTACCAGAACATCAGTTCCAACCTTTGCATTATTGCAGAAATCTCACCTTTCTTGATGCTGAACATTTGGTTCACACCTTAGTTACCTCTACATTGGACTACAGTATGCTTTGTTCTTCGGTCTAATTTCAGACCCTTGAAAATGTTCATAACTCTGCTTCCCGTATTTTCAAACTCACCTACACCAACATACTGTATATGAATACTGTACATTAACTGGCTCCCTTTAACTCCCACATTGAGCACAACATCCTCCCACTAACCTAACAGGCTCACAGCTGAGCTCCATGTTATCTATATCATCTCATTCGGATCTATGACCCCCCCCCCTCCACTTTATTTTACCCACTCACATGTTTTCTTAGCTGATGTATTTTACATGTTTTGTTTTTGTTTCTGTTCCTGGGTCTTTGGGTCTATCATCATAATTATTACCTTTTTCATAGTGTCATCCAAACACCGACAATAATGCACCTCTATGAACAATGGTATTGTCAGATGATATTATTTGATGGCAAAAACTACAGTTGCAAGAACCCTTTGTGAACCCATTGGAATGACCTGGATTTCTGCATAAGTTGGTCATAAAATGTGTTCTGATCTTCATCTAAGTCACAACAATAGACAAACACAGTCTGCTTAAACTAATACCACACAAACAATTATATGTTTTCATGTTTTTATTGAACACACCATGTAAACATTCACAGTGCAGGGTGGTGTGAACCCCTAGGCTAAAGACTTCTTCAAGAGCTAATTGGAGTCAGGAGTCAGCCAACCTGGAGTCCAATCAATGAGACGAGATTGGAGGTGTTGGTTAAAGCTGCCCTGCCCTATAACAAATACACACCAGTTTTGAATTTGCTATTCTTAAGAAGCATTGCCAGATGTGAACCATGCCTCGCACAAAAGAGCTCTCAGAAGACCTACGATTAAGAATTGTTGACTTGCATAAAGCTGGAAAGGGTTACAAAAGTATCTCTGAAAGCCTTGATGTTCATCAGTCCACGGTAAGACAAAGTGTCTATACATGGAGAAAGTTCAGCACTGTTGCTACTCTCCCTAGGAGTGGCCGTCCTGTAAAGATGACTGCAAGAGCACAGCGCAGAATGCTCAATGAGGTGAAGAAGAATCCTAGAGTGTCAGCTAGAGACTTAAAGAAATCTCTGGCACATGCTAACATCTCTGTTGACGAATCTACGATACGTAAAACACTGAAGAAGAATGGAGTTCATGGGAGGACACCACGGAGGAAGCCACTGCTGTCCAGAAAAAACATTGCTGCACGTTTGAAGTTTGCAAAAGAGCACCTGGATGTTCCACAGCACTACTGGCAACATATTCTGTGGACAGATGAAACCAAAGTTGAGTTGTTTGGAAGAAACACTCAACGCTATGTGTGGAGAATCCAAAGGGTTCACATACTTTTTCTTGCAACTGTATTTCCATACAATTTGGAAGTCTGAATGGATTTAATATAGGAGGCTTTTGTACTCCTCACAGCTCCTTCAAATCTATTAGGTATGACTAATAAAGCATGAAATACCATTCAGAGGTGCATTTTTGTTTTGACTGATCTTTTCTTCCCATCCATGAATTCATTTTCAGTTTTGCCGTCCACAATGAATGGAGCACATAAGGTAAAGCTTGGACAGACTGACATGTGGGAGCTAACTGGTTATTGTAAGAATGGACCTTAATCCTTCTATCATGAAAAATAATGGCAGCACCATTTCTCATTGAATGTCCAAAGTTAAAAAACAAGTGGTTGATACTGGAACCTCCACTTGTGTTATTGGACGGCCTGGAACTGTAGGGTCAGTTCTGGTAATAGAGCTTCCCGGCATCCAGTGACAGAGCTCCAACACCTCCAGTTACTGAAATGTGCCTTCAGATTAAAGGCAATGGAGTCTGCTTCCACAGAAAGGGGGGGCGCTAAGATCATTTTTTATCTTAGAGCAGAACAGGTAAAACTCACGTGCAGGACACCAAAGTCACTTTAAAGAAGAGTCCTTTATTATAATTGATCCAGGGCAAGGCGAGGCAGTGCAAAACAAATAACATTAAACACTAACAGGAAACTGACAGAAAACCAGAACCTAAATACCATGCAACCATGCAAGGCTAATCACAACGACAACACACAGCTGGGGAGGACAGAAAAACACAAGGGCACCAGGTGAACAGAATCAGGTAATCAAACAGGAAGGAGGGAGAGACAAAGACAGGAAGTAGAAACACACATAACACTTTAAAATAAAACAGGAAAACACAGATAGATTGTGACAACTACCTTAATTAAAGAAAAAGAGAGGATGACAACAAATAATGGTCCAAGGTCAGATTCAAACCTGAGTCCTCCACACGGGGACTGAACCTCCGTACATGCATGCTCTACCAGGTGAGCTACAGCGCAGTCTGTAAAGAGATTTTTCCATTTGATTTTGGAATATTGCAGAATATAAGACCTATGGTTCAGCAGGATCTCCCTATAACACCACTATAATAATATTTTAAGCATTCATTCAATCACCAGCAGTAAAAAGCGTTATAAACATTTACACATACAAGTTTTAAACATTCACAAATGGGTATTTACTGATGTATTTTATGTCCTATGACAAACGTGCAAATCTTGTAAGAAATCTTATTTCAGGCATCTAACTAAAACCTTTGACTCGAGACAATAGAAACTGGCAGTGCTAACAAGCTGACACCATTCCTGCAACACTCTATTAGTCTTCCATACTCGGCTTAATCATTCCCAATGCAGTATTTGAGCCAAATGCTTAAACAAGCACTCTTTGTTCTATTTAAAATGCACATAAATATATAGCTGTTAGGTGAGGTTGTGCTCTGGTTGAGGTTTTCTGTGAAACACTGAAAAAGTGTGGTTTCACAAAGAAGCAATTCAGCAAGTTTTGGAAAGGCAGGCGCTGTTTGCAGTTGCAGGTGGGGGGGGCGGATGTGACAGGTGCTGGATGAATAACTTATGATGGCACTGTCAAGGTGGAGAGGCTGCAGAGACTCGTAGAGGTCTGAGAAAGTTCCTCACCACTGGGGACAGCCAATGTTAACCACTGGCTGTTAATATTGATGGGAGGCATCTGCTGCTGTCTCAGAGAGGCACTCTGCAGACACACTGTACAGCAGGATGCCTGTGGGCAGAGGACAGACAAACACAGGCTGAGTCTGGTGCTGTGGCCCCTGGGCAGGACCACCACGCTCATCTAGGCTTTTACACAGAATCAGCAAATTCTTTAATACAGATCGCCGGAAGCTTTGAATGTGAATTTCTACATTTTACACACAGATAGACGATAGGATATACATCTTCGTCCTGGTAAAGGCAACAACTGGCTTTCCCAAACTGTCAGATTATTATTTTACTTAAGGGGGAGCTGTGGCTTTCTTTGTCAGTGCAGACAGGATATATTCTGAGGCATGACAAAACTAACTTTTTGTAGAAAAACAGATGGGGAAACGGCAGGAATTTTTTGTAAAAATGCAAACACATGTTTTAAATGTGTGTTGGTTAGAATTGGGAGAACATTTCCTGAAGCCCAAAGTCTTGACATTGTGTTTTATGTGTGGTTTGAATACATTTCTGTGGGATTTTCTCTCATTATAGCCATATAACGATAGTTACGTCTGTAACTACGGTTCTATGAGTCCCGGATGACCGCCAGAGGCGGTGCTTTAGCACTGGATAAGTCCATCGCGCGCATGCGCAGCTCGAGTACAAATAACAACAAAGTCACCTGTGACCCACGTGACACCGGCTATATCAGCCGGTGTCTTCAGAGGATCTGTTCCCAGAATCTTCTCGCGAGCACACAAGAATTCTGAGTGACAGGAAACTCTGGCGGTCATCCGGGACTCCGTAGTTACAGCCGTAACTATCGTTCTATTTCGTCCCTACTGACCGCCAGAGGCGGTGCTTTAGCACTGGATGACTTATATCAACAATGTCATGAAGAATCCAAGCACTTACTTACCTAGCTGGAAGCAGCAGAGCTCGGCCACAGGACCACGCCCAAAGGGTGGGGAGTGGCGACATGGACCCGGTAAAACCTGGAGAATGTGCCGGAAGATGCCCACGACGCCGCGGCGCAGATGTTCTCCAGGGGCACCCCTCTCAGGGCAGCCCAAGATGTTGAGATGCTCAGTAATATATTTAAAAACGTGCATTGCGGCTAAAACATCCAATCAGCGAGCTGAGAATCTTTCCTACGTCTGTTTCCTGTATTTTTCCTGTAATGAGAGTTCACATTTATGCTACATTGAAGGGTGGAATTGACTACACATCTTCAGAAACATCATTTGCTTCAGATATAACTCATAGCAAATAAAGTATAAAAATATAAGTAATACAAAGATAAAACACTGGCATGTAATTTACGTGAATAATAGATGAGAGTAAAATCTACGTCACTTTTTTTGTATGAATTGATGTTTCATCCAATCCCAGAGCTTGAAGATTAATCACGGGGTTTGTCGCAAAGCGGACAGGCGTCATCACAACAATAGCTGGGGATTGTGGGTAGTGTAGTCTCTTTAGCGCTCCACATTTCAGAGAAAACAAGTTGTTTCTCAGAATTGAAGGGGAAAAACACAAAAGCATTGTACACAATTTAAACCTATCAATCTCGTTTAATTAACAAAGGTAATCTGGTGTTTTTGAGTTGATGAGTAGAGGAGATCATTGTCAAATCAATCGACAGTAAGGAGAATACTTACTTCCGGGTGTACAATTCTCCGTTATCCAATGGGAATGGACGCTCACATTGCCTTTTAAGAGCTGCCGACATAAATGGATGTGGTGCTTCCCTGAGCGTCAAATACCGCCGCCGATGGGAATACATTGCAATCAGTGTGTTGGTCTGCCAGGAGCGGGGGCGAGAACACTGCCTTCACCAGCTTCCTGCTGAACGGAAAGAGTCGAGCAATGCTCCTACTCGCCAAACACAAAGAGGGATGTAAATGTGTTACCAGCAGAGGGAGCGGGAGCGAGAGTACTGCCTTCACCTAGCTGGATTAAATAAAGAAGCTTAACAAGACGGTTTAGCCAGGCGGCTGCTGCTAGAATCAAGCAACACGTCCACCAAGAGCGGAGGCGAGAACACTGCCTTAACTGGTTGAGTTAATAACGAAAACACAAAGCTAAGACCAGAAGACTGGCTTCTAAAGAAAAAACAGCACGGGTAACTCCGGTGCTTATCCCAGCGTCAGCCAAGTGGCTGCACAGGCAGGATACAGTTAGGCTGAGCCGCTATTGCTAACTAGCTAAACGAGAAAACGCAGCTAAAGTCGGAAACTCAAAATGCTAATGATAGCTTGGCACAATGCCACGGTCAGAAAGAGTCTACAAAAGAGCACAACAAGGGCAACTCCTGGGAGAGGGAGCGAGAACGCTGCCATCACCAAACAGTTCAAGTTCAAGCAAACAAGACAGTAATCAGGACAACTTAGCTGGGAGAGGGAGCAGAAACACTGCCATCATCGACCAAGCCGACACCAACCTGTCGGATCGAAGTTTCTGCGCAGCTGGCCACAGCACCTGGAGGACGAGTAAACCCGCAGCTCCGACTGGATCAGTCGCGAAGCTGCACGCAGCCAGCTGTTTGCAGAGAAATCCTTAGATCAAACGTTCCAACCGAAACGCTGTAGGCTACAAGGATGTAGCCACGGTACTCTCGCGCAGCGAGAAGATGAAAGAAACAGATCCTCTGATGACACCGGCTGATATAGCCGGTGTCACGTGGGTCACTGGTGACTTTGTTGTTATTTGTACTCGAGCTGCGCATACGCGCGATGGACATATCCAGTGCTAAAGCACCGCCTCTGGGGTTCAGTATAGGACGAAATAGAACTATGTATATGTTCATGGGATATCCCTGCAGCATACATATTCTGAGGGTCTAATTTGTCCTGAAGAGAAAAATGTTTAGTACTTGATTTTGCAGTATATGGTTGAGTTTATTCAATTATTTTAACACTTGGACACCAGGCGAAACCAAAAATATGAAAAAAAGGATATTGAGGTAACTTAGCAACATCTATGCATTTATGTATACAGTAAAGTCAATCAGAGCTGATAGCACATATTTTATATTATGTACGGCAGGTATGTGTTAATGAATTAGTAATTACACATTCTAAACGGACTCATCCTGAAGACAGGGCAACATGAGAATAGGGTACAGGGTCATTTATTACCTGTGGCCTCTTTGCCTACAATGAGAGGAGCTTATAGACTCAGTCCCTGGGTAATTGTGAAAAAGGGAGAAGCTTTGAAGGTAATTGCAAACAAATACAAATAAAGTGTAGGCTAAATCATGTTGTTTTCTTTCTAATTAATAGCCAAATTAAGAATTTTAGTGTCCACAAACATCCCCATTAGCACCAAAGAAAACATCACCAAAGTAGAGCCACACTCGAATGTGGTTTATCACACTGTTCTCCCAGGACTTCTGTGACAAAGTCCCACTATTTTCTTTCTTGCTGTACTTCTATTGAACTCTAAAGTGTGAGCTAATGAAAGCCGCAGACAAAAGTTAATTACCCACTGCTCTAGAACAGGGGTTCCCAAACCTTTCAGCCCGCGACCCGCAAAATAACTGTGCCAGAGACTGGCGACCTCCTGCCACGTGAATTGTAACAGGGGGGTTATTAGTGAATTGTCAACGGGGGGGGGAGACATTCTACAGATGGCCAGTCCGCCCCTGAAAAATGTCTATGCACACGTTGTTATTATTATTAATACTAGTACAAATAACAGTGTTTCCCATACATCGACATACAAACCCCACAGATCCTCAACTCCGGTGTGTCTCACTCATTAAGGCGAGACACGGCAGGCGGCAAAATCATGCACTGGTCAATTTTGAGATGTTGTGCTATTTTGATTCCATAACATGTTTTCTTTCAGGCTTTTGGAAGGAAAATGTACAAAATACACATTTAGGTGTTTATTTTACTATAGTTTGTCCATTTGCGTCTGTAGATTTCTCCTAAATTCACCAAAAGTTAGCATTCTAACGTAACATAAAGTACCGCGACCGCTGTTTACACCATGTAATCAGAGGTATCGTTTCGAAAGCTCTCCTGCACAATCTCATCGGATCCAAATATGGTCATTTCCTTTCTATCAGCAACCAATCGTGAAAGTACAAAGGGGTCTTAAACCAAAAAACTAAATCTCATTGGCTGGTGTACATTTCTGACAACGTGATTCGTTCAGATGCGTCACGTGGTGTGCTAAAACACTTCTTGGTTTAGCTTTCGCTGGAAATTTAAATCTCAAATTGGCAAAACAACAGCGAAAAAAATGTTCACAGAGAAGACGACAACAATTGTCACTTGCACGAAGCAAGGTTATACAAAAAACAAATGATCCCGAACACGAAATACCTTCACGGAGTGCGTCGAGGCCAAGCGGCAAACTCTGGGGAAGAGCCGGGACGCCAATACGGAAGTGCCACACACTGCAGTTCATATATTGGCCGATAGGCGATGACTGCAGAAAGGAGCAATTTCCATAGACCCCCATGTTAAAATGCCCAACTTTACAGCAGAAAAAAAGATGTTTCTACCCCTGGCTGCAATAAATATTATTATGGATATAGTTAGATTCCACCTTCATGATTATGAATCTGTGAGTGAATTGTTTGTTCTAACGCAACCCTTTTATTTAAATTAGGTCTTAAAGTTTTTGCATAAATTAGGTCGTGGTCACTTTGATGGACAGGTACGTGCCTCACTGTCAGCTAACAGAAACTTGTCCACTCTGCTAGGCTACAACGTTAGTTAGTTGTAGTTACTGTACATGACCCTTTAGCCGTGTTCGTGGTGATAGTGCCTTTTTTTTAGGGAATATTCTTACAAATACCAGACAATTAAAATGTCGTGCTGTGCGCTTGAATGTACTAACAGAACTTCCAAGAAGTCTAAAATGATAATATTATACATGTTAACCCCGTTAGCAGGTGTTTGTGTGCTTGTTAGCTTAGCATGTAGCTTATTCGCCAGCTAAGGTCGTAACCCTTTATACATGTATGTATGTATGTATATTAGTGCTGTAGCTTCAAAATATCGTCGACGACATATTTCCGCGTTGACGGGTCGCTACACACACGTGGGTCACCCAAAGCAACAAGCAGTTCGCAATCGCACTTCAAACACAATGGAGACTGAAACGGCTACCACCTCCTCCACACAGGATTGCGCACGAAGCCCCCAAACGAAAACATCTCGCCCTAGGTCTTCAAAAGCATGGGAATATTTTAAAGTTAGTCCAAAACGCAAAGATATTTATATATTTATATCTCACTGAGACTGCTGCATAGCCTAGCAGAAGCAGCAGCTAGCTGTGGTGGCTACCATTAGCAGCTAGCATTTGCTCTCCGATTTTTACATAAAATGGAATTATGGATTATAAATTCAATCATTTTTTTATACATAGACGTTAAAAACCTATGGATTAACCGATTCAGCCGCGTTTTTTCTCATTGTAATGCCATTGAACACATCTTTTGATCAGATTGACAGCTACGGTGGTGAGACGATCTCCCTAGAAGCTCTGTGAAGGTACGTGTTGTGATGACTGTATTTGCTTCCCCTGTCGCGAGTCCGGATCACTCAGTGATGATACTATATACCTACATAATCTGTGGAGTCTCATCTTTAATCGGATATATTGTATGTGCAGCTACGATAAGTAATAAGGGTACTTTTATCTTGAGTTCTGTGCCAATGTCCGTTAGCATTTTTCGCTCAGGGGTCATTTAGATGCTTCTTATGAGACTTGTGTTTTGTTTTGGTAAACATGGTTTGTATCGTCAGTTAGCTGAGATTATTTCCATTAATCTGGTATAACACATTAATAGGTTCTTAAATATGAATGTCCCCTGAGACACAGTATCGTGAAAAAAATCTTTTTTACATTACGTTTTTTATTAATTGAACAACAGAAAAATAATCGTTAGATTAGTCGACTAATCGATCAAATAATCGCCCGATTAATCGTTTTCAAAATAATCGTTTCCCCCCAGCACTAATGTATATATATATACAATTTAGTTTATGATTCAGCCTTGGGTAAGACTTTTATAGTCTATGGCTATGACGCCCATAATGCTAAACGGGAGCACATGTTAAAAGAGGACTCAATTATCCCAGTGGTGGCCGCCGGAGCTAACGGAGCCCCAGGGGGCTAGCTCCAGCCGGCGTCCAGCTCCAGCCAGCGTCCCGGAGCCCCCTGCGGCTCCGTTAGCTCCGGGCGGTGGAGTCCGGCGTTATAACTGGATATCAAGGAATGCAGCAAAACGCGGACTTGGTTCGCCTGCTGTAGTATTAGCTAAATCAATTATGTTGAACAAGGCTTATTAAGCTGAACATCGCCACAATTGTTCTGCTATGTATCGGTACTTCTTTTATTTTATTAACGTGATGACAAGCATTAAGAATAACAACAAATAGCTAATTCTCTTGCAGATTTTCTCATTTGATTATGAATGTAACGTTTATATAGGGGAACTACACTGTTTTATCAAAACCAAAGTGCCACGCAGTAACTTGGTATGCATGTATTTCATGTTAGCTTAGCTTCTTAGCCTGAGCTAGCACTGTTTACTTCCAGTTCAGAGGCAGCAGGCTCCGCCTCTTTGCCCTTATTTGGAGCAGGCTGGAGCAGGCGGGAGTTAGACTCTGACGTCACTGTCGAGCCGTTAGTGGCCGACTCCGCCTACTAAGGGCTTCTCGGCAACTCTGCAGAATCCTATGGGTGACGTCATGGACACTACGTCTATTTATATATACAGTCTATGGTCGAGGCGCAAGCTGTCATCCAAAGAACAGGTGGGTTTAGGTAGCGCCTCACAGCAATCTTTAAAGGTCGTTTTCTCAAAATGAGTTTTTTCTCATATTCTGAGTGAGAAATGTCCACTTCAGTAGTACTTACATACACCAAACCTTCCAGTTTTATTCCTATCAATATTCTGAAGGTTTTTAGAGAAGGGTTTGTTCATATATCATTCATAGCCTGAATTATATAACATTTTATACCTAAAAACATGGCAAAAATTGATATTTTAGAGCTGTTGACAGTATTTTCTGATTTATGGAGTGATAAAAAGAGATATCCAATATCCCTTCTGTAAAAACTTTCGATTCTAATATGATTACAAAATGAAACAAGAATTTCGAACCTGACTTTATCCAATGTTCAGAATTGTGTTCCTGATTTTTTTTTTTTATATGCGCATATTTAATGAGATTATGGCTCATTTGCATGAGGGGGGGAGGGCGGTGCCCCTACAAATAGAATCACATGTTGTGGGAAACACTGGATAATAATAATAATAAAAAAAAGAATTTTATTTTATTGTTTTATCATTATTATTATTATTATTATTATTATGTTTTAATCATCTTGCGACCCCCACTTTGGGAACCCCTGCTCTAGAAGAAGGTCTCTAAACACTCCACAGTTAAGTCAGGAGTATAAAAGAAGTAGATAACTAAAGACATCATTAAGAGCAGATTCCTTGCATGTGTGTTTTATCATTAGAAACATTGGTCTCGTATTCTAAATACAGACTTTAAGGACTCTATTTGAAACTCATTCTTGATGCATCTGTTTATTATTTACATTTTGTTGTGGAGTAAAGGGAGGAAGAGTGATTAAAATCATTTCAGAGGGGATGGCTATAGGCTTACAAGTCCATGTCACAGCATCTCACTCCAACCTTAACCCTAAGTATAAGTGATGTGCTGTTCTGTGTGCTTCTGTACACGCATCAGACTGACAGATCTCTGAGAGTGGCGGCTTCATGCCTGCAGCCATATCCAGGGCTCTCACTCCACACTCAGCCCTGGGCCAGAACCCCCTCACCCAGCCTGACAACTCTGTTAACCTTCACCTCATACCAATTCAAATGTGGTACACACATTTTGATCCCAGTGTTCACTATGTCCCCAATCTTCAGATAATTCTTCCTGAAGACTTTTAGGGTGATCCCCAAAAACATAATTCACATAGCCAATAATATCATCCTGCAGGAATGAGTCCTAAACCTGGAAATGAGTCAGCATGTATACACTTCCGGACTCCTTTCTATTGTAGTTATTGTTTTTTAATGAATCTTTGGTTAGATTGCCGAAATAAGGTTTTTACGTTTTGTTCTACAACATAAGAGATGCCATTAATCACCCAACTGGTAAACGTCTGAATCTTTATGTGTCTAAAACAAGCAGTTGTGTGTCTAAACTAAAGCAGAGGTGCCCAGTACGTCGACCGCGGGCGACCGGTCGACCGCGGGGGCAATGCTGGTAGATCGCGAGTCATTCATAAAAAAAAATCCTGTTCCGTTAAAATAGACAAAACAGGTTTTGATCCCGCCTCCCTGCCACTTAATTGAGGAGTTTACTTGATTGACAGAAAAAGCGACCTATCGCTTTCCAGTCTGTTAACCCAGAATGCAAAGCGATACAAAATCAGTCAAGTGCCGGGAAAACTCAAATTAAGTTAAAGAGACAAACAAGAGACAAACAACAACATGAGTGCGGGACCGAGCAAGAAGCTAAAGACATACCACTTCCACCCAGAATGGGAGGGAGAATATTTGTTTGTGATTCACATTCAAAGGTTATTTGCCTTATTTGTAAAGCAAGCGTCGCTCTGCCAAAGAAAGGTAACGTGGAGAGGCATTATCGGAGTGTTCACAAGGCATATGACAGCGACTTCCCTCCGAGTAGCGAGTTGAGAAAGAGAAAGGTCATGTATTATTGCTACACAAATATTATCTCGCAGTCTTAGTGTCGCCAACTCGTTTCTAACATGCAAAAAGACAAACAAATGTCGGTGTATTTTCGATCTTTCCAATCCAGACGAGATCTCTCTCCCCGTCTGTGCGCGAGGGGGCGGGGCAGTTTACACACACGCGGCTGCTACAAGCAGCAACACACGGAGGAGATGGCGGAGAGAAGCGCTCCAAGGTGTGGTTAAATGTTACCCGTCTTGAAGTGGACAATGCTCCTTGCCAAGAGAGTTTAGCATGTAAGGGCGGTAACACGAGCAATGTGTCAAACATTTATCAAAAGTGCTCCACATTCAGACGGAGGAATGCACCGGGTTCGACTGTCTTTCTAGCAGCTCTGCAGCCCCATCCACGAGTAACGGTTCCACGTCAGGTGTTATGTATGCTAGCAGCAACACACGGAGTTAACTCAATGATTCAAACATGGGTTAATGATTATAGGAAACTGAGTTACTCTTTATTTTGTTAAAGTTTCAGCTATTCTGTTCACAGTTCTGTCATCACATTATTTAATACGATTTGTTAAAACATTGTTGTTTCTTTTGATGTGAAATATTATTTATTTAATTTAAATAAAAAGCAATGTTAGTTTTGTTCACAATTTGTTAATTTAATAATATATGTATTTTTGAATCAAGTATTCATCTTTATTGTCTTCATTGTTAGTTTCCACATGCCTAAAACAACCTCAAGCTAAATCTAAAAGTTGATGGCTAAACAAGAGCGTTTGAGAAATTGTGCAAGGCATACAGTAATAGTCCGAATAGTCGATTAGTCGTTTCATTAATCGATAGATTAATCGATTATCAAATTAGTCGTTTGTTGCAGCCCTATTATCCATGTATAAATAAAACGTGTTATTCAGCAACCCTTGCAATTTGGGATTTTATTTTTGGTTGGTAGACCTCGGTGAGCTGGTCATTTCAAAAGTAGCTCACCAGCCCAAAAAAGTGTGGGCACCCCTGAACTAAAGGGTCTACATGAATCTACTAAATGGCATCACATCAACCACAAGTTTGCCTTTAGCTTGGTGCCATTGACGTGAAGTCATGTGACTGTTTGCAGTATGTTTATAGCATTATGTTATCTATTTACTTCTGACCAATTACACTCCATCTTATAATAGTGCTGTTAATATGTGGAGATTATCCTGCTGAACAAAACGTGAAAGTATCATAAACATGTGTTTGCCACAGATCTTATTTTCTGCAATATTCCGAATGAAATGGAAAATTTTTGTTGAGGGTACCTTGTGATGCTAACCTCAGGGTCGGCCTACACAAATAGGTCATCACTGTAACGCTCTATTGAGAATAGAACACAATAAATGAAATGTTCGTTGTCAAATCAAGTTATGAAACAATCTTAAAAAAGTAACCAAGGTAAAAATTGTGAGCATTCAATATTAAAAAAAAAGTGCTGTGGTTTGAAGTACAAGTCCTTAATGTGGGTTTACATCATCTTGGTTAATAGGATGGTAATATTGGTATGCGCTTGATTCAATTAGTCTTTTAATGATAATTTCATACATTGTAATTCATTTGAAGTAAAATGAAGTGTGGGACACATGTTGTCATGCAAAAGTGTGGCTTTTATTGCAGACAGGTTACAGTTGATTTGTGTGGTATCAAATACCTGATTGAACCATTGTTGTCCTATCAGAGACAAAGTGGAGATGGGGGATCTCCACTTTGTCTCTGATAGGACAACAATGGTTCAATCAGGAGAGACGGTTTTGATGGAAGAATACATATTTATTATTATTGTACAGGAATACACAAATGAATGTAATGGAGTTTTGGCGATTAGGCCCCGTTGTGCAGGAGTATCATTCGGAAGGGAAAACCGATCCGATGAAACCCCCCGGGGTCTAGACACTGGTGGTAGTGAATGGATAGTTGGGTTCGGTCTGAAGGGGAGTGGCTTAGCTTGACCCTGGATTCAGAGGGACAGGAGGTGAAAAGGGGTGGAGGAGGGTTGCGTTGAGTCACCTGAAACGACAGCTAACAGAGGGGAGAGGGCAGATTTAAAAGGGGTTAGCAGAGCGCTATGATAGGCTTGTGAGAATAGAGCGAAGTGATTGGTTAAGCTGGGGAGTGACGCCCCCGATCACTTATTGAGAGGAGAGAGAGTAGTAACATAGCACAGTAAATGAGTAAAGAAGGTCTTCCTGGTGGAACTTTCGCTGAGCTTCATTAGAGAAAGTGCAGATAGAACCAGACTGACAATTGAAAGAGACAAAGTTTAAAATATGAACAGGTTACTGTTTGTGTAAAATGCATAAATACTGGAATGAATGTGTTGCTTTAGCAAATCTCTTTAAAATGCACAAAGGAATAAACTATCAGTCTATCAGGGTGAGCTCTATTGGACCTGCATCAGGGAATATCAGTAGAACAAACTATTGACTGACAAATTGAGTTTTAACCTCTTGAATCTAACCACTGTCTAGACTGAAAGACTGATTTACTCAATATTTAAAGCCGAAATTGAGCTGTTGTGGTTCAATAAAGTTAAAGGGTCACTTGAGCTTTTCTGAACTGAAAAACAAATAAAAAAATTCAAGTCTGACAGTATTCTCCTATAGTGTGAGATCAACTAAATCGACGTTTAAATAATGTATGTATTTTTATCGTGAGGTAAACACTATTTCAAATTTTAAAATACTTTTAGCATGGTTTGGACAAAAAAACACTGCGGTAAAGTCTGGTTAGTTGGTTAAATATTTATGATATGGGTTCTGTCTCGTGTTTTGCACAAGTTTTACCTGACCACATGCTGCAGCGCCTAAAGTGTACTTATGCTGTCATCACAAGCAGGCTCTTTAAATATTTTCAGCCAAAATATCAGATCTAACAACACAATTGTATTGATGCATTCACTATCAAAATTGTTTTTAACATTCCCAATTACATTAATAAACAACATGATTGATCAGTATTAGTTGCCCTTTTTGCAGTTTATTTAATTGATAATCGCGCTTCATGTTTTAAACTTGTGTTAACATTCATTGTTACTTAAATGAAAGATAAATATATGAAATGGAAATGTGTAAAATAAGATAAAGCAGATCTATTAATCTCAGGTGTTAACTGGACTCACTTCACTACTCCCTGGCCTAATGACCACATTCTCCTTGCTAACATGTTTTCATTGGTTGGATTTTTGACATATATTTGAAATACAGCACATATGTTTCCTCATAGTATAATAAAGATCTATGCTCCTCAGCATGGGTTGCTTGGTTACATTTTTAAATGGAGAATCAATATAAAATGTAACAGTGGCAATCATCCCCCATAAAAGAAAGAAAACTGTAATTTTCAACGAATGTTCTGCATTCCTGAAGAAACAGCCACATTCCGTATCGAATAGTTTTTCTAGTTTTATATTAATGAAGCCCTGTTAATTACTAAACAACAGAGCATTAACATAATGAAAGCCCTCTTTGCACTACAAATAAACAATGAAATACTTATTTATTCATTGATTTTTTTATTCCTTTAATTAAGTGAGGCATTTCCTTACTTCATTCAATATTTATTTTTTATTATTAAGGCATTGCTTATCAACTTTAAACATTTAGTATAATAACATCTCATTAGCTTTGAAAGAAAGAAATCTTGCAAAGTTCTCCAAGTAAAGTTCTGAAGAGTTGTTAAGAAAAACACACACACACACGCACACACACACACAATAAAGTCAATTGCAGACAGCAGGGTACTTCTGGAAGAATCAATTATCTGAAAGCTTTCAAATAAAAACTTCTTGAAACTCACCTCAGTAAGTGCCTTCACTGTATACCTCAAAATACTTTGCTTAAGCACTTGAGAGTCACTGAGTGGGAGTGTTTGATAATGCATACGGCACCTTTCATTCTCTTTGTGGCAGCCTTGACTATACCCAATACATTACAATTAATTATCCAGACGGCTATGCTTAAGTTTATCTTCGGTCTTTTGTATCGGTGCTTGGAACACGATGTTTTTCCCGGAGCGGAAGCTTTCTGCCTGAATCCGTTTCTGTGTGCTGAAAAGTGCATTTCAATCAGTGGAAGGTTATTTTTTCCCAGACTTTGACATAATAGATTCCCAGTTTTTGTGTGTGGAAATAAGGCTGTGGATTTTTCATTGAAAGGCTTAGTTTTGTTATGTTTGGTATAAAACAAGGCTGGTAGATATTGAGCTTGAGAGCTGGCTGCATGGAGGTCCAAAATCTCCTCCGTCCTGTATACATTTCTCTGCTACCTTCACTGTGGCTGTCCTAGAAAGGAGAAACAACATTAAATACAGCAATGACTGGCTTTTGTACTGGACTAGTAAAAGAGAAACAAGAAACACTTCAAGGGTTTATTTATCGTGTCAAGGTTATTGTCTTTGTACAACACAGGGTTGCAGAACAAAATGCAATTTCTTTATAATAGAAAAGAAAAACCAAGCTAGTTGACAGTCCTGCATTTTGTGTCTTTTTATTTGCACCAGGAGGAATACAAACTATGGAGAAAATGGAGCAGATAATGTTACATTATTGATGTTAACACACAGTACAACAATACGTGCATACAAAGGACATTTCACAATAAACGCAGCTGCCTTGTCAGGATCTCCACACAAACTGATGAACCCAAATGCACGATCCAGAGACAGTCTTGAATGTAAAAAAATGTAATTTTAATTTCACAGATCAGGTAATCCCTCTTAACAGAGTAGGTACTGGAGATAACAAAAGGTGCTCACAAGGAGGAAAAACTAGGCATAACAAAAAGAGAACTTATGAAAAACTTAAGCCTACAAAAGTGAAAGCGATCCTTTCTGAGCTGAGGCTTGGCACGGAGAAACAAACAAGACAAACTGACACAGGACAGGGGAGAGACAGGACTATTTAAACATGAGGGGAGTGGGGACAGGTGGAAACAATCAGGCGCGGGGCAGACACTGATGATGGCGGGAAAAATACACAAGGGGAGGAAGAAACAGGGCCTGAAATGAAAGACAAGAGGTAAGTACAAAATAAAACAGGAAATGACAGACAAAACACATTTGACGAGACACAACATGTATAGAATTAGAATTTGACTAATGATTAGAAATTCTTCTGTAAATGATATGATAATTTATAAGAAATTAAAACATTAAAAATATGTGTTTTTTATTTATTAAGAAATAGGCAATTACAATATATGGTATGAAAAGGAATACATCCATGCCTAATTAAATGTATATGGTACTTTAAAACTCAATTTCAACTTAACTTAGTAAATCTAGTGAACATAAATTAAGTACTTTATTAGAGCGGTGTGTTTCCTTTATCCTCACAGTGAGCCGACCAATTTCAAAGTTGACAATTTTATTTTATTTTTAAACTTGCTTGTTTTTTTCCCTCTGCATCAATCACAGACCTTTTAGCTCAGATGCATTCATGGTGCATGTCCTTGAAACGTATCTAAAATATTACAAGGATGTCATTTTTAAAGCCTTTACTTCATGAGAAAAATTATATTAGAGTAAGGCATACTGATTTTTAAAGATTATCCAATCAAGTGGCTAGGCCCGCCTTCTTCTTCCTGACTGACAGTCCTCTGTAGTCACTGCGGTGTAATAAATAAAACAGCCGAGTGGCAAAACGTTAACAGGAATCATTATTAATGTAGGGAAATAATTAAAATGAAGCAATGTTAATTAATAAAAAGGTAAACATTTGTAATTAAAGCCTTCTTTGTACCATAAATAACCAATGCAATACTTATTCATTCATTGATTTTCTTTATTCATTTAGTTAAGTGAGGCATTTCCTCAATTCATTTAATATTTATCTGGTTGATTGTGACTTATTAATGTAATACATTAAATGCAATAACATGTCATTAACTTTGTGAAAGAGAAACTCGCAAAGTTCTGCTAGTTGTTTTGCTTTGGAGTTTCCAAAGGAGGAAGACATATGACTCGCATGGTGAATATTCCTTCTATTGACATTTCATCACTAATGCAATATTAAATAACTAATAGAACTAAATATAATGTTAATAAAGTGTATTTGCCAGCTCTATAGTGAACACGTAAATGTTGAGTACCCCAACGTTTTATGTTAGAAATGCATAGTATGTTAACTTGCATATGTTGGGCAGTTTGCACATGAGTGGCATTCATTAGCATTCATTAGCATATTCAGGCAATAGTACAAAAAATGGTCTAGCAGATTTTGACAATTTTAGAGTGGTTTTGGAGGTTATTTAGTATGCGGAATACATTTTTTAAATGTTCGGGATCAAAAATGATGATGAGACATTTGTATGAACTTTGGTATTGAAGTTTTACAAGACCCAAAACCACAATTTTGTATCCTAAAAATATTCGCAATACACCTTAGAAAAACAGCAAAATTATCAAAAATTGGCCAGGCCATTTTTTTACTATTTTCTATGCTAATAAATGGTAAATAATGCAACTTACACTAATTGTGCAAATTGGCCAACATACTGGTTGCTGGCAACTTAACTAATATGGCAGTGGTGATGTAAATATGGCACGATGTTGCATTGTAACACACTGCTAACTGATATTTTCTCAGCTTTACTTTTATTTTGTAACATGTCTCAATGAAGAAAAAGCTTTTGATGGCAGGATCCAAGCAAGTTTGCATGGAAAATACTTTAAGCCAATAACACATTGATGCGGCTGTGCATGCACCATTTGTAGGACAAGATAAATAAGTTGACCTAGCATCTCATATTGCTGTGGTGTGAATGGTTGTTAGCCAACAGAGAGCTGTCGGTGTGAGCCATGATGTTTGAAGGCTGGATTACCTCGGTGTCTTGTGTTTAAGAGATGCCAAGGCGGCTGGATGCCACAATGTTTGGGTGATTTCCTAAAATCCTCAAAGCGTTTGCTACATCTCCAGCTAATTTAATTTGAAATGGATTACAGATTTGCTCATGGTGATTGTGCACCTCCCACATGGGAACATCCGTTTCCTCCTGGGTGACACATGTGTGGTGGAACTGCTCCAAGCTGATCTCTTTGAATACCAGCATAGCTCTATCATTCAGAGCATGATGTTTGCTATGGTAAAGAAAACAGGCTAACGGCAATCACAGCTGAGAAGATAGAGGATCAAGTGTTCGTGGACTTTAGAAATGTTGCTACTCTTACAATGTGTAACTACAGACAATCAGTGATCAAGCTCCTGTATAGAATAATGCAAAAATGTGTCCCAAACCTCGCAAATGAGTTAGCATTTTACCACTTCTGGTTCCCTCAACAATGTTTTGAACATGTTAAAGGGGACCTCTCATGCAAAATGCACATTTGTATGTCTGTTATACATAAATATGTGTCCCCGGAACTCACAAAGTGTCAGAAAATAAAACCCTCTCTCTTTTCCTCCGTGCGCAAATCTCTAAAAACAGGGCTACAACAAGCTGATCCAGATTTGCCATCCGATATGACGTAATTGTCATATCGGATGACACGGCCCTATCAGAAACGTTGCTATCAGAAAAAATTCGCAACGTGTTTTGGAAGTAATATGGCCTTTATTTACATTAGCAAGCATCGCTAACACTCAGAGCTAACCTGTACTGGAGAGAGTATGTGTAAAGAAGCCGGATGTAAAAAGGAACTCACCTTGTGGTAAACCCGCAAGAGAAAAAGCATTTGAGCTCCATACTGTTGAATATAATCCTTGATGTGGTTTTGAACATGATATGGCGTTTCATCACCGCAGCATTTAGACAGTATCTGCTGGGTCCGCATGAGCAGGCATAGGCTCCGCCCCCTCTCCCTCTTTTTTTTTTTTAAAGCTTTATACCCCGAATCAGCACTTTAGTAACAGGGCTGAAACGGAGGGATATGAGGCATGGCTAGAATGGGTGATCTGTTTTTTATATATTTATATATATCTGAGACCTATGCTATTGCCTAAAAATAGCATGATAGGTGACCTTTAAGTTGCCTATAAGGTCACAGAGATAAGACATTACGTTTTGTTCCTAAAATAAATGAAATATGTCAGTAAATACCATAGACTGTATATATAAATGGACGTAGTGTCCGTGACGTCACGTCACCCATAGGATTCTGCAGAGTTGCAGAGAAGCCTAAAGTAATAATAATAATAATAATAAATGATATTTATATAGCGCCTTTCAAGGGACCCAAGGTCGCTGTACATGGTGGACAAACAAAACAAACAGACAATCAACGGGCAAACTAAAGAAATAAATAAAGGAAGCCGGGAGACCAGAAAAGGGCTAGGGCCCGAAGGCCAGGGTGAACAGGTGTGTTTTTAGTGATGATTTGAAGATATCCAGGGAGGCAGAGTCTGACTCCCGCCTGCTCCAAATAAGGGCAAAGAGGTGGAGCCGAGGTGGGACCTCCTGCCACCGAGCTGGAAGTTCCAGAGCTAGCTGAGGCTACCAAGCTAAGCTAACATGCTCAGCAGGTCATTTTAACATGGGTGTCTATGGAAATTGCTCCCTTCTGCAGACTGCTCCTACTGGCCACTAGATGAACTGCAGTTTGAGGCACTTCCTTATTGGCCTCCCGGCTCTGCCCAAGAGTTTGCCGCTTGGTAAATACGTCACTGGTGAATATCTGAAGCTTCTTTGTGATTTAAAAAAAATAGCAACTAAATGAGATTACAAAACATCATCACACTGAACATTAGCCTTTAGCTTAGCTTAGCGGTGGTTATGCACAGCCATGTGACTGTGATGAAATTCCTATAAAGCCAAACGTTACCTTTTTACTCCTGGCTAAAGAAATCACAAGTATTGATATGTGGAAATGATTTTCCTGAACCTGTAAGTATCATAAATGTGTGTTTGCCACATGTCATTGGAAGAATCCATTGATTTTAGTAGAGGGATGCTAACTTCTGCGCCTGCCTTCAAAATATGTCATTACTGCACCATTCTATAATTATTTGTTCTTCATCCACTCATAATCTCTCCTCTCTCTCAGACCTTCCGATCGTAAACCTCACCGTGGATCCACAGCCCGTTTTGGAGGGAAATCTGATCAAATTCCACTGTGCCGCCAAAGCCAACCCACCTGTCCTCTACTACAGGTGAGCTCCAGCATAACTAACACTATGATTTCTTCCGTGCACTGTTTTACCTCTGCCTGCTGCGTGCCTTCGTACACAGGAAATCACAGTGTAACTCAAGTCAACACTGACCCATATAGGGGATTTAAAATGTTGCATAACATACAATGCTACAAATTAAACCAATTACTGTATATAGTCTCAATTAAAATGAATGTTATATTTTAAGAGGAAATTGAACTAAAATGCTGTGCACAAAGTATCTGTGGTAAAAACACAGCATATGATCCTCTTTTTTTAGAACCATTATGTCTGATAACATCGGCATCCATTATCTAGTTTTATATTTGGATATCATAATCATTTTTTAGGATCGTTCACCATGTAGAAATACCAAAATGTCTGTGTCATGCTGGGCAGTCACTGACTGAAAGCTGTCTAAAATAATGTACCTTACCGTACCACTGGCTCATCTGCACTCATAACCCCTCCCCGCCCCCCCCAGCAGAAGGCACCTTTGTGATTATATATGTGCAGGCAGCCCTGAGAAGCTGCCACATCTCTGACAACTGTCAGTGTGTCAGGGCTGGGCCGGCCATCTCTCCATCACTGCATGAACTCTGAGAGGAGGGGTCAGCTACAAGACATGCACACTGAGATTCAGTCCTGCCACCAGGGCTCTGAAGCATTCTGAAACACAGGCTAAAATGCACAAGAGAAAAAAACAACCTGTGCCTGGAGTATTGAACATATTTTGATTTAAAATGCTTCTTTAATAGCTTGTTTGGATGCTTTCTGTTTCAGTGGTACAGGCTGTTGTGATATTACCAGTTATTATACATTTGCTGATTAGATGATAGCATGATCCCATTTTACATTGAAAAGTCAGTGTTTTTTATTTTTCCACAGTTTACAATGCCGTGACTCTGCAGGCTTTATCTTGGAATGTGGGAGTATTATCAGTTATTAGGTTATTGCAAGGCCCATCCTTTCATAAATAGGTCTTTTGTCACTCATTATTTTATTATTCCCCTTCTTGTGTCCTGCAAGGTCCTCTCCTGACTCTCTGGTCTTCTAGCCAGGTTAGGAAGAAAGGAATAGACGCTACAACAGATTGTATCCTTCAAATTCAGCTTTTACTTTCATTTAGAATTCATGAACTGAATTTGTGAATCGAGACTCTTTTTTGGCTTTATCAGAGCAAGGATATACTGAGCAGGCTTGTGTGCTAGGGATTTTTTTATATTGATGCGGAGCAAACCACAGTGAACTACTTGACTAAAGCAAATGTTTAAAAGCTTTGCACAAGGTTGTGTTAATAGTTGGAAAGGTATAAATCAATTGAAGTTCCCCTGCATTCACCAGTGAGTCCTTGCATTCAAGTCATGGACAGTATCACATCCACTTTATACACTTTCAATACACTTTACATTGTTATAAGAGTCGGTAAGAGACAGTTCAGACCAACATTAGATCACCACAAATATTTAACTTTTTATTGATTGATTAATTGATTACAGGACAGTTGAAAAGAAGTGCAGGGTCACATATATGGATAAAAGAGTAAGACGAGTCACAAAATACCAATGGGGTCCAGAGTCATACAGCATGGGGTTGGACTTGGATGGGTAGACATCATGGTACTCTATTAAAGCAACTTAACATGGCAAAAAGGGAATGTTGTGTTTGTGCCACAGACTTACTTTTCCATTCTTTATTTTGAAATATAACATAGGAATCATCCATATAAATAATATGGAAAACAAGTTGAATTGTGGCATCATGTTTTATCATTTCTGTTCAATTTTCACCAGTTTCAATTTAGTTTGACTATATTATTGGTTTAATTGGCATTGTAAAGGAGAGAGAAAAATAAAAATCCTAATATAAATGGTAATAATTTGAAATAACTAAATTGCTGAAAATAAATAAATAAATAATATTAATAACAATTGGAATAATATTGTTAATAATAATAAATACAAATACAATAATAGGTACTATATACCATAACTCTGGGATTATGTATTGGTTAAATGGTTTGTTGTGTGAGAAATGACAGGAGAGAGACACACTGTTTCAGCGAGGCAGGCGCAGAACACATTAGCTGATGTAAGCATCTCAGCTGCATTACTGAGATTCACTTCTGCCATGGCTCTGCACTGACTCGAAAACAGAGCTCAATGAGTCCCAACTGTCAACAACAAGCAGAGTCATCCCTGTTCAGTACAGCATACAGACAGCAGGACCAACGCTCTGCTCCCACTGGATTGGAGTCTGATGTGCACAACATTACTGCATATTATGGAGTCTATATGTCAGCGTCTCATTGTGGGTGACTTCCATGGCAACCATTCAATTTTTGACCGTTGCTGCCCTCTCCATTGAGTGTTTTATTGATCACCGTAGGTATATTATTGTGTCTCTGAAATGGGGAAAGTCAGACTTGCTGAGGGTGGATGGGATGATGGTAGGAGACGAGTGAAGTTAGTTCCTCCTCCTTATCGCAATCGCTCCAGATGCTCTCCATCTTTCTTTTCTGTCTCCACTCTTCTTCCTCTGTCTCTTGTTCTAGATTGGCTGAAAGAGCTTAACTCAGAGGGAAATAAATACTTAGTTTGAGACCATAATGTGAATCATCAGACAGTCAATTGTTGTCCATGGGATGTGTACAAGATTTGAAAATAGAAAATGTGCTTGTTAACTTCAATCTGTGGTGTGTGCATAGTGTAGAAGGATTCCTAAACCAGGAAAGGAGCACTTCCTGTTCCCATTTCTGTTAACACAAGCTAACAACATTTTCACTTTTGTTCCACAAAATATAATATTTAAAAAACCTCCTACTAGTGAATGTCTGAAGCTTCTCTGTGTCTGTAAAACAGATGTTGCTAACAAGTGGCTAATGAGACTGCTAAACATCATCATGCAGAGCATTAGCCACTTTTAGCTAAGCAGTATTACATTAAGTCATGCAACAGTCAAGTAGTTTGTTCATAGCCGATTGTTCGCCTTTTACTTCTTTCTGGACAAAACATATACAAAAAAGTACAATCATAAATCATAAATGTGTGCTCAACATATAGCTTATTTTATGCAATATAACAAACTCAATGATAAAATCCCCTAGATTTTGGTTAACGGAGCACTTGCGAGGCTAACAACAAAAATACATCATCACTGCACCACTCTATTATTGCTCCAAGCATATTTGTTTGCCCAGACTCGTGGGAGTTGGATGAAAGTACAACAGCGACTCAAGAGCAGCACCGTGTCCACAGAGAGATAGATAAAGGACAGGAGGAGGGAGGGGGGGGGGCACGACCATGGGGGTGACAATCTATCTGAACAAGCCCACACAGACGTCGACACCCCTGGCTGTCTGGCAGACTCATTATTGCCTGTTGTTTTTCAAAACATTGCAAAGGAAGTGAGGAGAAATTAAGAGATGGATGGAGGAAGAGAAAGTGAAACAGAAGACGAATGCAAAGGATGGCGAGCAAAGAGGGAGACGCAGAATAATTGAATACTAAAGGGAGGGAGAGAGAAAGGAGGGTACAGAGCGGAAGAAGAGAGGAAATGTGATGTCGCTTGCAAATCAAGTGGCTCCTGTTCCTATGGGAGTGCTGTCAACTGCTTCTGCTGCATACGTTGAAGCAGAGTTGTCATGTCTTGTTTCTTCATTTGTCGTTTTTAGCGGAGTCTAATGAGAGCCTCAGTTGGGCTGGTTAAGCTCGGCCTGTCATCCGTTTGATGTGAGCGCAACGGCACAAAATCACTGTCTGCCTATGGACAAAAACCTGTTTGAATGTTTTGGCACTGAAGTCTCCTGGGAGGTGTTTGTGTGAGCGGTTCAGATGGCCCGCTTTTTCCACACACAAGATCATAAATCTGTGTGTGGAAATGTGTAAAAAGCCCTGGTATCCAGCTGAAATCTGCACAAAATAGAAAGTGAGAAAATTACAGATTTAGGTTTAAATGTTACTGCTTCTTGTAATAACAATTTAGAAATGACATTACATGTCATTTTAACTGACACCTTTTTGATTTTCCAAATCAACATATGGGGCACTGGCCCTCTGATTGGTGGACCTCATAGACTCTATGGTGAATCCTGGTTCACCCTCTGGTCCACAGTCCAATAGACACCAAGTAGTGCTTGAAAAAAAAAAACATTTTCTTTGTAATAATTGAACTAAAGTGACAAGACATTTTAAATAGTATAGTTTGTTAAACACATTTGTAGAATAACACATATCCAGTAATGCAGCCACAAGTTAGGTGTGTCAGAGAGCATTACAACCCATTGACACAGCATTAAGATACACTCAAACATTAATTTCCCACATAAACAACCAAAACCCCAAAGATATTAGATTAATGTGACCCATTTTCCATGCTTACATTATTAGCTCGGAATTGTTAAAAAGGAAAGCATAAGGCAATTTAAAATGTAAATGTTGATGTTATTTCCACATTGTTATGGAGATGAAACCAACATCAGTCAGAAATAAATCATCACAAGAAGGTATTTGACCACCATTTAGAATTTAGATGGATGATTATCTGTAAAGGTTAATGTAGTTTTAGACTCAGGTTGTATCATAAGTTAATGGGACAGTCATCCATCCTCCTCATTCATATAAATAACATTTATTAGAGGGTGGAGGGGGACAGGCTAACGGATCACTCCCCTAAAGCCTATTCTTCCCCTCTCTGAAGACAGTTATTGTAAGCTATATATTTGTATATCATACAGCAGAACTACCCCAGCATGTATCACTGGTTTCCCTTTTATAACGATAAGGAATACTAGAGGAATTGTACTGTTTCAATACTCATCTAAGTATATGGTTTTCCTTGCACATTTGGAAACATCTGATCACCAGATTTTGTCTGCTTCTTTTTTAAATAGAGTCCTTTCGATAGGGAGACCATGACACTTATTTAAAGGGTTTTAATGAATATATATACATTACATTACATTGGCTGACGCTGTTATCCAAAGCGATTTACTGACACATCATTATCACAGACAGGCCTCTGGGAACAAGTTGGTATGAAGTATCTTGCCCAAAGACACTTCGAAATGAGCCACAGCCACCTACAGTGTAGAAATAATTAACTTTGCTTAATAAAGTGAATGCTACTACTTTATGTAAACAAATACAGTATATATCTGTTTGTAAAGCAATTTTCTCTGAACGTCCAAACGCTGTTTTCACACCAATTTAGGAGACTACATTCACACCATCGCCAGCACTCAAATTATTTTCAACCCAGAAGGCATCACTCAAGAGAAACTGAAAACTGTTTCTTTATAGAAGAAAGTAATTAAATGTTTAATAAATTAAAACATTTAATAAAGTAATCATTTTGTTCCCTCGTCTAATTTTAATGACAGTACAAATTAAGTAGAATTGATGATAATCATGCAATATGAAAATCTGTAGAGCAATTAACAAATTGTACTGGGGTCCCCCAAGGCTCTACTGAAGGCCCTCTTTGATTCAAAATTCATATTAATAATGTATCACCTGGTTGAAGTGTTCCTGCCTGAAATCAAAGATTTTTGTTAAACATGAAATATTATGCTCATGTTCAGGTTCATGTTAGTGTTTAGTGGAGTATTCAACTAAAATTCAACGAGGTCCAGTTAGAGAAAATCTCCCCATGCAAAGGTCCAGAGCTTCAAAATGTCTAACTTGCTTTATGAATTAGTGTGATATATATTGAAGTAGCCTGTAGCTTTATCAACGTCTCCATGTAATCAACAACTGACTACCAAATAAAGAAAGTACAATTCATAAACAACAATATTTATATATATTTTGTCAATTAACATTGAACTATACAGATATACAGTAAATACTGTGGATATGTGTAATGTTCCTCTCGGGCTGCATTAAAAAATAAAATAGAGAAAATAAATAAAATAGCTTTTGAAAATGTGTGCATCTTAAAAGTGCTTCATTTTAGATAAATACAATAAAGTGTAGCAGCAGCTTGAGAGTCCCTTTTTCTTTGTTAACCGTTTCACATCATGACTTAACAGTTTCAGCCGATTATAGAACAATATCAGTCTTTACACATCATAACAATTGAACAGTTTTAAAGTTTCTCTTTCTTTCCCTCTTATATTGCAGTCCCTCTCTCACTTTTTTTTAATTCAGTGCGAGAATTGAGCTGGAGCTTGTCCTGCCAGGAGTTTAAATCTGGGCTGAAATGGTGTCAGGGCCATTCTCATACACACATGCAGGTGCTCATTGGTTAGCCTGCCCTGGAACGATATTTATTTGTTGTGACCTCAGTTCTGACTTGAGAGGGAATGTTTGGTCAAACACTTTGTGTTTTGTCTCATAGTGGCGTTTTGGCACTTTTAATGAGCGCCACGGTCTCTGAACAAATGAGACACACTGGCTCTGTGCTCCCAGTGTGCAGGATGAACATGAATGAGTCCGTCCACTCAGGGTTAAAAGCTCTGTTCTCACTGTCCACTTTCCTCTTCTTGGAGAGCGCCATGTGTAATTATTTGTCTCTCCCTGTCTGCCGCTAACACTCCTGTTCACTCTCCTCTCCGCTTCTCTCCCTGTATCGCTAACTCTTCTCTTCACTCACTTTCCTCTCCGCTTCTCTCTGCCGCGCTCTCATCTCTTCTTCTATGTTTCTCTCCCTGTATAGCTCACTCCTCTCTTTCGCCCCCTGTCGGCGGCGGTTAAAATAGAATTGCCCCGTTAAAATTGAAATCCCCTATTAATGTATTGATTATAGGTCCGGGTCCGTATAGGTCGGTGTCTGGGTCCGGATCCGGACCGCGGTCCGCCTGTTGCCGACCCCTGGTTTAGTGTATCTACTGTGACATGTTGACATGCTTTAATGTTCAAAAAGCTCTTTATTTTTCTCACACTGCCTGTGCCTCTACCTCTTTTCACCAATGTGGTTTCTCTGTCTGAAACCTTGTAAAGCAGCAGTATTTGCAGCAAAGCTTGAGCAAGTTTTCAGATATCTGTCTCTAATATTTCCTCGGAAGTGATATATGTGTATAGTGGGTCAAAGTGTTTGCATTTTCCAAAATAAAACTTTGAAGATCAGTTCCTTTCCTGCTGTATATCAGCATAAATGCAATACATCTAGAAAGGTAAAACATCCCACATTTAAGATAAAGTTAAATCTTTCTTGTATTTACAATTTAGAAATAGCTGATGCTTTTTGTGTCCATGTAGTGAATGGAGTGGATGAATACTGCTTTACAGGGTTTTTAACCCTGTAAAGCAGTATTCGCAGCAAAGCGAAACGTCATTGTCCTCTGATATTTTCCGTTTCTCAACAGGATAGAGAGACAATGAGCATTGAGGCATGTGGTCCTAAAACCACTGATTTCAGCAATGATATGACTGACTTTCATCCATGAAAAGAGTCCATGTTTTTGACAGTCTGCTATAAATCAATACGAGTTGTAGATAAAGGCTGAAACAGAAACCTGCAGGTGTCACCAGGTGGAACACGGAGCTGAAGATAATCAAATCTGTCTGGAAAGCAGCTAGAGGTGTCATCTCAGACCTGGATTGTCCAACACAACTCACATCAAATAAGCTCAAACTCATGCAGTAGCCTTGTGTGTTCAATCCCTTTGAAGAAACCACATATGGTAATCTGACAAGGTGGTCACCTCTATTTTTGTCACTGGATGTGTCATGGGACGGTGCAATGGCAGACTGATGACTGACAGGGAACAGAAAGCGCGTTCAAACATTGAGACGCTCTGCTGCGAAATGTCTGGTTAAGTTTTCGCAAAGGAAAAGGGAGTGGAGGTTGAATTTTGACAGCAGAATGACGTGGGTGATTCAGTCCTCCTGCATAAAGAAACAAAGCAGTTGCCCCTCTGATGACTGAGAGGAGGTCAGCTAGAGTCAGCTGTCAATACATTTCTTTATTTTTTTAAGATCAAACTTTTTTCTTTGTGAGAAGCCATCAACAACCATTATATTGACAATTTCTTAAGATGTCATTCACTTTAGATATATCTTTAGATGGATGCATCACTTATAGTGTTATGAAGAGTGCACAGGAAGTGAGCTGCAGTTGAATTGCCAGTAATGCAATGCAGATGAACATGCACACAAGGGCAAGTGTAATCCAAGCCATCATTTGAAAAGTGGCACGCAATATGTTTCCTCCTGTACGAAAGAATACTTGAGTTTCTTCCTGTAGGACGATTCTACTATGTTAAATAGAGGTCAAAGGTTGAGGTCAGCTACACATCAGCCATGGTTAAGTGGCTCATTCAGAGATGCTTTTTCAACAAGGTGGATGCTTGGTAATAATAAACACCTCTAATCCACAGTTGTACGTATTCCTCAATGAACGTGTAGGTGGTCTCCTGTTAAGCCCCAAAGACCACCTCGGCGGGTCTTTTTTTTTTTTTTTTCACGACACTGTGTCTCACGGCATCTTAATATTTAAGAATCTATTAATGTGTTATATCAGATTAACGGGAAGAATCTCAGCTAACTGAAGATACAAACAATTTTTACCAAAACAAGTCTCATAAGAAGCATCTAAATGACCCCTGAGCGAAAAATACACTTTGGCACAGAACTCAAGATAAAGATACCCTTATTACTTATCGTAGCTGCACATATAAGATATCCGATTAAGGATGAGGTTCCACAGATTATTTAGGTATAGTATCATCACTGAGCGATCCGAACTCGCGACAGGGGAAGCAAACACAGACATCACAACACGTACCTTTACGGAGCTTTTACAGGAGATCGGAGAGTAATAGTTAGCCGCTAATGGTAGCCACCAGAGTTATCGCAGCTTCCGGTTTTGGCTATGCGTCACTCTCACTCCTTAGTTGGTAATGTGTGTGTGTATATGGGAGTTCCCCTCAATTCCATTGGCTCTGACGGTTAGAAAGAGATGTCAATCATCAAAATCGACCAAGGGGGGCCAGAGCTATGGAAAATCCACCCAAATGACCCCAGAAGTTTTTTTTTGCTAAACCTCTCTAAAAAGGTCACATTTCACTTGTTTTGCATCAATCTTGATACAGGGTACTTATTATATGTTGTAGTTTGGATTCCTAAAGCTTTTAGTCTACCATCCCATCATTCAAGGGTGGTTTTCACTATAAGTAAAAACAATTTTGGACGGACACAATCATTTACATTTTTTTACTGTGTTCAATCTGAATTTACTTTAAAATAAAAACATCTATATTTATTCTGACACTTCTACATCCAACTCACAGATGTAACCTTGCTTTGAGAAAAAAGATTATTAATTTAACCCTTTTAGAAGGGAAGATATGGTCATTTGTTCTGGGAATGTCATTTTCAAGCCTGAGACCTGAAAAACAGGCTCGGGGCTTAACAGGTTAGCAGCACGGTAGCAGATTGGATTTACTTCACTTTACTACCACAACCTGTAATACATGTGTTATAGATAAATGTACGTATGCATGATACTAAATTGGGGTTAGGACTGTTTTTTGTTTTGTTTTTTATTGTCAGCTTATGTTCTTTCATTTATTTATTCTTTTGTTAGTTTATTCCAGAATGTATTTCTTTATTTCCATATTTATTCATTTATTTTTGTATTTATTTGTGCAGTCATTTATTTTGTGATACCTACAATTTTCTTTTGTACTCCAAAATTGAACACAGTCAAGACTGGTTGTTTTGTATAGCTTATAATTGAATTCAGCTTTGGGTAAATTACAATTATTATTATGATTATTATTATTATTGTTATTATTATTATAATGTAAAGAAATATGAGCAAAGTCTTAATCAAATATGTTATATATGTTAACGACTCCTAGTAAACCGACTCTCCAAAGATCCTAATGTCCACCTCAGATTCATATTTATAGAAAAATACTTTGTTAAATGAATATACATGTGTTTCCTTTGATTAAGCCACTGATCTGCTCTGTTTCTGATTATTTCAGATGGGCTAAAGGCATTAACGGGATTTTAGACGTACATGGTGACACCTATGAGGTCGTTGTGGATCACTCTTTCTTCACGGAGCCTGTTTCCTGTGAGGTCACCAACGCGCTGGGCAACACCAACATCAGCCGGAACGTGGACGTCTACTGTGAGTGCAGACCGGCTGAGATACATGACACATATGTATATATGTCATAACATGCATTTATGAACAACTGATTTGTTTTCCCAGCTATGTTTTGTAAGGAAACTTGATAATTCCTCTGATTATTGAAAGAAGCATTACATTTATAAACCACTCACAAGTCATGCAGGGGGTATAAACTGTGGGTGCACTGTACTATTTGTAGCATTTAACCTAAACAGATAAACATAATAAAATATATATATATACTCTACCCTCTACTTCAATAAAATGTCATTGCATGTTCTAGGAAATGTACATCCAAAAACCTATATGGGAAAGCACATTGCAGTGGAAACAGTAAACATCCTTCTAATTTGCATGACCACTATTTTCTGAAGTCGCTGTCAGTGCCAGTTCAATTATGTCATTCTGCATAATAAGTAGCTATGTGTTTCTGTTAGTACTAACTATATAAATCAAAATGAGGCTTGGAAGCTGCATATGTTAACCTCTCCTACTGAAAAAATACCTTGTGTTTCAGTCAACATGCTATATTTATCAGCCATAGGTTTCATGTACAATTCAAAATAAGATTGTTCAATGCCACCTGTAGGATTGGTGGTGGTGGTTTGGTTCAGACAATACATCATTATGTCAGAAAAATAAAACCACACCTTTTGTCATCTGTCCAAAAAACAGACAAAGAGACAGACCATGTTGTTATTTGATTACAAAGATAGACATATTTTGTTATTAACGGAACCTTTTACAGATTTACGAGAAAAGATTCTCTGATATGTTTATTACCAACATTTTGGTAGAGATGCTATTCATCAAGGATTCACTTATGACACGTTAAAGCTTCCATCCTACAAGTTGTTGACAGAAGACTATGAAGATATAGTATATTGTAAATACTTGAGGTAACGTTTGCCTAAATGTTAATTATAAATAATTACAGATCTTTTTTTTGCATGTCTTCCAGTTGGGCCCCGGATGGCGGCGGAGCCTCAGTCTCTGCAGGTGGACCTGGGATCTGATGCGGTTTTTAACTGTGCATGGACAGGAAACCCCTCTCTGACCATTGTTTGGATGAAACGTGGCTCAGGAGTGGTACGTTGTATTCACCTCAAGTGCACTGTACACAACAGTTTATTGAGACCATTTTAAAAGTTATCGGAAACAGCAAGAGCTTGGGTTATGAATAAGATGTGAAGACTTAACAAAACAAATCAAGATTCAGTTGAAGATCAAGCTGTTACGGTGAGTGAAGCAGGCAGGACCCAAATGCAGAAAAAACTGAAAATACCTTTATTTCAAGGATATGGCACACGGACAATCCGAACACTCCCCGGTGAACACAGTCACAGACAAACGACGAACCAACACTGAACACAGGAAGAGACAAGACTAAATACAGGGCGGGGTAATCACAAGACGAGAAACAGCAGGACAGGGGAGGAGACACACAAGGGCCACAGGTGAACACAATCAGACAACTAGACACACCAGGGAAACTAACGACAGGACCACCAGGGTGGGTGGAGGGGGTCAGGAGGACGGGTTTAGGCTGACAACCCAGGAGCACAGCGGAGGACCCGGAAGGGATCTCGGGCGGACGGCCCGGGGGCAAGACAGAGTCCAAGGTGGGGGTTATGGAGGGGCGAAGGCCACCGCGGGCGAACTCCGGGATCCGGGCTCGAGGGCGAAGGGTGTGGCCCTCAGGGGGCCGGGCTCGAGGGCGAAGAATGCGGGTCACAGGGGGCCGGGCTCACAGGGGGCCGGGCTCGAGGGCGAAGACCAGACAGCTCCGGAGGCCGGGCAGGAAGGCGCTGACGGGACAGCGCCGAAGGCCGGGCAGGACCCGGTGTCGGCCGGACAGGAACCGGAGCTGGTGGGACAGGCCTCGGCAGGATCCCCCACGGAAGAGGACCAGGACACAGGATTGGCAGGACCCCCGGCAGGAGAGCAGTCGGCGGGACCTCCAACGGGACTGGACATGGAGCCGGCAGGACCACCAGCGGAACCTCCATCGGCACAGGACATAGGGTTGGCAGGACCCCCGGCAGGAGAGTAGTCGGCGGGACCCCCAATGGGACAGGACATAGGGTTGGCAGGACCCCCGGCAGGAGAGTAGTCGGCGGGACATCCGGCGGGACTGGACATAGGGTTGGCAGGACCCCCAGCGGAACCTCCAACGGCACTTCAGTAGGGACTTGAATTGGGACTTGAGTAGGAACTTGAGTTGGGACTGGAGAGGGAACTCGAGAGGGGGCTTGAGAGAGGACTTGAGAGGGGATTTGAGAGGGAACTCGAGAGGGGACTTGAGAGGAAACTGGAGAGGGGACTCGAGAGGGAACTTGAGATGGGACTAGAGTTGGGATTTGAGAAGGGACTAGAGAAGTGACTAAAGGAGGGACTGGAGATGGGACTAGAGATAGGACTAGAGAAGGGACTAGAGGAGAGACTATAGGAGAGACTAGAGGAGAGACTTGAGAAAGGACTTGAGAAAGGAATTGAGTAGGGACTAGAGAAGGGACTAGAGAAGGGACTAGAGAAGGCACTAGAGAAGGGACTAGAGAAGGGACTAGAGGGGGAACTCGAGAAGAGACTAGAGAGGGGACCAGAGAAGGGACTAGAGAAGGGACTTGAGATGGGACTAGAGTTGGTACCTGAGAAGTGACTAGAGAAGTGACTAGAGGTGGGACTGGAGAAGGGACTGGAGAAGGGACTAGAGAAGGGACTAGAGAAGGGACTAGAGAAGTGACCTGAGGAGGGACTAGTGAAGGGACTAGAGAAGGGACTAGTGAAGGGACTAGAGAAGGGACTTGGGATGGGACTAGAGGGGGAACTCGAGAAGTGAGAGGGGACCAGAGAAGGGAGTTGAGTTAGGACTCGAGAAAAGACTAGAGAAGGGACCAGAGATGGGACAAGAGATGGGACTATGGCAGCTGGGGCCAGAGCTGGGTCTGGAACCATGGCCGCTGGGGCCAGAACTGGGTCTGGAACCATGGCTGCTGGGGCCGGAATTGAAGCCAGAATCATGGCTGTAAGGTCCGGTTCTGGAGCCGGAAACATGGCTGTAAGGTCCGGTTCTGGAGCCGGAAACATGGCTGTTGGGGCTAGAGCCGGAACCATGGCTGCCGGTGCTGGAATCCTGGCCTTGCGTTTCCTTCCATGCTGCCTTGAAGCCTTTTGGAGGCTCAGAGGTCCTCCAAAAGCCAGACGAGACCCAGCGAAAGGGTCCTTGAAAGGAGCCTTGTTGGGAACTGTGGCCGGCAGGGGGCTAGCATGCCAGGGGCTAGCAGGCCGGGAAACAGGTTTGACCTCAAAGCTACCGAAAAAGTCCTCCACCCACTCGGGAAGTAACTCCTTTAACCAGGGCCTTGAGGTTACTTCTTGGCGTGCCGTTGAGATAATTGACTGCCTCTCTTCACTACTGGAGGCATATCGACAGTCGTTTTTAAAGCACATTAGGTTGTACGTCACCTCGTACAGGCTGTCTGCTGGGTCCATCTTTTGGTTGGTTCGTTCTGTTACGGTGAGTGAAGCAGGCAGGACCCAAATGCAGAAAAAACTGAAAATACCTTTATTTCAAAGATATGGCACACGGACAATCAGAACACTCCCCGGTGAACACAGACAAACGACGAACCAACACTGAACACAGGAAGAGACAAGACTAAATACAGGGAGGGGTAATCACAAGACGAGAAACAGCCGGGCAGGGGAGGAGAAACACAAGGGCCACAGGTGAACACAATCAGACAACTAGACACACCAGGGAAACTAATGACAGGAGGAAAAACACAGGGAAAAGGACCAGACAATATACCAAGAGGAAAACATGACAGGGAGAACAGCAAAACACCCAAAACAAGACATACAAAACGTGACATAACACAATAATCGTAACACAAGCAGCCTATTCACACAGAGAGCTTATTCTGCATACAAACAATCATAGTTGGCATGGGAGTCTTCAGATGATCATGGCTTTGCACTACCTCTTCAAAAGCTTTCTTATCAAGGGATGGAATGTGGTAGAAGATAATCCGAGGTAACTCACTGCATTGAATGTGTGTGTTTGTGTCAACAAGTCCTCCAACTCATACGACCAAATAGGTCGATTGTTCAACAGCTTATTACGACCTATAGTCACGTTTTCAAGTTTAGCACCTCTAGTGGTTGTGTAAGAAACAACAATTTGCGGCAAATAACCCTCTCTGGAAAATCCTAAATTGTAGAATAGTTTGGCCATTAAAATGCTTTTTGATTAGATTTCTAGCGAGAAGTGTATACTGTACTTTTAGAATCCACGTCCAGTGGATGTGTAGGATCTATACAGTAGTTTGATAGATATTACGAAGATTATTTGAGGTCTCGCCAGGAGAACGTGTATGTCTTTCCCCCTATGTAAAGTTAGCGTCAACCCTCACCTGGTGAAAACTGTATTTCCAGTCTTGAAGTTTTCATAATAAAAACATATTTCCCTCACTGTCAAATGATTTCACAGTGATATCTGCAGTACTCATCCACTAAAACACATCAGTTTATCCTTTTCTGTTTTTCCCATAGATTTTTCACTTTCGATTCTGAGAGACACATTTATTTTTTCAGAGGTTTTGATAGGCTAAAACATCGAACTACCCATAATCCTCAGCTATCGTTGAAGCTCGGTGATTGGATGTTTTAGACGCAATGGACCTTGGGATATGGTGTTTATGCGATGTGAAATCCGAAAAAAATACTTTATTCTGAGTGTGCTTGCTTTTTTCTTTGAAAGTCATCACATAACGGCATTGTAATACACGGTTCGGCTGCATTACATAATACACATCTGCCGTAGTTCTCTATTTATAGAGCCCTGATTAGAAGACCTTTGGACAAACTGGAAGAAATGCCGCCGAAACTGAATATATGACAGCAATTAAACAACATCTTCAATTTATCTTCGCACAATACGTCTCCTTGCAGTAATAGTATTACTATTATTAGTAATTCAGCTGACTTTTATATTTGATCCAATTGGTAGATAGGTTATATTTACACCATAACGGTGCACAGCTTATAGAAAAGGACTTGTAAATACTGAGTTGAGAGAATAGTCAGGGGTTTTTGGTGATGGGAGACACATCTATGGATGATGTGATATGAATTTCAATAGCTTACCATTAAATGACGGATATACCTCAGATATTAATGTGTAGAACTACAATATGTGAAATAATATTGCAATGTCCTGTAAAATTATGTGAAAACATGAATACAACTACACATCTTCAGATGTTATACATTATAAGTGTCCTACACTAATAATACAAAGTTATTATGGCATTTGACATTTAAATATTAAGAGTAGCCTACATACAAAATAGGGGGAAAGTAGAATGATAGAAATATAGAATAGAAAATATCAAAAAGATACTGTAGTGATCTCTACAATAAAACAGTTTAGTGCTGGACGTCCAAAGATATTAATAGGAGGATGTGCAAACAGACAAACTAATAAGGCTTTATTTAAACATTAAATAATACTTTAAGTTGAGGTCTTCTTTTGAGTAAGAAAAAAACTTTGGGGGTATCTAGAGATACATATTAAGCCTGACAAAGTTCTTAACGTCCAATATATTGCATAGTTTATTTTGGCACTTGACTATCACCTCCCCTGAATTTTACTCAGGTGTAACAAAAGTCTGATTTAAGAGTTGTTTATATTTCACATCATTAATCAGAATCTGTAAAGCAACTAAAATAAATGTAGTGGAGTAAAAATACCAGGTTAACCTCTGAATTGTAGTGGAGTAGAACAAAGTAGTATGCTGCTGTAACAAAAACATTTCCCAACTTGGGATCAATAAAGTATATCTTATCTTATCTTAAGATGATCGATGGCTACTGCCATATTTGCAAAATGTGCCTCTGAACCTTGACAAGTGCATGTTTCAGGCTTATCAATTAACAACAGGAGGGGTCACAGACATAAGACCAGCTGTTAAATAAAGCTCTTCTGACCTGAGCTGTCATGTGGGTATATGTTAATGCTGCCCATTATGGACACAAGCAATTTTCACCCATTTATTAATTATATGTTTTAAATGTGAGTGTTTCCTATCCCCTAAACCTCCAGGGATGTACACAGTTTAATACTGCCAACTTATAATTATGGGAAATACGAAAACGTCTTTTAAAACTAAAATTTCCAGTAGAGACGTGCCATAGAACATGTTGTGAAACACAATTAGCCAGCATGTGTAGTTCTGGGGGGGGGGGGGGGGGCTGGACGCGTTCAAATCCAGTTTTGGATAGTCTGCCGTGGATTTATTCCATTTCAAAGAGCTGCTTGAAGCTCGGCGTAACCTTGGCCCACTGCCACTCCAACATCCAATCAGAGAGCTTGAGGACTAATCACAGGGTTTGTCAAGCAAAGCGGATGTTGTAGTCCCAAACGATAGCTGAGGATTATGGGTAGTGTAGTGTCTTCGGCCATCCTAAACTCCCAAAAAACTATTTGTTTCTCCGAATCGAAGGTTAAAAACACAAAAGCATTGTACACAATTTAAACCAATCAATGTTGTGTAATTAACAAGGATAAACTGATGTTTTTTAGTCGATGAGTACTGATATCACTATGAAATCATTTGACAGTGAGGGGAATACTTCCGGTTTTATTATGAGAACTTTGAGACCGGAAATACTGTTTTCACCCCGTGAGGGTTGATGCCAACTGTACATGGATGCTGCCGTCAATAGAAATGAATAGGGGAAAGACGTAGTATATAGGCAAGGCAAGGCAAGGTAAGTTTATTTATATAGCACTTTTCAACACAAGGTAATTCAAAGTGCTTTACAAAAAATGAAAGACATCAAGAAAATGGCATTTAAAATCAGTCATTAAAAAGAAAAGCTAATAAAAGAAACATTAAAAGAAAAAATACATGGATAAAAGTTACAGTGTAGTCTAATGTGAATAGTTCAATTAAAAGCAGCGACAAAAAGAAAAGTCTTCAGCCTGGATTTAAAAGTAATAAGAGTTGCAGCGGACCTGCAGGTTTTTGGGAGTTTGTTCCAGATATTTGGAGCATAATAACTGAATGCTGCTTCTCCATGTTTAGTTCTGACTCTGGGGACAGAAAGCTGACCAGTCCCTGAAGACCTGAGAGATCTGGATGGTTCATAATTTAGCAGGAGGTCAGAAATATATTTTGGGCCTAAACCATTCAAAGCTTTATAAACCAGCAGCAGTATTTTTGAAATATATTCTTTGACACACAGGAAGCCAGTGTAAAGACTTCAGAATAGGAGTGATGTGATCCACTTTCTTAGTGTTAGTGAGGACTCAAGCAGCGGCGTTCTGAATCAGCTGCAGCTTTCTAATAGATTTTTTAGTGAGACCTGTGAAGACACCATTGCAGTAGTTCAGTCTACTGAAGATAAAAGCATGGACAAGTTTTTCCAAATCCTGCTGTGACATTAGTCTTTTAATCCTAGATATATTCTTTAGGTGATAGTAAGCTGATTTAGTAACTGTTTTAATGTGACTGTTGAAACTCAGGTCAGAGTCCATGACTACACCTAGATGTCATGCTTTATCTGTTGTTTTGAACATTGCAAACTGAAGCTCAGCGCTAACTTTTAAACGTTCTGCCTTGGCTCCAAAAACCATTACCTCAGTTTTATCTTTGTTTATTTGGAGAAAGTTCTGACACATCCAGTCATTGATTTGTGTACTTACTCAGTGTTTGAATTGGAGCATAGTCTCCTGGTGAAATGGTTATGTAAATGTGTGTGTGTCATCTGCATAGCTATGGTAACTTATTTTGTTGTTTTTCATTATCTGAGCCAGTGGTAGCATGTAGATGTTAAAGAGAAGAGAAGAGGCCCCAGGATGGAGCCTTGAGGTACCCCACATGTCATATTTGTCAACTCAGATGTGTATTTACCTATAGAAACAAAGTTGTTTCTGTCCTTTAAGTAGGATTCAAACCAATTTAGAACTGTTTCCGAAAGTCCCACCCAGTTTTCCAGTCGGTCTAGTAATATGTTGTGGTCAACAGTGTCAAACGCAGCACTGAGATCTAATAATACTAACACTGAAGTTCTGCCACTGTCTGTGTTTAAGTGGATGTCATTGAAGACCTTTACAAGAGCAGTCTCAGTGCTGTGGTTTGGACGAAAGCCTGACTGAAACACATCCAAACAGTTATTTAAATGCAAGAAATTACTCAACTGTTGAAAAATAACTTTTTCAATGATTTTACCTAGAAATGGGAGTTTGATATGGGCCTTTAATTGTTCATTACTGAAGCATCTAGATTATTCTTTTTTAAGAGCGGTTTAATGACTGCAGTTTTCAGGGCCTGTAGAAAAATACCTGAGTGAAGAGATTTGTTTACTATATGAAGTAGGTCTGAGGCCATGCAAGGCAAAACATTTTTGAAAAATCCTGTTGGAATAATATCAAGGCAGCAGGAGGAGGATTTCAGAAGTTGAATAATGTCCTCTAGGTTTTTATCATTAATCTGATGGAATTGTGTCATGGTGTTTGAATTGATGTTAAGTGGACACAGGGACAACACATTTGCTGTACCTGATACAGAGGCACTGACTGCTTGTCTGATTTTCTGAATTTTGTCAGTGAAGAAGGAGGCAAAGTCATTGCACGCCCTGGTGGATAGAAATTCAGAGGCTACTGACACTGGGGGGTTAGTTAGTCTGTTGACGGTAGCAAACAAGGCACGTGCGTTGTTTTTGTTGTTGGTAATGATCTCAGAGAAGAAAGACTGTCGTGCGTTTTTCAATTCCAAATTATAAAGGCCAAGTCTCTCTTTATAGATTTCAATGTGAACCTGGAGATTTGTTTTTCGCGTTCAGCTTTTCGACACTCTCTTTTTTCTGTTCTCACGGTCATGGCCTTTCTCCATGGAGATATTTTCTTGCCAGACACTTATTTTACCTTAGTTGGAGCAATGGCATCTATAACATTTTTAATTTTTGAATTAAAATGATCTACTAGCTGTTAGCAGGGGCAAGTGTGGAAGAACAATTCTGAGTAAACATTTCCCTAGTATTTTCAGTTAAATATCACTTTGTGGTTACCTCCTTTTGAACATTTTTGTGAACAGAAATAGAGCTCTCAAAGAAAACACAGGAATGGTCAGAGAGTGCAACATCAGTCACCACAACCGTAGATATATTCAGACCCTTTGAGATAATTAAGTCCAGAGTGTGCCCCTTATTGTGCGTGGGCTCCGTCACATGCTGAGTCAGTCCATAGCTATCAAGAACACAAAACAGTTATTTTGCCCCTCTGTCCTGGGGGTTGTCAACATGGATGTTAAAATCACCAACAATGACTAGACGGTCAAAGTCAATACACACTATAGACAGCAGTTCGGTAAAATCATCAAAAAAGCTTGCACAGTATTTGGGTGGTCTATAGATATTTAGGAACAGAGCTCGAGAGGAGCATTTCAGCTGAAGGGCCACATATTCAAAAGAAGCAAAGTTCCCATAAGATGTCTTCCTGCATTGAAGGGAATCATTGAACAGAATAGCAACTCCACCCCCTTTCTTTGCATTCTTTCCTGACTCATAAAACTAAAGTTGGGAGGGGTTGATTCGATAAAAACAGCTGCACTGTTATTTTGTTCAATCCAAGTTTCTGTTAAAAACATAAAATCGAGATTGTGCTCAATGATAAAATCATTGATTAAAAATGTTTTTCCTGCCAAAGACCTGACATTTAATAAAGCTAGTTTAAGTTCGTTAAACACACTATCAGTCAGGTTTTTTGTAACAAGCTGTGGCTGACATGGAATCAATGCTAAATGTGATAAACTCACACAAACGTTTGAGCGCTTCCTGTATCTAAGATGATTCACTGCTCTTAATCTATTACCTATCAACACAGATATCGGCAAAGCTACAGGCAGGCAGGGCCCCGGCATGTCCTTGAAAGAGTTGAGAGTGCCATACGCCCTTGAGCCTGGACCCAGCAAATATCAGTTTGCAGCGTTTAGTACACACACATCCCTATCAGGCTTTGAAGGGGAGGGAGGACCCACCACCCTGCTCCTCTCATCATAGGAGGGCAGGGTGAGGGCTACACTGTAGAAAGGGGGGTTTGGAAATCTGCTTCTATCTTCCTTGTATTCTTTTGGTTTGGATGATTGTGGTAGGCATGGTGATGAAGCCGGGGGAGATGGCGCGCGTCTCTGCTTCGGTGATTTTGGTGGGCGTCGTTGAGGGACATGCTGCCAACCCTGCGTTTCGCCTTCATGCGGTCATCGAACTCCAGGGGGGTGGGCGAGGGTGAGAGGGTGAGCGGAGAGTAGAGAGAGCTGGGGGATGAATGAAGAGTATCCTCAAAGGCGTTGACAGGGGGCGTGACGGGCAGTGGAGACTCCTCCATGTGTCTCATAGGTCTCCCATAATCAGAACATTCCTCAGGCGGGTGCAATGATACTTCTTCAGGGTTTTCTGCGCGATGTGTTGTGTCATTCTCCTGTTTTGATTCCTCTTGTTGCTTGTCCTTGGCAGAGGGAACAGATTGACGACGCAGGCAGTTGAATATGTTAGAGATAAACAATTTCACTCCTGACTTGTTCAGGCACACTCCATTTGCCTTATAAAGATGTCTGCGGTCCCAGAAAAAGTTAAAGTTGTCAATAAAATGGACAGAATGGTCAGTACAGGCAGTTGAAAGCCAGGTGTTTAGTGCAAACAATCTGCTGAATCTCTCCACTCCTCTTCTGACTGGCGGTAGAGGGCCACTGATGAACACCTCCGCATTTAGAGAGCTGACAGTTTCCAACAGACATTTAAAGTCTTCTTTCAGCATTTCTGACTGTTGTTTCACAACATCATTTGTTCCAATGTGTAGTACCACATTCTTCACAGTCGGATGTTCAGCCCCAATATGCAGGATCTTCTCAGCCAAGTCAGAGACCATATCCTTGGGAAAACAGAGTACTTTGGTGTTGTTCTTACTACACAGACCTTTTACATCTCTTACAGCAGAATCACCCACAATCAGAGTTTCAGGCCGAGTCATTAGCTTTCCCTCTAGCCTTTTACTTTTGGAGTAGCTATTGGTCCTTACCCTGCTGTGTGAAGAGGACAGGTTATCCAGGTCATCAGAAAGAGATCTCCGGTTCTGGGTCAGTGGATCATATCTGTTCTGGATTGGCACACTTGGTGGTTTAGGAGGATTGTTTGTAATTCTCCCTTTAGCAGCTGTCCACGGCTGTTTCCTAGTAGGAACAGGGGTTGAAGAGGCGCTCTTCCTGTGTGATAACAATGCAGGCCAGCCGGTCGCATCACAGATTTCAGAGCGCTGGGCTCTGCCTGTTATTCGTCCTCCCAAATCCCATGAAAATGACTTACTCTTAGGCTTTGCACTCAGAGAGTTCCAGGGAGGACTACCACTTGTAGATTTATTACCCGGTACACAGCCCTCCTGTTCCTTGGAATCCTTGTAGCTGCTAACTAGCTGTGAGTTAGCATACCCTTTTCCATTATTTTGCAACACTGGTAAAGTGGTGTCATTCCCACGACATAGTCCAGGTGATATATACATATATACACCTTCTCCTGGCGAGACCTCAAATCATCTTTGTAATATCTATCAAACTATAGATCCTACACATCCACTGGACCTGGATTCTAAAAGTACAATATACACTTAATCAAAAAGCATTTAAATGGCCAAACTATTCTACAATTTAGGATTTTCCAGAGTGGGTTATTTGTGAATATACGACCCTCCGGAGCATTTGCAATTGCCACAAATTGTTGTTTCTTACACGACCACTAGAGGTGTTAAACTTTAAAACGTGACTATAGGTTGTAATAAGCTGCTGAATAATCAAACTATTTGGTCGTTTTTTTTTTAGGCTGGTGTTTGTATGTGTGTGTCAAGGTTCAAGGATAAATTCTTGTTTTTCTTCGGAACATGGTAGAACAAAAAAATGCCATTGCATTCGAGTCCATTTATGTTACAAAAGAAAAACAGTAGTGCGTTCCTGCAGCACATTTTTTGACTGCAGCAACAAAACAATGGTGAGTTCTCCGGCTAACATTGTGTCATAAAAAAAAGACTTCATGGAAATATGTTTCATCTACTCTGGCGTCTGAGCAACGGGCATCACTCAATGATTATCGTGCACCCCCCCTTCCCTTTCTACTGCGCTCTGTCCTGGGGGGTTCTTCGCACTTGATGGAGTGTGGTTTGCAGGTGTGACTGTATGGACGAAAAGATGGTGTGTTTGGTGTTCATCTCAAGGTCTGCTGCAGTGAAAAAACTGAAAGGTTGACTTGAATGAATTGTATTATGTCAACAGATTTCACATTACTGTATTTGGTTAGTTTGGTTAAGCAATAATATTAAGTTGAGCCTTACATTTTTTATTTAAACGTATTGCTTTCAACTAACCTAATACAGTTATGTGAAATCTGTTGACATGATACATTTAATTAAAGTCAGTGTTTTCGTTTTCTCAGTGTGCCCTATTATTTTTTTGTAATAAAGACATGCAGCAAACTTCATGCAAGATATGGCACTTGCACTGAGGTTGTCAAACAGTTTAACATGACTTCTTACAATAACAGGTAGTTTGTAACATCCACACCTGCCTGTACCTAAAACATTCTAAATCAAAAATATTTTTTAAATGATAACCTGTAATTGTAGGTAGATGTGCAGCACACAAAATCAAACTGTCCTTGCTCTGCAAATACAAGGCATTGACATATTTCAATCACTGAACCTTTATAAATTATTTCATTTTCTGCAGTGATTTGGAAAAACTGTACATTTTTTATTTCAAAATAAGGTACGCCAAAAACGTGCAGCTTTCCCTGAAAGCTCAAAGGAATCAATCAAATGTTCCTGTTGTAGCTGATTGAAGTGCTATGGATAAAAAACAGGTAAAACATCATTAATCAGATTCCTGCGATTTGAATGACTAAATATTTCAGCTAGTCACATTTTTCACCCTGCAAACTGTGTGCAACATCGCTTACAAATTGTTGTCAGCGTCGACCAGCTTGTTAAATCCTGCTATCCTTTTGTGTCAAAGTAATTGGTGCCTAACTAGATAGAAATGACCAATTTCTCCTCCAACCTTTAAAACTGTTTCCCTCACAACACAGGTGCTTAGCAACAAGAGTACTCTGACAATGAAAGCAGTAAAGCAGGAGGATGCTGGGAAGTATGTGTGTCGGGCCGTGGTCCCCAGAGTGAACGCCGGGGAGAAGGAGGTGACGCTCACTGTGAATGGTAAGTACAATGGCCGTCATGCACTGAATGTCAATGGCACTTTGTCCTCTTTGGGGGGGGGGGAATCAGGTTTGAGGAGCAGGATTCTGGCCACTGTTATTATATTGAGATGATGGGAATCTAAATATTTGTGTAGGGTTGATTAAAATCTCAAACTTTACGTACAATTTTAATATTTGTTTTCTATGTTTTTGTATTACAATATCAACATTAAAATGTAAATCTTAATTTATCCCAGGGGAAATGTTTTGTGACATTTTAGAATGAATGAAATAATATCTAAACAATTAATTTAAATAATGTCATTTTGCATACAAATAACAGAAGTTTAAGTATTATTAAAATAAGGATATAAATATAAAATAACATCTTGTACAGTATATATTGTAGGTATGAAACTGTCCTTGCTCTGTTAATACAAATAATTTCAATCACTGAACATTAACAAATCTTCCATTCACTGCTGTGCTTTGGAAAACAGTCACAATGTTTTATTTCATAATACATATGGCTTAGCTTTCCCTAAAAGCTCAAAAGAATAAATAGAATGTATATATAAAATGTTCACATGAATCCATGTTGAGTTTGCTTTCACACGAGTGGCGGGATTCCGTCTCCACTTTGGAAGCTTTCACATGTGCCTGTGCTGTTCCGAACAGCCAGTACCTGGTAATGGGGCGCAATTTTGAGCAGAAAAAATAACACTACATTTGACAAAGCCATGCTGAGAATTAAAAGCAACCGTCCCTGAACCAAAATGGATGTATCAACATTTCCTTTCAAAGAATGAAAATTACCCAGAGATGATTGTGGACAGAGGAGACCCCCCCCCTCAGCGCAGCCGTCACTGAGAGTTATTAAGGCTGCCTGTCATTGATTTCTAATGGCCACATTTCACACCTTTATCTCCACTTTGTGACTGATGGCCGCAGTACAATGAAAAAGGATTCCAACCTTTTTGAACGATTCAGTAGCTAGAAAACAAACGGTATTCTGACAATACAGTTTAATAGAGAGATGTTTTAAGGTCAGCCAGTCGAAAGAAGCAAACACATTGACATGCTGCAAGTTGTTCAACTTTACAACTAAGACGTTGTGAAGTCTTGGAATATTTTCACAGTGGCAGATCAGAGTGAAGGGAAACATGTTTTTCAGACTGAAGAATGAACTTGAGGTAACCTTTGTCAAGTCTTTACCGACTTTCAGAAAATAAGCTGTTTGTTACAGGACAGTGTATCATGCCGGTAAAAAGTAAACTATTCTCACATCCAAAAGCACAACGATGATTAATTATCTCTGTGGATATGGTGGTAAGCAGTGGTGTAGTGGGCGTTGGACGCGGGGGTACGCCGTACCCCCACTTATTTGGAGCATGATCTTTTTTTTAATAGTCTAATAAATATAAAATCATTGCCAGTCTTATCAGTTGTAAGTGTGTATTTGTTGTAATAATGACAAAAACATAATACATTTCACAGTAATTATAATAAAAAATAAAAACGATTTCCTTAAAAAATGATGATTCGTCACATCACGCTCGTGACCCCGCAGCGAGCTGGGGGTGTGTCAGTGACACACCCATATGAGGGGCCGTACAGGCCGTAATTCATACTGGTCCTCTCACGCACATACATTCTCCTTTTACATACATATATTTTCACTCTTAAATACATACATTCTCCTTTTACATACATATATTTTCACTCTTACATACATACATTCTCCTTTTACATACATATATTTTATAATATATGCATGTCTGAAGAGAATATATGTATGCAAGAGAAGAATGTATGTATGTGTGAAGACAATATATGTATGTGAGAGAAGAATGTATGTATGTGTGAGAGAAAGTATAGTGGAAACGGAAGGAGTATGGTTGAAACGGAAGGCAGGTCATTCTTGCGCTGTGATTGGCTCAGAAGGTCGAGCGGGGCGGGCTCATGTTCAGAACTTCTGATTCAAATCAACATAAATAAATATAATAAGCATGTGTCTAAAATGGACAACATTGTTAGGAGATTTAAACTATACAGTGATTCTGCACTGCGGTCACTCAGCCGTCTCTCGCGTTTGTCTTTTCAAATCAGCTGCTCTTCATATTTTACAAATATTTTTTACTGAAAGTTCTTAATAAAACTGACACTGTTGGACTCGAGGGGAGAAGAATAAATGGACAACATTGTTAGGAGATTTAAACTATACAGAGAGCCGTTTTTTCAAATCAGTAGCTCTTCATTTTCTTTTTACAAATATATTTTACCACAAGTTCTTCATAAAACTGACACTGTTGGACTCGGTACTAGTTTGACTGCTACTAACAATACATTGAAGTACTTTTACTGTGTACTTTGTGAGAAATACTCTGTCAAAGTCCCCTCCATATAGCACATAATCTAATGCATCAGTCCGTCCCAGGCGGGAGTTTATAAACCAAAGAGTAACCGCCCTTACGGCACACTCTGATAAGTAAAGCGAACGCACCCGCAAGGACACCTGGCCAGGGATGTGACAGTTTCAGGGGTTGACAAAATGTTCCTTAAAACCCCTAATGCTTGCTGCAATCTACGCGATTCATCTCCCTCCATCATGTTATGTTGATTTGAAATCAGAAGTTCTGAACATGAGCCCGCCCCGCTCGACCTTCTGAGCCAATCACAGCGCAAGAATGACCTGCCTTCCGTTTCAACCATACTCCTTCCGTTTCCACTATACTTTCTCTCTCACATACATACATTCTTCTCTCACATACATATATTGTCTTCACACATACATTAGTGCTGGGGGGAAACGATTATTTTTGAAAACGATTAATCGGGCGATTATTTGATCGATTAGTCGACTAATCTAACGATTATTTTTCTGTTGTTCAATTCATAAAAAACGTAATGTAAAAAAATAAATGTTCACGATACTGTGTCTCAGGGGATCTTAATATTTAAGAACCTATTAATGTGTTATACCAGATTAACGGAAATAATCTCAGCTAACTGCCGATACAAACCATGTTTACCAAAACAAAACACAAGTCTCATAAGAAGCATCTAAATGACCCCTGAGCGAAAAATGCTAACGGACATTGGCACAGAACTCAAGATAAAAGTACCCTTATTACTTATCGTAGCTGCACATACAATATATCCGATTAAAGCTGAGACTCCACAGATTATGTAGGTATATAGTATCATCACTGAGTGATCCGGACTCGCGACAGGGGAAGCAAATACAGTCATCACAACACGTACCTTCACAGAGCTTCTAGGGAGATCGTCTCACCACCGTAGCTGTCAATCTGATCAAAAGACGTGTTCAATGGCATTACAATGAGAAAAAACGCGGCTGAATCGGTTAATCCATAGGTTTTTAACGTCTATGTATAAAAAAATGATTGAATTTATAATCCATAATTCCATTTAATGTAAAAATCGGAGAGCAAATGCTAGCTGCTAATGGTAGCCACCACAGCTAGCTGCTGCTTCTGCTAGGCTATGCAGCAGTCTTAGTGAGATATAAATATATAAATATCTTTGCGTTTTGGACTAACTTTAAAATATTCCCATGCTTTTGAAGACCTAGGGCGAGATGTTTTCGTTTGGGGGCTTCGTGCGCAATCCTGTGAGGAGGAGGTGGTAGCCGTTTCAGTCTCCATTGTGTTTGAAGTGCGATTGCGAACTGCTTGTTGCTTTGGGTGACCCACGTGTGTGTAGCGACGCGTCGACGCGGAAATATGTCGTCGACGATATTTTGAAGTCGACGCGTCGCTACAGCACTAACATACATACATTCTTCACTTGCATACATATATTCTCTTCAGACATGCATATTATAAAATATATGTATGTAAAAGGAGAATGTATGTATTTAAGAGTGAAAATATATGTATGTAAAAGGAGAATGTATGTATGTAAGAGTGAAAATATATGTATGTAAAATGAGAATGTATGTATGTAAGAGTGAAAATATATGTATGTAAAAGGAGAATGTATGTATGTAAGAGTGAAAATATATGTATGTAAAAGAAGAATGTATGTGCGTGAGAGGACCAGTATGAATTATGGCCTGTACGGCCCCTCATACACCCACGGCCAGCTCGCCGCCCGCCGGTTTTGCGGCAGCTCTTTCCCTCAAGAACGCTAACGAAAAAGCTCTATAATGGCAGGCAAACATTTTTTTCTTGACTTATTGTTACGGTGTGCAGGAAGCAGGACCCAAATGCAGATTTCAGTGACAAAATAATTCCTTTATTTCAAGGCTACAATATCAGAGACAGAACAGTTTACTCACAACACAAGACAACCCGACAAAGAGAGACAGAAAACCCAGAACTTAAATACACCCAGGACTAATCACATAAACACGAGACAGGTGAGGAGGGAGGAGAAAACACAGAGGCACCAGGTGAACACAATCGGGTAATCAGGGAGGGAAACAGACAGAAAGCAAACAGGCAGGAAACGGGGGTGAACACCTTACAAAATAAAACAGGAAACCCAAAGATAGAAAAAGACAAGAAAAACACCAACACAGACAGATCCTAACAGTACCCCCAAAGACGGTGGGACCTCCAACGAGACAGGACAAGGAGCTGGCAGGAGAGTAGACGGCGGGACCTCCAACGAGACAGGACAAAGGGTTGGCAGGACCCCCGGCAGGAGAGTAGTTGGTGGGACCTCCAACGAGACAGGACAAGGAGCTGGCAGGACCCCCGGCAGAAGAGTAGACGGCGGGACCTCCAAGGGGACAGGACAAAGGGTTGGCAGGACCCCCGGCAGGAGAGTAGTCGGCGGGGCTTCCAACGGCACAGGACAAAGGGTTGGCAGGACCCCCGGCAGGAGAGTAGTCGGCGGGACCTCCAACGAGACAGGACAAGGAGCTGGCAGGACCCTCGGCAGGAGAGTAGACGGCGGGACCTCCAACGAGACAGGACAAGGAGCTGGCAGGACCCCCGGCAGGAGAGTAGACGGCGGGACCTCCAACGAGACAGGACAAAGGGTTGGCAGGACCCCCGGCAGGAGAGTAGTCGGCGGGGCCTCCAACAGCACAGGACAAAGGCTTGGCAGGACCCCCGGCAGGAGAGTAGTCGGTGGGACCTCCAACGAGACAGGACAAGGAGCTGGCAGGACCCCCGGCAGGAGAGTAGACGGCGGGACCTCCAAGGGGACAGGACAAAGGGTTGGCAGGACCCCCGGCAGGAGAGTAGTCGGCGGGGCTTCCAACGGCACAGGACAAAGTGTTGGCAGGACCCCCGGCAGGAGAGAAGACGGCGGGCCCTCCAACAGGACAGGACAAAGGGTTGGCAGGACCCCCGGCAGGACCTCCAACGGGACAGGACAAAGGGTTGGCAGGACCCCCGGCAGGAGAGTAGACGGCGGGACCTCCAACGGGACAGACATACGATTGGTAGGACCCCCGGCAGAGGAGTAGTAGACGGGACCTCCAATGGGACAGGACATGGAGTTGGCAGGACCCCCAGCGGAACCTCCAACGGACCAGGACATTGGGTAGGGACTTGAGACGTGACTCGAGAGGGGAACTAGAGAGGGGACTAGAGAAGGGAACTCGAGAGGGGACTAAAGGAGGGACTAGAGGAGGGAACTGGAGAGGGGACTCAAGAGGGAACTGGAGAAGTGACCTGAGGAGGGACTAGGGAAAGGACTAGAGAAGGGAACTCGAGAGGGGACTCGAGAGGGGGACTCGAGGAGGGACTAGAGGAGGGACTAGAGGAGAGGACTGGAGAGGGGACTCGAGAGGAAACTTGAGATGGGACTGGGGCCAGAGCTGGGGCCAGAGCTGGGGCCAGAGCTGGGGCCAGAGCTGGGGCCAGAGCTGGGGCCAGAGCTGGGGCCAGAGCTGGGGCCAGAGCTGGGGCCAGAGCTGGGGCCAGAGCTGGGGCCAGAGCTGGGTCTGGAACCATAGCTACGGGGGCCGGAATTGAAGCCAGAATCATGGCTGTAAGGTCCGGTTCTGGAGCCGGAAACATGGATGTAAGGTCCGGCTCTGGAGCCGGAAATATGGCTGTAAGGTCCGATTCTGGAGCCGAATCCATGGCTGCCGGGACCGGTTCTGGAGCAAGGACCATGGCTGCTGGGGACAGAACTGGGTCTGTAACCATGGCTGCTGGAGGCTGAACTGGTTCTGGAACCATGGCCCCTTGGGCTCGTGCTGCCAACCTGGCCTTGCGACTCCTTCCTTTAGGAGCCGTTTGGAGGCTCCGTAGACCTCCAAAGGCCAGATGAGTACCAGCGAATGGCTCCTGGACTGTAGCAAACACTGGGTGAGAAGCAGGGGCTGACGCCAGACGGGTCACACCGATGCGTGTGGTATCAAAACGGGAGTTGGGAGGCCTGGGGCTGTCAGGCAGGGGATAACACACCGTGAGAAAGTCCAAAATCCTGCCCGATAAGAATTTAACCAAGCCTGGCTTCTCCATAGTAATCCGGCGTGCCTCTGCCAGAACAGCCTCTCGCTGCTGAACCCTGGACGCTCCCAACCATCGATACGAGCAGTCATCCAAAGCAAAGGAAAACTCCAATAGCTCCTGCTCAAAAGGATCTGCTGGGCCCATATCTTGGTCGGGTTGTAATGTTACGGTGTGCAGGAAGCAGGACCCAAATGCAGATTTCAGTGACAAAATAATTCCTTTATTTCAAGGCTACAATATCAGAGACAGAACAGAACACTCACCGCAGTTTACTCACAACACAAGACAACCCGACAATGAGAGACAGAAAACCCAGAACTTAAATACACCCAGGACTAATCACATAAACACGAGACAGGTGAGGAGGGAGGAGAAAACACAGAGGCACCAGGTGAACACAATCGGGTAATCAGGGAGGGAAACAGACAGAAAGCAAACAGGCAGGAAACGGGGGTGAAAACTTTACAAAATAAAACAGGAAACCCAAAGATAGAAAAAGACAAGAAAAACACCAACACAGACAGATCCTAACACTTATTTTCTAAAAAGAATATAATTCACAAGAAGAAAGAGGCTAGCAGCACCGAAGCTACAAGTGAAGCTGCTACTATCACTACATCACCAGAAGAGCCGCCTAAAGACGTGGATAATGCTAGCACTAGTCAACGTTAGCTATGCTAGCAACGTTCCCCTGGCTAGCTCAAGCTCACCTTTCCCAGAGGTATGGACGGAGGAGATGTGGCGGAGGAAACAAGAGGCTACCCGTGGATAGACTGCAAAGCTGGGAAACTGGGCTGCAAAGTTTGTTCATCCATTTCGGATTTATCAGTCTTCAAAACGCAAGGTGTGTGTGTGTGTGTGTGTGTGTGTGACATTATATATTGACCTCACTAGATTTTTAAATACCTAAATATATTCTAAATGTGTGTGTGAGACTGAGTGTTCATGCGTGTATACGTGTGTGTGTGTGTGTGTGTGTGTGTGTGTGTGTGTGTGTGTGTGTGTGTGTGTGTGTGTGTGTGTGTGTGTGTGTGTGTGTGTGTGTGTGTGTGTGTGTGTGTGTGTGTGTGTGTGTGTGTGAAGCAGCGCTGTCAGCTTATTTGCAATATAGGCCTAATCAGAATAATTTCAAGTCCAGATTCAATGTTGTTTGCATAAGTAGGCTATATTTTTGGTTTCGTTTATTTAATAAGTTAATTTCAGGAGAACTTTGGGAATTTTGTTTGTTTGTTATGCATTTTAAATAGATTTTGAAAGTGGAGATAGAGAGAGAAGCAGCGCTGTCTGCTTAGTTGCAATACTGTAGTTTATGCAATTTAGGCCTATAAATTGTTTATGTAATTTATGTGCCTGTGTGTCCATGGTTTTGAGTCTGCGTATGTGTTGAGCGCAGCGACGTCTGCTTTTTGCAGTACAGTAACTAAAGTAGGACTAAGCATACCGGTAGTTTCTGTGGACCTGTCTGCCCGTTTTGTGAATGCACTGCGCGCGTGCGCACTTGTGTGGCATTGTTTGGGATGACCTGATTAAAATAGCATCCCCCCAGTAAAAAAATCCCCACTACACCACTGGTGGTAAGAGATGATCACAACGTGTCATTTATGAGAATGTCCCCCTCGACTTACCTCCACCTCTCCTGCTCCATGACTCAAGTTAATGATTATGTGATTTCTTGTCAAGTGTAAAGCAATGACAGAGCGGCAGTCATTGTCGATGAAAATGTTAGATCTCAGGCTCCTTAAACAATGCTCATTAAATATGCTATCTATCACTGATTTTCTTTCTGTAAACAACAAGAAGCCATGCCCTGAGGGCTGTCTGAGGAGAGCATTTGAAAAGAGAAGAAGAATGTTCTATGGTCAGAGTGTCCTCAGTGTCAGGGCTGTCACTCAGTGTTCAGAGCGTCAGACCCTCCTCTGATCCAGGGGAGGTTACTCTCTGTCTGACAGCCAGTCCAAAAACATGGACGAGTAATAGCTCTAAAGCCTCCTAACTGATCAGATTAATGCAGCACAGTGTGACCCTAACCCTTTTTTATTTCGTTTTTTTATGCACAACATACAGTATAATGTTTCTTTGTTTTGTTACAGTACACTGAAAAAACTGAAACACTGACTTTAATTAAATGTATCATGTCAACACATGTTACATAACTGTATTAGGTTAGACGAAAACAATAATATTAAGACATTTTATTTCAACTAACCTGATACAGTTCTGTTGACATTATTCATTTAATTAAAGTCAATGTTTCAGGAGGTAATGTTCAAAACTAATGTCACTATGGTAACTGATGAGTATGTGTGCTGGTGCTAAAACAACCTTTGTTTCCGTATTACATTCCTTATCTTGGAATGATTAGAATCTGTCAGAGGAGAGCACGTATGTGTGTGTTTGTTACTAATGTAAGTGAATTAAGCAATCATACACGAGAGGCCGTTCTTTAACGTCATTATTGGTACGACAGTACTGCGGCAGGACCGAGGCGCTTGCGCCGAGGTCCGTACGCCTGTACTGGAGAAAAGCAAACTGCAAGCAGTTTGCTTTTCAGGCCAAGGGTATACCGTTTTTCTCAGACGCGGAGGGATACTGACTTGTTGTGAAAAGGCACGTTCTATTTGACCGTTCTTTGATCGTGGAATCAAACACGCCTATTGACCAATCAGAGAGCTTGCTCACACCTATGTGTTATAGAATATATAAATAACATCCATTAATCTATACTGCTGATTTAAATTTAAAAAGTAAATGTGAGAGTTACAAAGTAGAGGAAACTGAGAATTTCAAAGACGTTGATTGACGCGAAGACGTTTGGCTCAGGTCCATGTTGTGATGATGGAGTCTCTGTCCCTCCACAGGTCCTCCCACCATCTCCAGCACCCAGACTCAGCAGGTGCTCTACGGAGAGAAGGGTCAGATCAAGTGCTTCATCCGCAGCACCCCTCCTCCCGACCGCATCGTGAGTCATGTGATTCCTCATTCCATTTACTCATTAATTTCCATGTTAGAGACATTCGGTCAGTGGGGGATGCATCTCATTAGGCTGAAACACTAATGGAGCATTTCCAATGCAGCGCGTAGCACGGTTTAAGCGTGCCGTGCCAAACCCGGCCCGTTTTTTGTTGCGTTTCCACTAGGGGTAGTTCCGGCTAACGGGTACCTTTTCACAGTTTTTCTGGCCCTCCAAAATCGTGGTTCTTTCCAGGCCAACAACCGGGCTGAATATGCTAAACTAGTGACGTGAGTGGCTACAACTACAACAAGATGAACATATTTGACCGTGATTTAATTGTAATACACGTTTCAAAATGATGCCGAAGTAACAACATACTGATACCGGTTAGTAACAACCATGAATTAATGCTTTGACAAGTCCATCCACACACTCAACAATGGCCTACAGACATAAATAAATCAGCGACTGTATTCGCCATGACACAGACAGTCTGTGGTTTGAACTTGTTTAACTGTTGTCTAGTTTCTGAACAGATATGAGGAGCTGTGAGCTCTGAGTGCTAACAGCTAAAGGCGGATGTTTGGTTTTGTGTGTCACAATGAAGATGACGTCACAGCTCCGCCTACACTGCGTTACTATAGTTACTGCCCCAGCTACTAAACTGTAATGGAAACGCAGCATAAAGTGAGCTTGGCCTACCAAGGCCTAACTATACCGTACTAAGCCGTGCGAGGCCCTGCAGTGGAAATGCGCCATAAGGCACTGAAACAGAGCCAGAGGCCACATTCACAGACACATATACAATATACATACTTTATTTATGGTTGAATTGAACTTTTTCATGAAAAAAAACAGTACATTACTATTAAGTTATTCACAACCCTAACCCTAAGTACGAGAAAATATTAGATAATTCTTGACGCCCACAATGGTGAGTAATATGAATTCTCTCAAGTAGGATCATCAGGAAACCATGCCAACAATAGCATGTTGTAAAGAAAATAAACGGAAAATAGACTTTTCTTTTTTATGTTTGCACGTGTGTGTGTTTGTGCGTGAATTAGCATCTGGTTTCAGTTTAGTCCCTCTAACACGTGTGCTGTGCCTCAGGCCTGGTCCTGGAAGGAGACGGTCTTAGAGTCGGGGACGTCTGGACGCTACACCGTGGAGACAGTCAGTACTGATGAGGGAGTGATCTCCACTCTGACCATGAGCAACATCGTCCCCGCTGACTTCCAGACCATCTACAACTGCACCGCCTGGAACAGCTTCGGCTCCGACACAGAGATCATCCGACTGAAAGAACAAGGTGAGGACCACACAACCCAGTCTCACGGCATTTCGTGTTATAGTCACGACATTTAATCTATTGATTCGTGTTCACCAACACGATTTTCCCCTTTTTTTCGTGTCACACAGAACGATTTTAAAAGCAATGTATTTCTATTGGTAGTATGTTTCGTGCCTGCAGCACATCTTTTTGTCCGGTCGGGTCTTGGAAGACCGGAAGCTGTGGAGTTCATAAAAACATGTTCTTACACAATATCAAGCCACAATTATTGTTTTTATTTTAAATCGTATAATGTCGAATTTTTTTTGCCGTCCGTGAGGAAAATAAATGGGACTCAGAGCCTCAGAATACTGAAATCTGTATTTTTTGAAATATTTTTTTCCTTCTAATTTGTTATTGTTTTCTAAATAACACACTGTTATTTACTCAACAATAACACACAATTATCCTTGTTCTTATTTATTTGTTTAATTCTAGAATATCGGGCTTTTTTGCCGTCCGTCAGGAACTGAATTTCAAAATAAAGTCACCGGAAACAGACGTAGGCAGTACACACCCACTGAACTGATTACGCAAGATCCACAGCTATGATTGAAGCTCGGTGATTGGATGTTTTAGCCGCAATGCACGTTGGGATATGGTGTTTATGCGATATGGTGTTTATGCGATATGAAATAACTATCAACAGAATTGCGTTGCCAGGCAACAGCTTGGGGTGAAAACAGTATTTCCGGTCTCTAAGTTTGCATAGTAATCTGCAGTACTCATCAACTAAAAACATCAGTAAAAACAGCAAAAAGGCCACTAATTATTTTAACGTGCGATTAACTAATGTGTATTTGTCCTCAGCCCGCCCCGTAGTTTCAGAGCCCAAAGGCTTGACGTTGTTGTTAGTTATTTGGATGGTGGGAGATTCTAGCGAGAGATATGGATACAATAAAAGGTGTTTTAAACAGCAAGTCAAGCACACAGCTGATGCTGACAGCCCCGCTCCTGCCGCTCGCTTGCGGCAGACCACGCTTGAAAGTTTGCCGGGGAGACGCCTGGACACTTCTACGAGCAGCAAGCTTTCAACAGCGATAGTTAAATGAGTGGCTACAGCTTAACATTGTGGAGGACGAGGGGCTGCGTTAGATAATTCAGATTTTATACTGTATATAACCTATGTATTGTTAAATCATGCCCTAACACAAGTGTTCTTAATGCACAAGAGAAACAAGGTGTTCAGACAAACAAACTAACATATAGTATAAAACAGCAGAAATGAAATACTCATGATACCTAGAATTATGTTTAAGTACAGTCAAAGTAGGGCTGGGCGATATGGCCAAAAAAAGAAATCCCCGAATTTTTCACAAAAAATCCGATTTACGATTTAAATCGATGTTCTCTCCCCCCCCCCCCCCCAATTCATATGCAGATGACAAAGTAATTGTTCCAATTTTAACCAATGACATATCACTGGAAAGACCAGGATGTCTTCTGTACAGCACATCAGGGATTGATAGAGTAGCTCAAAAGAGTAAAAGGAGATGCATGTTAACAAAATGTCCACTACAGTGGACATTTTCAATGGGCTGGGTCCCAGGAGGATATATTGGCACCATATCCTTTGCTATATACATACCGACCGCATCTGTAATGGCTTTCCAGCGGGCCGAATTCTTGTCATATGGGATTAGTGCTGCGTACCTGGACAGGACTCACATTCAGGTTCAGGTCCGGACTCAAGTCCAGAGGTTCAGGTTCAGGTCCGGACTTATAAGTCCGGACCTGAACCCATGGCTTTTGTCAAGTTGTGTGAGTAACTAAAATGAACTTATTGTGAGCTAATTATCAATTAAAAATGAACTCATAATTAACTCAAATTCAAACTCATCAGGTTTATTGTGCTCCCTTCCAACTTGTGTCTACATTTCTCTACAAAGTACAAATGTAAAAAAAAAACGTTTTGCCACAGTCTACAAATGACTTATGACAGCAACTACAGTGAACTACTACAAAGTTCAAACATTTATTTCATTTACCAAACTAAAGTAACCAAACAGTCCCTGAGCTGACTGAGCCTAAATCACTAAAACGTTGCTGAAAGGTAGAGTGTAGAGTAGACTATACGCATTACACTGTTACACACCTACTATACAGTATAGGCTACACTGTAGTGACTGACTGTACAGTCAGAGTGTACTGTACTGTCTGTACACCATGTATTTTCTACAACTCTACATGTGTACATTATACAGTGTATACTACATACATAGTGATGTACATACATACTTTTAGAAATTAAAATCAATGTTGATATGGCGTAATTTTGAATTAAATACACTATTTAATTTAAATCAGTTTTATTCTGAAAAAAACCGGAAGTTGACACTATTAACTTAATACTTTTATTCTGAAAAATATTCACTTCCGGTTAGCATTAGCATGTGGTGAAATGCTACGTTTTCAAACCGTGAATCGAAGGTGAAATGACATGTGATGTTGTACACTGAGCACACTGGGATTAGCACTCATTTATTGACGCTGAATAACGTTTATCAGGGAATGTTTAAATAACCACAGACACCAGAATATACGTAAGTGCTAGTTTTTTTTGCGAGTCCAAGTACGGGTTCGCGACGTTCCGGTTTTAACCGGACTTGAACCGAAACTTTTTACAAGTCCAGTACCGGTTCGGCGTACCGGTACGCAGCACTATATGGGATGCAGTTTGAAAATGTCTGTGTTACGGTAGACTGTATTTTGGCGGCTGTGCGTGAGGTGCTTGTAGTGCCGCGGTCTTTTTCATTCCGCTGCACGGAACATTTCTCCCATTCAGCAGGATGCTTTTGTTTTAGGTGCTGCAGTACATTTGTCGTACTGCTGCCTTTGCTAGCAACAGACTTCAAACATACTTTGCAGCGGGGTGTTGTCTGGTCTAAATCTGACCTCGCGAACGCAAACCAATTCCAAATAACGGATGACACCGTGCCTTTCTTTGGAACAAGTTCTTACCTGCTCGTTGTCATGTTGTTTGTGTAATGTGTATCACTCTATTTGGTAAATGCGCGCACTGTGCGGGGGGAGGGCTGAGGCGAACTACGGGAGCCCAGAGGGAAAAGTTGGCGGATGTTGAAGAGAAAACCGATTTTCATTATAACAAGTCGACGTGAACTACACACTCGAGTTAATCGATAAAATCGATTTATCGCCCAGCCCTAAGTCAAAGTATTAGTTATAATTAAGTACACAAATGACATCACCCAGCTCTCAGAGAGCTACAGGTGACCTGTGCAGCAACACATTTCAATACATATTTCTCAATATAAGAGCCGCTAGACTGAGCTGCTGTGATGGAACATGTGAGGAGAATAAGAACATCCCATGTAGTCAAGCTGGAGTCTCCTCTGCCTCCTGGTACCTGCCTCTGGCCCTCTTTCTGATACTTCCTCTTCCTCACATACATGTCTTCTTCTTCACTAATGTCTTCATCTCCTCCTCTGAGCCTCCTGGTCTCTTCATCTCCTCCTCTTCCTTCTGCTCTGAGCCTCCTGGTCTCTTCATCTCCTCCTGCTCTGACCCTCCTGGTCTCTTCATCTCCTCCTCTTCCTCCTGCTCTGAGCCTCCTGGTCTCTTCATCTCCTCCTCTTCCTCCTGCTCTCACCCTCCTGGTCTCTTCATCTCCTCCTCTTCCTCCTGCTCTGACCCTCCTGGTCTCTTCATCTCCTCCTCTTCCTCCTGCTCTGACCCTCCTGGTCTCTTCATCTCCTCCTCTTCTTCCTGCTCTGAGCCTCCTGATCTCTTCATCTCCTCCTCTTCCTCCTGCTCTGACCCTCCTGGTCTCTTCATCTCCTCCTCCTCTTCCTCCTGCTCTGATTCTCCTGGTCTCTTCATCTCCTCCTCTTCCTCCTGCTCTGACTCTCCTGGTCTCTTCATCTCCTCCTCCTCTTCCTCCTGGTCTCTTCATCTCCTCCTCCTCTTCCTCATGCTCTCACCCTCCTGGTCTCTTCATCTCCTCCTCCTCTTCCTCCTGCTCTGACCCTCCTGGTCTCTTCATCTCCTCCTCCTCTTCCTCCTGCTCTGACCCTCCTGGTCTCTTCATCTCTCTTTTCCTTTTCCTCTTTCTGTTCTTCCTGGTCTCTTCTCAGATATGTCTTTGTATTGTTGTTGAATCACTCCAGCTACTCTGGCCTGCAAGAGTCTACTTGTGAAAAGCTCTGGAACAAATGCTTGTCTAACTTTACACGTTAGGGCCATGTAGCTGATAAGTAGCATATCATAAATATAACATCAGAAAGTATTGATCAAACGCACAGGCAGCTAGATCCAGTTTGACGGTAAAGGATGTATCCTGGTTTCATTGATCTTTTTCATTGCTGTGATGTGTAGTTTACGTGGATTTAATAGTACTGCATAGTTTAGCAAAGTGATCGATCTCCCAGCTAGCTAGTGCTGTCTGCGTAGTATTTTGTAACGTAACGTCCCAAACAGCGACCGTCTGTTAAACGCTATCGATTCAAACAGCAGCGTTTTATTAATATTTTGTTTCAAGCTCTCGTCTTTAGTAAAAACAAAACTAGTGGAAGGGGAAATGCTCCCAGGGGAAGCTGATCCACCTTCAGGTGCTGGGACAGCTCGCTCCCTCTCTGCAGAGGTGTGAGCCGCAGTCTGTGTGAACGCCGCTCCGCAGTTTAATGCAGGGCCGTAGCTGCGTGTACAATGGTGCACAGAAAGCTTTAAAAAGTGATACCTTGACATCTACAGAGCATGATAATTTCCGCATGAATATGTTTGCCTGGGCATACAGTTTGCAGCGTTGTCTATGGATGTCTTTGTCATCTGTGAGATCATCAGAAATATAATGACCAAGGTACTTAATCTCACTGCACACAAGAAGAATGTTGCTACTGAGAATACAATTAGGAAATATAGCCTTTGTATCCTCTTTACTTCGCACAATCATGATGCTACTCTTCTTGTCGTTATACTTAATATTAAAATCAATGCCATACTGGGAACAAGTCCTCAGAAGCTGTTGTAAGCCAGCACTGCATGGGGAAAAGATGATTAAATCATCAGCGTACATAAGGTGGTTGACAACAGTAGCACCGATGACACAACCAGTTTTACACAAGTTCAGTTTCCTAGACAGATCATCCATGTACAGATTAAACAACAAAGGAGATCAAATCCCACCTTGATTGACCCCATTACCAACATAAAAATGTTCAGACACAGTATTGCCCCACTTCACCTGCATATTCTAATGTGCATACCAAAAGGCTAAGATCCTTATTATGTACTTGGGTACCCCTCTCTGGCACATTTGGTCAAATCATTTGAAATGATTCAGTCTATCAAATTCCTTGGAAGCATCAATAAAACACAGAAACATGGTGGAATTATGGCTTCTATATTGTGCTATAATGTATTTTAAAGCAAAAATACACATATCTGTGCCATGTTTTCTTTTAAAACCGAACTGGTTGTCAGCTGTGGTAATATACCTTTCCAGCCTATCCAACGGAATGTTCTCCAGCACTTTGGAGAGAATGCTAGCTAAAGCAATGGGTCTGTAATTATCAATGCCATTAATCTTCCCAGCTTTATCCTTGAAGACTGGCACAAGTAGCACAGATAACATGGAATCTGGTAAGACGCCATGATTAAGGAAACCAGTAAGACAGAACAACAAGAGGAGCGAGCTTAAGACTGGCATGTGTTAAGTGTTCGGCTGAGATGAGATCCGGGCCACAAGCTTTGTTATTTTCTAGATTCATTATAGTGTTGTCGACTTCCTCTGATCTGACTGTAACGTTTTCAGTGGAGTCAACCTTTTCAACCACAAATGCATCACTCTTAACACAGTTGAACAACTCATGATAGTGTTGTCGCCACAGTTCTGCGATGCTGCCTGACCCACACACTCCTTCAATGGAAGACGGTAAGGGAGTCTAAAGCTGTTTATGACTTTGACCTCTTTCTAGAAATCATAGCAACTATTGTTGCGCAGCTTTCTGGCAAGTGAGTCAGCCGTCATTGTGTCCTCATTTCTTTTAATGAAGCGGACTGCATACTTATATTTGGCATTAGTGGACTGTTTATGTTCAAACAAAGACCCCTGTCTCGGCCTTCCTGATTCTGCCCACAATTTACAAGCATCTCTAGCAGCAGTGTGTAGCTCAGTCACAGGTTCATTCCATCCAGGTTTTATACTATGCTCCTTTTTCTTGCTGTCGTAAAAACCCTTACTTGAGGCATTTAACACATCAATAATAAGATCATATGTAAAACATAGATCTCTACCATGTTGCACATTTTTACAGTTGGTGTCACTGCAAGGCATTGCTTCTCTTGGAATTACAATCGAGTCTAATGGTTAGTCAGTGAGTGAGGTATAGTGATTAATATCCTTCTCACTTAACTTTGACCAATCCAGCCTCCCTGTGTATGTGTTATTGTCATCAACAGATAGCACCGGAATATTTTCAACATTTAGGGTCAATACAAAAGGAATATGATCTGTAGTGGCCAACTCATAACAGATGTCAATGTTGTCCAGAGAAGCGTGTGCATCAGCTGTGCATATACAGTGATCTAGCCATGACACAGTATGCCATGCTTCACTAATATATGTAAAGCTTTTCTCAGGTAGTAGAGATTTACTTGACAGTATGAGATTATTATCATTACAAAAATGCAGTAAACATTTGTCAAACAGAGATTTATCATCCGAAATGTCAGCATTCAAGTCACCCACTACATACACACAGGTTGTGGCATTATCCTTAATGAATGCATTAACAAATGCCATTCTATTGCGATATTCATCTTCATTTTCATATGATTCATAAGGTGTGTAAATATTTACGATAATAAATGACCTATGTTCATACTTGATCTCTATACCAATGACCCAGCCGATGTCCAATCTTACCACTGTAACCAAAGGATCATATTTACTGTTCCAGAGAATCGCCACACCACCAGGTATCCTGCCATGGGCAATTTTATCACAGAGATCAGTAGTTGACTCTCCAACTCCATGAAAATTAGCATGTAGTGTATTCAGCCTTTCCAGATCTTGCTTAGGTAACCATGTCTCTTGTAAGCACAGAATATCACATTCCTCCAACAGTTTATCAACAACCAGCCGCCTCGCTTTATCACCAGCACTGTGCCCCACACGTAGGCCACGCGTGTTATATGACACCACCCGCATCCTATTGTTTATGTACTACAGTCATTTACATCAGCAGATGAAGGATTCCCGTGTTGTACAGGAGCGACCACATTGTTTGGAGCAGGGATATCACCCACAAGCGACCCGCTAGCAGGCCATCTTGGCTCATAATAGCGTCGGACATAGGTGCCAACTGGCCACAGCTCTGGGTCATACATTTCTGCCACTTCCTTGCATTCGTGTTAGGCTTCCTGCGGAAAGACCGGAGAAGAGAACCCGCTATGCAAGCACTTAGACAGAAACTGTGGTGAAGTGTCAAAAATGGGCTTTATTTAGACCACGGCACAGTCAAGGAGTTGGAGAGGAATGGGAATCCTGGAACCGAGGTTCAGACCGGGGCGAGGAACTCAGAGAGGGGAGACGAGGAGCAGGACAGACCAGGAAGGTGGCTGGACGAGGCAGGCGGAGCGGCAGGTGTGTGGATCTGGAAACAGGCAAAAAGCAGGGTTAGGAAGGTAAATCCTTCAAAAAGTTTACTAGGCAAAAAATGCTAAGTAGGCCGGGACGTTAGTTACCACTGAAGAATAAACGAAGAACTGGCGAAGACTGAGGATGAGAACCAGGGTTTTAAGCAGGTTTATTGTTTATTAATGTGTTTCTGCGGCATTTACCGACCGCTGCAGTGTTGGCTGCTCTTCCACGGGAGTTTATTCTCCCGTTAGCTTCCGGTAAGCTCACACTGCAGCGGCCGCTCTAAAGTATTCACTGTCCAACTCACACAAGCAGCTGATACATATCCCCAGTTCCCCTTAGCCAAAGTGAATGTGTGTCAGTCTGAATTGACGCTGTTTGGCATCACAACGCTGTTATGAAAGTTTCTCTGGTATAAAATGGGTGATGTTAGCATAGCAACCGAAGCTAACTGACTACTTGCTATTGCTATCCTATTGGGACGGGTGGCGCAGTGGTCTGTGCGTTTGATCATCAGATCAAGGGGGCGTTGGGGAACTCCAGTTCGAAACCCGCTCCCGCCTCACTGCGTCAGGCCGTTGTGTCCTTGGGCAAGACACTTCACCCGAATTTCCTCCTGTGGGTATTGTCCACAGTAGATGACCATTACATGTATGTATGATCTGTATGTGTAATGTGTATTTGTAAAGTGCTTTGAGAGTCATTGATAAAGCGCTATAATAAATATAAGGATTATTATTATTATTGTGGCATAAACCGTTTTCTACAGGCACATTTTACCGGCGTATTTTTATTATGATTCTACTTGTGATAGTCGGACACGAAAACCTGTGCAGCCCATGTATTGATTCCATCCGATAGCTGCTATAATACAAAACAACACGTCTGCCTCTCTCCACAATGATCAATAACAGTGAACGGATGGTCAAAGTAAGGTACAAATAAACAGAATCACACGAAGCCTGGTTAGTGTTGCCTGACTTTATAAAGTGTGTTTATAAGCACTACTGCTTGTAGGCAGGCATGACAGTCGACCCATGTTCAGGGGAGGTGGGTTTAGTTTCCTGCACGCCTCGACATAAGAGAGACGTAAGTGACGCCACCTCTTAGCTCCGAAGCTCTTGCCTCTAGAGTCTAGACCGACAATTTTTTGGAGCTGGAAGTGAACCGGATTCCGGAGCTAAGAGCTGGCGCCGCTGCGGTGTGAACAGGAAAAACCGGCGCTTTTCAGGCTCCAGCTCCGAGCCGGAGCTGAAAAAGCGCTGGTGTGAAAGGGGAAACACACACACACACACACACACGCACGCACGCGCGCGCACACACACACACCATTTGTATTGTATTATTGTATGAGAGAGGTTCCAGGTTGAATTGAGGCAAATATTTGTAATGTTCAGAGGTTGTTGTGTTTAATATTCATGAGAATATTTGTCATTGTTCAAATGATAATAAACATTTGCATAAAGAATATTTGTCCACTCATATGTTGATAAGAGTATTAAAAACTTGAAAAATATTCCTCTAAGGTACATTTAGAACAGATCAAAAATGTGCGATTAATTTGCGATTAATCGCGATTAACTATGGACAATCATGCGATTAATCGCGATTAAATATTTTAATCAACTGACATCCCTAAAAAATAATGATACTTTAATATGGTATGACAGAGGATTTTTGTTTTATTCCTTATATGCAGCAAATCATACATTAACAAAAAAGTGCTTTACATATTTGGTTCTGCACATCCCATCATGCCGTTTATTTTTTTACCTTTAAAAGCTCTCCAGAGTACAGTACAATTGCATAACACCTCACAGTTAAACAATGTAAGGATGCATTGCTCATGATTAACAATGTGCAAATAACAACTACCATAGTGCAATGCCCATACAGCTGCCAGCCTGATGTGCTTAACACTCATTCATAGGCTAACTCACCAGTGAGCAGAAAGCAGTGGGTTCTATATGAACAATAAAGAATACAAATAACCTTTCACAAACAGGTATTTCATAACTGCTTACAGTAAGGAAGACATTTAAACTATTATTGGCCGTCACAGGCTGCTGTAAACTAAACACCACTCTCTCTGACAGAACACCTCACTGAGTGATTTCACTCATATGTCTAGCTTTCAGGTTTCTCTTTTCAGCCGCAGACCCCATGTCGCCTCTTTATGTGCGTCGCTAAGTTCCTCGTACTACTTGTGTACTTTAAAGCGGCTCGGCATCGTTAACAATTTGCGAGCGATTTTTCAAGATGACCGTCTGTAGTATATAGTGCCGCGCACATATACCATCAGGACGTTACTGATGGGGTGCGGCTGCGGAGTGATATTGTGTGTATGCAAGCCCGCATCTAGGACGGATCTATGTATCATGGCTGTAGACCTGTTAAGTAATAAAGATACCTCATACAAAGGTCTACAGATACCTTATTACTCTCCATGACCTGCGGTCAGCTCTATAGCATAAAGGACTATTACACCGTCTTTCTTGAACAATCCGAAGTGTTGCCAAACGTTTGATTTGTAGGTATTTTTTGGTGCGCTGTGTTTCTCTTTCTCCTCAACTTCCGTGTGTGTTGATAACTGAGACTCTCGGCCTCCGTAGTGGCGAAGCAAATATCAAAGATTGTCTCTGCTGAGCGTTGACAAGATTTTATATGAATGAATCGTTTTTTTACCGATGCAAAAACGCAACGCAATCGATGCATCGCGAGTTCAACCCGGTTCAACCCAAACTGTAGCCGATGTGCACTCTTTCAACTGGTGCACTCGCATCTTGAACGTTTATGCCGGTGCACCGATGCGAATCGGTGAATCTTAACATCTCTCAACACCCAGATGAAACAGAACTGTAAACAGATTTACTTTTTCTTTATGGATATTTTATAAATCACTCCCCTTTCAAACTGTATTCTTGTTTTACTGCCATATAGTATTTCATAACTGTTTTTCCTTTATTCTCTTATTGTTTTATAGCCTAACTATAATGATCATATCATGAAGGTGTGCCTCGGAAATACTTGTTTACATAAATGGTGATCAAACTGTTTTGAGTCCCACTGAGATAACTTAGACTAAAGTTAACTACCTAAACACTGAGAGAGTCCTTTACCTCACTGAGCTGACGTTATCTGACAGGAGAGAGGATCTCTCTCTCTCTCTCTCTCTCTCTCTCTCTCTCTCTCTCTCTCTCTCTCTCTCTCTCTCTCTCTCTCTCTCTCTCTCTCTCTCTCCTCTCTCTCTCTCTCTCTCTCTCTCTCTCTCTCTCTACACACACACGGAACCAGGCTTGAATGAAACACCCAGAAGTAGGCTACTTGTACTTTAGCATATCATTTTCGAATCAATCATTTTTCAAATTATGAATTTCACATATATAAAAAAAACAACATACATTTATTGGGGTTGCTTAGCAGTTGCTAGGCCAATTGTTGGTGTTGCTGTAGCAACTGCAAGCTACCGCCTGGTGCCGCCCCTAGATAGATAGATAGACAGACACTTCATTCATCCCAAATTGTGAAATGTGTGGAAACAAGTATAAACATAATAACATTAAATACAAATCAAAGCAATAGAAAGGAATAGATGCATATACAGTAGAAAGGACACGATGAATATTATAACATTTAATGTAGCCTGAGGCTGACCTAAATACGGTGCTTTTCTACAGATTACCTTACCACTGCACTGGTAAGGTAAAACTAGGCTGATTAATAAGATGTGAAGTGCTTTGTAACTTTGACCCACTTGACTGAATACACAAAAAACAATGAAGAAAGTTGAACCAATAAACTAACACAAACTATCTGTATCACTATAACATGATGATGATGACGTTCCGCTGTTCATTAAAAAAACAGCGCATTAAACAAACCTTCATGCTCTTACTTTGAAATCATGCGGAAATGTCGTCATCAGCAGGCCATCACGTGGTTTCCGAAAATAACCGAGTGACACGAGTAGATTTTAGCCGAGACCGGCGGAAAGGTTGTCTCAACTCTGTGTGTAAAAAGACGATCCACGAGCAGAGATTTGAGATCCACAAGCGCATTTTTGGTCGACAAATACAAAATGGATTCACATTATTTGTGCTCGGAGCCCCATTTATTTTCCTCACAGACGATTAAAAAAAGGCCGACATTATACGATTTTAAAATAAAAACAATAATCGTGGCTTGATATTGAGTAGGAAAATGTTTTTATGAACCACACAGCTTCCGGTCTACCAAGACCCGACCGGACAAAAAAGACGTGGTGCAGGCACGAAACACACAATCAATAGAAATACATTGCTTTTAAAATAAATCGTTCTGTGTGACACAAAACAAAGGGGAAAATCCTGTTGGTGAACACGAATCAATAGATTAAATGTCGTGACTATAACACGAAATGCCGTGAGACTGGGTTGGACCACAGCATGTCGGACAGACAGCTTAATGTAGCTCATCAGATGGTTAAATATCACATTGAACATATGGACTGCTGGTAGCTAGTTTTGTATTTTGAGAAAACATGTTTAGATTCCAATCAAAATGTTACATAAGTAAAAGTTCATATTATGGGCATCTTGCTGCGTAACAGCAACTTAACAACAATCATAAATGATTTCATGTCAAAAATAAAGAAACATGCTGTTATAACAGCAGGAGCCAGCAGGTATCAGTTATTCAAAATGTTTGATACATTTTTACACTGACATTATTGATTGTACCCCGGCATTTTCTGAAAGAGCAGCCTGAGTGTTAGCAGCTGTGTTTGATGCCCAGAAATAACTGAATTCATAAAAAATACAAAAGTTTTACCTCAAACAACCTATATGCATTTATTTTCTGATATGTCAAACTTTTAAGGTCATGAATTTCCCAATTTGGGATCAATAAAGTATCTATCTATCTATCTATCTATCTATGAACAGAAACAAATATTTCATAAATGATAATATCCACAAAGAGAGAAACATTGACGACTCAAAACATGATCAAATAATGATTCTGAAGTGTACAGCACCTTTACTCTTTTACAATCACTTTTTCTTTCTAACCCAAAGTGCTTCTGCTTTGCTTTTTTAATTAAAATAAAAGTAGCCATGACCTGAGCAGCTGCAAAAAGTGGAATACATTTCCTCTGGCAGTGATTTATATGGCCTGGGCCTGGGGCAGCTGAAGCTGGTGTTGGCCGGAGGAGAAGCCCCTGCTGCCAGAGTGAAGCCCCCCACCCAGGAGCTGTGTCAGTACTACACTGAAACTGTTTTATAACAGTCTGTAATTCTTTTGCCGAGCTACACAGGGCGGGTCATGCCAAGAACAGCAGTTGGAAGCAGTTGGCTTTCACTCAAAGGATGAAGAGAGTCTGTCTTCTTGACTATTATGAACACTGAGTTTTTTGGGATATGTTGAGATTCAATATTCAATATGTTCCGACTTCCAACAGCTGAATAGAGGTGCTGAAATAGGCCGCATGCATGCACATGTATTAATCTACCAGAATGTGGATTGACTCAAAAAAGCGTCGCTCCATATCGCTTGTCAAGAACTCCACAAATTCAATAAGGTCAGGCAAATCTAACTTTTAAAATAATATAGGGATGCACGATATTGGTTTTTTGAAACCGATACCGATACCGATAACTTCCTGCTTCTCAAGACCGATACCGATACCGATAACCGATAATAATATAATATATATATATATATTAAATGTACCTGTAGTTTTTGCACACCTGGTGGTAAAAAAAAGACTAGTAGTGAGCAAATGACATGAGCATTACTACTATGAACAAAACAAAGCCAAGAACAGTTTTGACTCTCGTCAAGCGCCATCATTTCTATGATGAAGTTAGAGATCGTTTTAGCCCTGGGGTCGTCTCTGGCAAACTTCTTGCCTTTTTCAAAAGCCTCGTCGATAGGTAAAAGCCCCGGTGCCTTTGCAGCTGGCTTTGGATTCGCCGCTAGTTTAGCAGCGCAGGCGTCTTCGTACACTTTTAACACACCATCGTAGTGATGGCGATGTTTCAGGTGACAAATCAGGTTGGAAGTATTATAGCCCGTTGCCTTTTTCCCTCCTCGTGGAACTTCTGCATTGCATTTGTTAATACAAATAGCAAGCGAACTATGTAACTCTGAAACTTTGAAATAGTCCCATACTACCGGCGACATGTTTGTTTACTGTCCTGGCTTCACGGCCGCACACCATTTACGTCACAGCCAGGCATGAGTTAGGGAGCGCTGGATTTGTGAAAAACTCCCCTCTTCCTAAACCACTCATACCACAGTACTGGCAAAACGGGAGGAGCCGAGTGAAAAACAAGCGCCCCTCATCCCAATCCACCCACACCGCAGTATTTTTTTATTTTCTTTTACCCAAAAAATATATTGTATATTATCGGGGCTATTAATACTGTTATCGGGTTTATCGGGATGACGTCATAATTCCTAATATCGGACCGATAATTATCGTGCACCACTAAAAATAAACCTTCGTCAGAGATTGAACATGAGCTGTTCACATACTAGACCATCGCATAGAACTCTACATTTATTCATTTGTGTCAATCGGCGCATTCACAACGCAGTACTTTTCCCACAAAGGTTCATGAGAACTTAGTTCATGAGAACTCTTTTGTCGCGTTCACACCAAAAAGAGCCGGTACTAAAATTAGTTCATGAGAACCTTTTTACCCCCTTTTCAGTCCCTGCTAGAGAGCAGGGACTTTCGTGGGAGAAAAAGGTTCCTATGTCTGATTGGCTGGGCGGATTGCAAACCACGCCCCGTAAAACTCCCAAAAGGTTTTGTGAAGCCGCCATTTTATTATCCTCGCATTAGCATTATTAGCATTAGCATTAGCCCAGCGCAGAAACGCAGAGAGACTAATTTATGGCAACACAAAATAAAACATGGGAGCGGTAGAGATGAGGAGGTGTCGGCGTTCTGGCGATTTACTCGGAAGGCTTCAGTAGAAGCTGCTGGGAGTCCCAGCAGCTTCTACTGAAGCCAGTCCCCAACTCCGGGGACTTCCGGCCGGGGACTTTGGGCGGCAGTATATGCCGTGAAGTGGTTTGCGGCCTGCCAGTAAACCCAAAGCAGAAGAAGTGACGTCAGCGGCTTAATTTGCCTAAAACTAAAGAGTTCTCATGAACTAAGTTCTCATGAACCTTTGTGGGAAAAGTACTGCGGTGTGAATGCGCCTATTAAGATATTTTAGGACATTACATTTCCTGGCCTCTGCAGACCAGTCCAATAAGTGCACTAATGTGTTGTGACCATAGACTGTATATATAAATGGACGTAGTGTCCGTGACGTCACCCATAGGATTCTGCAGAGTTGCCGTGAAGCCCTTAGTAGGCGGAGTCGGCCACTAACGGCTTGACAGCAACGTCAGAGTCTAATCCCGCCTGCTCCAAATAAGGGCAAAGAGGCGGGACCTGCTGCCTCTGAACTGGAAGTAAACAGAGCTAGCTCAGGCTAAGAAGCTAAGCTAACATGAAATACATGCATACCAAGTTACTGCTAACAGTGTAGTTCCCCTATATAAACGTTACATTCATAATAAAATGAGACAATCTGCAAGAGAATTAGCTATATTTTGTTATTCTTAATGCTGGTCATTCACACGTTAAGAAAATAAGTACCGATTTATAGCAGAACAATTGTGGCGATGTTCAGCTTAATAAGCCTCGTTCAACATAATTTATTTAGCTAATACTACAGCAGGCGAACCAAGTCTGCGTTTCGCTGCATTCCTTGATCTCCAGTTATAACGACGGACTCCACCGCCCGGACCTAACGGAGCCGCAGTGGGCTAGCTCCGGGACACCGGCTGGAGCTAGCCCCCTGCGGCTCCGTTAGCTCCGGCGGCCACCACTGGGATAATTGGGTCCCCTATTAACATTTGCTCCCGTTTAGCATTATGGGCGTCATAGCCATAGACTATAACAGTCTTACCCAAGGCTGAATCATAAACTAAAATGTATAAGTATGCATAAAGGGTTACGTCCTTAGCTGGCTAATAAGTAACAAGCTAAGCTACCAAGCACACAAACACCTGCGAACGGGGTAAACATGTATAATATTATCATTTTAGACTTCTTAGAATTTCTGTTAGTACATTCAAGCACACAGCACGACATTTTAATTGTCTGGTATTTGTAACAATATTCCCTAAAAGGCACAATCAGCACGAACACGGCTAAAGCTAAAGGGTCAAGTACAGTACTATGACTAACTAACGTTGTAGCTAGCCTCTATGGTTGTAGCCTAGCAGAGTGGACAAGTTGCTGTTAGCTGACATTGAGGCATGTACGTGTCCATCAAAGTGACCACGCCCTAATTGATGCAACAACTTTAAGACCTAATATAAATAAAAGGGTCGCGTTAGAAAACAATTCACTCACAGATCCATAATCATGAAGGTGGAATCTAACTATATCGATAATAAAAATGTATGGAGCCAGGGGTAGAAACATGTTTTTTTCTGCTGTAAAGTTGGGCATTTTAACATGGGGGTCTATGGAAATTGCTCCTTTCTGCAGCCATCGCCTATCGGCCAATATATGAACTGCAGTGTGTGGCACTTCCGTATTGGCGTCCCGGCTCTTCCCCAGAGTTTGCCGCTTGGTTGTGACAGAGTGATATCTGTCTATTTCCTGGAGGAAATAAATAAGTTCCCGAGTGTGATTATTACCGGAGATAACTTTCGATGTAGGGTCAAAAACTGCGTTTTTGCCTCTCGGGTTGAAAAGTCATCCATATTGAATCATCTTATCTGTGAAATTGAATTGTTTTGTTAGGGATTCTCACCATTTAAACTTGTATAATCCTGAAATAGTGTAAGCTGTTCTGCTCTTCCCTAAAGAGTCTGAGTTCTAGCAAAAGCCTGGTCTGAGTCGCTCCTCTTTTCAGCATCACTTCCAAATCTCATTCTGAACAATGAAGGTCAAACTATAACTTTGGTTTTTAAAGCTTCTCTCTTGAATTATGTCTCCTGGCCGGCCTGCCAAAGCCACTTAAGGACACACAATTCCCTGCTGGAAAGCTTCCAGATCTCCTATCATGATATCTACAGAAAGATATTGAACAAAAGCTTTGGCAGAGGCCTGTGTGTTGATGGAAATTGTTCTCAGCCTGTAAAGCGTAAACACTGGCCTCATAAATAATAAAACAAATTCCGTGTGTGTGTTGGTGTGTGTAAAAGAGCATGAAAAAGAAGAAGCAGCTCAGTTTAGTCTTTGAAAGGTCCTGCTGTGTGTGTGCAGAGACGCTGCGGCTGGCGGTCATCATCGGGGTGGGGGTGGGGGCCTTCCTCGCCCTCTCCATCCTCCTGGGGACCCTCGGCGCCTACTGCTGCACCCGATTCCAGCGGAGTGAGTTCCCCTCAGACAAACACATGAAAAACACAGTGTTTGTTTTCTGTGATAGTGGTTTTTTAAATGGTGGCAATGAATCCTGATCATGATATGTTTTACCTTGTCAGTGAGTCCACTTCATTGTCAATTTCTCTGTTTGTGTGATACAAAAAGGAGACCGAAATGCTGTCTCTCACCGTCCCAAAGAATAATAATATATACAGACATGTATACACCTGTACACCCACCTATATTATTTTCATATACACATACATACTCATGCATAGACACATTTAGGGCTGTCAAACGATTAACATTTTTAATCAGATTAATCACAGTTTAAAAATTAATTAATCATGATTAATCACCATTCGAACTATGTCCAAAATATGCCATTTATTTATATTGTTGTGGGAATGGAAAGATAAATGAAAGAAGGCGGATATATCCATTTAACATACAGTATCTATGTTTATTATAAAAAAATTCTGCGTGTCAAAATGAAAGACAACCCACGCACCTATCAATCATCAAACCGTGGGGTCTTATTTCATTACGTGTTGATTTATATCAACGGGGAGTACTTCAGGAAAGTCGACAGGGGGGAGGCTAGTGGAGTACTTCGTGACCACAGAGTGTGAACGTTGTGATCAGCTGTTTTAGCGCAGTTCTCCAGTGAAGGGGGGAGTCTCCCTCCGCAGCCGGTTGGCGTAGTTTTGGCACAATTCCGTTGTACAGACCGACGTTAACAGCAACCCTGTCTGTGCACACGGAGACCGACTCTGTCGTCCGGTGATCTAACTATGGAGTCAGATTTGGGTCAATATTCTAGCGCGCAAAACAAGCTACTCACGAGCGGAAAATGTGCTTTTACATGCGCATGAAATTACCCTCGCGCGCAGATTAAACCCTTGCGCAAGCGAGTGAGGCTGACACTCCCGCGAGCGAGCGCATAGCCGCTCGCTCGCGGGAGTGTCAGCCTCACTCGCTCGCGGAGTCTGTCTACGCACGCGTGAAACGTTTCTGGCACTTTGGGGCGAAGCCACTGGACTTTGATTGACAGCTGCCAGGAAGCCCGGAGTTGCCAGGTTTGATAAATGCCTGAACTACCAAGAGCCGAGGAGTGACAGCTGCAAGATCAGTTGGACGAGATTGAATGGTAAAGTTGTCCATAAAAAACTATTATATTCGTAAAGTGTACAGCGTAGTGTTAATTTTATATAAAACAATATATTTTTGAGTGGAAAATTGCTAGCTACTGTATGCTGTATGCACCTCCCTTACGAAATGAACTATAAATGAATTATAGTATTACTATAGTATACTATAAGAGTTGTAGTGTCCTTTAGTAAGTTTGTAGTGTTCTGTAGTATTTTTCACCAGCTATTGTATTACAATAGTTTTTTCTGTAGTGCCATTTTATTAGCTATAGTAGCCCTATAATATTTCAATAGTAATACTATGTATCTAGATCTTTGTAGTATTCCTATATTATTTTAAATAGTATAACTATAGTATAATATATAGTGTTTCTGTAGTTGTTTTTTAAACACACTATAGAACACTCCTAATAGCATGATATTGTCATAGTGAATGCATTTTATTACTATAGTGTTTGTAAAAGTATTACTATAGTGTTTTTGTTGGTGTTTCCGTATTAAGACTATATTATTTTAAATAGTACTACTATAGTATAATATATAGTGTTTCTGTAGTTGTTTTTTGAACACACTATAGAACACTCCTATAGTAATAGTATGACGTTGTCATAATGAATGCATATTATTACTATAGTGTTTGTAAAAGTATTGCACTCCTAGAATTAATGTGTCATTTTTTTTATATCAAATTAATTTATATATATATATATATATATATATTAGCTGTACACTTTACGAATATAATAGTTTTTTATGGACAACTTTGCCAATCAATCTCGTCCAACTGATCTTGCAGCTGTCACTCCTCGGCTCTTGGTAGTTCAGGCATTTATCAAACCTGGCAACTCCGGGCTTCCTGGCAGCTGTCAATCAAAGTTCAGTGGCTCCGCCCCAATGTATCAGAAACTTTTCACGCGCGCGTAGACAGACTCTCGCGAGCGAGCGCATAGCCTCTCGCGAGCGAGCGCATAGCCGCTCGCGGGGGTTTAATCTGCGCGCGAGGGTCATTTCATGCACGTGTAAAAGCACATTTTACGCTCGTGAGTAGCTTGTTTTGTGCGCTAGAATATTGACCCAAATCTGACTCCATACTAACCGCCTTCTGGAAAAGCTTCACAAGTACGTCGGTACGCAAATGCGCTTTGTGACACAAGTGACGGTACGCATTTCAGATTACGCACATAACCTGCGTACCAGTTATGTGCACCGCTGTACTACAGCAAAAGTATTCTCCGTCGGGACTTCCTGCAACAACACCACGCCGTTATCAAAGATGTTCTATTGAGAAGGCGATCACTACGTGACAAAAGTTTTCAAAACCGTGGCTACTGAAATCAATCTTACTAACTGCTGTCTGTGCAATTTACTCCGCGAGTTGGCAGACTTTATTTTGCTTACTTTAACATAATTTTTCATGGTGGGGCTAAGCCATTTCTTGGTATGGGTGTAGCCTACCCCAGCCATACCCTGGCGCTGCCACTGGTGGCACGTATGGGGCGGGCCATTCTGCACATGCGTTAAATATTTTAACGCAATTAATTCAAAAAATTAATTACCGCCGTTAACGCGATAATTTTGACAGCACTAATTTATACAGAAACACATTAAGACATTGTACCACTTCGTGTTGCTTGATTCAAAGTTAACAAGTTTTTTTCAACACAAGCTGAAGAGATTTTGAGTTTTGTTCTGTGACATAAAATCTGACAGCAAACACTCCACTGATAACAGTCTGAAGCTTTCATGTGTCTTAAATCAACGGCTGCTAACAACTGACTGAATCAGACAAACATTATCCGCCTCTTGCTCAGCTTTAGTGATACACTGCCAAAAAGTTACTATAATGTAGTTTTAGTATGGCCTAACATCAGCGTTTTACTTGCTGATTGCATTTACGCTTTAAAACATCCTTAAGTGGTGTTAAAGTGTATAGATCATCCTGCTTAACAAACGGTCTAAGTATCATAAACGTGTTTTTCCACAGATCTTATTTTCTGCATTATTACAAACGATTCCATTGCTGTTTGGCATGGGAGCTCCCTGTATTAGGTCCAATCTCTATAACATCATTGTTGCACCACTCTATGGTTTACAGTGTCACAGAGAAATATCTGCTAGCCTTAGCTGATGTTAAACATGTACATTCCTTCTGTTCAGTTTCCTTGATTTGGGTTCGTGCCCAAGTTGACCTCCAGCTCTGTTTCTGCTCACAGCCCTTAGAGGGTCATTCTGGTCTTATTCTAAAGATATTTGACTTTCCCTCTGTTTACATCTCCTTCACTGCAGGAGTTCATGAATTCCTGCCCCACATTATGACTGCTAGTCCTTCCAGAGCTTGGTGGCCTGTAGCTCTGTCACTGGAACATCAGAGGGAACAGAGCTTTGAGATGTGTCTGCTAACTCCTCTGTTTGTTTCTGTCTACAGAGGATGTCCATCTGGTCATGTCTTCTCTTCCCGTGTCTCTTTCGCGCCAGAGGGATGTGAAACCAGAGAGTAAGGCCTTTGTTACAGAGTGTGAGAATGATTCAATGTTTGCAGTGACTGCAGAGGCTTGTTGAGGCTTTTTTGCCAACTGTATTTAATAGTATTCTAAATAATTCAAATGTTACCCTCAAGTAATGCAAATAAATGATATAAGCCTTAGCAGAGATAGTCCTTCTCTGGGTCACAACATATTTCCAATGCATACTAAAGAATAAGCCCTTATGACAAATATCTAAATTTAACATGAGATTCCCCCATCACTCAGTGAGAATCAGCTTCAGGCTCTGAACACGTTTTCTTGATAAGCAGAGGCGGTAGAAATCAGACAGCATAGTGGAACCTGCTGTCAGTGTTTCAATATGAATAGGAAAATGATATTATAACCCTTGACAGTTATAACTTTAACGTTGGCAAAAGACTATGTTCATATTGTGATGTCAAGTGAAGTACGAATGCATGTGAAGGTTTTAAAGAACTCTGTGTGTCTCAATTCACATTTGGTTTGATCACACTTTTATGCAAAATGTCCCGCATACAGCTGGGAGGTCAGATTTAGGAATAATATTAGTCGTTTGACTTTAGGTGAATACAGCTCTGTAAAGCAATTTTAAAGGGACAAGTTCATTTGATCATATCTAGCCCTCAATAAACAATAATATTACGTTTAAATATTAGGTTCAACTTAATATTATTTCTTTCAACTAACCTAAAACAGTTATTGGAAATGTGTTAACATAATACATTTAATTAAAGTAAACGTTTCAGTTTTTTCAGAGCTGTACTATCATGAGGCCAATACGGAGACAATCAGTTGTTATTATTTGTGTCTCTTAGTTAAATGAATGGGAATTAATCTGTGTTGATTAGTTGAATGAATATATTTCCTGTCATGTCTCTTTGTTAAATGTAATTCATAATTAGGCAGCAGCAGCTTCTCTTGGAGGCCTCAGGCAATGTATTTGTTGGTCTGTATTGCATAATTAAAACAATAATGATGGCACTTGTGAAGTACTTGATATCTAGTTACAGGAGTAATGTGTGGGCAGTCTGTTATTACAGTTGCTAAAGAGCCTCTTGTTCTTTGTTCAGTGATAACAGCAGGCTTTACACAAACCTGCCTTAGTAACAAGCTGGCCAATCAAATTCACCTGATTCCACCAACCAAGGTAACTACTGACCAATAGTGGAGGCCTTTTTCTAGAATTGACGTCTGTTGCGAAAAACAATAACTCTATTATATTACTATCAGTGGTGTAGTGGGGATTTTTTTACTGGGGGGACGCTATTTTAATTAGGTCATCCCAAACAATGCCACACAAGTGCGCACGCGCGCAGTGCACTCGCAAAACGGGCAGACAAGTCCACAGAAACTACCGGTATGCTTAGTCCTACTCTAGTTACTGTACTGCAAAAAGCAGACGGCGGTGCGCTCAACACACACACAGACTCAAAACCATGGACACACTGGCACATAAGTTACATAAACAATGTATAGGCCTAAATTGCATAAGCTACAGTATTGCAACTAAGCAGACAGCGCTGCTTCTCTCTCTATCTCCACTTTCAAAATCTATTTAAAACTCATAACAAACAAACACAATTCCCAAAGTTGTCCTGAAATTAACTTATTAAATAAACGAAACGAAAAATATAGCCTACTTATGCCAACAACATTGAATCTGGACTTGAAATGATTCTGATTAGGCCTAGCCTACATTGCAAATAAGCAGACAGCGCGACTGCACACACACACACACACACACACACACACACACACACACACACACACACACACACACACACACACACACACACACACACACACACACCATAAAGAAACAGTGTTACTCACAGTTGTTGAAGTCAGTCAGAGGAAACACCACAGTGGGTCTGGATCCTTGCGAGATTCGGCTACAGCCTGTCGTGATCTCTTGTCTTCAGCTGAGCAATGTCGTCTCAGCCAAGTTGACACATATCCTGTCGGATCCCACTGGGTTAGAGGTGGACCATGTAGCTTGATGAACATCAAGGTGGATACCCGTTCAATCAGCAACCTGTTTTGCGTTGGGGTGATGATCAGATTCATCTGGCTGAATCCCCTTTCACATTATGCCGTGCTGCATGGTATGAGTCTAGTGCAGTTCATCAAGGGCCTGAGCTCGGCAGGTGTAGCATCGTCCACAGTGCTCTCGACAAAGTCTCGGAATGTATTTATTACACTTACAGTCGGCAGCCTGAATCATTGGCACAGTTCACTCACTTGCACCTCTCCATAGCTCAGGTCTGAGCTGGTGGCCAGTTGTCGCGTTCCAGGACTTTTAGTTGAGCGAGCAAGTGAACATAGTCTGAGTCCGACTGGGACTGCGAGGCTGCTCCACGAGATGATGCAGTAGTGAACATTCTATGGCTAAGGTTGTTGCTTAGACTCCGAATAAATTGTTGACGATTGATGGTGACGATTTTGGAGTTGTCTGTGAGCACAACTGTGCCCAGTCTGCCTTCTGATATGGCATTTTCAGCTGCAAGGACCTTGGTCCCAGGTCGCTCCCCCAGTCCATTGATAAAACGAATGCTCCGGTGGATCAGTTTGTCGGCGTAGGCTACTGATGTTGTGCGCTTTTGCAAACATTCTGACAACAGGGCTAACTCATTCAGTGTATCACACATAAGCGCTAAATCTAAAAGGAATTGCTTTGAAGTCAGCCGCTTTAACAGACCTTCATACAGCTTTCTATCGTTTGCTGATCGTTTCTCATCTGTCATCGCAAAGCTAAAGTGTGCACATAGTGACTCAAAGTTGTTCCAAACAGCGGATACTGTGCGATAAGAACTGGCCACCCATCTCGTGCTCAACACACGGCCTATTTTTCCTATTTGTTGATGCAAGTCGATGCAGTTGATGCACACTCTGCCAGTTCTCGTTGGTTTAAGGGTGATCTGCTGTATACAGTGTATCATTTGTCCATAAACGCCTGGAAATGGTTCACACTACTCACGTCAGACACCGTGTCCCCCACAGCCAGCTCCAAACGATGATTTAGGCAATGCCAGGTGACTATATTAGGGTACAGTTCAGAAAGCTGTTTGGCTACACCTGATTTTCGTCCCAACATGACACTTGATCCATCACTTGCAAATTAAATTAAATGCTTCTTCAAGTAAGCGTCATCGAAGCCATGTCCTTGGAGGCATTTCAACAAGTGCTGCATAATTGTGTCGGCTCTCTGGTCTGGAAGTTCAATCAAATCCAGAAACATAAAATGTGGTTCACAGCTCTTGTCCGTTTCACATTTGAGGTACACAATCAATGTAGTTTTACATCCCAGACTCGTTGACTCATCTATAAGAATAGAAACTTTACCTTCTATAGCTTGGATTATTTGGCATACTTTTTTACGCATCTCTGAACTTATATGTGACCCGCTCCATCGATATCAGTCGGAAGTCGCAACGGCTCATTTCAAAATAAACGTCAGAATATGAAACTTTTATTTCCAAACTCACACGATAAATACATTCTTTAAGCTTGTAAAGGGAATATGACAGGCAATCTGCTCTTCCGCAGCGCCGCCCGCCCTCCCTCCCTCCGGCTGACATTATGAATGTAAGCATAGAGTGATCATAAATTACATTACATTACATTGCATTTAGCTGACGCTTTTGTCCAAAGCGACTTACAATAAGTACATTCGACCAGGAAGACACAACCTTGAAGAAAACAGAATCATATAAGTATATCAGGTTTCATAGAGCCAAACATTTCAAGTGCTACTCAACTGGCTTTAGGTAATCCAGTCCTTTATTAGTATAAAAGTGCTTCGTTAATCGTTCTAACGCTCGAAGTGGAGTCGAAAGAGATGAGTTTTCAGTTTGCGCCGGAAGATGTGCAAGCTATCTGCCGTCCTGATGTCAATGGGGAGCTCATTCCACCATCTTGGAGCCAGGATAGCAAACCCACGTGTTTTCGCCGATGGGAACTTGGGTCCCCCTCGCAGCGAGGGCGCAACGAGTCGTTTGGCTGATGCAGAGCGTAGTGCACGCGCTGGGGTGTACGGTTTAACCATGTCCTGGATGTAGGAAGGGCCAGATCCATTCGCAGCACGGTAAGCAAGTACCAGTGTCTTGAAGTGGATTCTAGCAGTTACCGGAAGCCAGTGAAGGGAGCGGAGGAGCGGAGTGGTGTGGGAGAATTTAGGAAGGTTGAAAACCAGACGAGCCGCTGCATTCTGGATGAGCTGCAGAGGTCGGATGGCACATGCAGGTAGACCAGCCAGGAGGGAGTTGCAGTAGTCTAGGCGTGAGATGACGAGAGCCTGGACCAGAACCTGAGTCGCTTTCTGAGTCAGCTGGGGACGTATCTTCCTGATGTTGTAAAGCGTGTATCTGCAGCAGCGGGTTGTAGCAGCGATGTTTGCAGTGAAGGACAGGTTGTTATCTAGGGTCACACCCAGATTCCTTGCAGTCTGAGTCGGGGAAACAACTGAGGTGCCGATGTTGATTGTCAGGTCAAGAGTTGGACAATCTTTTCCCGGGAGGAAGAGCAGCTCAGTCTTGTCAAGGTTGAGCTTGAGGTGGTGAGCAGACATCCACTGAGAGATGTCAGCCAGACAAGCAGAGATGCGCGCGACGACCTGGGTCTCTGAGCGGGGAAAGGACAGAATTAATTGGGTGTCGTCAGCGTAGCAGTGGTAAGAAAAACCATGCGGGCTAATGACTGATCCGAGCGAGTTTGTGTACAAGGAGAAGAGGAGGGGACCAAGAACAGAGCCCTGAGGGACCCCCGTAGTTAATTGACAAGGGTCGGACTCAGACCCTCTCCAAGTCACCCTGTAGGTACGGTCTTTCAGGTATGAGGTGAGGAGGGAAAGTGCAGAGCCAGAAACTCCAAGTTTTTGGAGAGTGCGAAGGAGGATCTGATGATTCACCGTGTCGAATGCAGCAGACAGGTCCAACAGGATGATGACAGAGGAGAGGGATGCAGTTTTGGCAGTGTGCAGTTCCTCCGTGACAGCAATGAGAGCAGTTTCTGTGGAGTGACCTGCCTTGAAACCAGACTGGTGCGGATCCAGAAGGTTGTTCTGATTGAGATAACAGGAGAGTTGTTTAAAGACAGCGCGTTCAAGTGATTTAGACAGGAACGGGAGGAGAGAGACAGGCCTGTAGTTTATAACATCAGACGGGTTGAGAGTGGGTTTCTTTAGGAGAGGGTTTACTCTTGCCTCCTTGAGACTGTTTGGAAAGTGACCAGAAGTTAGAGAAGTGTTGATGAAATGGGTGAGAAACGGTAGAATATCAGGAGCGATAGTCTGAAGGAGGTTTGAAGGGATAGGGTCCAGAGGACAGGTGGTAGGGCGGGCAGAGGTAATGAGGGTAAGAACCTCACTTGGAGAGAGAGGGGAAAAGGAGGGGGGGTACGGCGTACCCCCGCGTCCAACGCCTACTACACCACTGATTACTATAAATAGTTTATAGAAGTTTAGAGAACATGTTTGAGACTCTTGTACCTTGTATAAAGCGTGCTATGAAACAGTTTAATGGATAACATGCATTCAAAGATTAAAACATGAAAGTGCACCCGAGGCAAGCTGTGTTCCTGCTCTGAAGCGTCGGTTTGAAGCTATTGTTTCCTTCTCACGTAATGTGAAATATTCACTTGCACTGCTTAGCAATGTTGTACCAAGAGAATGCTAGTTGATTAGTTTAATTAATATGAGCCATAGTACTGGGAGAACATTTGCAAAGTGAAGAACAGCCTGCACAAGCCTTTCAGTTTTTATCTTAAGACTTTCAGAGTGCCGAAAGAGAAAAAGAAGTGCAGTATCCTCCGGATGATTTTACATAAGCTTGTTGTGGCCTCTGTGAGATAAAGTAACCTCATCATAGTGACAGGCCAGAGTCAGGCATTTCATATCCATACTGCTGGGCCAGCTATAAACAGCTGCATTATTAGATTGCAGATATTGATCAGTGTCGTTCTGTGGGGTTCTGGATAACACTCGTGAGTGTTCAAGTGCTTAGTAAGCAGGGTGACGATAAAAATGTATTCTGTTACAATTATGAATGACCTGTGAGAAAAAGTAACCTAATCTAAGTAAAATAATATAAAAGGAATGTAACCTGATTACTTGCCCTTAAAATTAAATGCAATGCAAATAAAGACAAGAGAAAGGAAATATCAATAAGGTGTTTTGAACAGAACAATGTGACCTTAGAAAATAAGAAATCAATATATTTTCTTTACCAAAAATGTGTCTTTTTTAAACAACTGTGGATAGAACAAAAGCATAGCAAATACAGTATAGGTGTAAAGACACCAGAATACATTATAGGATATGCCTACAGATGTTATTTTAGTTTAATAAATGAATTCAAAGCATACATAGTACTTTTGTTCATCAAATCACGTGCACTTGAAAAAGTCCTGTGTAAGAATGAGCTTTTTCAATTTATCATACTTTATTTTAAATGTTTTAATTGTATTGTAAAATTGTGCTCCTGTTAGTTATCAGTCTTATTACAACTTTTGTAATGTAAGTTAAAAAAAAAAAAAGATTACTGATTACATAATCCTGTTACATGTATTCCGAGTGAGTGAGGGTCTCACTGCAGGCTGGGGCAGTGTGGGTACACACCACAGTCTTCATTACCCTTGTTGCAATTCAAACGCTGGTTGTGAAGCTGCCATTAGTACATATAGACGGACAGGGTAGGTTACAGAACAATGCATCAGCAGCCTCCTCCAATCAGCCGCTCCCTCTCTCCCTCTCCTCAGGTCTCAAAGGAGCGGGTAAAGTCAAAAATGACATTCGAGTGGAGATCGTCCACAAGGATCACAACGCAGCGCGGGAGAGCGAGGAACACACGAGCATCAAACAGATGATGGTGAGGGAACGCTGTGTGATGCTGCCGTTTGTCATCACTGATGTGCATTCTCTCAGGCTGGTCTACAGTATTCACAATGTATGACTACTAAAGCCTTCTTTGTTTTTACTTTAGTTTCTTTGAGTTGTGTTTGTACATTCAACAAAAAACATTGTACATGTCAAAGTAGAGAACTAAAGAACAAGAACATAAATAAAAGATATTGAAAACAAAATAAACCTCAAACTGAAACTGAGCAGCCATGGTTACAAGTTGCTGTTGTCAGGGTTGTCATATTGTATAGTCTCTTGAAAAGCATACATTAGTTTGCCTTGGACATTTTCCACTGTGTCATAAAAGCTCACTTTCTTCCATTTACTAACCCTCTCACTGCAAGTTGGTATGTCATTGTTTCCATTATATAGACCTCTTTTATAATATCCATCCACTGTTCTTTAGTATGTGGCTCAGCCTTACACCAGTTTCTTGTTTCTTACTTGTTATTAACAGTATCTTAGATAAGTAGCAATCATTATCAATCGTTATAAAATGTTGCATTCCTTGGGTATTTAATAACCCAGAATGTCTCAGATAGTAGCATGCACATTGTCCCAAAAGGTACTTAGTTTATGACATTCCCAGAAAATGTGTGTATCTGTATATATTCCCACCTTAACGCTGTTGTTGTGGCAATCCAGCACTCACAACAGGAAATAATGAAACAGAGGAATCAATAAAACACAAACACAGATATAGTTGATCAGTAATTATTATTTAGTTGTTGCAACAAACAAATAATAATGGGGAAACATTTACCTTGCTTTAACAGCAACCAATCGCAGAAATGCCCCCCAACAGTAGCAACAATCATACAGCATATATAGCCACTGTAATGAACACACACACATTTTCCCTAACCATGTTTAATTAACATTTGATCATGCAGCCTACCACACAAATGTCACATGTTTATCTTTCTGAAAGCTATACTTGTATATGTTGAAAAGTCATCATCTCATGACATCCTTAGGAGTAGTAAACTAACAAAGGTTAAGTGTTTTTATAACCTGAGGCCTTCTCTGAACTTCCTCTTACTTCGGTGTCAGCTCACTTGAAATGAACACATCTATTGATAATTCAGAACGACCATTGTCTCTCTAACTCTGTGTGACCCAACTCAGTAACACACATCATATGGCTTACTATGTGACCTTAATGAATATGCCAGAAATACGCTGTAATAAGGATTCTGCCATAACACTGTGAACCCACTAAAAATTCCTTATTATTAACTTTATTTGAACTGTGCTGCAGATTGAGCGCGGGGAATTCCAGCAGGAGCCCGTGCTGAAGCAGCTCGAGGTTCTCCAGGAGGAAGAGAAGGAGTTCCAGCACATCAAGGTGGGTGAGAATATTCAGGCAAAATGTCAACTGCAGGACATCCAGCGGGAAATGTGATGGCTGAGCTCCAGAGAGCCAATTAGCCTTTTAATTGCAGAGGCAAAGAAGAAAGCGTTCAATAAGAAGTGGCTGCACATTATGCAGCTGCATAAAAACAATGCCTGTTAGCAGAGGTGTGAAGTAACTAAGTAAATTTACTCAAGTACAATTTTGAGGTACTTGTACTTTACTATACTACTACTCCACTGCATTTATTTAACACCTTTAGCTACTTTCAACAAAATGTATCTCTAAAAATACAACTATTGGACTTACTCTTTAAGTCACAAAAGAGTCAAATGATTTAAATATTTCACAAAAAGTAAATCAGAACTGTGTTTTTCTACAACAGTGAAATGCTATTTGATGCAACAATATTATCTAGAAATATCACATGTATAAATATAATTGTCTACACACATAGAAACGACAATTTTTCTGCACAATTATTACTTTAAATGTGTATACTTTAAGGAAATGTTTTACTGATAATGCTTTTGTACTTTTCCTTAAGTTATATTTTGAATGCAGGATTTTGACAATAATGTATTGGTACTTTTACTCAAGTGAAGCACCTGAACACTTCTTCCACCACTGCCTGTTGGTGTAATGTGAAGAAGTGCATGCTAGCAGAAGTGACAGCACAACACATGCGGGGGCGTTCCAATGATTAAAGACATCTTAGTTAAATGCTGTTCACACCTTTTAATAGTCATGTACTACTTAATAGTCAACAGCACATCAATCTTAATAATCCAGAAATTAGTGTTCAAGACATAAATGTAAAGGTTAATGCATTTGACAAAGGCTTTTTTTACTTTTTTTTATAAATGCCAAGTGGTGCGTGCCTGTCCAAAAAGATCTCACAAATTCAATTTGTCCAATAGCCTGCAGGTTGCGACATACACAGGAGAGATAAACGGAGAGGAAGATAAATGGCTGCCTCTCCCTGCTGATTTTCTATTGAACCCTCTGGAAAAATTAGTAGGAAGAGATAAAGTTATTTATATCTGTATTTCTCCATTAGCTCTACAGCGGGAGCATTATGATTGAGGTCTGGTTTGATAAGGCTCGTATTACTCTCATTTAGTCAAGCATGTTCTTTCTACAGCCTCGTAGTCATTTCAAACTCAGCAGCACAGTCACATCTGAATCAGAGAAATGAGTTAGCCAGTGATGATGTTGACTGCAGCACACCGTGCTTCTCTTCCCACACACTGAAGACCAAGCCGTGACTCCTATTACTTCTTTATTTGGATATACGAAAACAAACTCCCAAAGAGTTTCGTTGCTACAAACGAACAGGATTTCAAATGAAAAAAGGAGACGCATGTGTTACGCAAGTTCAAATGCATTGGTTTACTTTGTATAGGCAGCAATGTTTTTCAGCCGTTTTTTAGCTGTGATACATTTTTTACAAAAAAGAAACCTGCTGCCGCACATCAACAACCAAAAAGGTTACACGATAACACATTGAGGCCTAAACAGTCGGTTAAGAGTTCAGCTGCTAAGTAGCTAGCTTTGAGAGCTCTCTTATACACCGTTGTGATTTTTTCATAAATGTTACCTGTTTTTTCAGTTTGTTTACCCAGGCGAACAAATAATCAGATTTGTCACCACAACGTCTCCCGCGCATCACTTAATCCCACTGTTCTAAATTAACAAGGTTGTTGTTGCGCTACCTACTGCATAATGGAAGAGTATGTAAGTACTTAGCCAGTCACAGCGTTGCAGGCAAAGAAGCTCAATATTGGCAAATTAAATAATGTTTTTGTGCACCGATTTTGTCAAATTTGACACATTTCCAACGGCACAGTGGTTGAAAATCATTGCAGTAGGTAGTATCAAATAGCTTTATTTCAAGTGTTGGCACTGGCTAATACCAAGACAGCGACATGAGATGTAAAAATAAAAGAGCTCAAGGCTTTTAAAAGCAGCCCACATTGGCCTTCTACTCAACGCTTTCTTTGCGTGTGGGCTTTTAAGAAGAGGCAAAGCATTCATTATTTGCAAGTGTGGGTAACAATAATCTTTACGAAATACAGAAAAATACCGGCACACAGTTTTGTTTTTCTTAGTTCTTTTTTTATGAAATAGTTGCATAACAATGTATGAACCACAAACGGTTGAAATGGTCAAACATGGTGTTTGTTGAATGAGCAGCTAAACATCCACCAGGGAAACAAGTGCATTGCCCTTTGATGGCTGGATAACCAATTAGCTGCTGAGCTGTGGAATGGTACCATTGACTCGTTTTGACACATTCCTTTGACAGCAGAAGGGGGTTACATTTGTTATTTGACTTTCTAACTAATAGGAAGAAATGGTGACGTGTAGAGAGCCCATGAGGGCAGCAAATGCTGAGATGCTTCATTATAGCTTTCACAACTACATTCCCACTCTCTCACATTTGCTTATGTCACACACTTTGAAATTCAATCAAGAGGTAAGCCAAGTCTTTCTGCCTACTTAATATACAATACCTTAGTCAAGTGACTACATTAAACTAATCATAATTCTTGAATGAAATGGTATACTCATTACCAGACCACTGAGTACATTTACAAACCCCTAATTTAAGGTTACTTAGTCATTTTACAAGACACAGTTGCACAATGAACTGTAAGTCGTAGCTCCTTATTGATAGACAGACATAGATCATATACATATTTCACTTAAAATACATTTTAAGTGACCTTTATTTCTGGAAGAAACAGGTGAACGGCTCTACTGTACTACACTAAAAACAAATTCTGCTTTTTTGGTCCTTGTCTGTGATCCAAATTCCAGGTGTAATCGCTCTGTTTGACGGTTTTTTCTACTCAGAGCTGCATTTTTTGATAAATGTGGAAATTACAGCTTTAAGTTAAGGGAACTCCTAAATGAGGCAGTTTTGTTTCATGTAAAAAGATGTTTCAGAGCCATGGGCCTCGACCTGGATTTTCAGCGGTATTATTCTTTTATAAGAAAATAATCTTTTGAGGCTCCTCCTCGGTACAAATCATAATGATTTTATTTTTGAGAGATAGCTCTGTTAACACCTACGTACTGTATACAGTATGCCTGCAGTCTGACTTTCTGTTTAGATTAGTTGTACACTTGTTTCTTGTAATCCTTTAAATATTTGTTGTGATGTGGATACAAAAAACTGAAACATTGACTTTAATTAAATGTAATATGTCAACAGATGTCACATAGCTGTATTAGGTTAATAATATGAAGTTTAAACGTAATATTAGACTGTATATACAGTAGCAGAGAGCAGCAGTGAGTTAATATCCACGCATGGTATTAAAAGAGAGAAACAGTAAGAGCAGTTACAAACATTCAAATGTATCAACATATCCTGAACACACGCTGCACAGAAAGATGAATAGAACAGAGAAGCAATTAACTGAATAGATAAGTCAACGGCAGGTCCTTCACACTAACGGCCCGTCTACACTACAGGCATCGAAAAATGCTTTCAACGCTTCGCCCATTCATTTGAATGGGGTGACGTAGAAGATTTTTAAACTTCGCCAAACTGCATTGTGGGGAGCATGGCTTTGCAAGCATCACGAGCATCTATCGGCATCAAAAGTTGAACAATGTTCAACTTTTGACGCCTCGACGGAGGCGTCAGCCAATGAAATCCCGTTTATGCAAATCTGCCAGTACAAGCGCTAGCCAATCAAACCGCGTGTATGCTGGGAGAGACTACGCAGGTCATTTCCTCATATTCCAAAAAATGGAGGGAAAATTCATTATAGCGGTAGTGAATCACCCGGTGCTGTATGATCAGTCTCTGTTCATCTACCGGGATACAAACCGGAGGAGCGAGGCATGGAGGGAGGTGGCAGAGACAGTGGGTGAAACTGGTAGGTTTTCGCCTGTTTGGGGATTTTATATCCAGTTTACTTCGTTTTAACATTGCTATTGCTTTGTATGCCGGGGGCGGGCGGGAGATTCCTGATTGGTTGTTGGTCGCCTTGGGCGCGAGAAATCGCCAAGCCTCAGACACGCCCAGCTTCAAGATTTGTTGATGCCTGTAGTGTAGACGGGCCGTAAGTATGTTCTCTGCTTCAATGTTAGCCTGTTTATTTATTTTGTTAATTCAACATCCCATATCATTACGGTTTGGGATTCTACTTTGATCCTCAGAGGAGAAGGTAACAGATGAGAAAAACTGTTTGTTATGTAGTCCCTTGTCTATTGTGTTTTTATACACTGAAAAAACTGAAACGTTGACTTTCATTAAATGTATTCAACAAGTTTCACATAACTGTATTAGGTTAGTTGAAAGCAATAACATAAAGTTGAACCTTATCTTTGTTATTTAAACATTATGTTATTGCTTTCAACTAATATAATATAGTTATGTGAAATATGCCGACATAATACATTTAATTCAACATTTCCGATTTTCAGTGTAGATGCACCGTGTTTTACGAAACGAAAGCCTCGATTCATTTGAAGGCAACAACAATAATGTAGGTTATTGTCCTTTTTTGCTTCATTTACATGAACAAGGACCCCACCAATGGCTACTACAGTGTCAACACCTTCAACGAGAACCAACCCACCCCCACTATGGCCCTGGCCCAGAGCCAGACTCCCGACTTAGTCCGAAGCCCCCCTGTTGGAACTATGACCTTGGGCAAGCAGCGGGTGCCCACCGGCATGTCCTTCACCAACATCTACAACACCCTGGGGGCCACGCCCAACCGCCTGTACGACTACAGCCAGCGTTTCGTCCTGGGCATGGGCAGCAGCTCCATCGAACTGTGCGAGCGGGAGTTCCAGCGCAGCTCCCTGAGCGACTCCAGCTCCTTCATCGACACGCAGTGTGACAGCAGCGTCAGCAGCTACAGCAAGCAGGAAGGCTACGTGCAGTTTGACAAGGACAGCAAAACCTCCGCCTCGTCCTCCTCCCACTACTCCCAGTCCTCCTCTCAGAACTCAGACCTCACCAGGCCTCTGCAGAAACGCATGCAGACCCACGTCTAACCGTTTTTGGGGGCTTGAACAGGATGATGAGGATGGAAGTGATGTTCCAAAGAGCCATTTTACCTACACAGATGAAGGGTGTTGTTCCAGTGCTCAATTGGTATTACACCAGTGGGACATAATGTGAATTGTAGATGCCAACTTTTGACTTGATGAACCTGCTGGAATCAAAGTGCGATTTCTTATTATGAGCCATCAACAAAAAAAAATATTGACAATCATTTGTCTGTTTTTCTGCTCATAAGAAAAAAATCTGCAGCTTGCTGCAGTTCTCATTTTCTTTCATTCCACAGACTACCTGAACATAAGCACCTAGGGGCAGCGGTATTGTTGGACAAAAAACTAAAAGAAGTAACAAGCAAGTTTTTTTTATTAATGAGAAAACTCTGGGTGTTGTGAGCTCAGCTGCTGTATTGTTAAAATCAGAAAATGGCTTTTCTTCTGAGTACCTTGGAAGGAAAAAAAGGATATGAGCTGGCACAGCAGTAAAACCTGTTATATGTCACTCATTTCCTGTACATCAGTTACCACAACAACCACGGTTATTGCTAGCTGTATTAGAAATGGATTCCTCTTTTGTAAATGTCCTGTACATTGTTTTAGCTCTTTAACGGCTACTATTTTTCAGACATTGTGATATTTTCCTTGCCTTTCAGTGTATGCTATGCGATGGATAATTTATCATCAACTGATCACAGAATGCATGGAGAAATGGACATGTCATCTTTCTCAAACACACGAAGGCAACTCCCCCCGCCCTCCCCTCTTGCCTCCTAAAAGACCGTAAGATGTTTACAAGTGTAGTAAAAGGGTATTGAGGTCTGTAATTTTCCCATTTAATGTGAGACACTTGCAGTTTGTGTGTGTGCTGTATCTCTGGGAAGCACTTTCTAGCTGCCAGAGCAGGTTTGTCACGTCCATTCATTTGCTGATATTGTGTTGTTTACACTAGAGCTCTGTAAAACCCAGCATTTTGTGTACTGTGTTTTGACTACCGAATGACAAAGGGGAAAGATACATTGAGATTCTTGCCAACTGACATTTCTGATCTTCTGGGGACTTTGATGCCTGCTGTTTTAAGTGAGGCAGAATGCTAGAGCTGGACGCTAAATGCTAATATACCTTTGAAGGCTGACAATGAGACTGCTGCACTCAAGAACAATGAAAAAAGGATGTGCAAACTCATGTACGACCAGAAACATCAATATTTCAATGAAGAAATTAATACAAGTCTGTCTGGAATAATTGTGAGTGCCTGGGCATTTTAATAGGCTATCAGTCAAAGCAGCCACTCAATAGAGCGGGGCAGTGATTTTTGTAGGCCGACCCCAAAGTTAGCATCTCAAGGTCTCCCACGATAAATCTATTGTATTTTGGAATATTGCGGAAATAAAATCTGTGGTTTTGGTTCTCTTGTTCAGCCGGATAATCTCCAAATATGGACACTGCTTTATATTTTTGAAGCTTAAATGTAATCAACAGATGTGAAAGCTAACGGCTATAAGCAAACTACATTACATTCCCATGGCTGCGCATAATCTCTTAATCTACTGTAAACCACAGACCTTATTTCATACATCCAGCTAAAAACATGTTAAAATAATGTGGACTTTGAGACGAGGGAGCCGTAAAAAGGCAAAAAAATGTATTTCTGCACCACTTTCTGAAATCATGCTGTTACCATAGACTGTATCTGGCTGATACAAATGAAGGGAAACTTCAGCGTGACACAGCATAGAAACAGGCAAACAAGAAGGTTAAATATTGTCAGTAATCAATGTACATGGAGTAAAGAAAGCACAAAATAGTACATTGCATTTCCACTCATGATCTACCAATGAATATAACAGAAAAGCATGGGTTGATGTACTAAGTTGTACTAAGCACTTAAACAATAAATGTATTCGGCTCACTCTTACTGTGTGATACAATGAACCTTACATTTGGGGATTTATGTTGTGAACATACATTACTGTACAGAAAGAAATATGTTGTGCCAACATTGTGTTTTGATTAAAGAACATTAAATATACCTCAATGCTACTTCAATGTATGTGTTTTTGTTTGTCAATGTGAAATACTTGGGAATGATCGACCTCTCATCCGTGGCTTTAACATCTCATCCTTCTTTCCTCTCTCTGTATTCACGGCCTGTCCTTTTCTCTGAGACTCCTCACTTGTTGTGTTGACAGCACAGGGACATCATGCTAATGCTATCCAGAACCTGCTCTTCCTCTCTCATCTCTATCACCTTCTCTCTTTATTTTCTCTGTCTCCTCATTGTGTCCCATATGTCTTTCTTTTCCACAGGTGAACTTTGATCGATGGTGTATTTCCACTTTTGTATACATACATAGACATGAATATTAACCAGTAATAAGCTAATTGCACAAAATAATATTTATAACTTAACAGCAGCAAAGAGTGCGATAAAACGTTCTCTTGGTTCTTGACTGCATATCGTCTGATGTGAGTGTTAAATATTTTTGGATAAATCTGACAATTTTGTCTGTGGTCTTCCATGTTTTAATACATAATTTAAGATTAGAATATATTTTAGTTTGCAGCAATAATTATCTCATTGTTTTAATTATTATTAATATTGTTATGATTGATCTTGTTATACGTAATATGTTATTGTTTGTATTATTATTGCTTTAAGTGTTTGCTAGTGGCCATCAGGAGGCTTAGTAATTACTACAAACTCTAAAATACTGCTCAACTATATTGGTAGGGAGCAGTTGACATAACTGCATTATGTTGTTTTCCTATTTGTAGATGACTATGTAGAGTATCCATCTTACCAAGCTTTGGTTACTTTTGTCACATGAAGCCCACACAGCAATCTGGGGAATTTCAATGGAGAACCACAGACATGCGATTTTATCCTAATTTTCTAAATGTTTTCTCATTGGCAAAACACAAATGCTCAGCTCTAAAGCTGTTTAAATGTGTTTCTCTTATACCTGAAGTTCTTTGTTGGTGAATGAGAAGTACAGCCTTCAAAAACTGTTGCTTTGCTCAAACTTAAAAAATATGTGTCAAGTGGTTCCAAGCCATTTTAAGAGTTTAGTCAACTTTTGTATTTTTTGAGTTGGTGAAACGTACTTATTTTTTGTTTTCCTCTACTCAATAATGTGTTATTTTGCTAAAACTTAAAAAATATGTGTCAAGTGGTTCCAAGCAATTTTAGGAGTTGGGTAAACTCACTAATGTGATTTTGTCTGCTTGTGAAAAGATGAGTTGAGCCTTCAATTAAAAGCCAAGATATTAAGTGTAACCAATGCAAATAGCAATCTGCTAAGAACCACATAAGACAAGAATAAATAATGTAAATTATAAAACACAATTGAGTTGCCGGAACCTATATGCGACAAACTCTTCCTGATTTCAATCTAACCCTTTAAATATTTGATAGCATCGAAACATTGCAGATTAAACAAATAAATAAAAAAGGGAACGTTATGGACATGTTAATACATTTTATTAAAATGTGATTATTTCAAAACAGTTTTCATAAAACAGTAACAAGTTTGTTTAAAACACATTAACAACACATTAACATACATGGACACATGGTTATTACTTGATGGTTATAACTGCGGCAATGTATAACTTCATGCCGTGCATCACAAGCTTGTTGCACTTAGACCTCTGCTGTTCCCTGTAAATACAAACAAAACACTAAACTGAGTACAAATCAGGACACACCATGTGTTTTCCTCAAAACAAAAATCAAATCCGTCTTGAAAACATAACGAGCCAGTTTACATTAGCTGTTAACAGACGGTAACAGAGGTGCTATTCACATGCATTACAAGGGGTTTAAGTCATCAAAAAAGGCTGGTTTGCAAGAAAATGAACCAAATAGTCATGATATTGATACAGTTCATAAAATGTCCAACTACTTATTTTTAACCCCACCTCATGCTCAGAGATGTATATAAAGTGGCACATGGGTCCTAGAATAAATAAGAACAGACGATTATTTCAACTGTTATCTTGATAAGTGAAAGCGCAGGCCAGTCTACATGAACGCAGGGCAAGGCACGTTTCTGTCCAAAGGTTCCATGATGGAGTCGATAATGTTTTAAAATATCACTTTGAGTGGTGACACTAGTGCTGCATAGTTTTCATCTCTATCCCATCTCTGATTCAAAAAATAGAAATAGCTACGTTTACCTGATGCTCTTTATATTAGTATGTAAACTTAACACGTCTTGAATTAACCTCTGAAACAACAACTAGTCTGACACACTCAAGGGCTTACCTGATGTGAACCTGAAGTCCATAGCAGGGGGCAAAATGTCTTCAAGAGGAGGTGTGACTGTTTTCTGGTGAGGCAAACAAAAGAACAAAACAGTTACATGATGACAATGTAACAATCATTTCAGTAGAATTTATTAAAACATATTTAATTCAATTAATGGAATCAAACATTAAAACACAAGTATAATTTAAAACGGTATTGTATTTATATACATTTATAAGGATGGCATTTATTAAGGATGGTATTGTTAGATACCAGTACAATTCCATGATTCTCTACACAGCAGATCCTAATTACTTCAATATATATACTCCTTTATCTCGTTTGCATACTGTCTAATATCTACTTTATATTAGGGTAAAACATCTCCTTAATAAAACTGTATTTATTGATATTTCTCGCTGAAGACTGCATTTTACTGGACTATATTGAACACATCTTGCTGACGTTATAAATGCATCCTCGCCCAATACACACTTTTACTGAATTGCGCCTGATTGCGCCTGACTGAAGTCACCTCTGTCACTGGCTACTGAGAGCTAACGTTAACTCTCCTGCAGATTCCAACATGGATTTGCACCTATAGCGTTGCATAAGCATGACAAATATAGTTTGCACTTAATTTTGTATAATAACAACTCGATGCTGTAACTGCAGACTATGAGTTTAAATTGGGTACACATCTAAGATTGTAGAAAGATAATTCATTGCTCACAGTAAAACGTTTCAAACGGCGAAACACATACAGAGGAATTCATATCAAATAGGCGCATTAGTAACTTACTCTTACATAACCGCTGTGTTATAAAGTAGTAGGGAATAGTTTTAGCGGAGGTATTTTACCGCACAACATGCACGGCAGGAGAGCCTCTGAGCCCTGCGGCCGCATCACGGTGCCCGGCCAACGCTTAGAGCAGCACAGGGGAACAGTTGATTCTTAATATGTACTCTTAACTTAAAGTGGACCTATTATGCTATATTTGAATAATATATTGTAGGGCCATACCTATATAAAACATGTCTGTGAAGTTTCTTTTTCAAAATACCAAACAGATCATGCATTTTAGCCATGCCTCATTTCGCTCTATTTGCTCTTTTCCAGCCCTGTTTTTGTAAGGGCTGATTCTGCTTTTGTGGCAGACTACAGCGCCACTTACAGGCCTGGCATATGTACTACAGCATCTCCAGCGCTTTCGAGCGGTCTCTCATTCCCCTGATAGGTGGAGAGTTGCCCATATAGGCGGAGCACCCCTTTTCTGACATCAGAACAATTCAAATAATAATCAGATCCGTTGCAGCCCCGTTTTTAGAGATTTGGGTACGGAGGAAAAGAGAGAGGGTTGTGTTTTCTGACACTTGGTGAGTTCCCTGACACACCGGGGACACATATTCATGTATAAAAGACCTACAAAAGTGCATTTTGCATGATAGGTCCCCTTTAACCACTTTTAACAGAATTGCGTTGGTAAGCACTTGATGCAAACTTTGCCCAATACCATTTGCACGAAAAAATAGACTACATGAGCACAACAGGGCTGAGTCTAACTTTAACAGCAGTAACGGCGCTGGCATGCATTAAAATGTCGATGTTCCGTTCAAAACAGTGAATACAAGAAAAGTAAATAATACTTGCTAAAGCAGTAAAAGCACTAAAAAGCAGTAATTAATAACTCAGGTGGCATGCTTACTTGTTTTACGATGGTTTGAAGAGGATCCAACGCAAACACGTGTCCAACTGCTGAAGAATCGCTGCAAAGAGGAACAGGAAGTCTCACACTGCGGTATTTTCGTTTGAGGGCGTGCCATGACCGTGGCGTTGACAAAAACATTTTTTTTATGAACGTATTTATCAGAAAGTTCAGAAAATGTGATATTAATTTACAAATTAATGAGTTCTTAAAACATGTTCTCATTGTTACTTAAGTGTTACTTATTTAAACGCACATTGAAAAAAAACTAATTTAGGGGGAAGTAAATTACATTAAAAAATTGTGTTTTGTTTGCTGTTTTTACAGTGTTGTTAGAGCCTTTGTTTACAAGGCATCTAAAACCTGTTGTTTTATACTATCCGGATGTTGTACCTCTTCCTGCTGTTATCTTGGTTGCCAGACATGCTTTGTGAGATTGCGTCTTGGATCCTGAGAATCAGCAGGTGGAATAATGTTCAACACAAACATGCATTTAGAGAGGCTCCGTTGAGCTTCTCTGTGTGTCTGTGCCAGCTTCTTGTGTGTGATAAAGGGCGGCAAAACACATCAATGGATAAACAGTCGTGCACAGTATGTGGCTACAAAATACAGACTTTGACATGCAACTCAACATTTCCTCGGCTGCTCTGCTGATGTTTAAATTCTGCCATACTGTGGATCAGTTTAAGACTGAGCGTGGCGTCTTGTTTTTTTATCACACAACAACATCCTACAAATAATACCTTAAGCTGACGGGAGAATACTTGCCTCACAGTAAAACTTATTTTTTACACCTGCACATCTGTTGTTGATTGTGAAGGGATTTATCAGGAGGAACTTAAGTCTGACTCACCGGATGGAGAGTGTGGGTATAAGTCTGTTGCAGAGAAAATCATGCGGATTTCTTCTACCCTTCCACTATCTGTGTGTCTCTGTTTTGCATGTGCACCATCGCTGTTTTACCCCCTGTAGTAGAATGATAATGGGAGCAGCGCAAACATAAGTTATTGTCATTCAAGACCAGGGAGAACTTAAGAAAAACATAATTTGAGGCCTCTCTTTTGGGGAGTGTTCCTTGTCTACTGCAAGGGTCTAAGGACAGAAGGTCTTTTGTTCCGTTTTTTTAAAAACCCTTTAGCCTAATTTGTGAAATTGGTTTATATAAAACAAATGTGATCGATGATGAAGACTAAAATATGCTCTTAGTAACCAAGTTTCCAGATACATTTGGTCCTATATCTGCACATTGCTAGAGGGAAAGGTGGCCTGCTTTAAACACATCACTAAGCCCCGAGCAAGCCAGGTAAGAACCAGAATGCAGAGCAGCGGACCAGGAAACAGGATTAGGGCTCCACTGAGGTCTGAGGACCAAGCAAAAAGATGAAAGCATACGAGGAAACATGGGAGGGCTGACTGCTCAGGCAGGGACACTGACTAACAAGCAGAGACTAACTGGGGCAGGCACACAGGAACACAGAGGGACCGGATCATTGCCTGACTGGAGGGAGCTGCTAAACTGTACATCAGAAACACAGCGAGGACCTCTGCTGGACAGAGAGAACAACGCAGCTAGACCCGCAGCACAGACGGGGAAATGACTCAACTGGACATGAAGAGGAGGGAGAGAACAAGTGTGGCAGAGGAAAATGAAAGCTTTCTTTGTAATTTCACAATATAGTGTAACTAAAATATCGATATATGCTGTACCTATTTCCTCCCCACTACATCTACTTCTGACACGAATGGCAGAAGGATGAAAGGAGAGAAATAATAATAACATGAATGGAAATATTACCTCTGATGAATCATATAAAGAGTTAACTTGCCAATCAGTGGCTCAGTCAGTAGGGGCTTGGACAAGGAGCCATAGGGTCCCCGAACAGACCTATATGGAGTGTGGACTGTTACTTGGAGAGGTCCCAGTTCACCTCCTGGGCCCCGCCGTGGTGCCCTTGACTAAGGCACCGGACAACCACCTTCCCCCCTCACTCCCTATTGCTCCCCGGGCGCTGTACAATAGTTGCCCACTACTCCTACTATTAGGATGGGTTAAATGCAGAGGCCACATTTCACTGTGTGTGCTGTGTACATGTATGTGTGACCTTTAAAGAGGGTTTCATCCCTCCGATTCTAATTATATCTAGAATGAATAAATAAGCGACTGCTTTATTAATTGAGTGTACAAAAAGAATATCATTTACAAAAATAAGTTGTGTCAAAATGTCAAATATATTCTGCAATTAATACATGCTGAAATTCCACACTTAATCACCTTCTGTTAAGAAAAGAACAATTATACAAGCTTAAACCAAAGTTGTGTTATTTAATAAAGAGTTATAGCATTTAACAGAATCAATCATATTTCCAGCTGGAAAGGACAGAACCACTGATGTAGCACAAGAATCTGACCAAGTTACACAGAAAAGCATTAGGCGCTTTCACACCGGAGTACTTTCCCCCGTACTTTTCCCTTTTAGTTCCGATAGTTCCTGGGATTTTGCGTTCACACCACAAAGAGAACTTAGTTCATGAGAACTTTTCCCCCCTTTTGTAGTGCCTGCTAGAGAGCAGGTACTTTCCTGGGGAGAAAAAAGTTCCAATTTCTGATTGGCTGGGCGAATTGAAAACCACGCCCCGTAGAACTCTGAAAAGTTTAGTGAAGCCGCCATTGTATTTGCTGGCATTAGCATTATTAGCATTAGCATTAGCCCAGCGCACCAACGGAGAGAGACTAACTTATGGCAACACAAAAAAAAAACATGGGAGCGGTGGAGTGATGAGGAGGTGTCGGCGTTCTGGCGATTTACTCGGAAGCAGCTTCTACTGAAGCCAGTCCCCAACTCCAGGGATATAGGTCAGAAATTGGGACTTCAGAAGAAGAAGAAGAAGAAGAAGAAGAAGAAGAAGAAGAAGAAGAAGAAGAAGAAGAAGAAGAAGAAGCAGAAGAAGAAGAAGAAGAAGAAGAAGAAGAAGAAGAAGAAGAAGAAGAAGAAGAAGAAGAAGAAGAAGAAGAAGAAGAAGAAGAAGAAGAAGAAGAAGAAGAAGAAGAAGAAGAAGAAGAAGAAGAAGAAGAAGAGAAGAAGAAGAAGAAGAAGAAGAAGAAGAAGAAGACTTTTTTTGACTTTTGCAAAAACACTTTATTTACATATGATCAATTATACATTAGATCAATAAAGTGCTTCATTGTGCAATACAATAAACAAATAACTGAATACATTAAAACCTATGTTTTAAAAACTTGTGCAAAGTGCAAATCCTCATCCACCACAGAACACACAATATCTTCATAACACCAACGCTGTTTAAAAGCATACAAGTCTCCAATATGTTTATACAAACGATGCTCCAGCCAGAGTCTGGCTCTGATGTTGCACAGCCAGATCGCTTTTGCCTCTTCCCCTTTCTTATTTTCAACCCTGTTTTTCCTACTTAAATAAATGGCCATTTTTGCTTCGCCAGAGAGGTAATTCAGGAGCTGCCACTTTTCCTTGTTCGTCTTTTTATATGGAGCCCCCATGATAAAAACACTCTCGGTAAAAGCTATACTAAAAAGACTAAAAACCAATGTTAAAAGAGAGAAGAAACCCGTGAGTCTCTTGCACTCTGTAAAAACATGGAAAACAGTCTCTCTAAAACCACAAAATGGACACTTGTTAAAAACAGCAGGATTAATAATGGAGATAAAAGAATTACAGGCGATGGCACCGTGTAAAATTCTCCACTGGAGGACGGCAGTACGTTTTTGTATGGGAGGTTTGTATAAAATCCTCCACTGTGGGCCTGGTCCGCCTCCTGCACCCAGTCTGGTGCTCCACACAGTGGAGGCCCTGTCCTTCAGTGCATTTTTGTTGGTCGTCTTTACAATGTTCATATATATTGTTTTCTTGTCAACTGTGTGGATGGTCATTTGTCCTTGGTTTGCGACCTTGAGCAAGGGGCCGGTCAGTTCTCCGAGCCCTAGGCTCAGGTAGATCTCCGGGAAAGGGTCTGCTGGGTCCGGCTTGGCTCTTCCCTGTCCGTAGCTCCTTAAAAGTATTTTGTCATCAGGGGAGAGGATCTGGCTACAGAGTTGTAGGATCCTCTCGGCCACCCGGACAGAGTGCAGACACAGCAGAGAGCCCAAGGCCCGGGCATCGCTCAGCTCCGGCCCCACTGCATCCACCAGCTGCTGAAGGCACAGGGTCTTGGATCGGCACAGCGCCACCGTCAGGCCGGGTGTTTCGCTGCTGCTGACGTCCAACCTGGCTTTGTGAATCAGAGGCTCCTTCAACAACCAGTACAGAGAGTCAGTCTTTGGACACCTTTTATGGTTAAAAAGGGCCCAAGATTTAAAAACACCCTGATAAAAAGGAGGTAGCCCAATTAACTTTAAAATGTTTAAATCAGTTAAAAACAGAGCAGCATCCAGCCCCAGGTTACTCACGCGTCGGAGAATGCAGCTGCTCACATCTCTCCACACCAAATCAGCCGGGCCGGTCAGATACCTCTGTAAAAACTGTATCCTAAAAGTGGCTGTTCGGCTGGCCAGGTGGATAAGGCCCTGTCCCCCCTCCTCTCTCGATAAAAACAGCACCCCCTGTGGCACCCAGTGTAGACCCTCCCAAAAGAAATCCACCAACTTCTTTTGTATTTGGGCTAGTAAGCCTGAGGGAGGGTCCACACAGGTAAGACGGTGCCACAGTTGGGATGCCACAAGGTTGTTTAAAACCAACACTCTACCTTTAAAAGACATCTGAGGGAGCAGCCACCTCCACTTGGACAGCTTTCCCTCTATCTTTCCTATGACGTCCTCCCAGTTCTTCAGGACTATGCTTTTATTACCTAGGAACACACCCAGGTACTTTAGCCCATCTTTCTTCCATATCATGTTCTGGGGAAGAACTGGGAGACCGCCACTCCACTCACCGACAGCGAGGGCCTCACTTTTCCTCCAATTCACCCTCGCTGCCGATGCTGAACTAAAATCCCTCACGATGTTAACTAAAATGTCTGTATCTTTTTGGTCTCTAATAAAAACAATGATATCATCCGCATATGCTGATAAAACCATGCCTCCACTAAAACCAGGTAAAAACAGCCCTTGCAGTTTGGAGCGTATTTTGTTGAGGAGGGGTTCTAGGGAGAGTGCATAGAGCATGCCAGACAGAGCACAGCCCTGTCGGACCCCTCTACACACTCTAAACGGAGCACACAGCCCACCGTTGAACTTCAGCACACTCTCAATCGTATTATACAACACCTTGATCTTGGCTATGAAACCAGCGCTGAACCCAAACTTCTCCATTACTTTCCAGAGGAAGTTGTGCTCAACGCGGTCGAAAGCCTTTTCCTGATCTAGAGAAATCAGACCAGTATTAATGCCCAATGAGCTGGAGACCTCCAAAACATCTCGAATTAGGTGGACATTGTCCACCATGGACCTGCCGGGCACACAGTAGGTCTGGTCCCGGTGGATGACCTGCTCCACAGCCCTCCCCAGCCTGGTGGCCAAAGCCTTGGACAGAAGTTTGTAATCCACACACAGCAGAGACACAGGGCGCCAGTTTTTGATGTCCTGCAGGTTTCCTTTTTTTGGTAGCAGCGTGATCACCGCTCTCCTGCAGGACATCGGCATCGAGCCAGAGGCCAGACTTTCATTAAAAACGTCTAAAAGGTCATGTGACAAGACGTCCCAGTAGGCTTTATAAAACTCTACGGAGAGGCCATCGATACCAGGAGCCCGCCGTCCCTGCATGCCTTGCAGGGCGGTCTGCAGCTCCTGGATCGTTAACGGCCCTTCGAGCTGTGAGTTGGTCTCTTCGGAGACCTGAGGTAGTTCGTTGCAGAACCCCTCGGACAGAGTTTCCCCCTCCTCATACTCGCTTGTGTAGAGGGTGGAATACAAACTCACAGCTCGCCTCCTGATCTGGCTTGGCTCTGTTATTTCTTGCCCTGTGTCTGACAGCAGTGAGTGGATCACTCGCCTCTGCCCATTCTTTTTCTCCAGGCCGAAGAAGAAGCTAGTGGGAGCATCCATCTCATTGGTGTTGAGGAACCGGGACCTGACTAGTGCACCCTGAACTTTAACGTCCAGCAGGTTGGCTAAAGCCATTTTTTTCTCTTTGAGGATTTCAATATATCCTCGATCTCCTGTGGTCTCACTTATTGTTTCTAGTTCCACGATATCACTCTCCAGGTCTTTCATAGATCTAATGATGTCTTGTGTGACATTGAGGGTGTGCTGTTGGCAGAGCAATCTTATCTCAGTCTTACCATGGTCCCACCACTGCCTAAGACTGCTAAAATCTCCCTTCCTCTGCCTAAAAACACTCCAGAAATAAATAAGGGCCTCTTTAAAATGTTTATCAAATGTTAAAACCGAGTTAAAATGCCAATATGCACTTCTGGGTAAAACATTTCTAATAAAAACATTACATAAAAGCAAAGAGTGATCCGTAAAACCAGCAGGTGATATACTGCACATTTTAAAAATATTAAAATGATGCTTAAAACAATAAAAACGATCTAGTCTAGCTGATGAGATTCTATTCTCTCTGATGTGGGACCTAGGTGTACTGCCTGTTGTCTGCGTGCATCCTTCTCCATACATCCACCAGGCCGTGGGAGTGGACCAGCTGCCTCAGAGCATGCTGGGATGCTGGATGCGGCTCTGCATGGTTGCGATCCAAAGATGCATTTTCTGTACAATTAAAATCCCCACCCAAGAATAAAAAATCCTCCGTGGCACAACCGTTTAAAACATCATTAACTTTGAGTAAAAACAGCTTCCTCTCTGTACCGTTTGTTGGAGCATACACATTTATAAAAACAGCTGTAAAAAGGTCAAACCGTGCTTTTATTAAAAGCAACCTCCCATTGATAAAATGCTCGACCTCCAGAGAGACCGGACTAAAAGACTTGGAGAGGAGGAAGCCCACCCCCCCACTAAGAGAGGTGTTGTGGCTTAAAATGACTTCCCCCTCCCACTCCTTTTTCCAGTCCGTCTCATTAAAAACGTCGCTGTGTGTCTCTTGTAAAAAGAGGACATCGATATGTTTTATTTTTGCAGTCTGAAATATTAAAGCCCTCTTTCTTTCCTCTCTGGCTCCATTCACATTTAAACTTCCCACTCTAAAAGTATCCATTTCGAGTGAGATGTTAAAAGCAAAAATAAAAACAAATAAATTAAACACAGACATTGAGGTTTTTAAAATCACCGCTGCCCATTTGCTTCCTTACTTTAGTAACAATTATTTTTAGTCTGTATATTTCCAGCTCATCCAGGACAGACTGCTCTTTGCGGTTCATGTGGAATCTTGCTGAGGCACAAAAAACGGATCTGGGAAATATTCTTCTATTATAACATTATGTTGGTTTTTTGTCTGCACCAGGTAATTTTTTATCATTTCAGCCGAGTACATTTTTTTTTGTTGGCTACTGCTAAAAAAACCTGGCACATCTCTGCTGTCAGACACACAATTATCCCAACTCTCATCCGCCTGTTCTTGCTCTCTTTCTTCCTTTCCCTCACTCACTACTTTACTGCTTTTTGCAACGGTTGATACATCCTTTTTATTTCTCCTGCGTTTAGTAGCAGTCTTTTTTTTATTTATCATTTCTGTTGCGACCTCCTCTTCCTCCATCTCAGAAACCTCCATCTGCTCACCCCATGTTTTCTTCTCCTCTCTTGTATTGTCCAAATGTGTTTCCCTATCTATATCCTCCTCCTGTGTTTTACTGACTTCACCTGTCCCTACATTTTTCTTTTACCAAATCACCTTGTGGTTCAATGATTATTCCAGGTTTTTTTTCACCATTTGTATTTGTTTTTTTATCTTTTTTTCTCCCATCCCCCTTTTCTTCTGCTTCACACAAAACCACCACCTAATTTTCCTGGACATAATCACCCACACCCTGTGCAACACCACCGCACCGCAAGCCGGGCACAGCAGCAGGAACGCACTGTACAGCGCGCCCTCGCCCGCTCCGCGTCCGAGACGGCACATCGCACGCCACCGCCGACTGCTCAGGAGCAGCGTTGCCGTCAGCAGCAGCGGCCGCCTCCGGAGGGGGCCCTCCACCACCGTAGCGGCTGCGTCAGCGGCCGCCACCGTGAGTGACACCCCTCCCTCAGCAGCAGCCACCTGCTGCTCCATTACAACCGGCGCACCGGCCGCCGGCGCGGCAGTCCGCCTCGGCGCAGCCACGGGCGGCCTCGGCGCAACGGACAGCCCCGGCACAGCCGGGGGTCCCGGCGTGGCCGCGGGTGGCCCCGGCGCAGCGGTGGACGACCCCGCCGCTGGCGCGTTGGACGGCCCAGCCTGCGGGTCATCCGGACCAGGCGGAGCCGGATCCCCTTGCCTCGGACAGGCATTCATGGTGTGCCCCTCCTCCCCGCAACCAAAACACTTCATAACTGATGATGTTGCAAAAATCACATAGTCATAATCATCTACTTTAACGTAAAAACGGAGGTTAAGCTCCGCATTCCGATTGTTCAGTATCATATACACTTGTCTGCGTGTTTCAGTAACTGAGACTTACATCCAGACAGCATCTTTTTTACGGGAGAAACAAGTTTCCCGTGTCTGGACAGTTCTCTACTGAGGAACTCATCAGTTATGAAGGGAGGGACATTAGACAGTACAACTTTGGTTGCGGGAAGCATCAGCGGCTGTACTTGTACAAACATTTCTCTCACCACGATGCCCGTCTCGATGACGCGGTTCACCTTCTCCACCTGATCCAGAAAGATCACCACCGCGCTGTTCATCCGCGCCAGGGACTTAATGCTGCCGTGCCCGACCTTCTCTCCCACAGCCAGCCCGATCTCCTCCACAGTGCATGGGAAGCCGGCTGATATTTTAATGCCGTGCTTCCTCGTGAGTTTGGCAAACTCTCCATTTACCATGGCGTCAAATGCCGGCCGGCGAGACACCGGCAGGACAAGCCCACAAAACACCCCAAAAACACCACCAAAAAGCCAGAAAAGTAAAGCAAATCAAACCACCACCGATAAACTATATTAAATGAACACCCATTACACCAAAATAAACGGAAAATATAACGAAAAAAGTCTCGATCTTCTCTTTCTGTCGCACCTCAAAATCTCCCAGCATGCACCAGAAGAAGAAGAAGAAGAAGAAGAAGAAGAAGAAGAAGAAGAAGAAGAAGAAGAAGAAGAAGAAGAAGAAGAAGAAGAAGAAGAAGAAGAAGAAGAAGAAGAAGAAGAAGAAGAAGAAGAAGAAGAAGAAGAAGAAGAAGAAGAAGAAGAAGAAGAAGAAGAAGAAGAAGAAGAAGAAGAAGAGACGTCACATTTGCATAATCTTCCCTCAGGGACTTATTCCGGTGTGAACGCAATCTGCACTAAGTGCTGGGAACTAGGTACGGCAAAGTACTTGGTGTGAAAGCGGCTAATGTTTCTATCATGGACATGAGAGGTGACACAGCCTGGTGGGGCTGGGTCTGTTGGGTTCAGGAGTTCCTCACTGTGCTCCTTCCATCACCCTATCACCCTCACAGCATCCCATCCTTACTGCTCGGATGGTTCCATACTGAGGGGTCGGACAGTTTTCCAAAACAGCTTTAGGGCTGACCAAAATAATTTGTTAGGGATTGTCTGGACTCCTCTGGCTGCTCTGCCTCTGCCACGCTGATGGTGCTCTCCTTTGGGCCTGTACTTTGCAACCATGACCCAGAACAGAAAGGGGGCCCCCTGTGTTGGGGGGGATGTGTTGGGGGTCAGGTCTCTTCTGGGGCCCCCAGAGTGTCTTCCAGCATCCCTGACCATGATGTTCGAGCACCTTAGACCTTTAGACTACAGCCGCAGTCTCTGCAATTGAAGCTTTGAGCATTGTCTATGCTGTAGGAGAGTGTTTCAGTTCAAATAAATAACACAAAAAGTAAGATATTACTACACACCATGTAGTATGTTTTGCTTTGAGTAAAGTTCTTACTATGTGTCATCAGTTTAATTTCACAGATATATAACCTTAATTAGGTCTACTAAACCTAGTAATTGTGGACCAAACTTGATAAGAAAGTATAATGAAAACTCTATTCTATTGTAAACCCTATTTATCAGTGGTATATATTGCAAGCATTGTGAAAATCCTGTACGACAACAAGCTGGACACTGTGTTTACCAGCAGGGAAGAGACCGGAGGCCAGCACACTAAAGTTTTACACTGAGGTTGCAATATGTTCACCTTTTATGAATCCCTATCTACCAATATCTGCATGTGAATGCAGACGTCATCAGACCTATGGGTTGCAAGATTTCAATTGCCTTTATTTTGTACTTTTGTATTTACTTTTATATCCGTTCCAACTATGATTGTTTCTTCATTCTTCGATACAAAATCTGAGCATTTTTTTGTTGTTGTTTTTTTAATATTTGATTGAAACACAGAAGCATTGTACACAATTTAAACCTATCAATGTCGTTTAATTAACAAAGGTAATCTGGTGTTTTTGAGTCGATGAGTAGTGGAGATATCACTGTCAAATCAATCGACGCTCACATTGCCTTTTAAGAGCTGCCGACATAAATGGATGCGGTGCTTCCATGAGCGTCAAATGGGAATACATTGCAATCAGTTGAAAGCTCTTTGCGTCCGTTTATGAAGCTGAAGGAGCCTCGGCGCGTCACAACTGCACGCCACGAGACCCTGACCAATCGTTGCTCCTGGACGCTTAGGGAGTGAGAGTGTGTTGCTCGACCCGCTGGAGACACTGTAGTACATGCGCCTGTAAGTGGCGCTGTACTTCCGCCACAAAATACACCAAAAGCAACGAACAAGACCGATGACGATTATTATTATTATTATTATTATTATATTGTTATTGCATATAGGAGAGGAAGAGGGATTTATTCAGATTAAAATGTTCCATCAACACTGTGAACGGAGTTATGATATTGTTTTTTACTATTTTCCCAATGTGTTGTATGTCATGTGCTTGCATATGTATATTATTCAATGGGTTACTGCCCGCTGTGAATATTGGGTTTTTCCATAATGGGCATGAAGGGAGGGAAATACCAGTGATGCCTAGCCTCCTTTGTTCAGATGTAACCACACTGATAGAAAATTAAGTTAATGGATTATTCAGATTGGATTTGGGGGAGTACCATAATGAATTTAAAGATATTGATTTATTGTTTTCTGTAATTATTTTTCCTTCCAGCCAGTCCCAGTTAGCTTTTTTCGGTGTCGCTCCATAACCCTATACTATGGAATCTGGCATTATATGAGAGATAATATAAGTATAAATTGGGCACCCCCAGTCCACCTGTTCTCCTCGGCATAGACAACTTTTTATGGTTGATCCGTTGTTTCTTATCCTTCCATATGAATTGAGAGAATATTGTATTTATTTCTTTAAACAAATATTGTGGGATTTGAAGGGGAATTGAGGATATTATATAGGTCAATCTTGGTAGGACATTCATTTTTAACACATCCACCCTTCCCCACAGCGATAGGGGTAAAGTAGTACATCTTCTCTAGTCATCTTTAATAGTTCTAAGTAAGCCTGGACCATTCATTTAGAAGATCTTTTAAATTGGTGATCTGATGTTTATGCCTAAGTATCTCAATCCATCAGCTTTCCAAACAAAAGGAGCAGAGCCTAAGTGATTAGAGTGAGTCTGACAGTTTAATGGCATGGCTTCACTTTTACTCCAATTTATGTTATATCCTGAAAATAATTAATATACAATCAAATAATAAAAACTTAACATCAAAAGGTATAAAGATAGGTTGTCATGAACACCTTGATATGAACCTAAAAAGACTTTTGCAAGTAAGCTTATAGCCCTAGCATGCCTTTCAACTAAACGCCTCGTTCTTATGAACTGGAAAGTCAGAAAACCCAACTGCTTCAATTTAAATAGATGGCCGGAGGACTTAAACATCTTAAGTATGGAAGAAGCTGCTTTCTCCCTGTTATATTTGGTTAAGCCAGACAACAGGCTTTGGGATAAGATAAGGGCTTTCCTGGACTCAAACCATCTCGGCTGCCAACAAGAAATATAATAATATTAATTAATAAATAAAGAGAAATGAGCTATGAAGAAACAGAAAAATAACGGTAATAATAATGAAAGAAGTTAAATTAAATGGGAAATGGATGAATAGGTGAATTAATCATAAAGGAAGAGATATGTGTGTTACAGTATGTACATATGTGTGCATATATATATGTATTTATTTGACTATTTATTTACCGATTAAACAATGAAGTATACCTATATTATGAAGCAAATCATGTATAAATACAACGCCATATGCATACATCCAATTTAACTGACACTGTAATCCCCCTACCCCCCACCCTTCATGTTATGTCCTGTCCTACTTGTGATGTGTGTGAGCCATGTCCTTGTCCGTGTGTTTTTGTCTTTTGAAAATGTTTTATAAAATATAAATGTTAAAAACCAAAAAATTATTATATTATTATTGTTGCTGATGGTTGTGGTAGAGGAGCTGTACATTTTGCACTAAAATCTGTATCATGGTCAATAGCGTCTGGAGCACGAACGCAACCCTGTGATCCGCCATTATTGTTGTTGTTGGCGAAACGCATCAGCAATGACGCGGGGGTGAGCAGGAGAGGTGGGGAGAGGCAGGGCTATGGCGTCATCATTTTCAGGGAATGATCGCATACACACGGAGCCGCAAGCGTTTCGTCCACAGACCTACCCACTTTGGGAGCCGATATCATTGTGTATCGGATTCGAGCTCCGAATACGCGTTTCCGTGTCGGCCTTGTGTGGACGAACCGTCTATACCAGAGGTTTTCAAAGTGTGGGAAGGTGAGCCTCCCCTCAGAGAACATAAGAACAGCCGCGCCCCCCCTCCCTATTATTATTGCCATTATTATTATTATTGTTGTTGTTGCTATAATGCAGGGGTATTCAATTGCATTGCAAAGAGGTCCAGTAAGACAAAATGTCATTAAATGCTCTGTTTTCGCTGCCTACCTTCCGCCATTTGAAATGACTCCGACTGTTTCTCTCCTCTTGTCTCGTCTCTGTGTGTGTTTGAATCTATCGTGCTGAGTCACTGACTGCACCGATTTGATTGGCTGAGTAGCGTCACCTCCTTAAAATATTAAAAAATAACTTTTTTAAACCTTTTTATTTGTATGTTTTAAACATATTGTATACAACTCCCCCACTACTTGGACTATTCCTTGCACCCCTCTAGAATAAGCCCGAATGGTCTCAACTAGGGGTGCACGATAATTATCGGCCCGATAATTATCGGTCCGATATTAGGAATTATGACGTCATCCCGATAAACCCGATACCAGTATTAATAGCCCCGATAATATAAAATATATTTTTTGGGTAAAAAAAAAGAAAAAAATACTGCGGTGTGGGTGGATTGGGATGAGGGGCGCTTGTTTTTCACTCGGCTCCTCCCGTTTTGCCAGTACTGTGGTATTAGTGGTTTAGGAAGAGGGGAGTTTTTCACAAATCCAGCGCTCCCTAACTCATGCCTGGCTGTGATGTAAATAGTGTGCGGCCGTGAAGCCAGGACAGTAAACAAACATGTCGTCGGTGGTATGGGCGTTGGAGCTATGTGCAACTCAAGGCATATGCTCGAACCGGAGCTGCCTGGACGCTGCAATCATGTTGCGCACTATCCGTGCTGAGTGTGCTGACTTTTCGTACAACGTCCCACTGTCTGGCTTCCTGCATAAAGTCAAGTGCTCGGCGCAGTTGTGGCGAAATGTCGCTCCTCTGTTTTCATTTAAACAGCTCCTTATATCCGTTAGCGCAGCTAGCTAGCACCAGATGCTAACAACAACAATGCACGTAAGGTCTCTCTCTCGCTCGCTCGGGCCACATACACACACCCTCCCGGTCCTCCAGATGGCCAGTCGGTGCCTGCCGGTGAGCGTGGAAGTGTGGTCTGCCACAAGCGGGCAACAGGAGCGGGGCTGTCAGCATCAGCTTGTAGATGGTATTTTAAACTCGATGCGCTCTGAAACTACGGGGCGGCCGAGGAAAAAAAATACACATGCGTTAATCGCGTTAAAATAATTAGTGGCGTAAAACATTTTTGTTATCGGTCTTGAGAAGCAGGAAGTTATCGGTATCGGTTTCAAAAAAACAATATCGTGCATCCCTAGTCTCAACCATATTGCATCAGTAACATGCACCTGTTGTTATAACAAGATCGCAAGGACACTTGCTGAGCAACCAATCATTACATTACATTACATTGCATTTAGCTGACGCTTTTATCCAAAGCGACTTACAATAAGTGCGTTCGACCAACAAAATACAAACTTGAAGAAAACAGAATCATATAAGTACATCAGGTTTCATAGAGCCAAACATTTCAAGTGCTACTCAACTGGCTTTAGATAAGCCAGTCCTTTATTAGTATAAAAGTGCTTCGTTAATAGTTCTATCGCTCGAAGTGGAGTCGAAAGAGATGAGTTTTCAGTTTGTGCCGGGATATGTGCAAGCTATCTGCCGTCCTGATGTCAATGGGGAGCTCATTCCACCATCCTGGAGCCAGGACAGCAAACCCACGTGTTTTCGCCGATGGGAACTTGGGTCCCCCTCGCGGGTGCAGCGAGTCGTTTGGCTGATGCAGAGCGTAGTGCACGCGCTGGGGTGTACGGTTTAACCATGTCCTGGATGTACGAAGGGCCAGATCCATTCGCAGCATGGTAAGCAAGTACCAGTGTCTTGAAGTGGATTCTAGCAGTTACCGGAAGCCAGTGAAGGGAGCGGAGGAGCGGAGTGGTGTGGGAGAATTTAGGAAGGTTGAAGACCAGACGAGCCGCTGCATTCTGGATGAGCTGCAGAGGTCGGATGGCACATGCAGGTAGACCAGCCAGGAGGGAGTTGCAGTAGTCTAGGCGTGAGATGACGAGAGCCTGGACCAGAACCTGAGTCGCTTTCTGTGTCAGCTGGGGACGTATCTTCCTGATGTTGTAAAGCGTGTATCTGCAGCAACGGGTTGTAGCAGCGATGTTTGCATTGAAGGACAGATTGTTATCTAGGGTCACACCCAGATTCCTTGCAGTCTGAGTCGGGGAAACAACTGAGGTGCCGATGTTGATTGTTAGGTCAAGAGTGGGACAATCTTTTCCCGGAAGGAAGAGCAGCTCAGTCTTGTCAAGGTTGAGCTTGAGGTGATGAGCAGACATCCACTGAGAGATGTCAGCTAGACAAGCAGAGATGCGTGCGACGACCTGGGTCTCTGAGCGGGGAAAGGACATAATTAATTGGGTGTCATCAGCGTAGCAGTGGTAAGAAAAACCATGCGGGCTAATGACTCATCCGAGCGAGTTTGTGTACAGGGAGAAGAGGAGGGGACCAAGAACAGAGCCCTGAGGGACCCCTGTAGTTAATTGACAAGGATCGGACTCAGACCCTCTCCAAGTTACCCTGTAGGTACGGTCTTTCAGGTATGAGGTGAGGAGGGAAAGTGCAGAGCCTGAAACTCCAAGTTTTTGGAGAGTGCGAAGGAGGAACTGATGATTCACCGTGTCGAATGCAGCAGACAGGTCCAACAGGATGATGACAGAGGAGAGGGATGCAGTTTTGTCAGTGTGCAGTTCCTCCGTGACAGCAATGAGAGCAGTTTCTGTGGAGTGACCTGCCTTGAAACCAGACTGGTGCGGATCCAGAAGGTTGTTCTGATTGAGATAACAGGAGAGTTGTTTAAAGACAGCGCGTTCAAGTGATTTAGACAGGAACGGGAGGAGAGAGACAGGCCTGTAGTTTATAACATCAGACGGGTTGAGAGTGGGTTTCTTTAGGAGAGGGTTTACTCTTGCCTCCTTGAGACTGTTTGGAAAGTGACCAGAAGTTAGAGAAGTGTTGATGATAGTCTGAGGGAGGTTTGAAGGGATAGGGTCCAGAGGACAGGTGGTAGGGCGGGCAGAGGTAATGAGGGTAAGAACCTCACTTGGAGAGAGAGGGGAAAAGGAGGTTAGTGTGTTGGTGGAAGGAGGGTCTGGTGACCCAGCGGTAAGTAAAGGTGAGTCAGAAAAAGAAGAGCGAATATCATCAACCTTTTTTTCAAAGTGGGTAACAAAGTCGCTTGACAGAAGTGAGGAGGGGGGAGGGGCTTTTGGAGGGTCCAAGAGGGTGGAGAAGATGGAAAATAGTTTTTTAGGATTGGAATAGGAAGATTGGATCTTATCTTGAAAGAAAGTGCTTTTTGCCTGAGAGATCGAAGCAGAGAAAGAGGAGAGGAAAGCCTGATAGGTTAGGAGGTCGTCACGGTGTTTGGATTTCCACCGTTTCCGCTCTGCTGCCCTAAGGACGGTTCTATTAGCACGCAGTGCATCATTTAGCCAGGGAGCAGGAGGGGACTGACGAGCCTTCCGAGATGTGAAAGGACAGAGAGAGTCCAGAGTGGATGAGAGAGTAGAGAGGAGAGTTTCTGCAGCAGAGTTTGGAGGCAGGAGTTGGAACGAGTCAGAGGAAGGGAGGGCTGAGAGCACCGATGAGGCAAAGGTAGAGGGGGAGAGGGAGCGAAGGTTACGGCGGACAAGTGCAGGATGAGAAGAGATTAGTTTGTTATGTTTGGAAAGGGGTAGAGAGAATGAAATGAAGAAGTGATCGGATGTGTGGAGCGGGTTTACAGAGAGGTTAGAAGTAGCGCAGTTCCTTGAGAATATGAGATCAAGGACATTGCCAGCTTTATGAGTCGGTGGGGACAGAGACAGTGAGAAAGCAAAGGCGGTTAACCGAGATGTTAGTTCGTCTATCTTCCCCGTCTGGAGGTTGAAGTCTCCGAGAAGTACAGCGGGAGGGCCAGTTTCAGGGATGTGTGAGAGGAGATTATCTAATTCCTCCAAGAAGTCCCCCAAGGCGCCTGGACGGTAGAGAACAACAATGGTTAACTGTATAGGATGGGTTACTGTGACGGCATGGAATTCAAAGGTGGAAGGAGTGAAGTTAGGTAGCTTGAAGAGGGAAAAGCTCCATTTGGGAGAGAGCAGGAGACCAGTGCCACCTCCTCTGCCAGTTGGTCTGGGTGTATGAGAGAAGGAATATGCAGTGGAGAGAGCTGCTGGGGTGGATGTGTTGGATGGAGTAATCCAGGTCTCAGTGAGAGCAAGGAAATCCAGAGACTGCAGGGAGGCGTAGCCAGAGATGAAGTCAGCCTTAGGAACAGCTGACTGGCAGTTCCACAGGCCACCTGAAACTAGATGTTGGATCTCAGTGGAGCATGTGGGATAGACGAGAGCAGGCCGGTTATATCGATTACGAGATACACGGGGCCAGTGATAATTGCGAGAAGACACATGAACAGGAATGGAGAAAATACACATGATTATAGCATGAGGGGCTAAACAACCAAATAAAATAATAAATAAAACACCAGCGATACTTAGCTCAATCAAAGTAGGATTTGCCTCCTCTTTGCCTCCCTCGTGACTCCCACAGGACTCTAATGTCTTTGCCAGTCTTACTCCCACAGGACTCTAATGTCTTTGCCAGTCTTACTCCCACAGGACTCTAATGTCTTTGCCAGTCTTAGCCTGTCTGACGCTGAAGCTGACGCTCCAGGAAAGTGCTACCTAAAATGGACACCTGCTTGCTGAGTTCTCACAGCTGTGGGGCAACGTCCCTTTAATTAGTTAGCTCTGCAGCTGGTGGCCCTCAAAAGGAAATCTAGACTGGCTTCCTCCTGATGTGTTATTGTCTTTTAAGTCAATTACATTAAACCCTAAGTTATACAGTTATGAGTTTAACCCTTAATACAGTTACACCTACTCAATAAAGCTCTTAGTATTCTACAAATGTTTAAATCAAAGTTAACCCTAGCAGTCATAATGGTTGTTCAGTTTGTGTGTTGTGGAACATGCGTGTGCGTGCATGAAAATATACCACACACCCAATTACAATTGCATGTTCAATTCACTATCCTGGAAGTTAATAAAGTTGGAACAGCCTGTGGACAGCCGTTCTTCCTTGCATGTCAGTCGCCGACACCTTCTTACAGAGGACAGGCAAATCTAGCTGCAGCACGACCCGTATATAACACGCCGTGTTCTCAACATATATCTTTTTTAACTTTTAACATTTTCAACATCGTGGATACATCCTTATATGCTCCCGGCAACACACTGAACGTCAACTTTGCCTCCTTATTACACTCACCCACACAGTGATAGATGTTAAGGACTAACGTTTATAATAAATACATCTGTAGGCTATTTATTTTAAGATCTTTTCATAGTTCATACAATCATACGTATTGGGATCATTTGTATTCATGTGGACCGGAGGGAGAGGGTGACGAGCATAAGTTTCACTTTCCTTTTTTATTTCAATTCCAACTTTGGTCATGAAGAATATGTTTCTCTGTTGTCCACGTTCATAAAGCATAAAGCAACAGCATCAGAGCACGGTGCAGAGTCTCTAGATGAGTTTACAGTAGTCCGTCGTTCTTATTAAACATCCATGTTGTAGTCCGTTGTATAGAAAACTGTAGTTTCCATAGTTTCCCCACAGCAGCAGACGCACAAAATGACGTCCGCTGGCGCATCATAAACACGTCGGATAGTGGCCCAGAAGCTCCTCCCCGCAAGGAATTTCTAAAATATAGGATGAATCCCATTTTTGACGCGGCGCAGCGCAGCACAGCGGGTCTGGTGGAATACTGCGAGGCTGCACACACGACGCTCCGCTTCCGCAACGTTTTGAAACTCGCCTGGTGGGTTATGACGCAGGAGGAGGTCGCAGCGCGGCGCAGACGCTTCCGGTGGGATCAGGGGGTAAGTCTCGAGGATAGGAGTCGAGGAGGGGAGTTAGAGAAATGAGAAAGGGCCCCTGGCTTGATTTACCGAGTTGATAACCAGCGTCGTAGGACCGCATAGCGAGATCTCGTTTGTTTGTTTGTTGTTGTTAGTTAGTTTGTTACTCAAACATATCCAGGCAGGTATGTTGAACTGGCTTCGTAGTAGGCTACAGGGCACAGATGGCTGCATAGCAGTGCTAATGTCAAAGACACAAACATATGTTTTTATTTTACCAGGATGCAGTGACAAAAATATTTGGGAAGGCTTAGCCTTCCCTAGCCTACAGTACCCGCCACCCCTGGGTGCAGGGCCGGCCCTTCCCACTGGCGAACTAGGCGGTCGCCTAGGGCGCCAGATCTGGAGGGGCGCTGCGCTGGGAGAAAAGAAAATAATAATAAAAACGTTTTTTTTTTTTATTCTGCCTAATTTTATGCCCGTAATACGTTTACATTAATAATTGAATAAAGTAAACACCCTTTTCACCCCGGGCTGGTAGCAAAATTTAGCATTTGCCCTGTACGATGGGCGCTGTAACTGTCAGTGATGAAAGGGGGGGATGGTCGCTTATCTGGCACCCACGGGCCGCGACTCACAGCCAAATTGACGCGGCAGCTCCAGCTGAAAGTGTCAGAGATTGCAACGATGCAACAGCAAGAGGCAAACAATTACAATTATGAAAAGGTCCAAGCCTTCAGGGGCAACGGGAAGGAAACGGAAAAAAGAACAGGAGGAATCGAAAGTCAAAGACAGAGGTACGTAGGCTTGTGTAAAAAAGAAAAAAGTCAGTATGTACTGTACCGTTAGACATTTGATTTTAAGCTAGCTAGCTAGCTAAGGAGGTAGCCTGCCCATGATACAGCTTTGATGCCATGCTAGCCACGAGCCTCTGATACAGAATGATAAATACAAATGATTTAAAGTTTTTATTTATGTGTTATTATTCTTATATAATATTTTTGTAAATAATATACTACTTTTCTATTGTGATAGCTGTAAATTGATCCTCCAATAGTGTTTAATTTGTCAGATAGTTTATTTTCACGGTCAACTTGTGTGTAGGCCTATATATATATATATATATATATATATATATATATTTATTTTTCTGTTTATTTTCTATTATATTTTAGAATTTGTTTATTTTCTGCTCTTTTTAATGTCTAATCATTGTGCAATGCTTTGTTTTATATGCTTCTGTAACGAAATAATGTGAATGTTAGCCAGAAGAAAGCTATCTGGATAACTGCTCTTTTGTATAAAGTGAGGCTGACCAGCCAATATGGGCATGTGTTATTATTTACATTACATGTCATTTGTTAGATGATTTTATCCAAAGCGACTTACATACATTCAGTACTGTGGACAATCCCCACAGGAGCAATTTGGGGTGAAGTGTCTTGCCCAGGGACACAACGACATGCTGACTGCAGTGGGACTCGAACTTGCTACCCCCTGATTCAAAGTCCAGACCTAACTTTTATATAGGCTAGTTGTGAACTTGCATACAGCTGAGGCAGATTGCAGCAGTTATTTTTGCCTGACTGTATATACATGTTTTTGCTTGTAATGTGCTAATATCTACCCTATAATTTTCCAGCTGCACTTGAGAAATACCTCAAAAAGCCCCCAGTTGCTGGAGAAGGAACATCTGATCTCCCATGTACATCACACTCTGAAGAATGTAAGTTTTGCCAAACATTTATGGTCTCTGTGTAATCGTTAATACACTACTTTTTGTCATTATTATTATTGTTATTATTATGATAAATAATGAAAACTGAAGCATGAATAACTTCTTTGCATGTTTTGATTGCCTGCCTGCAGGTGAAGGAATAACGAGCACAGTATGTGAGTCCACCATTGCAGCCCCCTCAGATCCTGCTGACTGCCCAGGCCCATCTGAGTCCACCATTGCAGTCCCTTCAGATCCGGCTGACTGCCCAGGCCCATCTGAGTCCAACATTGCAGTCCCCTCAGATCCTGCTGACTGCCCAGGCCCATCTGAGTCCAACATTGCAGTCCCCTCAGATCCTGCTGACTGCCCAGGCCCATCTGAGTCCAACATTGCAGTCCCCTCAGATCCTGCTGACTGGCCAGCACTGAGTGATACAGTGAGAAAAGCCATGTGAACATCACATTGAAATCATGGTCTGATACCAGATGGGAGAGTCGGATCAACAGCATAGAGGCTGTAAGGTATCAGGCTGCAGAAGTCAGAGATGCACTTCTAGAGGTGAGGGATAAAGCCACAGATGGAGTTGTAAAAATTGAAGCACAATCTTTGGCTGAAGAGGTTGGACCATACCGCTTTGCAATATACACTGTGGTATGGTATGACATCCTGACCAACATCAAACATGTCAGCAAAATGTTGCAATCAGTGTCAATGCAGCTGGATATTGCTGTTGACCTCCTGATAAAAACAGAAGTTTCTTTGGTCAGCTACAGAAGCAATGGATTTGCTTCTGCCCAAGCATCTGCCAAAAGACATCTGTGGCCAAATGAATGTGGAAGCTGTTCTCAAGCAGAAGAGGCTGAGAACAACCAAGAGACAGTTCTCATATGAGTCCCCGGAGGAGCAAGTGAGTGATGCACTAAAGAAACTCGAAGTTTCTTTTTTCAATATGGTGGTGGATGTTTCCATTGCATCACTGCAGGAGAGATTCAAGGCCTTAGGTGAAGTAGAGGAAAAGTTTGGGGTGCTACTCAACTTCCCTGACCTGCCAAAGGAAGATCTGACGAAGCAGTATGAAACACTCAGCAACACCCTGAGCTGGGGTGGACAGTCAGACCTGGATAAGAGGGAACTTGCACTGGAGATGCAGAATTTCCCAGCTTTGCCAAAAGCCAACATGACCACCCTGGAACTTCTGACTTTCCTACAGGAGAAGAAAATGAACGAAGTGTATCCAAATATGTGGGTGGCCCTCAGGATCGCTGTCACTATTCCAGTGACAGTTGCTGCTGGGGAGAGGAGCTTCTCCAAATTGAAGCTCATTAAAACATACCTGAGGTCGGCAATGGCTCAAGAACGCCTCAATGGATTAGCTTTAATAAGCATCAATCGCAAGGTTTCGGGGCAAATATCATTTGACGATACAATAAATGAATTTGCAGCAAGGAAGTCTAGACGTGTCCGACTTTAAGGATGTGGACTAATTAAAGGACACAATAACATAGCAGAGACGTGTTGTTCTGATTGCCTGTTTCATTTGATTCATAGTGTGTGTAATGTTGTTCATTATCTTAATTTATTTGCAATAACCTCAGTTGTAAGAGTTGGCTATATTTGTGTCCACGTTTGCACTTTCTTTTCTTAAAGTTTTAAGAGAAGCTACTTTTGTTTGATGAGTGATTTTCATTCAATAACTACAATATTAATAATAAGGATAAAATAAATAAATATGTTACATTTATTTGTTATTGGCTGTGGGTTATTGGTTATTAAAATGTAAACCGATCTTTTTCATATGGGTGTTTTAGAGTACTGGGAGTACGCTTATCCGGTCTACATGTGTTTTGTAGACTTGGAGAAGGCGTATGACCGAGTTCCCAGGGAGTTACTGTGGGAGGTGCTGCGGGAGTATGGGGTGAGGGGGTCTCTACTCAGGGCCATCCAATCTCTGTACTCCCAAAGCGAGAGCTGTGTCCGGGTCCTCGGCAGTAAGTCGGACACATTTCCGGTGAGGGTTGGCCTCCGCCAGGGCTGCGCTTTGTCACCAATCCTGTTTGTAATATACATGGATCGGATTTCGAGGCGTAGTCGTGGGGGAGGGGGCCTGCAGTTCGGTGGACTAAGGATTGCACCACTGCTTTTTGCAGATGATGTGGTTCTAATGGCTTCATCGGTCTGCGACCTTCAGCACTCACTGGATCGGTTCGCAACCGAGTGTGAAGCGGCTGGGATGAGGATCAGCACCTCCAAATCTGAGGCCATGGTTCTCAGCAGGAAACCGATGGACTGTCCACTTCAAGTAGGGAATGAGTCCTTACCCCAAGTGAAGGAGTTCAAGTATCTCGGTGTCTTGTTCTCGAGTGAGGGAACAATGGAGCGTGAGATGGGCCGGAGAATCGGAGCAGCGGGAGCGGTACTGCAGTCGCTTTACCGCACCGTTGTGACGAAAAGGGAGCTGAGCCAGAAGGCAAAGCTCTCTGTCTACCGGGCCATTTTCGTTCCTACCCTCACCTATGGTCATGAAGGATGGGTCATGACCGAAAGAATGAGATCGCGGATACAAGCGGCCGAGATGGGTTTTCTCCGCAGGGTGGCTGGTGTCTCCCTTAGGGATAAGGTGAGAAGTTCGGTCATCAGGGAGGGACTCGGAGTTGAGCCGCTCCTCCTTCGCGTCGAAAGGAGCCAGTTGAGGTGGTTCGGCACCTAGTTAGGATGCCACCTGGGCGCCTCCCTAGGGAGGTGTTCCAGGCACGTCCAGCTGGGAAGAGACCAAGGGGTAGACCTAGGACCAGGTGGAGGGATTATATCTCTTCGCTGGCCTGGGAGCGCCTTGGGATTCCCCAGTCAGAGCTGGTTGATGTCGCCAGGGAAAAGAAAGTTTGGGGCTCTCTGCTGGAACTGCTACCCCCGCGACCCGACCACGGATAAGCGGGAGAAGATGGATGGATGGTGTTTTAGAGTTGTACCTCCTATCAGGTCTCTAGTAATTGTGTGCTCAAAGTGCACCAGATTGAAGCATTTTACTTTAAAATGTTAAAAAAAAAATCTTTCCGGGGGGGCATACCCCCGGACCCCCCTAGAGGATGTGACATCCATCCCCCAATTAAAACATGTTCATACAATGAATACATTTGAAACCTTTATGTATATTACATATGTCAATAAGTTTCTGTTTTTGTAGTGTATTGGTCTTTTGTAGAGATTTTTCATTTATTCTTTATATATTCTATTGTGTATTGCTTGGAGGGGGGGGGGGGGGTGGCAACTTACCACATATGTTTTAAAATGCTTAATAAGCACTGTAACTTTCATGATATAATAGGCTACATGCACTAGGGTCTGAGACGTACTTCCGCCTTAGCCGTTATACTGCTCGGACGCTTCCGGGTTGCTTCTGGTCTGCGTAGCTGAGCGTCCACAAATGTTTTACTGTTTCAATCTGTGGTTTAAATATGAGTCGACGGAAGATTTTCAAAACGGAGCATTTGCAAAGACAAGTAAAGAACTACTCCGAGCACTGCTGTGTCCCACTTTGTACGGCGTCAGCTAAATTCAACGGCGTCCTAAGTTTCCATGGCTTTCCGACCGAACTCGAGCTGCGAAGACAGTGGCTGGTTAAAATACGACGCGATAACTTTACAATCTCCTCTCACTCCAAGGTCTGCAGTCGTCACTTCGCTACGGATCAACTAATAGAGCCAAAAACCCTTGATGGCCGTAGGAGGCTTGTGAAAGGTGCTGTCCCAACTCTGTTTGAGTGGAATCACTTCACTGCTCAAACACCGCGGGCTAGTGTTTGGGAGAGAAGGGAGCGGCCCACTGAACCAGTCTCTCGGGAGGAGCAGGAAGAGCACATCGATGTCCGTGACCATGATTACTGCTCAACCCCTGAACCAGCTTCACTGGACATGTCCTCTCAAGCTACAGAAGACAACTCCAAAACATTGGAGGATCTGCAGAAGCAACTGCAGGAGTTAAGAGTCCAGCGAGAGTTTTGCTTACAGCGGTTTGCTGGCTCCGACGACAACATCCGATTCTATACCAGGTAATGTTTTGGCTAAATTCTATCCAAGTTTTTGAGATGGGTTAGCTTATAAAGAATCCTGTTTACCTGCCGTTTGACTGCTGACTATTTGCATGCAGTGTTGGAATAAGTAGGCTACTCAACTTAACTGAAGTATAAGTACAAATACTATGGTTTGAAAATACTCCTGAACTGAACATGTAGAATCATAAATCATGTGTTTTCATAAGTAACTAGAAACTATGAAGGTTAACTAAATGTGGTGGAGTAAAACATACTAATACTAACAACATACTGATAATACTTTACTACAAGTGGAAATCTTCAAAACCTTACCAAAGTAAAAGTACATGTCAATATCCACTGCGTTTCTCCCAGTTGCACACTTAAGAATGAAGAGTAAAAGTAGTCATTCTGTGTAAAATGTTCCCTGTATGTTTTAGATTATTATTACTGCTGCTTTAATGTAGTTGTTACATGTTACTGCTGTATATTACTATACCTGCACCAAGTGCCTTCTTAATCAGTCTATTTGAATTGTAATGTATTATAGCAAACAAGAGGAAGGCATTAGCCCATGTGTTACAGTTAACGAGTCAATGAATGACTGACATGTGTCTTTTGTGTACAGATTCCCGAGCTATAACCACCTGATGGCCTTCTGGTTTTTGATTGAGCCTTCCATTTATAAAATGGTTCGTGTTACAAGAGCGATATCAGCTGCCAAGAGGAATGAATAAGTGGTTACACACGCACGTCCATCAACGGTAGGCTACGTTTCTTTTAACACACAATCTAAACACAAACTGAAGGGAAAATGTTTCTCCAACATTTCATTGCTTTCGTGTAGGCTAAAAGGCTATAGTACTCAATCCTTTTTGAATACATCAGAGAACTAAAACAACTTAATGTTTTTCCCATGGTGTGCTACACTCATGACATTAATATAGTACCCTTTTTTTGTTTATCTTCCAGAGACAGCTGCTTCAGCCAATTGACGAGTTCTTCCTTTTTCTCTGCTTCCTGTCGGTGGGTTTGAAAGAGAGGGACCTTGCAAACCGCTTCAACGTACACCAGTCCACTGTGAGCCGCATCATTGCAACATGGACGAGTTTTCTTACAACTTTATTGGGGTCACAGTGCATCTGGCTTACACCTGCAGAAGTTCAAGCCCACCTCCCAGAGGCATTCAAAGATTTCCCAGACACACAGGTGATCCTGGATTGCACAGAGCTGAGGTGTCAAACACCATCCTCACTCCTCCTCCAAAGTGAAATGTATTCTACATACAAATCTCACTGCACCATGAAAGCCCTGGTTGGCATAGCCCCACATGGCGCAGTGACATTTGTTTCCAGTCTGTATGGTGGTTCTGTCAGCGACAAGGAGATTTTCAAACAATCTGGAATAGCTGCGTTGTTGACTGAAAACATGGCAGTGATGGTAGATAAGGGCTTCCTGATCAGCGATTGCTGCAAATGCAAAGTGTACTGCCCACCTTTTCTGTCAAAGCAGAAGCAAATGCCAGCCTATCAGGTGAGGGAGACACAGGCCATTGCCAGACTGAGGGTTCATGTGGAGCGTGTCATTAGGAGGATAAAAGAGAACAAACTTTTTGATGGTGTCATCCTCCTGTCCCATGCCTACAACATCAACCAACTGTTTGCAGTAGCATGTATGCTGTCAAACTATCAGAACAAAGCACTGGTCAAGAAATGGGTGAAATAAGACAAGATGATGACACCTGTGCAGGTAGCTGTGATTAAGCTGGGTGAGCACACCGTAATCCCGTGTTGCCTGACACACGCTAGTGTTTTGTTTGAATAAATGGTAAATAGCAAATTACAATGCGTTGATGATTTCTTACAAATGCACTGATTTACTATTCATTACACAAATCACTTCACTTTATTGTCTTTTTAAATACAATTGTATATTTATTTACATATATGAAATGTGACAAACAATATATATCAAAAACAAAATATTGAAATCACATTTTGTTGTCATTCAGAACACATGATTGAGGGATTGCCTCCTAAAAACAATGACGGCTGAGCCAGGGTCTAGCAGCTAACTGCTTACAGAGTTAACAATGGCTACAGTGCCAATGGCTACAGTGCCAATGGCTACTTTTTCTCTGATTGCTCTTTGCACTTCTGGATCTGTGTATATTCTTTGCACCAGGTAGTCCTCTTGTGCCCACACTACAAAATCACACCACTGCATCCCAGATACAAGAAGTTGACCCTGTACTTGCCAGTAATAGGCATGGCTTTTCTTGAGCTTAGGGGAGCCACATTCCATCTGCACATATTTGCAGTCGACATAATTTGGGACATTGGGACATTTGAATTCAACAAGGCCAAATTGGGGATATTCTGTTGGGTCAAAAACAACTCCATCAGGGGAGGCACCAAGCCAGGGCGTAGAGGGGTGAATGACAAGGCCACAAGGGGAGTAGTTCACGTTTGCCAGTCTACTGTATTCAGCTGCTACTGTGGGCTCCATCTCGGCACCTCTCCTCATTTCTGCAGTCTGCCTTGTACCTTTGAGTATTCGCTCTGCAAGAGAGTTAGCAGAGCTCTCACCTCTGACGTGACAAATCTCTCTAAACCTAGAGGCAGTAACCCTGGGTTTGCGGAACAGATGCCACTCTGAGCTAGAGCTTTGCTCACGGGTAGCCTCCTCAATTTTGTGAGACATTTCCAAATCAACAGATAAGCTGTTCATATGTAGTTGCTCCTCTTCTGAGCACACCAGCGGTAAATCACATGGCAAGATCACATACCCCTCTATGGGCAAGTGGGGTGTTGGTGGTGTGTCAGTGTGAGGTGTGGTGTACCGAGACGTCAAAGCAGGCATCTGATAGGACAGAACACTGCCCTCCTGCACAATCCCGAAGGCACTTTCCACAAGGGGCTTGTCAGGTCTCATGTTCATTGTGGTCACAAGCGGCCTGTCTTCAATGCTGAATGCTGAGTATGCCTCCGTAACTCTGAACAGGCAGGGATCTGGTAATGGCCCCACCATGCCTCTGTAGAATCCACTCCTACAAAGAATGGCAAAGACAATATAGCACATTAATGTGACAATAAAGGTTAGGAATACAGCACCAGAATTATGAATTCTAAAAACACAGGAAACACAATATTCCAGCTAAAATTACCTTACTCCAGTCTGCACCATCCTATTTGGTACAGGCTTGGTGAAGACCATGGAGTTGATGGGCCCTGGCTTCACACCCTTAAGGAAAATACAATTACTGTTCGTTGAGTCACTTTAAAACAAAAACTCTGTGAAAGATTACAAGTATTTGAACCTCATTGAAATTACCATTGTTCGCGGCTTGTGCCATTGCTGTTCCGATTCAGTACAGTTATGCACAGGTGGCACAACTGGCATGTTCAGTTCAGTGTAGTGTGCTGTTTGGAACAGCAATGCTACTGTGTGATTGCACAAAACAGTTCCTGCAACACAGGAGCACTGGTTGTGCGTGAGCACCACTGGTGATGAATCATGAAGCGTTATCTAAAAAAGAGAGAAGAAATACTAGTGATTAGTAACCTCACTTGTTACTATGAGCCAGGAGGTTATTATGAGTAGAATTATTGGTTATTTTTACTGACCCATTATCCTAGAAGAAGCATGTATTCCTGAATGCTTAGTGTTACCCTCTTACCCTACAATACCACAATGAACTTTCTTTGGAAACTAAGATGCCTTGAAAATTGTATTAAAGCAGTTTTGACTATATATTTGAACCCCCAAACTTACACATCCATAATCAATGTAATAATATCTGACCAATCAGCTGTGATAAAGCAGGGAGAAGTAGGACACTGTTGAGATTCCCTTAAGGTAAACTAATGTTTAACTGAACTGAAACTCAATAAACAGGGGGGAACAGTGTCAATGCTGCCTGCCTACACTCAAACTGTGTGCTGTCTCGCTCTTCCGCATTGACCTGTAGCACAAGGCTCTCACGCTGACCTGCCCTGTCAGCCTGTCTTTATTGGACACTGAATGAAGAAAAACAGAGCAACAGCGTTAGATCTATACTCACGTCAACACATCTATGGCAACATTGATTTACAAAAGCTGATACCATTATGCAGTGTGGCTAACAACAAGATAACCTTGGCTAGGCTATAAGGCTATTAAACGATAGTATTTGTTAGCAAAATGGCTAATGTTTTAAAGAATTAACACCAGAAACAGTACATAGCGTTACCCAGAGCCCTATAGTAGTCTACTATAGTAGTAGTATAATAATAATAATAATAATAATAGTAGTTATACTATAGGGCTCTGGCGTTACCTAGCTTTTGACAGCTAATGTTAGCGTGAAAGGAACATCCGGTTTCACTATGAGTGGTCGCATTTTCGAGAGCTCCCGCTTTGGCGGTTATTCCTCACGATTTTTTACATATGTCATCCTCCTGACAATATGGATTATGGACTCCTACCTCAACTCATCAATGAGACAACATCACTTAGAGAAGGAGAGTAATGAAAGCGGGGATAAAATGAACCACAATGACTTTTACCTTCTCAACGGCTGGGAAAGGAAACACCTCGCTTTTGGAAGTGCAAGTATTCATGCATTATTAACTGCAAACCCGACGCAAAAGTACTTACCCCCGTCAGGCAAACTAGACCGAAGAAATATGATCGTCTTGGTCTTATTGTTAGCGGGAGACATCCATCTGAATCCGGGCCCGGTGCAGACAAGAAGCCAGTCCTGCAGGCTCGAGCAGCTAGCATCTCAATTAGCATCAGAACTAGCATCTCTTCCGCTGCAACAACAACTACGCGACGACAACAGAGACCGTGGAGACAGCGGAGACCAAGGAATAAACGGAGACTTCGAGATTCCCCCGGGGACGCCTCGGCAGACAGACACGCATGAGGCAGTGACGAGAGGAAGAGAACCGAGATCAGAGGGAACAAATATCCGCCATGTTGTTAGCCACCCTGCTAGCATATCAACGGCTAAAGCTACAACGGAGCCTCTCTCCCCCCACCACCACCCCACCTCTCCAAACACCACGGCAAGCCGGTTGCTGTAACGGACAAAGACAAATATCTGCAAGCTGACGACATTGTGCATTTAAGCAACAAAAATGGACTACATATTTTTCATCTGAACACGAACAGCCTGAGACACAAACTGGCTGAACTCAGGCAGCTATTCATGAACGGTAAGGCAAGCATATTATGCTTTTCTGAGACCAAATTGGACAATTCCATTACAGATTCAGAGATTGAAATTGAAGATTATCTTGTAGTGAGAAGGGACAGGAATGTGAATGGAGGTGGTGTCTGCATGTACATACATAAAGACACCAATTTCAAAAACCGTACTGACCTGCATCATGAAAATATTGAATCTGTGTGGGTTGAAATTATTTTTGACAATGCTAAATCTGTAATAGTCGGGACAATCTATCAGTGGTGGGCCGTCAGGGCCAGCAAGGCCTTCTCTGCTGGCCTAAACATCATCAGAATATAAATTTAATTTTGATATATTTTTTCCACAAATATGTATTAAATTATTCCCCATAGTCTATTCTTTTCATTTCATAGCTTTCCTCTTGGTTGCGCTGCTTCCAGCCTCAGAACAAGATTTGGAGGGCTGGCCTTTATGTTAGAGCTTTTATCCAATCATATTTCAGCCATAATGTGTTGCCAGGGTCCAATAAATCTGCCCTTAGGCCTTCAGAATCAACAGTGCGGGCGCCTGTAGCTTAAAATGAACGGAAACAAAACTGTGGCGTTAACCAATCAGATTTTGAGTTGGCGACAACGGGCCAGCTAGCAGGCGTACGATTACGTCAGCACGTGCACGTCTTTTGATTGGATACGCACTATTGAGAGGCAGAGCTATGTAGAGCTAGCAAACTGAACTTGAATTTGAACGAGCTAATTTGTGTAGATTTCTACAAGCTGTTTTTTTTCAACCCACAATGGCTGAAGGAGGAGAAGAGATCGATTTGGTCGCAGATATAATTACAACGCCATTTTCAAGACGAACTTTTCAAGAAAAGCTAGACATTGTGAGAAGAGAACGGCCAACCCCGACGCTAGCGAGCCTATCACAGCGGGGAAAAGGGTTTGTCCGCCACTTTCAAATCACTAACTACGAGCGGTACCCCTGGCTCACAGCCTCCGAGAGGCACTGCAAATTGTACTGCTGGGAATGCCTGCTATTTGCAAATGATCGATTTGGTGTTTGGAGCCACACTGGATTTGCAAACTTGAGTTGTCTAACCAAGGCAGCAACGAGACACCAAAGCACGGCTGGGCACTTACAAGCAATGGTGCTTTTGAAAACCTTTGGGGACACCCGAGTGGATCTACAGCTCAACGAACAAGTGCGCCGGGAAACGGAGCTCCACAACGAAAGGGTGAACAAAAATAGGGAAATATTGAAAAGACTGATTGATTGTGTCCTGTTTTTGGGTAAACAGGAACTTTCATTTAGGGGACATGATGAAAGCGCCGAGTCCAGAAACAGAGGAAACTACGTGGAGCTTCTTTCTTTGCTTGCTGAGAACAACACAGACTTGCATTACCACCTGTCCACAAACAAAGTGTTTACTGGGACGTCAGGCAAAATACAAAACGACCTGATTTATGCTATTGCTGAAGTGATGGGAGAAGAGATCAAAATGGAGATTAAAAAAGCACCCTTTGTCGCTGTTATGGTGGACGAGACGACAGACGTGGGTAATGTAGCACAGCTGGCACTTGTCCTGCGTTAGGTGACGGACACAGGTGTCAAGGAGCGGTTTGTCAGATTTGAAGATGTTACAAGCGGCAAGCGAGCTGATGACATTGCCGCTCTTATTTTCCGTTTCATGGAGGAATATGAATGTAGTCTGGATAAAGTTGTGGCACAGTGTTATGATGGCGCAGCGGTCATGGCATCTGGACTAAATGGGGTGCAGGCTAAAGTTAAGGAGAGGGCACCTATGGCCTTATTCATTCACTGCTATGCACATCGACTACATTTAGTACTGACTCAAGGGGCCTCAAAGCTTAAAGAATGCAAGGTCTTTTTTGCCAGCCTCAATGGCCTTGCAGCATTTTTCTCCAGATCCCCTAAGCGCACGCAACTGCTGGATGACATTTGCAAGCGTCGTCTTCCTAATGTTGCACCAACGCGGTGGCAATATACATCGAGATTGGTCAATGCAGTCTTTGAGAAGAGAGTTTCCCTAAAGGAGGTGTTTGACCACATACTGGAACATCATGAGGAGTATGATGGGGATACTATGCTTAGCGCTGATGGATTTAATGCACGTCTGGATGATTTTGAGTTTTGTTTTTTGCTTGAAACATTCAATGGGATTTTTAAGCATTCAGATGTGCTCTTTGGAATACTACAGAAACAAACATTGGATGTACAATTCTGTCTGACAAGGGTGAACGAGTTTTGTGACACAATTGAGCGAGAGAGGTGCCAGTTTCGTCAGATCTACGAGGACACAGCGCGCATCTCAAATGGTCCGAGCGCACGCAGAGGCCCACGTACAGCACAAGGAGACCTTCGCGCATACTACCAACAACTCCACAGCAATATTCTGGACAACATTCTTTGCCAGATACGGAGTAGGTTTCAAGACCACGAAAAATTAATGTTTCTCTCTCTCCTGGACCCCCAGCACTTTCAGACCTACCGGAAAAAATTCCCGCAAACAGCCTTAGCCAAATTAACACAGAGTCACGGAACACTGTTCGATCTGTCCCGGCTAAAAACAGAACTGACTGTAATGTATGCCATGACTGATTTTGATGGGAAAAGTCCCACTGATCTCCGAAAAAATCTGAGTGAGAGCATGGGGCAGCTTTACACATTGGCATGTGTGGCAGTGACTATCCCTGTGTCCACTGCTTCTGTCGAGCGGTCATTCTCGGCCTTAAAGCGAATTAAAACTTATGCCAGAAATTCTACTGGACAGACTCGGCTTTCATCATTAGCCTTCATGTCTATAGAAAATGACTTATTGGTGGAACTGAAACGCACAGATAAACTGTACAACAGAGTCATTGAAGTCTTCTTGAGGAAAGAAAGGAGGATGGATTTTGTGTTCAAATAATCAGTTGTTTTGGTGAGTACAAAGCATTTTTTTATTTTTTTTATTTTAATATATTTTTGTCATTTTATGTCGTTAATATTAAATCAATATTAACGAATTAATATATATGTAATTAAAATGACAAATATATAAAAAATAAATGTTTGATGCTTCTGCAAGAGATATAGAGATGTGTGTGGCGCACTGGCTCAGCTGTGCAGTAAAAGTACTCAAGGAGACTTGTTGAATTGTTTTGGTTTAACCTTTATCAAAGTGGACATTCAGGGCTAGGAATACACTTTCACCACTGTCGCAAATATATCCTCATGAACAAATGCAAATTAATTGTTTGTTTTCTTTTATTTTCAGTGAATAGTTTGTCTTTATCGTCACGTTTCTTAAATGAAACTGCTTTGGGTGCGACAATGCGCTGTTTAGTGAACAAACTTGTTAAAGCTCACATACTTTTGGTGGACTTAATAAAACTTTGTAGACTAATGCCTTAAAAGCCCCTTTTATTTTTAAGTTTTGACAGTATCCAAGCGATCTTAAAGCTGGTAGTTTAACACTCTTAATTGTAAATGCGGATATATTGATTATAAATGCTTCGGAAATATTAATATAACTCTGTTGTACTGGACTATGTTAAGGTGATGCAACGCCCGGTTATACTGCGTTTCTGTCTAAATGTATAGTTTCTAGAGCCATGGCGTCATAATGATGGTATTAAGAGGTGGAATAATTCAGGTAGGACTGTGTCGGACATCACTGAAGGCCTAGGTGTGAAATGCACGGCCCGCCACTGCAATCTATAGACCACCGGAACAGAGTGACTTTTATGATACATTAGATGGGTGTTTGGCTGATGTGGGGGATGTAGAGACAATTATTATTGGAGACTGGAACACGGATATGCAACGTAAAGACACGTCCGTCTTCAAGTCCTTCAGTAGGATTTGTGATCTGCACGGCTTCAGCCAGCTAATCACCCAACCCACCCGGGTATGTGAAACAACACAAACTACCATTGATCTCATTCTGACCTCTGACAAGTCCAGGATCTCCAGTAAAGGGGTTATAGCATGCGGGTTAAGTGATCATTATATGATATTCTGTACCCGCAAAAAGCTAAAACAAAGGGCCGGCTGTCACAAAACAGTCATATCTAGAGACCTCAAAAACTACTCTAGCGAGGCCTTTAACCTAGAACTGGAGAGCCTGGACTGGTCAGATGAGCTCAGTGGTACACAAGTTGAAGAAACATGGCTTGGTTTCAAAAACAAATTCTCTGCAATACTCAATGATTTGGCCCCCCTAAGAACAACCAGGGTAAAACATCGCGCTGAGCCGTGGATGCACTCCGGCATACTGACCGCCATGAAAACCAGAGACAAAAAATGCTCTGAGTTTCATAAAAGTCAGTCAATGCTTTCCAAAAGCACGAGCAGTGAACTCCAGGCCCACGTGACTGAACTCAAAATTGAAAGAAACAGACTAAGAAATGACGTAAGCTCCATGATCAAAACTGCCAAAAAGAATTTCATCAATGTCAAAACTGAGGAAAACAAAAATAAACCCTGTGAACTTTGGAAATTACTCAATAACCAGCTTGGCTGCAGTAAAAAACTCAAAACGAGATTTTCTAACTTAAACATAAAGACAGATAACAGGCTCATCACAGACAAACTGGATGTGGCCAAGTACTTGAACATTTTTTTCACAAACATAGCCACAACTCTTGTAAATAAATGACCCTCCCACTCAGGGCTTTTTGGAGTAGATCACATCATGACCTACTACAAAAACCTAGGGGTACGCAAAGATGATTTCAGTCTAGCAAGGGTAACAACAGCAGAGGTACTCATTAAACTGAGCGCCCTCCAACCTAACAAGGCCACTGGCCACGACAATATCCCCTCCAAATTCCTCAGAGACACAGCAACCGCCATCTCACCAGTCATAGCTCACATAATTAACCTCTCCATAAAACAGGGAAAAGTACCCAAAGACTTCAAAATTGCAAGAGTAACCCCCCTGCCCAAAAAGGGCAGCAAATTGGACCCAGGCAACTACCGCCCTGTTTCTATACTTACCTCCATCTCGAAAGTCATGGAAAAAATAGTATATGAACAGGTCGAAAAGTACCTCGCGGAAAAGAAACTAATCTATGAATTTCAATCTGGCTTTAGAACATCCCACTCCACTGACACATGCCTTCTTTATTTGAGCGACCACATCAAACAAGAGGTGGACGAGGGCAAGTACTGCGGCATGGTGATGCTGGACCTACAAAAGGCTTTCGACACTGTCAATCACCCCATTCTGATTGACAAGCTAAAAGCAATTGGTTTTGATAAACTATCGGTGAGCTGGATGCAATCCTACCTGGAGGGGAGAGAACAGATGGTGGAGGTAAACGGTACTCTGTCCCCCCCCCCCTCCCAGTGAGCTGTGGTGTTCCACAAGGAAGCATATTAGGTCCGTTACTGTTCCTAATTTATGTAAATGACATGTCATCAGCATGTGACTGCAGCTTGTTCCTGTTCGCGGACGACTCAGCCCTGCTGGTCTCTGGCAGGAACAGGTTGCAGGTTGAAAAAACCCTCAGCTCCCAGCTCGGCAGAATCTGCACCTGGCTCGCCGATAATAAATGATCATTACACCTGGGTAAAACAGAGTCCATTCTCTTCGGTTCGAAACATAATCTCAGCAAATCCGACGACTTCTCAGTTGCAGTGGGCGACATTATTGTCACAAGTAAGAAGGAAATTACATACCTAGGATCTATTCTTGAGGCAAACCTCTCCTGTGACAAAATGGCATCCAATGTAATAAGAAAAGTCAATCAAAGAACTAGATTCCTATACCGGATCTCCTCTCTGGTAAACAAAAACACCCTGAAAACTGGCAGGAGCACTCATTCAAGGGTACTATGACTATGCTTGCACGTCATGGTACCATAGCACCTCCAAGGCGCTAAAAATAAAACTTCAAACATCGCAAAATAAACTGGTCAGACTACTGCTTGACCTTTCATCTAGAACCCACCTCACCTCTGCCCACTTTGACAACCTAGGATGGCTTAGAGTAGACGACAGAGTACAGCTACTTGCAATGGGCCTGGTGTACAAGATCCACTACACCTCGATGGTACCCATGTACATGTCAAAATTCTTCCCAAAGGTCAAGGAATACCATGATCATAACACCAGAGGGAGCTCCACAAATCATGTGAAACCCAGATTTGGCACAAAAAAGGGGAAATACATGTTTCGCAATTATGCCATATCAAGGTGGAACGCTCTTCCCACTACTGTAAAGGAAAGTAAAACTATACTTACCTTCAAAACCTCTCTTAAAGAGCACCTTCGGGGGAGAGCATTGCAAAACTGGCCCCGGTAATGGTACAAATCTCAACCTGTCGTTCAATGGACAGCTTCCCCCCCCCCCATCTATGTATATACTCGCATTTTAGACTCTGTTACTAACTGTATATCTGTAGACTTGGTATGTCTTAAATGTCCGGTTAGGATGTATTAGAACGAAATCTAAAATGAAAATTGTAAACAAGCAATCTGTATGTAAAAAAACCACCTGTATGTAAATTGTAAATAAGCCATCTGTATGTCAAATATGTCTTATATGTCTTAAATGACATGATGAATTGGAAATGGGGGACCCTGATGTAAACAAGACGAAAGTCTTTCTCTGGTCTGCATCCCCTTAACAATTGTATGTTTTGAGCTGTACTGTACTGTACCCAATATACAAGCTGTTAATAAACTTTTCAATTAATCAATCAATCAGCGTAACCCGGAGCATAAGCTAGCTGGTTAGTACCGGTTACCTTCTTACCTTCATAGTTGTGTATATATGACGCAGCATATAATTTGAAGCCTTTATCGAGTTTGCTGGCTGGGGCTTTAGTCGTCCGGCAAATCCGATGAACATCTGACATTTTTAATTTCGGAAGCTCTTGTAGGCAGCGGGTGTAGAAGGTCGTCATTTTCAAACAGGAAATGAATCGGCCGCTATGAGTAGAATGCGGAAGTGACTGTGCATGTAGCCTATTTCTCCGTCATAATCGTTTGTGTCCATGAACGGCCGACTGTTGTGTGACGTCAAATGCTGCGGCTGCAAGGCATTGTGGGGCAGCATTTTCTCCTGTGGTTCCTAAGCTAAAGGAGGTTATAAAGGAAGTTTGAAACCTTCTTTCCTTTCATTTGGAGAATCCGAACGGCACTTATCATGGCTGCCACTGAGGGACTTCCGGGTCATTTCACTCGGTTAGGAAGGTTCCTAAGCTAAATGGACTATTCGACTGCAGCCTGAGACTCCGACCAGGCAGCTCCTGTGATGCCTTCAGGGACAAACGGAAAATAGGAACAGGCAAAAGCATTCCTGATATCAGAGGTGAGGCAGGGGCTGTCACAATGGCCTTTGTTATGGTCTACTATACTATGAGTTTTTATCAAGTGCTATATTATCAATTATTTGTAATGACAGCCTACACTACGACTATTTAAACGCACATTACATTTCTGTGATAGCAATATGCACTTTGACTTTTTAAAGACCTACTTTGTTGTCAATACGTTTTTATGACGTACTATAAAATAAACGTATGAGTTACCATATTATTACTTTTTATGACACACTATTATTTATTTATGACATACTGTATTATATTATCAATATTATTATTTTGAGATATCTTTTAAATACTATTAAAAAAAACTATGACAACATATTTTATCAATTATTTTAAGATATACCCATACTGGGATATTGTTAGGACATACTAGAATGTATAATTGTATTTATGACATACTATGTTATGGCTTTTTAATGACATACTGTTTTACATGTTGTTATGGAATATATATAGGCTACTTTGCCTTTTTTTATGACATACAATGTTATCGTGTTGTGCTCTCCTGACCTCTAGTGGCGGAAGTTGTGTAGAGTTTTCTAATAGGCCTACATGTTTTTAACTCAGGTTAATATTCTGATATTGTACTATTATACTAGTTTGTCCCTCCTAACACCCTTACCCTGTCATGAAGACATTATATGTTGACCTCACTAGATTTTTAAATACCTAAATATATTCTAAATGTGTGTGTGAGACTGAGTGTTCATGCGTGTGTGTGTGTGTGTGTGTGTGTGTGTGTGTGTGTGTGTGTGTGTGTGTGTGTGTGTGTGTGTGTGTGTGTGTGTGTGTGTGTGTGTGTGTGTGTGTGTGTGTGTGTGTGTGTGTGTGTGTGTGTGTGTGTGTGTGTGTGTGTGTGTGTGTGTGTGTGTGTGTGTGTGTGTGTGTGTGTGTGTGTGTGTGTGTGTGTGTGTGTGTGTGTGTGTGTGTGTGTGTGTGTGTGTGTGTGTGTGTGTGTGTGTGTGTGTGTGTGTGTGTGTGTGTGTGTGTGTGTGTGTGTGGTACTGTCTCAGCAGTTGCCCTGTCTCCTGCAGGACGCTCACATCTCCCCACCCATACAAAAACATGAAGCAGGTTTTAAAGGGAACATCTGGACTCACATCCAGCTGGACCCCCTCCAGCATGGCCTGTGGGGGGGGTGTAGAATCAGAAACGGGTTTATTGCCAGGTTCACACGTACGAGGATTGCTCTTCTTCCAATTGACCGCAAAACTACAAACACAGCCCCACCTAGTGTCAGCAGAAAGTATTAAAAATAATGATTACAACAAAATGCAAAAAATAAATTAAAAAATATATAAAATATTTTTTAAGATCATGTTTAATCATCTGATTCGTCTGTACATTGCTGTTTTAGTCTGTGTTCTTCTAATTATTTATTTATTTATTTATAGAAGGACCATGCATACAAAAACATTAATCTCAGCAAAGAGAAGAGATGCAATATGCCAGATTATAGCTAATAGCTCATTTCCATCTGTGGTCCTCAGACAGGTTCATAACAATCAATAAACAAATAATAACATTGCATGATCTCTATCAAGGCAAGGCAAGGCAAGTTTATTTATATAGCACTTTTCAACACAAGGCAATTCAAAATGCTTTACAAAAAATGAAAGACATTAAGAAAAAGGCATTTAAAATCAGTCATTAAAAATAAAAGCTAATAAAATAAACATTAAAAGAAAAAATACATGGATAAAAGTTTCAGTGCAGTCTAAGATATGAATAGTTCAATTAAAAGCAGCGACAAAAAGAAAAGTCTTCAGCCTGGATTTAAAAGTAGTCAGAGTTGCAGCGGACCTGCAGGTTTCTGGGAGTTTGTTCCAGATATTTGGAGCATAATAACTGAATGCTGCTTCTCCATGTTTAGTTCTGACTCTGGGGACAGAAAGCTGACCAGAAGACCTGAGAGATCTGGATGATTCATCATTTAGCAGGAGGTCAGAAATGTATTTTGGGCCTAAACCATTCAGTGCTTTATAAACCAGCAGCAGTATTTTGAAATCTATTCTTTGACACACAGGAAGCCAGTGTAAAGACTTCAGAACAGGAGTGATGTGATCCACTTTCTTAGTGTTAGTGAGGACTCGAGCAGCGGCGTTCTGAATCAGCTGCAGCTTCCTAATAGATTTTTTAGTGAGACCTGTGAAGACACCATTGCAGTAGTCGAGTCTACTGAAGATAAAAGCATGGACAAGTTTTTCCAAATCCTGCTGTGACATTAGTCTTTTAATCCTAGATATATTCTTTAGGTGATAGTAGGCTGATTTAGTAACTGTTTTAATGTGACTGTAGAAACTCAGGTCAGAGTCCATGACTACACCTAGATTTCTGGCTTTATCTGTTGTTTTGAACATTGCACACTGAAGCTCAGCGCTAACTTTTATACGTTCTGCCTTGGCTCCAAAAACCATTACCTCAGTTTTATCTTTGTTTAATTGGAGAAAGTTCTGACACATCCAGTCATTGATTTGTTCAATGCACGTACTCAGTGTTTGAATTGGAGCATAGTCTCCTGGTGAAATTGTCACGTAAATTTGTGTGTCATCTGCATAGCTATGGTAACTTATTTTGTTGTTTTTCATTATCTGAGCCAGTGGTAGCATGTAGATGTTAAAGAGAAGAGGCCCCAAGATGGAGCCTTGAGGAACCCCACATGTCATATTTGTCAACTCAGATGTGTATTTACCTATAGAAACAAAGTTGTTTCTGTCCTTTAAGTAGGATTCAAACCAATTTAGAACTGTTTCCGAAAGTCCCACCCAGTTTTCCAGTCGGTCTAGTAATATGTTGTGGTCAACAGTGTCAAACGCAGCACTGAGATCTAATAATACTAACACTGAAGTTCTGCCACTGTCTGTGTTTAAGTGGATGTCATTAAAGACCTTTACAAGAGCAGTCTCAGTGCTGTGGTTTGGACGAAAGCCTGACTGGAACACATCGAAACAGTTATTTAAATGCAAGAAATTACTCAACTGTTGAAAAACAACTTTTTCAATGATTTTACCTAGAAATGGCAGGTTTGATATGGGCCTGTAATTGTTCATTACTGAAGCATCTAGATTATTCTTTTTCAAGAGCGGTTTAATGACTGCAGTTTTCAGGGCCTGTTGAAAAATACCTGAGTGAAGAGATTTGTTTACTATATGAAGTAGATCTGAGGCCATGCAAGGCAAAACATCTTTTAAAAATCCTGTTGGAATAATATCAAGGCAGCAGGAGGAGGATTTCAGAAGTTGTATAATGTCCTCTAGGTTTTTATCATTAATCTGATGGAATTGTGTCATGATGTCTGAATTGATGTTAGGTGGACACAGAGACAACACATTTGCTGTTCCTGATGCAGAGGCACTGACTGCTTGTCTGATTTTCTGAATTTTGTCAGTGAAGAAGGAGGCAAAATCATTACACGCCCTGGTGGATAGAAATTCAGAGGCTACTGACACTGGGGGGTTAGTTAGTCTGTCGACGGTAGCAAACAAGGCACGTGCGTTGTTTTTGTTTTTGGTAATGATGTGAGAGAAGAACGATTGTCGTGCGTTTTTCAATTCCAAATTATAAAGGCCAAGTCTCTCTTTATAGATTTCAAAGTGAACCTGGAGTTTTGTTTTTCGCCACCTGCGTTCAGCTTTTCGACATTCTCTTTTTTCTGTTTTCACGGTCATGGCCTTTCTCCATGGAGATATTTTCTTGCCAGACACTTCATTTACCTTAGTTGGAGCAATGGCATCTATAACATTTTTAATTTTTTAATTAAAATGATCTACTAGCTCATTTACTGAGATGTTAGCAGGGGCAAGTGTGGAAGAAAAATTCTGAGTAAACATTTCCCTAGTATTTTTAGTTAAATATCGCTTTGTGGTTATCTCTTTTTGAACATTTTTGTGAACAGAAATAGAGCTCTCAAAGAAAACACAGGAATGCTCAGAGAGTGCAACATCAGTCACCACAACCTTAGAGATATTCAGACCCTTTGAGATAATTAAGTCCAGAGTGTGCCCCTTATTGTGCGTGGGCTCCGTCACATGCTGAGTCAGTCCATAGCTATCAAGAACACAAAACAGTTCTTTAGCCCCTCTGTCCTAGGGGTTGTCAACATGGATGTTAATCACCAACAATGACTAGACGGTCAAAGTCAATACACACTATAGACAGCAGTTCAGTAAAGTCATCAAAAAAGCTTGCACAGTATTTGGGTTGTGGGAACAGAGCTCGGGAGGAGCATTTCAGCTGAAGGGCCACATATTCAAAATAATCAAAGTTTCCATACGATGTCTTCCTGCATTGAATGGAATCATTGAACAGAATAGCAACTCCACCCCCTTTCTTATGCATTCTTTCCTGACTCATAAAACTAAAGTTGGGAGGGGTTGATTCGATAAGAACAGCTGCACTGTGATTTTGTTCAATCCAAGTTTCTGTTAAAAACATAAAATCGAGATTGTGCTCAGTGATAAAATCATTGATTAAAAATGTTTTTCCTGCCAAAGACCTGACATTTAATAAAGCTAGTTTAAGTTTGTTAAACACACTATCAGTCATGTTTTTTGTAACAAGCTGTGGCTGACATGGAATCAATGCTAAATTAGATAAACTCACACAAACGTTTGAGCGCTTCCTGTTTCTAAGATGATTCACCGCTCTTAATCTATTACCTATCAACACAGATATCAGCAAAGCTACTGGCAGGCAGGACCCTGGAATGTCCTGGAAAGAGTTGAGAGTGCCATACGCCCTTGAGCCTGGACCCAGCACATATCAGTAAGAATTTGTTGTGTTTTGTACACACACATCCTTATCAGGCTTCGGAGACTGCAGATGCTTTCTTGAAGGGAGGGGAGGTGGTTGACCAGGGGGGGGAGGTGGTTGACGTAGGCGCGGTGATGAAGACGGGGGAGATGGTGCGCATCTCTGCTTCGGTGATTTTGGTGGGCGTCGTTGAGGGGCGGGGGTAAAGGACATGCTGCCAACCCTGCGTGTCGCCGTCATGCGGTCATTGAACTCCAGGGGGGTGGGCGAGGGTGAGAGGGTGAGCGGAGAGTAGAGAGAGCTGGGGGATGAATGAAGAGTATCCTCAAAGGCGTTGACAGGGAGGGTGACGGGCAGTGGAGACTCCTCCATTTGTGTCATAGGTCTCCCATAATCAGAACATTCCTCAGGCGGGTGCAGTGATACTTCTTCAGGGTTTTCTGCGCGATGTGTTGTGTCTTTCTCCTGTTTTGATTCCTCTTGCCGCTTGTCCTTGGCAGAGGGAACAGATTGATGACGCAGGCAGTTGAATATGTTAGAGATAAACAATTTCACTCCTGACTTGTTCAGACAAACTCCATTTGCCTTAAAAAGATGTCTGCGGTCCCAGAAAAAGTTAAAATTGTCAATAAAATGGACAGAATGGTCAGTACAGGCAGTTGAAAGCCAGGTGTTCAGTGCAAACAATCTGCTGAATCTCTCCACTCCTCTTCTGACTGGCGGTAGAGGGCCACTGATGAACACCTCTGCATTTAGAGAGCTGACAGTTTCCAACAAACATTTAAAGTCTTCTTTCAGCACTTCTGACTATTGTTTCACAACATCATTTGTTCCAATTTTTTACATTCTGATGTTCAGCCCCAATATGCAGGATCTTCTCAGCCAAGTCAGAGACCACATCCTTGGGAAAACAGAGTACTTTGGTGTTGTTCTTACTACACAGACCTTTTACATCTCTTAAAGCAGAGTCACCCACAATCAGAGTTTCAGGCCCAGTCGTTAGCTTTCCCTCTAGCCTTTTACTTTTGGAGTAGCTATTGGTCCTTACCCTGCTGTGTGAAGAGGACAGGTTATCCGGGTCATCAGAAAGAGATCTCCGGCTCTCGGTCAGCAGAGCGTATCTGTTCTGGATTGGCACACTTGGTGGTTTAGGAGGATTGTTTGTAATTCTCCCTTTAGCAGCTGTCCACTGCTGTTTCCTAGTATGAACAGGGGTTGAAGAGGCGCTCTTCCTGGGTGATAACAATGCAGGCCAGCCGGTCGCATCACAGATTTCAGAATGCTGGGCTCTGCCTGTTATCCGTCCTCCCAAATCCCATGGAAATGATTTACTCTTAGGCTTTGCACCCAGAGAGTTCCAGGGAGGACTACCACTTGTAGATGTATTACCCGGTACACAGCCCTCCTGTTCCTTGGAATCCTTGTAGCTGCTAACTAGCTGTGAGTTAGCATACCCTTTTCCATTATTTTGCAACACTGGTAAAGTGGTGTCATTCCCACGACATAGTCCATTCACTTCCACGTTAACTTCCAACCGTTGCATTTTCATTTCCAACACAGCCATCTTCTCTATAAGTTTGTGGAAGTCATCTGTAGAGAACGGAGGCATTTTGCTACCAACTAGCTTAAGCTAAATAGCATGCAGTAGCCTACCAGGCTTTAGCTGTTGCTAGGCCACGCTTCTGTAAGACTGAGGTCGTCGTAAAAATGTTGAAATACGGCTGAAACCCTCCGTCTATTTACGAAGATGAACTGTCCCAGTGATAAGTTAATGTCCAGGAGCCGCTGCTCGAAGTTTTCAGAGAATAAGAATAGGAAAATCAGCATAAAATGTAAGCAGAGGCAGGAGCAAGCAGAAAAGCGTCTGCACTGTAAGAAAGATAAACAGAAGTCAAACAATTTTTAAACCTGATTTAAGTACAGCTCAATAAATTAATACATAGTACACTTGAAATACACTTACATGATCTCGGTCACTCAAATAATTACAAAGCCTGATTTAAATTCAGGTTACGAACATAACACTTAGTACACTGTGTTAGTAATTATTAGTGTCTACAGTGTGTGCCTATTGAGCTGTTTAGAGCCATGTGGGACAAAACCCGATCCTGCCCCTCCCTCTTACTGTCTAAGTGAACGGTGACTGTAAAAACTACACTGCGCATGTTCAGAATATTTTCCTATTTAATGTGTGTGGCAAAAAAATAATGACCATAGGGGCATTGAGCTGCCATCCCCACCATACGTCATCTCACATCATTCAGAGCTGATTGGCTGTAAGTACGTGTGCCGCGAAAAGTGTGGTGTGTGAAGAAGAGACGAGAGAGCTGCAGTGAGGCGTCCTAAAACCCGGAAGTAAGCTGCGCATGGCTTCCCTCCACAAAAAAGCAATGATATTTCTCCATAGGATTTTAGAAAATAGCTCCAAATAAGGTCTGTGGGAAACGTAGCTGTTAGATAAATGCACGTTTTGTTCAGCCGGATAATATCCACATGTCTACCCTACTTTTATAATTTTTGAATCATAAATCTATTGATTAGATTAGATTTATGATAGACTTTTGAAACTACAAGAACATAAGGAGGACTTTTACAAAAAAGTAATAGAGAATTTTGTCCAGAAGGATAGGCAAATGGACTTAATCTTTAAGTCAAGGTAAGACTGCAATTTTATTGAAAATGGGATCTTACTAAGAGAGAACAATTCAATATTTAAATGATAAAATTACATTTTTTGGGTATCCTTTTGTTGAACTTTCTGTTTAAAATTAATTGAAGCATCAGACAAAAAAAGCTTTTGAAAATAATATTATATTTTGATTTAGGTCAAAATATAATATGTAAACCTGAAGAGTCAGTGCCAGTGCCTCACCAGCCATGAACCTCACTGCAGAAGCTATAGACATCTAAGTTTTTTGTGCCCCACCACTTTTGTACATATAAAAACGCCACTGGTTATGTGTAGGAAACATTGCCCATTCCCTGGACCTGGCCATGACTATGAGGTCGTCCAGATAAAAGGAAACCCTCATGCCATGGGCAGCGCACAGCGGCTGAAGCGCTGTGACCACACATTTACTGAACGTGCGTGGGGATAGGGAGTAGCCGAACGGTAGTCTGTTGTACTCGTAGGCTATCCCCTGATGCAGCCCAAAGTGCTTTACAGAGTATGGCAGAAAATGACAATAACAAATGAGGAACATAGCCTAATTAAAAACAAGGTATTAACAAACAGAAAGAGTTATATCACTGAACCATAAAACATTAACTCTGATACTACTAAAAATAAATATTTGTATTCAAAGTTAAGCCATTAGAACACTTATTTTTTTATTAATAAAATAACTATGTTCATGTTGATTGACAGAAGACATCTTGAAGTTAGGGTTGTTGTTGTCATGTGGCTTGTATCTAATTTGTCCTATAGCCTAGAGGACAACATAAGTAAAAATGTGTGTATGAATGAAAATCCTTTAATATATGGACACATAAATGACTGCCAACCAAGGTAAGAAGGAAAAGGATATTCTAATAAATGCATGATTTAAATTTGGATTTATTTATCTTTGATTGGCTCTCTAAATATAAAACAATGTTAAGAACAGTAAGTTCAAATGTGGCTTAGTTTGGAAAATAAAACATATTTAAAGAAAGCAATATGTATTATGAAGATGCTGATTTACATCGTGGATCTACATTGGTCACGGTCAGCCATTTATAAGATGCAACTAGTAACATCTCACGTTTTGAGCAGTCTATAGTTTTGAGAAACAACCGTTTGCAACCTGTTTGCAACTCATGGATGTAGGTAGAACTCTCGCGATAGTTACGCCCTCTGTGTCCCCTGATGGGATGTAGTTGTTTTTACGACAGATCAGATCGGAAGCCGGCCTAGGATGCTAGTGCTCTCGCGGACCTCCTCGGCATGGGCTCCAGTCATTCTAGAGTTTGTTTGCCAGAAGAGAGCTCCCGTCCTGCGGCAGATAACGGCAGGCTGTCACTCACACTGCAGCCTTGTTCTGCAGAGAAACGCACCGGTTAGCCGGGGAATAAACACATTCACCTCCAGATTCGTTTCAAGTTCGGACGTCCAGTTATCCAGAAAAATCAGCATGTCGCTCAACGCGATGTCGCAGAGAATGGTGTGGGTGGACCTGGAGGTAAGTCACCGGCGAACAACGGCTCTATCCGTGTTCTACACCTGAGGCTACTGGCTGTAGCTTCTCTGACATGTGCTAATAGTATGCTACACCAAGCTAACCGGTAACGCTAGCCGAAAGGATGCTGAGTATAACGTTTCTATGTGTAAAACTTAAATAATGTGTTGGTTAAGTACATGAGGACTTTTTAACGTTAGCAAATCATTGAACACCCCGAAATTAAGAGCTATCGAGATGGGTCTACAGACTTTATGTTATGAAATGGCAACTTCACGTTCTGCCAAGAGATTGTTTGCTATTTATCCATTTAGTTTGAAGCAACATTACGGCAAGTACAAACATAATAGCCAGTAAAACAGATGCTGCACCAGGCTAACCTTTTAAAATGTTTAACATATGCTTGTAAACGTACACATGTGTACATGAAGGCTCAAGTTTATACGAAAAATGATGACATCCCAGAATAACTGATCAACTAATGGATGATTGAGCAGATAAAGACAGCAAGTCTAGATGGCTTTACATGATGTAGATCTCAGACATCATTTGTGTTAACCAGACCATACAATTCTCTACAAAATGTCCCGTCATAATGATTGCTATTAACATTACTGACATGTGACTCTCGGCTCAGTTTAAGTTGTGTTCGGTAGGAACTTCACCAACATGGAATATAGTTACTCTTTACATTTTTAGTTGTTAGCTGTTTTCATATCATCCTCCCAAAAACGTCTAATTGGCAGTGTTGATTATAGAAAATGATAGGTGCAGGCACACTATCATTAAATACTATTTAGCCATGTTGTGAACACATCCATGCTATTATGGCAGGAAGTAATTGCTGTAAGGAATTAAGTGATGCTGTTTGAGTGCCAGACACATGTCACATCTTGCTGTCTTCTGTCATTTTTTTAGATGACAGGTCTGGACATTGAGAAGGACCAGATCATTGAGATGGCGTGCCTGATCACAGATTCTGAGCTGAATATTCTGGCTGAGGTAACAAAACACTATTTTAAAATAAAGAAAATGTTGATTGCTGCTTCTATTCTGTATATGTTGATAACTTAAAGGTCCCATGTCATGGCCATTTCTACTGATCATAATTCCATTGTTGAGGTCTACTAGAATATATTTACATTGTTCAATGTTCCAAAATCACATTGGTTTCTCAAACAGCATCTCTGTATAGTATGTGTATTCACTCTCTGTCCTAAACGGCTTGTTGGAGCTCCTGCCCCCCCCCTAAATGTATGCTATCAATAAAGGCGAATTGCCATATTCTTATACTATATTTATACTTTTGAATCGCACTATTAAAATGCGGAAATATATACAATCTCAGCCTGTGCTCCTGACATCGCGTTCACTCACAGTCACGAACGCAAACGGCTCGCTTCACCACGCTTCACCTCGGTTCACACACCTGAACACAAAATGCAGAAGACTTCAGCTGTGTGGGACCATTTTAAATTGGACGACGGTAAGAAGAAGGCAGTGTGCCAAATATGCGACAAGAAACTGGCCTACCACGGTGGCACAACAAATCTGAAAAGTCACCGGATGCTGTAAGTACTAGCCTAGCTTAGTTTAGCTGTTGTCAAGTTGCCATGATGAAGCTGCTTTATCCGCCGTTTAAACAGTAACGTTACACATGGTAAAATCGTGTAATCGTGATAAAAATACTTTGTTTGGAAAATAGTTGCAAGCAAGTAACCGAATTGTTTTTTTATATTAGTTTTTCAATTGTATCCGAATAGTGAAAATAATAGGAGCAATGTGGGAACATCTGGGGCTAAGGCAATTATTGGCATACAGTTCGTTCATTTATTTTCCGTTCTTCATTTATTTAAATACTGTTTACTGTATCGGTAACAAGTGTTACCCTGTTAGGCCTACTGTTACGGCTATGTTATTAAAAGTATTGTTGTTATAACAGAAATATGTGTTTTGTATCTTCAGGTTGTAAAACGTTATAATAATAATAATAATAATAGATTTAATTTGTTAGCGCTTTTACAGGTGCTCAAAGACGCTTTACAGATATAGTGAAGGGAAAAGAAAAGGAAGGAACAACAAATAAATATATAGTTAATGTTAAAGTCAAATAATACAAAAACAATCACACATTAAAAGCCAGATTGAAGAGACGGAATTTGGAACCAGATTTGGTCCCCGGGCGCTGCACTGCGGCTGGGTTAAATGCAGAGGACACATTTAGTTATAATGTATGCGAGTACTGAGACAATAAATAAATATAAATCGTAATAGTATGCTCTTTCTGTGCTTCTGCTTAACAGCGTGTTGTCAGGTGTCTCGGAGCGTGTTATGAACATTAAAACAAACAAAAAAATCTCTCCGATTCGAATATTCGCTGCTGATTACTACCGAATATCCGGAGCCCGAAAAATGGTATTCGGGACAGCCCTAGAGCACACACATGTGAGTGTGTGGCAAACTGTGAGTGGAGATCCACGCAGCTGCGGCTGAGAAAAGATCTATGCAAGTCAATGGGACTCCCTGATAGTTGAAAATCGACTCTAAAGGTCCCCCCACTGCGTTTGATAGTGACACCAAGGGATCCTGGTGTGTGAGGAGCTCCACGGATTGGTCCATTGGGTCGTCGTTACGTCACTTGGTTCCCGGAAGAACAAATGGAAAAAGAGAAATGTCCAACGAGGCGTTCTGGGGCAGCACAGACAGGTCTTCTCTGTGTTAGAGTTTTACTCGCTACAGGGTGTACTTTGAGGGTTTGTGACTCTGCAGACCGTTCACATGCAGAACAAGCTACATAACACAAGGGGACGTGTAATAACCGGAAAAGCATGACATGGGCCCTTTAACACATGTGTTCTCGGTCGGCAGGGGCCCAACTTGATCATTAACCAGCCAAAGGCGCTGCTGGACGGCATGTCGGAGTGGTGTGTAGAGCACCATGGAGAGGTGAGCTGTCTCTGCTGTAGGGGGTGGGGAGAAAGACGGATACAAAGAACACATTTATCTTTGGGTTTAAATTGAAGACATGGCTTAAAAAGTAGAGAGTTTGTACAAAACCAATTTTATATCACAGTCCAAACGGGTTTATCTCTGTCTTCTGCCCTAGCTTACTCATGTTGAGTCATAGAATGCATTGAGCTGAATACCCTCTGTAAATCTGCAATTCAGCATTAATATATGATTTAATACTTATACACCACTGAATGTGTTTTAATATATAATATACACATTGTTACCTACATAATACATACTGTATGTTGTTAAATTGTACAAATTGCATATTTCTTATGTTGTTTCCTTTTTATTTTTTCTTGATTGCACGTTTCACTTTTTAAATGTAACTTGTAAGCAAATGTAAAGAAACCCAGTTTTCCCCAGGGATAAATCAAGTGTAAATCAGCTGACTGACTGAAGGATGTTTACAGCCAGTGTGCTTGTGTCTCAGTCAGGACTGACCCAGGCGGTGCAGGACAGTAAAATCACTTTGGAACAGGCAGAGTATGAGTTCCTGTCCTTTGTCCGACAGCACACACCCCCTGGACAGTGTCCCCTGGCTGGTGAGTGACCTTCAGCTGTAGTGTGATATAATTCAACTGATGTAGCTCAGTCATGTCCTATACTTCTCCTCCTGCAGGGAACTCTGTGCACGCAGACAAGAGGTTCCTGGACAAGTTCATGCCTCAGTTCATGTTCCACCTGCACTACAGGATCATTGACGTCAGCACCATTAAGGAGCTTTGCAGGAAAGTGTTGGTGTGGACTTTTGCACAAGGATTTGAATATTTTCCACATTTGTCTCTCACAAGTCCTCTGTCCTTTGTTTCTCGTCATTAAGACTTGTCATTTATTAGCCCCACTAATGATCTTATCTGCATGCATCAGTTAGCTAGTCATTGCAACTGTATTATTATTTTAATATGGGTTTGTTCTTTGTAAATACTTTCAGACGGTGGTATCCAAAGGAATATAAAATTGTGCCTCACAAGAAAGCAGCCCACAGGTAAACAAAAACGCATCAACATAAACATAGAAGGAGGAATGTGTTTTTCTTTACTGAGGTCAGGCTTTTGTATATTTGCCATTTGTTTCTACTAATTACTAAAGTAACATTGTAAAGAAGCCATGGTGAACAAAGATTTTTATAAAGCCAGACGATGCGTACCAAGCAGTCAGACACCTTCACAAGTATGGAAGTGCTGAGGAGTGTGTTGCTTCAATCAACTACATCTACTTTTAGCATTAATTGACATTTGCAAAGAAACTGTACATTTTCGTTTTCAAGGTGATGAGTGCATTTGTTTCACAACCAACAAAACTGATAGGAAAAGCGTCTTGAATAAGATCAAAGTTGAAATTATAAAATGATCCAGGAATGTGGTTCCCCAAATAACCAAAGGTTTATCAAAATCACAATGTGGACTAGAGCAATATCGAAATCGCAGTAAGCACAACATTTGTTTTACATGAAAATACAATTCTGAATTTGGTGCACCAGAGAAGTCCCAGCCGAGCGGTACTACAGACCTATTGAATAAGCCTTGTTTGGTACATTCCCTACAAAACTCACCATGGTCGTTTTGATATGTTTTCAATGATAACGTGAATCATATTTCAAAGAGGCTCATTCCCTCTCTGTTCAAATCATATCGCAATATCAGTCAGAATACTATGATAATATATTTTTAAAATCCTGCAGCCCTATCCTGTAAGCTTGATTTAAGGGTCATTGTTTATATGCATAATTCAAGGAATACAGTTAAACTGTGGTTTCCTTCCTCAGAGCCTTGGATGACATCCAGGAGAGCATCAAAGAGCTGAAGTTCTACAGAGCCAACGTGTTCAAGCCCTCAGAGGAGAAGAAGTGCAAAATATCCGAAAACGGAGGCAGCAGCAACAACAGCTGCCACACATGAGAGAAGCTATGGAGCCTCACGTGTTGTGTTTCTTTCAAAAAGAGGAGTTTAGTTTCTGTTTATATTTAGCGGCCAAATATTCCTTTGTTTCCTGATTGTTCCAAAGTTAAATATAAAGGTTTCATCAAAGGGAGCATGATTCTTCTTGTTTATTCACCAGAAACCTATTTTTCCAAGTTTAAAATATATTTGTTTTACTTTAGTGTGGGATTGACTTTGATTTTCCCTCGCTTTTAAAGTGAAACTAATAACACTACATTCTACCTGTGTCAATCTAATCTATCAACAACAAACACAAGCACATCTGGTACATTCATGCAGGAAGTGACTGAATTACATAACTACATACATATTCCTTTGTGTTCTAAATGTTCTTTTTGGAACGTGTTGATGGGCACCTTTATCCCCCAAAGCAATCAATTCACTGCTGCAAGACTAGTAGAACATCAACAAACCCTAAATGCTTGAAAACTGTTTTTGTCCTCCTGATATTAAGTCTGCAAATGATGCAAAGGAGCTTTTCTCTTCCTGTTATCAGAATACAGCACAATACATGACATATATTTAGGAACAACACTAGATGGCAGTGTGCACTTTGGTAAGATTAAAAAGGCAGCACAATGAAAACGTTAAAAACTGAGAAAATGCCTGGAGGGAAATGAGGAGATGAGCTGGGATTTACATGAATTGATATTGTTTCATAATGCAGAAGTATGACTCAGCATTTACGATAAACAGCAAAGCATCAAAGTATTTTGTTAGTGTCAAATTCAAGAGCTAGGTTCACTGCATACACAGGTAAACAATTAACGACTAAGTTGACTTTGTACACATACATTTTCACAGATAAATAAACAATAAGTATAATCATGGGTGATATTTCACTTTTTTGTTACTGTTTTTAAACACCAGTTGAGTATTAACATATGTTTTGTAGTAGAACAAACCGTGTCCTCTTGTTTAAACCACAGACCTTATTTAGGCAACTAACCAATAACATGTTCAAAAAAACTGTTGACTTTGAGAAGGTGGAACTGTAACTAATTTCTTTGGAACGTCTGTAGAGAGACCTGGGGGGTCCAAACATCCTCAGGTGTCCGCTTCCAACCTGACAGAGCCTGATGATTGGCTGCTGTGAGGCCTGATGAGTTCAGGGTCCTCAACCTTATGTCACTTTCTTTTATTTGCTTGAAAAAAGTGATCTAAAATGATGTTTTGGCTTTGTCAATAAGGGATATTTAGTCCAAAAATAATGAGGGAAAAAAACACCTCACCGTTTTATTATAAGGCATGACATGACAGAATGTAAAAAGTCAAGGGGTCGGTATACCTTCTGAATGCATTGTAAACATGGATTGGTTGGTTTCCTTTAAATGTATTTCCAAACGTGTCAGTTCAAGGTCAAGGTTCTTTATTTAGTCATGCGAACATAGCTACAGTGTAGTTATGCCGATGAAAATCTTGTGTGACAGGCTTCTCCAACAGTGCAACACGAACACAGATAACAGAAAAATATAGTGCAAGTCAATAGTAAATAGTAATACAAAAGAAAAATGGTTAGTGCAATAGGAGTCTATATGCAAGCTAAGAAATATGATATTTTCTTAATTATTTCTCAGGTAAATAGAAGTAGCAGCCAGATGAATATTAAGGATGTTGTTTCAACTGTTCAGGTGTTTAACAGATTTAGCTTCAACAGTTCAGGGGCGTCATTTATAAAGCCTTGCGTAGGATTCACGTGGGAAGGTTGCTTACGTAGGACAAAGCAAGTAAATACGCACAGACATTTTCTGATTCATAAAACACTGCGTACCGGCGTAGGACTTGCGTGCGGCACGTCCTACCCGGTTTCCCTTTATCAATCACAATCAACTCGAAATGCGGCGCAGCTTTAGCGGGCTTCACGTAACGCCCATATTTGCCTGTAAATAGTCAAAGAAACGCCCCGTATTAATATTCATTTTGACTGACTGCATGAAGAAGATCACAGGAAATGACAACAGAACAGCTAAAAAAGACATCTCACTCTGGGTGTTTCTCAATGTCGAGGAAGGCTGCTCCAGAGCCACTGGCCGTTTCTCAATCTGGAGGATACTGGCTTCCAAGCCAATATTTCAAGGATGCTACGTCATCGAGTGCCGCCTAAGTACTGTTCCAATCTCCAGCATACTTGGAATTCCACCTTGGTTTGGGGGAAATTTCGAGGCTGCACATGGGTAGACTTTGCGTCCTTAAAATCCCCACAATGCTTTGCGCACGGACCAATTTCAAAAACCCTTGCGGAGAATGGCTGAACCGACGCAGCACACATTTAAATGTAAGTATGTAGTGGCGTAGAACATGTGTTGGTAAATATGTTACTTTGTTACATTGTTTGTTATCACCAAAAATGTGTTCCGTCAAAGTAAAGCAAGTTCATAATTAGATAGACATCGTGAGGTATTTATTTTCGGTACAGTTTATGTTGAAACCGTTAGAGAGAGGTACAATTGTTAGCCTGTTCTATTCTTCTTCATTTTCCGAAGCCGTGGCCTGGAAGCATACTACCGCGACTACCAAGCCAGCATCCTCGAGATTGAGAAACGGCCACTATTTCAAGCATACTTCTTCATCGAGTGCCGCCGAAGTCCTGTTCCAATGTCCAGCATACTGGGAATTTTACCGAGGCCGGCGTACTACGTAGCGAGAAATTTCAAGGCTGCACATGTGTAGACTCTGCGGTCTTAAAATCCCCACAATGCTTTGCGCACGGACCAATTTCCAAATCTTTGGCGGAAATCGCGCTCCATTTAAGGCGGGGCCTCGCATATGACGCACACCTGTTAGCCTGTTCCACAATTCTTCGTTTTCCGAGGCTAGGAAGGATTCTTGCCTCGCTTCTGAAGCAAGTGACTCGGAAGACATGTGCTACCAAGCAAGCGTCCTCGATATTGAGAAACACCCACTGTGTCAGATTTAGGTTATTTTGGGAAGGTGGAGATAAATCATATTGTTTGGTGGATGCAGTTTGAACCAGAGTAGCAGCATGGAGGTCGGATCGTCACCAAAATAAATAAATAAATCGGAGTGATTTCTTTTGCCGACAGTCTCTCGATTCAAGATGTTGAATCGGACCACACGGACCACTATTGCGGTAAGCATGTTGTAACTTCCGGTTGTTGTCATCTCCGGGTATCCCATGTGCCTGTTCTGCTGCTGATAGCTTATTATCTTAACTTAATCGATCGTTTTAAAACTCTTGATCACGGCAACTGCCTGACGTTGTAATCACACGTTACTATAACTTAAGCACTCACAACTCTCCTTCTCTTAGCGACTGTAACTCCACAGTTGCCTACACTCTTTTCGGGTTTGCTAACGGTAGCTACTTTAGCTTGATAGCTAGCCATGGCTCTTTCTCCACCCTCGGGTGCTATTTCCTGCTCTAACTGTCTCATGTTTGGTTACTTCCCTACCTCCTTTACTGGTACCGGTACATGTGTTAAATGTAGTATAGTTGTTAGGTTGGAGGCGGGAATTATAGCCATAGAAGCCCGGCTCCGCATCTTAGAAAGTAACTCAGCTACAGTAAAGCCCATGTTAGCCGGTGCGGACCGGCAAAAGGTAGCTCCTATTAGCCGTCCCCCGGCAACTCCCGAGCAGCAGGGAGACTGGGTGACTGTTCAGAAGAGGCATAACGCGAAACCCGCAGGTCCCCACCAACCCGTTCACGTATCTAACAGATATTCCCCACTCAGCGAGACACCCGCTGAGAAGCCAACTCTGGTTATTGGTAGCTCTATTATGAGACACGTGAAATTAGAGACCGAAGCCTCCACAGTCACATGCATTCCGGGGGCCAGAGCGGGCGACGTTGAGGCGCATCTTAAACTGCTGGCTAAAAATAAACGTAAATACAGTAGGATTGTTATTCACGTCGGTGGTAATAATGTTCGTATACGCCAATCAGAATGCACCAAACTTAATGTGGAGTCAGTGTGTAGTTATGCTAAAACAATGTCGGACACCGTAATCTTCTCTGGTCCCCTCCCCAATCTGATCAATGATGACATGTATAGCCGCATGTCATCATTTCAGCGCTGGTTGTCTTGGTGGTGCCCAGCAAACAATGTGGGCTTCGTAAATAATTGGACAGCCTTCTGGGGAAAACCTGGTCTGATTAAGAGAGACGGCATTCATCCTACTTTGGAAGGTGCACATCTCATTTCGGCAAACATTTCAGGGCTTTGTGGACTTAATCCATGACAAACTGGAGTTGAGACCAGGAGGCGGAGTCGCAGTCTTACACGCTTCTCTGCGATCTCTCCTAGGCAGTCATCCATAGGAATTCCGAACCCAATAAAATACCCAATATTAGCGGTGTGTGTGTCTGCCCAAGGACAAGTTAAGGTAAAACCTAATAGAGGTGTCATACATAATAACCTAATAAAAGTAAATGTAACAACTACTACAGTGCAACAAAACAGGAATATTAAATGTGGTCTCTTAAACATAAGATCTCTAGCATCTAAAGCAATATTGGTAAATGATTTAATATCAGATTATAATATTGATATATGCTGTCTCACTGAAACTTGGTTGAGACATGAAGAATATGTTAGCATAAATGAGGCCACTCCACCCAGCCATATCAATACTCATATTGCCCGAGGCACGGGCCGAGGAGGTGGAGTTGCAGCAATCTTTGACTCAAGTTTACTTATCAATACTAAACCAAAATTAAATTATACCTCCTTTGAAAGTCTCGTTTTTAGTCTTACGCATCCGACCTGGAAAACTTTGCAGCCAATCTTATTTGTTACATTGTACCGTGCACCAGGTCCTTATTCAGAATTCTTATCTGAATTCTCTGAGTTTTTATCAACTTGGGTTCTTAAAACAGATAAAGTAATTATCGTAGGTGACTTTAATATTCATGTTGACGATGATAAAAATAGCCTTACTGTTGCATTTAACTCTATATTAGATTCTGTTGGTTTTTGTCAGAGTGTAAATAAACCAACCCACTGCTGTAATCACACTCTCGACCTTGTTCTGACTTATGGTATTGAAATTGAGCAACTATTAGTCAAACCGCATAATCCTGCTTTATCCGACCATTTCTTAGTAACTTTTGAAGTACTGTTACGAGACTACAAAGCATTAGTCAAAAGCTCCTAGCAGCAGAAACCTATCTGTTAGTGCTATAGCCAAATTTAAGGAAGAGATTCCACCAATACTTAACTCGATAGCATGTCTGCATGTAAGGGAGGAAACTTATACAAAATGTACACCACCCCAAATTGATCATGTTGTTGATAGTGCTACAGATGCGCTGCGAATAAAATTGGACTCTGTTGCTCCTTTGAAAAAGAAGAAAATAAAACAACATAGATTAGCTCCATGGCATAATGCCGAAACCCGCAAAATAAAGCAAAAGTCGAGACAACTTGAAAGGATATGGCGTTCCACTAAACTTGAAGAATCTCGTTTAATTTGGCATATTACTCTCAATGAATATAAGAAAGCACTGCGTAAAGCGAGAGCAGCCTACTACTCTTCATTAATAGATGAGAATAAGAATAATGCAAGATTTATTTTCAGCACTGTAGCCAGGCTGACAGAGAGCCATAGCTCGATTGAGCCTTCTATTCCCATAGCACTCAGTAGTAATGATTTGATGTGCTTTTTTAACGATAAAATTGTTACTCTTAGAAACAAAATTAATGACCTCTTGCCTCTGACCAGTATAGTGTTATCAACAGCTCCCGGAAACGTAAGTTCTAATATTACACTAGATAGTAAACTAGAATGCTTTTCAGCCATAAACCTTGAACAATTCAATTCAATGATTCTCTCTTCTAAACCATCAACGTGTATGTTAGACCCAATTCCAACTAAGCTGTTGAAGGAAGTTTTTCCATTAATTAGCACTTATTTATTAAATATTATGAATATGTCTTTATTATCAGGCTATGTTCCACAATCATTCAAAGTAGCAGTGATAAAACCGCTTCTTAAAAAGCACAACCTCGATCCAGAGGTTTTAGCCAATTATAGACCTATTTCCAATCTTCCGTTCCTCTCAAAAATTCTTGAGAAAGCGGTCGCAAAACAGTTGTGTGATTACTTAAAAAACAATGATTTATTTGAAGATTTTCAGTCTGGCTTTAGAACACATCATAGCACAGAGACAGCTCTGGTTAAAGTCACAAATGACATTCTAATAGCCTCTGACAAGGGACGTGTCTCTATTCTTGTTTTGCTCGATCTCAGTGCTGCATTTGATACTATCGACCATGATATCTTATTGCAAAGACTAGAGCACTTAGTTGGCATACAGGGAACTGCTTTAGACTGGTTTAGGTCCTATCTATCTGAACGCTCTCAGTTTGTACGTGTCAATGATGAATCTTCCACACAAACCAAAGTTAGCCATGGAGTGCCACAGGGCTCAGTGCTCGGACCTATTTTGTTCACATTATATATGCTTCCGTTAGGCAATATTATAAGGAATCATTCTGTAAACTTTTATTGTTATGCGGATGATACTCAACTATATTTATCAATCAAGCCTGATGAAATTAATCATCTAAATAAAATTCAAGACTGCCTTAAGGACTTAAAAACGTGGATGACCTTAAACTTTTTGATGTTAAACACGACCAAAACTGAAGTTATTGTACTTGGCCCGAAGAATCTACGAAACAAATTATCTAAGGATATACTAACTATGGATGGCATTAATTTGGCCTCCAGTGAGACTGTAATGAATCTTGGTGTTATATTTGATCAGGATTTGTCCTTTAACGCCCACATAAAATCTATTTCAAGGACCGCCTACTTCCATCTACGTAACATTGCAAAAATCAGGCATATCTTGCCTCAAAACGATGCAGAGAAACTAGTCCATGCATTTGTTACTTCAAGGCTGGATTATTGTAACTCTTTATTATCAGGGTGTACCAAGAAGTCAGTCAAGTCGCTTCAGCTGATTCAAAATGCTGCAGCTCGTGTACTAACCAGAGTTAGGAAAAGGGACCACATTACTCCTGTTCTGGCTGCCTTACACTGGCTCCCTATAGAACACAGGATATAATTTAAAATTATTCTTCTCGCCTACAAAGCCCTTAATGGGCAGGCGCCATCTTACCTCAAAGAACTCATTATACCCTACTGTCCTACTAGGGCATTGCGTTCCAAGAATGCAGGGTTGTTGGTTGTTCCTAGAGTCTCTAAAAGTACAATGGGAGCCAGAGCCTTTTATTATCAAGCTCCACATTTGTGGAATCAGCTTCCAGTTTGTGTTCGGGTGGCAGACACCCTATCCGTTTTTAAGAGTGCGCTTAAGACCTTCCTTTTTGATAAAGCTTATAGTTAGGGCTGATTAGATTCAGCCCCTAGTTTTGCTGATATAGGCTTAGTTTGTCGGGGGACATCTTACTTCTTCCTTCTCTCTGTCTATACCTGTGTACTCTCATGTTCCGATTAACCCAGCTTCCCCAAATGTCTTTCTTTTTGGTGTCTATATACGCCGGGATCCGGAGTCATGGATGATCCTGCGCTCCTCTGTCCTGGATCGCGAGCCCTGGATCTTGAGTCGTGGCTGTGGTCCTGGATCATAGGTCCTGGATGGATATCCTCGTGGATTCATTTTCCTATTATACACACATGCATTTCCAAACATTTGGACTACCTATGTTGCAAATGTATTATCTTTTCAATTTACACACGGCATCTATTGCACGTCTGTCCGTCCTGGGAGAGGGATCCCTCCTCTGTTGCTCTCCCTGAGGTTTCTCCCATTTTTCCCTTTAAACTGTGGGTTTTCTTTGGAAGTTTTTCCTTGTACGATGTGAGGGTCTAAGGACAGAGGGTGTCATATTGTCATACTGATATTTTGTACAAACTGTAAAGTCCACTGAGACAAATGTAACATTTGTGATATTGGGCTATATAAATAAACATTGATTGATTGATTGATAAATGGTCCGAAAAAAGTTAATGACAAAATACACATAACCTTCAGGTGTCAGTGTGTGTTTGTGCCAGGGACAGGAGACCCCCCCCCCCCCCCCATGATGAGAAACTGTGAGAAAGTATCGGGGACCCCTGCGGAGTGGAGTCAATTAATGTATATTTTTTTATTTGGTGGTTTATGTTCCAGCTGTCGATCAGCTGTGTCTCCACTGCAGCCTGTGCGTCTCAACCCCCTCCCCCGCAGCAACTCTATATCCACCAGTTTCAAGGAAATACAACTAATGTGTTGTGTTATATCAGCTGCCAAATCTACCAAATATATGGTGTTCTTAGTTTCCATACCTCCTGTGTTTTATGAGCAACTTATCAAGTCTTAGCAAACGGCATAAAACATGATTAAACATAATAGTAGATAAAACGATGCTCGTATCTATACAACCTATAGAAATACAAAACGGCCTCAGTTTAGACGTAATTCTGTCCTCCTGCTTACCGCATCATTTATGAGAACACAACATATTCAAGGTGGTTTTCAATAACATTTCCGTATATATTTATTTCTCCAAGTTACGTTTTTGTGTGCACTGAGGAGTCTCAGACAGGCGTTTGTTTAATCAATGTTTGCAAATGAATTCTTCATATATGATAAATGAGAGGTAACATTTTATTTATGGTATTATTTTCACATATTTCTCTCCATTCTTCCTTCTGCCAACGGTGTCGCAGTTTCTGGTCTCTGCGTACGCATGGGTCAGAGTTTGAGTGGAGGACCACACATTTTCCCGTCAAGATTGTTTTTTATAAATCGCAAAGCTGTGTAAAAGCTGTCTATGAATCTGGTGGTTTTAGTCCGGATGCTGCGGTAACGCCTGCCAGACGGCAGCAGACAGAACAGTTTGTGGCTGGGGTGATGGGGGTCTTTTATAATCCGGAGGGCTTTCTTCCTGAGTCGCTGGGAGTAAAGGTCCTCCATGGATGGCAGCTCCGTCCTGGTGATGTTCTGTGCAGTTTTCACCACACTCTGTAAAGCCTTACGATTAAGGGCGGTGCAGCTGCCGTACCAGGCTGTGACGCAGCCAGTCAGGATACTCTCTATGGTGTACCTGTAGAAGGTCAGGATGCTCTCTATGGTGCACCTGTAGAAGGTCAGGATACTCTCTATGGTGTACCTGTAGAAGGTCAGGATGCTCTCTATGGTGCACCTGTAGAAGGTCAGGATCCTCTCTATGGTGCACCTGTAGAAGGTCAGGATGCTCTCTATGGTGCACCTGTAGAAGGTCAGGATCCTCTATATGGTGCACCTGTAGAAGGTCAGGATCCTCTCTATGGTGCACCTGTAGAAGGTCAGGATCCTCTCTATGGTGCACCTGTAGAAAGTCAGGATCTCCTCTATGGTGCACCTGTAGAAGGTCAGGATCCTCTCTATGGTGCACCTGTAGAAGGTCAGGATCCTCTCTATGGTGCAGCTGTAGAAGGCAGTGGCGTTTTCTCCTGGAGGCCAAGGGAAGCCAGGCTTCCCCTGTTTTTTCGGATTGTAGTTATCATTTTAATAAATAAATAAAAACGTCTTTGTTGTGTGTTGCTGCCGGCCCGTCTCTCCCCCATTCTCATTGAATATTTTACAAAGAGTGAAACAGTGCCCCTCTAGATGTTATGGTGAAACAGTAGATTGCACTCTCTGTTGCGAGAGGAGGCTAGCCGAAATTGGCTTCCCTTGGTGAAAAAAAATGGAGGGATTGACCAATCAGACATGACATCACGTCATGCCCCTGCCAACCTGTGATTGGTCAGGGCCATGCCAAGGGAAGCCAGAGGCGGCTGGCTTCCCTTGCCTCACAATCCAATCAAATCGCATCAACTTAGTGTTGCAGTGACGCTTCCTAAAACCCGGAAGTAAGCTGCGCTCGGTTTCCCTCGACAAAAAAGCAAAGGAATTTCTCCATAGGATTTTGGAAAATAGCTTGAAATAAGGTCAGTGGAAAACGTAGCTGTTAGATAAATGCCCGTTTTGTTCAGCCGGATAATATCCACATGTCTACCCTACTTTTATAATTTTCGAATCATAAATCTAATCGATAGAAGATAGATAGTGTCACTGCACCACTCTCACCGCCATTAGAAAGTAGCAAGCAACTGAAGCAAGTGCAATTATGGAGGGTGGCGATTTGGAGTATTTAATCAAAAATAATTGTACTAAACTTCCGCTACAGCAGCAACTAAAATACAATTTGATGACAGGCCAATGCCCAAACTGGAGCTGTGTACAGCGGGGAAAAAAGGAGCGAGTCGGACGTAAAACGTTAAAGGTCTCCTGATTTAGTTTGTGAATGATTTCTTATTAGAGTTTCGGCTGGAGAGTGCGTGCGGACCTGTCGGTTAGATAACAGGCGTGTGTAAGTCCTGCATCTGTATGATACAAATGTGTGTAAAATGATACCGGGTGCTGTAATTACTCATCTGGTGACGTTATTACATTGATCACCACACCCCCGACCCAAAAGAAAGGAGGTATTATTGGCTTCCCCTAATTTTTTTCCCACGCCACGCTACTGGTAGAAGGTCAGGATCCTCTCTAGGGTGCACCTGTAGAAGGTCAGGATCCTCTCTATGGTGCACCTGTAGAAGGTCAGGATCCTCTCTATGGTGCACCTGTCGAAGTTGCAGAGTATCCTGGAGTCCAGTTGAACCTCCTCAGCCTGCGGAGGAAGAAGAGCCACTGTCGAGCTTTCTTGGTGATGGTGGTGGTGTGAAGAGTCCATGTCAGATCCTCAGTGATGAGTCCATGTCAGGTCCTCAGTGATGTGGACCCCGAGGAACCTGAAGCTGCTGACTCTCTCCACGTAGTCCCATTGATGGCGATGGGGGCGTGTCCCTCTCTCTGCTGCAGAGTGCAGAGTGAATAGATGAACAACATGGACATGTTGACTGTTCTTAGTTTAATGATCTCTCAGTGATGTTGCATTTCCCTAATTTGGTACCCGTTTTGAGCCGCCGAGCTGACTCAGGCTAACATTCTCTGTCCTGTCTGTTCCTGTACAAATGGAACAAATGTACACTTCCGTGTGTGTGTGTGTGTGTGTGTGTGTGTGTGTGTGTGTGTGTGTGTGTGTGTGTGTGTGTGTGTGTGTGTGTGTGTGTGTGTGTGTGTGTGTGTGTGTGTGTACTGAACTACCTGTACAGTACCTCCCAGAAGAATTGAAGTATGGTTGAGAATACATTTTAAAATGGATTTCTAAAACGTAATTACAGATAGGGTTATGATGATTGTATGATAACGGCTCGCTGAATCAGAGCCCAGGACTGTTAGGATAATTTCTATCTGCTGATGTGTTTAAAAGTGGCATTTCAATTAGGATTCTTATATTAAGTGTGGAAAAAATATTACACATTACTAGACATCATAAATTCCAGCACTCTGTTTTCAGATACTTCAAGTAGCTGGCCAGGTAATAATGCCGCTGCATTAACTGCAATTATCACAACTTTTATGTATTTTGTACATATACATTTACAAGGCAGCGGGATAACTTCATATTCTTCCTTAATAGTTCCCACGTTAGTTTGTATGGTGGTGTATCAGGATTACTACACAGAATGAATATAAACTCATTTCTAGATCCTGACATGTTGTTTTGATCATAAAGTAAAATAGTATATACTTCAGTTCCAGATACCTTACTAAATTTGTTGTGTCTTTGAAGATGCACTGTGATCTGTGAGTTGTAATGCACGTGTGTACATGATAAACTGCCATAAAAATGATTCCAAGATTTGTCTTAAGATGTTTCAGGTTGTTCATGTTTTGTAAAATAAAATAGTAAATAAAATGTGAACATTTGTAAAACAAACGGAATGATTTGGAGTTGTGTTTATTTATAGCAGGGGTGGGGAACCTTTTTCCTCTCAAGGGCCATTTCAATTTTTTCAACATCCTCCGAGGGCCGTACAAATTATTGACGTCTGCTTAAAAATACTAAAATCACAGCCCATTCATTTGGCCTTTCTTTCATGCAGTGCAAAGAAAAAGCAACCTCTTAATCCAGATATTTTACCATGATTCGCACATGCATGCACGTGCACGGTTGTGGCATGACCACCAAAACAGAAAGATATGGACACAAGATGTGTGCAATTTAGTTTCCTATCCATGTGAACATGATTTAAGTGGGGGGGACCTAACCTCCTCTGGTTTATAAAGCACTGAATGGTTTAGGCCCAAAATACATTTCTGACCTCCTGCTAAATTATGAACCATCCAGATCTCTCAGGTCTTCAGGGACTGGTCAGCTTTCTGTCCCCAGAGTCAGAACTAAACATGGAGAAGCAGCGTTCAGTTATTATGCTCCAAATATCTGGAACAAACTCCCAGAAACCTGCAGGTCCGCTACAACTCTGACTACTTTTAAATCCAGGCTGAAGACTTTTCTTTTTGTCGCTACTTTTAATTGAACTATTCATATCTTAGACTGCACTGTAACTTTTATCCATGTATTTTTTTTCTTTTAATGTTAATTTTATTAGCTTTTCTTTTTAATGACTGATTTTAAATGCCATTTTCTTAATGTCTTTCATTTTTTGTAAAGCACTTTGAATTGCCTTGTGTTGAAAAGTGCTATATAAATAAACTTAACTTGCCTTGCCTTGCCTCGCCTCGCCTCTAGGGGGGTCCGGGCCGGGGACATGTTCCCCCGGGAAGATTATTTTTTAAATATTGAAGTTAAAAGCATAAATCTGGTGCACTTTGAGAGCAACATGAGGAGATCTATAGATACATCTCTTAACACCCATATGAAACAGAACTGGAAGCGGATTTTCTTTTTCTTTATGGATATTTTACAAATCACTCCCCTTTCAAACTGTATTCTTGTTTATTAAAAAAAGAACTTTTTTTTACTGTCAAATAGTATTTTATACCTGTTTACTTTATTCTCTTATTTTTTTATAACTATAATGATCATATAAAGATGTGCCTTTACCTCACTGGTTGTAGAAAAAGCTTCTTATATTCGTTAGCATAGCTAGCTAACCAGATGCTAATAACAACAAAGTTATTGACTGTATGATCAGTATGTCAGATGAACAGATCGCCACTGGGCTTTCAACTAAAGACACAGCCACGCAAAAACTGCGGCATGTGTACGGCTCCTTATGGCTACTGACATTTGTGAAGTCCCGGCCCGGAGCGGCGTTCTGGTGCTCTGCTCTCCGGCAGCTCTAAACCCCTGTCAGACGAGACATATACCACGTGATGACACGTTAGGCTTGTGTTGTGTTCAAGGACCCTGACCTTGGCCAGGAAAAACAGGCACTCGCTTGTTTAATTATTTTGCGGTCTAGATTTCTTAATTTGTTTGCGTGTGTTACCTCGAGGGCCGTATCAAATTGTCTCGCGGGCCATACACGGCCCGGGGACCGGAGGTTCCCCACCCCTGATTTATAGGTTATTATGCTGTGATTTACTGGTCCGGCCGGCTTCAGATCAAATGTGGATGTATGTGGCCCCTGAACTTCAATGAGTTTGAGACCCCTGCCATAGCGATTGGGATAAATGAGCTACTACTACTATTAAATATTAAGCAGATGCCTCAAACTGTCCGTTAAAGAAAAACAAGCTCAGAAAGACTTGACTGACGGTTTGGCATCTTGTACGGGGTCAGGAAGCGGACCCCGTACGCACACAGTCCAGTTCACTGTCTCTTCATCTCCACATCCTCTACCTCACTTTGAAGTTGGGTTAGAAGAGGCTTTACGCCTTCCCTTTCATGACCTGCCTTGTCAGATTAACTCAAATCTGGGAGGCTGGGATTGAGTCTGAGTGCTGTCACATGCTCACAGTGTGAGGGTGTGTGTGTGCGTGTGTGAAAAAGCACAAGTTGTCTGCTACCCCATCGATTTGTATTTGAGAAGAAAAGATAAATGGCAGCGGAGGGAAGAGGACTGAGGAATGTGTGATGAGTCAGCAATGTGATGTACAGACTATACACCAACACACACGCCCCCCCCCCCCACACACACACACACACACACAAACACACACACACACACACACACACACACACACACAAACACACACACACACAGCTAATTGAAGAAAAAAACATTCAACCTTTGAAATACTGTACCAGATCGATCAGTATTTAAAAAGAACAGGGTGGACTGATTTAAAACAGATCCACAACCAAATTTCTCGTTTGTCAGAATGGTAATCATAGATATTCACAGTAACATTTAAAATGTGTAGAAAATGTATTTCAAGATAAATGCAACTTGAATTTGACTGGTCAATACCAAATGTGAGATATCTTAAAATGTCTTACAAATGAATCTTTTTTAAATGAAATAGCTATACTGGAAATGTATTGCAGGAACAAGTTTTTTTAACATATCTAGGATAAACATTCTGGATATCTGCAACAACCTTTTATAGGGATTGACTCCTATTTCAGATATACTGACATATTTTATGTTATAGAATAAAACCTGAAATTCCCTTAAAGTACAAAAGTATTAGCATCAAAATATACTTAAAGTACCAAAAATAATAGTCATTGAGCAGATTGGTCCATTCCAGAATAATATATATGATATGTTTTATAATGATTGATCATGAAAGTGTTCTCAAAGCTGGTAAAGGTGAAGCTAGTTTGAATGACTTTGTATACTGCAGGGTAGCTTGTGGATTTACTCCAGGTGGAACTAAAGTCTGACTTAACACTTGATTAGATTTCACATCATTAATCCACATCTGTGAAGTAACTAAAGGTATTAAATAATTGTAGTGGAGTAGAAGTACAAAGTAGCAAAACATGTAAATACTCATGTGAAGTACAAGTATCTCAAAATGATACTTAAAGGGGACCTATCATGCAAAATGCACTTTTGTACGTCTTTTATACATGAATATGTGTCCCCGGTGTGTCAGGGAACTCACCAAGTGTCAGAAAACACAACCCTCTCTCTTTTCCTCCATACCCAAATCTCTAAAAACGGGGCTGCAACGGATCTGATACAGATTTGAAATATCTCTGACGTCAGAAACGAGGAGCTCCGCCTATATGGGCAACTCTCCACCTATCAGGAGGAGACAGCCACGGCCATTGCCATTCGAAAGCGCTGGAGACGTTGTAGTACATATGCCACGCCTGTAGGTGGCGCTGTAGTCTGCCACAAAAGCAGCGAAGAAGACTGCTCAAGGAGTCAGCCCTTGCAAAAAAAGGGCTAAAAAAGAACAACTAGAGCAAAATGAGGCATGGCTAAAATGCATGATCTGTTTGGTATTTTGAAAAGAAAACGTTGCAGACATGTTTTATATAGGTATGGCCAGCGCCATATAGACTGAGAGTTACGTCATCTCCGTTCACTCCAATGGACCACTTTTTTACAGCAATGGCGGATCGTGGAGCCTCTCAATCGTTCCCCGGAAGTTAGCGCCAAGCAGACCCGGCGGCAGACATACATCTCTGGGCGGGCATTTGATTTACCAGGGCGGGCCCTTACACTTACATTTCCCGGGAAATCTGAATTGTCAACGGGGGGGGGCTTATGTATCCATTGGTTGGTTTTGTGGCACATTTGTAACGCTGTGCCAACTTGGGCAAGCACGCAGGCAAACTTGAGCGCACACAGGGTGAGAGGTGGAGTGAGGTTGAGCGATGGAGAGAAAGGGAGAGAGAGAGAGATTGAGCGAGGCAGAGAGCCTGTGCAGCGGTCTGCTTGCGCACAGAGCAGGAATTTGTGAGAGAGCCGGCTTGAGAGTACATTTCTCTTCAAAATATAATTGATTGCCAGCTGACTTGCTTACTCATTGGTAACGTAGGCCTAACTGATTTATTCTAATGTGCCTGCATCTGGCGCTGAGTTGCCATATTCCTTTCGTGAACCACTAGCAAGAGTAAACTAACTGACAGGCTGCTGTGCCGCATCTCACTCAAAAACCCACACGACTCAACCCAGCGAAAAACCAGTCTTGCGCGCAGCCTTTCATTCAGAATTTCCTAGCAAAATAAAAAAATGATATTAAACTAATACAAAAATAAATATTAGGACAAAGCCCTACAATAACAACAATAAACATAATAATAAAACAATACAAATGTGGTATTCAGCCCTGATTAAAACAGCGGGAGCAAATACTGGATGGTCGGGCCCAAATCCTGGATGGGCGGGCCCGGCCCCATGGGGCCCGCCCATGACGCCGGGTCTGGCCGCCAAGGCTAGCAGAGCTATAGAGTTGCAGCATAATAGACCGTTCGTGACGGACTTTTAAAGGTAAGAAGAAGTTTAAAGATTTATATTGCGGATATTATCAGTACATCTGATTCAAATGAACATGTGTATTAAAGGATGTCAGTGGATTATCCCTAAATTAGTAGATTTAGGGAACGTTTACAGATAACAGATTAAGCTAGGATACCGAAGCAAGTTAGCAACACACGTTGAACAGCCTTTTAATTGTAAATTCCGTTCTCTTAATGTCATTTCGTCCAACGTTGTTGAATTAGAGAAGAGGGGCTTCTGAACGGGATTGTATGCGGGGGTGGAGGGAGTTAAATATTAGATAAATATAACTTTGGTGCGTGTAAGAGTGAGTGTTTTTAGCAGAGCCATATTGTGTCCTTGTGATTATGTTGATTATTACCTGTCTGTATAATGTTGCAGCTCAGCTGATTTTGGATTGATGGCAAAGGGAGAGGGACTTAAGTGAGTGTGAAAACACAAGGTAAGTTTAATACTACTGTTTTATATAAGTAAACACCAAGGCACCAAGGCAATTTCCCATCCAATAGGTGTGCTATTTAGGTGCGTATAACCCTTTCTCCTGTCTGTTACTCCCTCTTTCAGCACAAGAACCAGAGGGGGATTCAATGGAGCCTGAATACCTGCACTGAGACCCTCACCCTGCACCCTGAGTCTCAACTCTCAGTGTTTTTCAAGCCTTTCCCTGTTTTTTTGTATTAAACAAAACATTAAGCTTTCCCAATGGTGTGGTTTTCGTTTTGTGAAAAAGTGCAAATGCAGTGTTTGTATATAATTACATCACATATTTTTTTGCTGTTGGTTGTGAAATTGCTCCTGCTGACTTGAGCCAGCCATTTTTTCCTCCGCTCTGTGTCAGTGGGGAAGCCGTACATTCGTACTCCTTTCTCTGAGCGATTGGAGCATCCCCAGGCAGCACAGCAAACCATGGTGGCGACTAGGAGGCAGCACAGCAAACCAGGACAACACGGAGGAAAAGGCACAGACAAACTGCATGATATGCTATTCAATGTTTATTGAATTCCATGTATTTGCAATGGATGTTCCTAAAACAACACATTTAACATCATCATCATCATCATCATCATGCTGCTAGTCCTTTGATAGTCACCTGTCGGTCTCCTGTCCTTTCTGAAAGCCATAAAGATGACATTAGTCATTTAGATAACTTGTGTCCTCAATTACCATGGGATTACTGAAACTACCATGAATTTAAGAATATGGTAGAAATTAATCTAATCTGAATTTTAAAGCATTACTTTAGATCCCCTCCCTCTAAATATATCAATAAACATTAGAAAGTGATGCTCCTGACTACCATACAAGTTTAAGAAGATAATATTGGTTTTAAAGAATTCAAAGCTATAAATAAACAGCAACAGGCTCTTTAACCAAGGCACTGTTAGCCTAACATGTAAACTAGTTGTTCACACTAATCCTAATATTATCACTTAATATTAGCAAATTCTATTTTATTTTTAAAAACATATTGATTTAAATACATACACATATCGATTTGTTGTATAAATATTGCAAATCAAAACCTTTATTCACTAATAATTACCAAAAATCGTAGTTCTATCTCCTGTCATCATTGCATTCACATTGCCCGCCATGAACTTCCGGGGGAACGATCCTCGTCTACATGAACCACGTGACGATAACCGTTTTTGGACTTCCGTTGTCGTAACTCTTCTATCTATATGGCGCTGGGTATGGCCCTACAATATATTATTCAAATATAGCATGATAGGTCCACTTTAAAGAGCAACTTGCAGGTTGTTTTTTTTACTAGATTTATGCTTAACCTTGCCTGAAAATTACAATTAAAAAAGTTAATGCAGGATTTGATATATTTTACGACACATAAGGGCAAGAATTCAGAGGGAAAGGAGCCGTTTTGAGCTCTGCTACTAAAAACTGCTTTTTTTTTTACGTCAAACGCGTCATATTAGGTCACATGGGGGAGCAACTTTCTCGGACTCCTTGGCCCTTTCTCATTTCTCGAACTCCCCTCTTCGACTCCCCTCCTCGACTCCTATCCTCGTGTCTTAGTGCCGCCTACAGGAGATGTGAGCGGAGGACTCAGGAGGGGAGCCGAGGAGAGAGGAGGGGAAGCAGCAGGCAGTTAGAGAAATGAGAACTCCTCTCCTCTGAGCGGTCATTTTAAAGAGAAGTCCATTAATGATGACAGGAGGCACAGCAGCCCTCTGTCTGATGGACAGATGTGTTCATGACCACTTATATATTTACTTTTAACTCATTCACAGTGCGGTATAATGAGACAATAACAGGCTACAGATGCAGATATATACACACACCAGAGATGGGGACTCGAGTCTGTGACTCGGACTCGAGTCGCACTTAAGTCGCACACACAGAGACTTCAGACTTGACTTGGACTCCTGCTCAAAAGACTTCGGACTCGACTTGGACTCGTGTTTTGGGACTCGTGAACAATCATTGTGTTTTCTATTTTTGGCGTATTAAAGGTGGGGTAGGTAAGTTTGAGAAACCGGCTCAAGATCGCTAGAATTTGAAAATACACAACCGGAGAAAATCTGCCACTTCCTCACAGAGCCCCTCCTCCAACACACACGAACGCACACATGACCAATGAGGGCACGAGATAAGTTTGTGCCCCGATGGAAGGCTGACAGGCAGGTAGGCCATCCAGTTATTTTAGCCGGGCCGGGTATCGGGATGTTAAGAGCATTCCATGGAATATAACAAAAAGTGTATCTCGAGCCGATTTCTCAAACTTACCTACCCCACCTTTAACATTAACATTAACATCATGGTAACACCATGGCGACCGGCGGCACACCTGCAGCTGTACCGCTTGTAATTAGGTTCAACTATAAAAACTTTGAACAAAACGCCGGCGGCACCAACAAAAGGAGCGCACACTGCAAAGTCTGCAATATTAAAATCAAGGATGCTGGTGCAACAATGTCAAATTTCATCAGGCACTTGAAAACTCACCCGGAGAGGTCAGTCACATTAACGCATATGGACGGTTAGCAAACATGTTTAGCTCAGCATCAGCTATGTAATGTTAACTTAGCTTGCTACTAGCTTTGTAACTGAATATTTGAAAAGAGGAGTGAATGTTTGCTTGTCACACTTGTTTGCGTTGAGTGGCGTTGACATCCAACTCTTGACATGACATAAAAAAGGTCGGTAACGTTAATCATTACGTTCCGCTGCCACCATCTACTGGCTAACGTTAAACGTAGAAAAATACATAGTTACATACATAAATACATCTGTCGGTTTATAGACAGGTTACAGGTTTATTGTTGACCACGTAACGTTAATGTTACAGGTTTATCAGGTTACCATTACACTGGGTTTGAGTGAGAGGATAGAGGAATATGTTTATTTATAGTAGACTTAAAAGATGTCATTAGAGACCCAGTGTAATTAAACAATACGGTTGCAGAGGTCAAATTTTAACATTTTTGTCCACTGGCCAAATGGCTAGCCTAGTGAATGTTGAAATGTTACCAGCCACTCAATAGATTGCCATTGTTATTTGTCGCTGGTGCGTGCAACATACAGTACCAGCCACTTGCATGATTTACCAGCATTTGGCTGGTAAATGGTGTTAATGGTAGATATCTCTTTTGGAACAGGTCATGTTTTAATATCACCAGTTCAGTATATTTCAGATAATATTGCAGCAATAGTTTTTTAGTTGCAAATGGCACAGAACAAATGTTTACTTTTAAGTACTTTTAACACAGTTTCCCTGCGGGGGATTAATAAAGTATTTGTGATACTGATTTCTGATTCTGAAGTGTTTTGCTTATAAGTTGTTTGCATTTAGCTAAAGTGTGATATTTTTCCTCATATTGCATTGCAATAGCCTGTTTAAAGTGATCAATTAGCAAACAACTAATCAGTACTGATACTGTATGCTAATAGATATAGGAGTGATAATAATAGAGTAAATGCTTTGAATTTCTTAGATATAGCTGTGCAGTATTCTTAACAGACTGGATAGCAGCAGACAATAGAAGGCTTATTACAACCAGAAGAGACATGAGACTTTTATTTTTTAGAGACTTGAGACTTGACTTGGACTCGTGACCAAAGACTTGAGACTTGATCAAGTCTCACCCCACAAAGACTTGAGACTTGACTTGGACTCGTGACCAAAGACTTGAGACTTGACTTGGACTTGCAAAAAGAGACTTGTGAACATCTCTGACACACACACACATATATATGTATATATATGTATATAAATATATTAGGGCTGTCAAGTTAACGCGTTAATGCAAAAAAAAGTTAACGCCACTAATTATTTTAATGCGATTAACGCATGTGTATTTTTTTTCCTCGGCCGCCCCATAGTTTCAGAGCGCATCGAGTTTAAAATACCATCTACAAGCTGATGCTGACAGCCCCGCTCCTGCCGCCCGCTTGTGGCAGACCACACTTCCACGCTCACCGGCAGGCACCGACTGGCTATTGGGAGGACCGGGAGGGTGTTTGTATGTGTGGCACGAGCGAGCGAGAGAGAGACCTTACGTGCATTGTTGTTGTTAGCATCTGGTGCTAGCTAGCTGCGCTAACGGATATGGAGCTGTTTAAATGAAAACAGAGGAGCGACATTTCGCCACAACTGTGCCGAGCACATGACTTTATGCAGGAAGCCAGACAGTGGGACATTGTACGAAAAGTCAGCACACTCAGCACGGATAGTGCGCAACATGATTGCAGCGTCCAGGCAGCTCCCGTTCGAGCATATGCATTGAGTTGCACATAGCTCCAACGATCCATCACACACACACACACACACACACACACACACACACACACACACACACACACACACACACACACACACACACACACCCACACACACACATACACACACACACACACACACACACACAGACACACACACACACACACACACACACACACACACACACATACACACACACACACACACACACACACACACACACACAGTTTTCAGGTTGAATTGAGGCGAATATTTGTAATGTTCAGAGGTTGTTGTGTTTAATATTCATGAGAATATTTGTCATTGTTCAAATGATAATAAACATTAGCATAAAGCATATTTGTCCACTCATATGTTGATAACAGTATTAAAAACTTGGAAAATATTCCTCTAAGGTACATTTAGAACAGATCAAAAATGTGCGATTAATTTGCGATTAATCGCGATTAACTATGGACAATCATGCGATTAATCGCGATTAAATATTTTAATCGACTGACAGCCCTAAAATATATACAATTTCAGAATCAAACAAGTATGAGAGCACTCTCATAATAACGTAATACTATCAGAGACTGGATATATCCCTCCCCCCCTTTCTGGTCGCTACAATGAGGAAAATAAATTACGGGCCAAAAGTTTTATTTACAAGTATTAAAAGTAAGCAGAGGACACCAAACCAACTGAGACCTGTCTGTCCATCGCATCTACGCACGCACACACACACACACACACACACACACACACACACACACACACACACACACACACACACACACACACACACACACACACACACACACACACACACACACACACACACCTACAGCTCCTAAAGCATAATCAGGCTACAGCCGTTGTGTATTTTATTATGTGAAGCACTAAATGGTTTTAAAAATATCGACTCTTTGTTTGTAGATATCTACTAAACTAAAGCAAATAAAGAGAGTAGGCCTGTTATACTGAGTGATATATATTATACACACTGCTCTGCTTTCTGCACGGACCTCACAGCTGTTCTCACTGTAAACATCGCGTCGCAATGAAAGCAGTTAATAAAATAATATCCAGGGGATGCATGCAGAGCTGTCATTGGCTGAGATAAGTCCGGCCGTGCGTCACGACTCTTAAATATCACTGTTGCCAGAAATGCATTCACGGAGTATGGAACGCCCTTCGCGCCACAATTCGCGCGTAGTTTTGCGCGGATTAACGGGGAGGTCCGTTTATTCGCGCAAAACTACGCGCGAATAAACGGGGAGGTCCGTTTTATAAACGGGGCGGTCCGTTTAAGTTCAAAGTCTCAGTAACCAATCAGTGAAGAGCAAAACCAGACCAAAGCAATCTGTAGATGAAAAATTCCTGACATTGTGAGGCTGTAAATTGTACGTTATTCCAGATTCAGGGGACTATGTATTAATTTGGCTTTCAATATAATAAATATATCAATCAATATAACCTGCCTTCATTGTCTTTTAAAATAAAATCGCCTTACCTTACTGAAGGGTATTTATGTCTCCTTAAATCACCTTTTTAATGTACTTCTTATAACATGGCATAACATATCAAAATGTTCAGTCTCTGGTCTTGCTAGAAATGCAATGTCACTCACCTTAGAGCACTGTCTTATGAGAGGCTACTTAGCTTAGAAATCAGATTTTTGGAAAACTTAAAAACTCTTGTGAAAACACAGATGTCCTCATGTCATCCATTTTATTTGGTGTTTCAGATTTGGTTTACCAACGTTTTTGGTTCACAAAAGTAGTGAAATATATGAATTACACTATAGGCCAATATAAATGTGTTGTTCATGTCTAAAATGAAAATGTGTAAATTAGAATTTGGAGTAAAATAGTTCTATCACTCTACTTTCACCACAGAAAAGTTACATCAGGACTGATTCATGACTTCATATTCCATACTGAGGTTCATGTGATGTGTACAAATACAAATTGAGCATTACAACTTTTTTTTTCAACCAACTATTTATGTTAACATAAGAAACTGTAACATCTCAATATTTACAATACAGGGTTCATACACCTTTTCACCAATGATTTTAAATGACTCTTTCATGTGGCTAGCATGCGCTGCCTCGCCCATATTCGAAATATTGAATATGTTACAACACAGTTTGCATTTAGCACGTCTTGGGTCAATGTCTTTTGATAACCACAATTGGTACTTATTCTTTAGAAGCCATACATTGTTGAAACTGCACTTCCCTGGCATCTTTATATCAAATAGTAGCTCCTGTAGACTAGAGGGCTTGATTGTAAAAATCTCTCACCAGCGAAATACTGCCACAGTTGCCATTTTACGTTTCATTATACGATACAGTATTTATTATCATTATAGTATTACTATTTTGGCGATTAGATAACATATCAATTATATTTGATGCAACTTTAGTTATATTTCCATGACTTTTCCAGGTTTTTAATGACTGCACGAACCCTGACAATATCAGAACTTTCTCAACCAACTATTCATTATACATGTAAAGACAGGGGGAGCAGTGCCATGGTCTTTGTCTGTCTTCCAAGACAGTGGGTCTGGCTGCTGTGTAGGTGGGGGTGATGGTGCATGGGCTGCTGGTGGCTGTGTCGGCGGGAGGGAGGTGTGCTTGGCGAGACTTCTTTGCTGGCTGGGTTGATTGTGATGGCTGTGGTGGAGGCCTTTGTACCGAGGTGTATCTTAATCTTGTGGCAGGCACAGATGGAGGTGGAGGCTGCTGTAGTGATGCTGGTCATCTGGTCCTTGGTGGTGATGGCTCTGGTGAAGGCCCTTGAGCCACGGTAGATCTTGACCTGGGTGCAGGCACAGATGGAGGTTCTTGCAGCTGTGAAATCAGAAAGAAATACAGGACAATAATTACTACTAAGTTCATTAAAATATAAAGTTCAAGTGGAATGTTTCTCCCCTCTCTCTCTATCTATTTAACTATGTTACACCCACACAATGAAAGTACACTATTACTGTAATATTTACCCATCTTCAAATGGATCCTTGTTGTTGTTGCTGTATTCTCCAGGTTCTGATGCTCCATCTCCACTGCTGCTACTGTTACAAGTCCGCTGTGCTGGTAATCAGATAATAAGCCTGTTGAACAGGAGAAAAGAATGAAGCAGAGGGAAAGTTGCTGCCGTTTGTGTGGTTGTCCTAGCCAGAATTTATTAAACACATTAATAAATTCACTTACAAATTATATCCGTTTTCTCTATTTATCTAATCATTCTCTGGTTTGACGCCACATGTATCTCTGCGTTGTGTTGTGTGGTCGAATGAATATGACTTCCTTCTTGCCAACCAGCTTTATTATATGTGCAAACAGAATATAATGAAATGGCTTCACCAGCTTTCTACCTCAATACTTCTCCTCAGTGAGGCCTGAAGCTAACTGAGAATGTAAAAATACATTTAGCCAATCAAAATAACTATGTCTGACATATTTCGTTTTGTAATCAAAAATGGACAAAAATGCAGATGCCATATTATGACTTTCATGAAGGATTAAAGCCTTTTTCATTTACAGTATAATACAGTGATAACAGATAACACACACAACCCTACTGTACTCACTTTAACATGGCTGTTGTACAGGCACAATATTAGCATAGCATTAGCGCTTTAGCATTTAAATAATATGAACAATTATGACCTCAGGCCAGCATTTCACATATTTATACAAACAGAATAAACTTGAAATGTAAGCCAGACTAGTGCACGGGACTCATTACACAAAGTAACATAGTAGAGCGCTACATTATTCAGGGAGCAACAGCCTGTGTTAAAGAAGCTAGCAGACGCCATTAGCCATTAGCCACACGCTAGTGGCGTAGCTCACAGAATGACATTAAAGTTAACTACACATAAAACAGTTTCAAACACACTTCTTAGATCGAAATATGACATAATCTGTGTACACACTACTAACCTGTTGAACAGGAGAAATGAATGAAGCAGAGGGAAAGTTGTTGCCATGTGTCTGTCTTCTTCTTCTTCTTCTTCTTCTTCTTCTTCTTCTTCTTCTTCTTCTTCTTCTTCTTCTTCTTCTTCTTCTTCTTCTTCTTCTTCTTCTTCTTCTTCTCTCGGACCATGCCGTTTCTCTAACGGCCCGTCTACACTACAGGCGTCAAAAAATGCTTTCAACGCTTCGCCCATTCATTTGAATGGGGTGACGTAGGATATTTTCAAACTTCGCCGAACTGCATTGTGGGTAGCATGGCAAGGCGTTGCGAGCGTCTATCGGCGTCAAAAGTTGAACAATGTTCAACTTTTGAGGCTCGATGCTTGCTCGAAGCTGGCGTCAACCAATGAAATCCCGTTTATGCAAATCTGCCAGTACAAGCGCTAGCCAATCAAACCGCGTGTATGCTGGGAGAGACTACGCAGGTAATTTCCTCATATTCAAAAAAATGGAGGGAAAATTCATTATAGCGGTAGTGAATCACCCGGTGCTGTATGATCAGTCTCTGTTCATCTACCGGGATACAAACCGGAGGAGCGAGGCATGGAGGGAGGTGGCAGAGACAGTGGATGAAACTGGTAGGTTTTCGCCTGTTTGGGGATTTTATATCCAGTTTACTTCGTTTTAACATTGCTATTGCTTTGTATGTCGGGGGCGGGAGATTCATGTGATTGGTTGTTGGTCGCGTTGCTCGCAAAAAATCGCCAAGCCTCAGACACGCCCAGCTTCAAGCTTTTTCGACGCCTGTAGTGTAGACGGGCCGTAACGCTAAACCGGAAGTGAGGCTAAGAACGGCGAACTTAAAGATAACAATACCATTAGCACTCCTAGTGGTGACTTTATGAACTGCAAACAAATTATAACATAAAATGCCTTTAAGGCAGCACACTGTTTTAAGCGCTGCACATTATATAAACTAACGTTACACACGGCAACGACATTAACTGCAAACAGTCGTGACTTGTGTGAAGTGTAACATTAAACAATATATTAACATATTAAATACAACATTTATGACACCACTCGTTCCACTCAGTAACCCTCTTTGTTCTAAGACATGTGATAGTCTATACACTATCATCTTCTCCATCCATTTACACAAGTGTGATGTTACTGGGTAATGATCACTTCCTATGGTACAGTCACTTTTTACATACCATTCACACGATTTAACTAAACTATCCGTCACAAGTATGAGGTCCAAACATGATTGTGTCCCCCTATTCACGTCTATTCTTGTTTTTTGTCCATCATTAAGGCAAAAACAATGCCCTGTGAAAAAGTATCTCTTTAGCCCTTTCCAAAGTCCTTTAAAAACTCAGCAGTTGCATCTCAAAAGGCCTTAAGGGAAGGTTTTGTTACATTTTAAGGCGTAACCTTTGACATTTAGTTGAACCAGAGGCATCAATCTGCATTTGCTCTCCGAGACGGTTCCAACAAGACCAAGCTCAAAGCTGTCGGACCTTCCTTTGTGCCGTTAAGGGCACCGTGCGGCATGACAATGTGACCTCTGACCTCAGTTTTGACCTTGTCGAAGGTCAGAGGGTACCCACATTTTGCAAGCGGGTTCCACACAAGTTAAGCAACACACTCTCAAAGTCTCTGAGCGCCACGCACCTTTTTCAATTTTTTTCATTTTCTACCCCTCCCCCACCACAAGCTTGTCAGACACTTAGCTTATGAGAGGATTTTGTGATAAAGTTTGACATTTAATTGAATAAACATTTCTGGGTGGGTTAGGGTTCCCATATTTCAGATTCCTGATCTAGGCCCTATTTAGAAGACCCTGAAGAAAAGATTAGGACCCCATATTGGGTTGACGGACACCCCCCCATGCAGTATAAGTACACACTAATGAGAAGAGCGCCATCTATGGTCCAATGCATGCATACACACTCATATGCTGTTTGTGTACTCATTTAGACTGCCAAGTGACGGTAAAAAGCCAAGGCAATCCCATGGCCAAGTATGGTGTGCCCTCGAGGGTCAGAACCGACCATGGGGGCGAAAACAACTCTGTCTGCCTAATGATGAGCATCTTCAGAGGCTCTCACAGAGGCAGTGCTCTCCGTGGAAGAAGCACCCACAACCAGACAATAGAACGGCTCTGGGGTGACCTGTGGCGAGGTGTGAGCAATGTCTATTACGACCTCTTCAACTTCCTGGAGAGTGAAGGCATAATAGACATAGACAATGAAATGCACATGTGGGCCCTGCATTATGTCTATCTCCCACGCCACAATAAGTCAGGCCGGGAATTATACACCCAGTCAGGCCACTACCGGTTTTTTGTGCCATTTTGCTGGATTTATTTGTCAATATTTACAGCATTGCTGCCCGTAGTGATAGCCCTCTAGTTTAAATCTACTACCCAAAAATGAACATATGGACATGGGTTACTATTTAAAACAATTTGCAAATCTATTTAGGAACCTATGTGAACATATTTTAAGTGGGGGTGGATCTCAAATCCTATAGGGGGGTCTGAGGTCATCAGCCTCTCAGTCTGACAGCAGAGTTCTCTCCTCACCTTGTTGTTGAAAAAGCTCCTTATATCCGTTAGCGCAGCTAGCTAGCACCAGATGCTAACAACAACAACAATGCACGTAACCGGTGCGCGTGCTTTATCTCACTGCTCGCGCCACACATAACACACACCCTCCCGAGCTTGAATGACACACAGAGACGGGCATTAGTATGATCTGTATGAAAGTGGCCATGTCAGCAGGCCACATAATGTAGACAGCCAGTCACCCTCTGTGATGCAGAGTCAGACCCACATTTGCGCAGCGTTGCGTTCACGACATACATTACAAAAAAAAGTCCTCAGGCCAGCAGGCCACTTAGCAGGCCAGGCCATCGGGAAACCTCCCGGTCCTCCCGATGGCCAGTCCGGGCCTGTCCCACGCATAAACCATGACCTACGGGTTTTTTGGACCAGTAGAACAATCATGGGTTGAGGATCGAAAGACACTAGAGTCCCATACAACTTTTTGTCCAAGGTTGCCTGGAACGGCAGGGCCAGACTACTTCTGCCATGCAGAGCCTCTTTGGTGGAGGACAGGGAGATGCTCAGGAGGAGCCAGAGAGAGAGGGTAGAGCTGATGCAGGGGATGTGGCTCAGGAGGAGCCAGAGAGAGAGGGTAGAGCTGATGCAGGAGATGTTGCTCAGGAGGAGCCAGAGAGAGAGGGTTGAGCTGATGCAGGGGATGTGGCTCAGGAGGAGCCAGAGAGAGAGGGTAGAGCTGATGCAGGGATGTGGCTCAGGAGGAGCCAGAGAGAGAGGGTAGAGCTGATGCAGGAGATGTTGCTCAGGAGGAGCCAGAGAGAGAGGGTAGAGCTGATGCAGGAGATGTTGCTCAGGAGGAGCCAGAGAGAGAGGGTAGAGCTGATGCAGGGGATGTTGCATTGGACTGGCCAGAGAGGGTCACCGTACCTCGAAACCAGCACCTGCTAAGCGATGAGGACATCGAGCAACTCACCGCACAGTTTGATCCTCTTGCTGGTCATATAGGAGATCTTGGACTGGACGTCATCCAAAATATACTGTCATTCATGGCAACATTGAATGTTGTCTGATTTTGTCACCGACACATATTTCACAGCGGCTCCCCCGCAGGCTGTTCTTTGCCCTTTGAATTCACACTAATTGCCTTTTTTTAAACTACTACTTTGCACATTTTTCTAGTGTGCAGTGTATATATGTGTGTACCTATGTTTTTATGTTGTAGTATTCGAGTGAATTTTCCTTAAATAAATTACTTTGTTTAAACAATGGTCTCTGTCATTGATGTTGTGCAGTTACTAGCCCCGCTTGTGGCCTGCACTTTGCCACGGTGACTGGGCTTTATATAGTCATCCATTGGGATGTGTTTTCCACTAATAACAGTCCAGACCTCATGGGGAAATTCAATAATAGCCACTAAATGTTTTTTTAATGAAAACATAATGTGTTGACATTGATATATTACAAAACATATCCCTGAGTTTAACATTGTTCATTAGTGCCACGGTACATAAGCACATACTGTAGGAAAGCAACAAAAAAAAGCTACAGATAAATGCACTATGCATTGCTGCCTGAGAACATGCACAGCTTGAAATGCTATTAATATCTGCATGAAGTTTAAAAAATGCTCTTGTTTCTTTTACTAATTACAATGCTTTTCAACATGTATCTATCCATTTTCATTCAGTCTTCATACGCGATGCTGTTTCTTGGTGAGCTTGACAGTAATTCTTGACTCCAATGAGGTGAAGAGGCTAAAATTAAGTTTATAATGTAATCTCTGGATGTTCTCAGACATCTAGGATATGTTCTTGTGAGTACCTGGGCATAATTGGGAATTTATCATGTTTTCAGGTTCGTTTATTTATTTTTTAAAACTGATAAAGTTATACGTTTGGTGTTCTAAGACCTGGGATGTATGTCATACACGTGTGCCATGGCATACACTGGGAACTACACTGTGTTGTGTGTCCACTTGCATTTAATCCCCTCGTCATCCTGTTTGTGTCATGTCTAGGAAACTAATAGTGAAAGTGTATTCTTTATGTTAGTTTTGTCATGTCCCTTTGCCCTGTGCTTTATGTTTATTCCCTTAATTAATCATCCCTCTCATTTCAGGCCTCCACGCTCCCCGCCCCCTTCTGTCTCCTGCGTCCTTGATTGTTTTCCCCGCCCTGATTGTTTCCACCTGTGTCCCCTTTACCTGTGTATATATTGTGGTAGCTTCCTCCTGTTCATTGTCAGTTCGTTGTCTTACTATGACCCACGTTCCTGATTACCTCACGGACTTCCCACGGATCTACCTCATTGATCACTTGCTAGTTTTCCTCGAAAGAGTATATTTGTTTTCCTTGTTTTGATTACTGTGCTAAATTCCAGTAAAGTCTTTATTTTTTGAGAACACTATCTGAGTCGTGCAATTGAGTTCATGCCTCAGAGTCTCTCCTTGACAGTTTGTATATAAGTCCTGGTTTTCTGTCCTGTTCTTGTCGGTTCCTTGTTTGTCTATGTCATGAAGTTCTGTTTTTTTCCGTGTTGATTGTTGTTACTTGAGTTCCTGTTCTGTCTGTTAAATATACATTTTTGTTAAGTTTTCTGCTTTCTCCAATCTCTGCATTTGGGTCCAACCACTCCTTGCTTCACATGACAATGATTGATTTGTACTATATATCAAATTGCTATTTTTGCCATTATTGTATTGCTATTAGTGCTTTTTCAGGGAATTATTATTATTATTACTTTAAATCTCATAGATATTAACACTATTATACATATGGCTGAAATAATCATCATCATTAATTGTTTTGTGATATTATGTCCCTCTTGTTTTCATATATATATATGTGTGTCCCCTCTTCCTTCACAAGCACTATATCAATATATAATACTATTCTGAAGCATGCAATGAAATAGAAGCAGAAAATGCTGCAGTGTTTGTGATGAACCTTTGTATACATTTCTGAATAAGTCTCAGAACCATTTTGTGGTACAATTAATTTGATATGGTTGGATATAGTTTTCAGCTGGAGCAACACTAATACTGAGGCTGATACCCTCCCATTTCTTTGCCGTGAAACGCAGAAGACAGGCTACCACCTTAATTTGAGGGTGAAGTGTCTTGCCCAGGGACACAACTACATGTTGACTGCAGTGGGATTCAAACTTGCTATCACCTGATTCGAAGTCCAGTACACTATCCACTGAGCCACAGCCCCGCATTATATACAAAGATTAAAAGTCATTCAAAACAGATAATAAAAAAAACTGGAGAGAAAAAAATTCCACTCCGAGACTCGAACTCGGCCATCTCGAATGTTGTCTGACCCACACTTAGAACATTACTCTACAAGCAGATTGTAGTAATTTTACACCCACGCAGTGCATGGTCGAAGTGCGCATATTTTACGTACTTAATCATGGGCAGTAACTACAGACCCATAGCATTAACATCACACTTGTGTAAATGGATGGAGAAGATGATAGTGTATAGACCAGGGGTACTCAAACTTTTTTGTTAAAGGTCCACTTGTGAATTTTATACAAGGGCAATGGTCCGGATCAATGCCAGTAACCCCCCCCCCCCCGGAGCGGAGCAACGAAACTGAAATTAAGAAGCAGTTTCGGCGCGCTATGCATGTACTTTGGTCAGGAGGTTTTAAAGTGCTATATAAATAAAGTTGGATTGGATTGGATTAATCTACTTTATTTGGGGGCCCCCTTCTGGTCCAAGCACTTGCCTGTCGGTAAACGGCGCCCCTGTATACACACAGACATTCAATACATACATACATACATACATACATACATACAGTATCATGGCTTGAACTAGTGGGAGAATTGGCACTGTTTGTCTGTAGTTTGTCTTGAACCTCGGCAAAAATGGCATTAGAAGCATTAGAAAGTCAAGGTAAACTTGTGGTTAACTTAAATGCGTGTGACACTCGCGCACACAAGTAAATATATGCACGTTAATTCTCAGAACGCGTCAGACACAAGACAATATACATTAAAGGGGACCTATCATGCAAAATGCACTTTGTGATGTATTTTATACATAAATATGTGTCCCCGGTGTGTCAGGGAACTCACGCAGCGTCAGAAAATAAAACCCGCTCTCTTTTCCTCCGTAGGCTACCCAAATCTTTTAAAAACAGGGGTACAACGAGCGTATACAGATTTGCTGCCAATTTGACGTCAAATCGGCAGCGGACCCACATAAAATTGCTATCAGAAACAATGCCTGACGCGTTATGAACGTGTTTTGGACGTAATCTCGTCTTTGTTTACATTAGCAAGCCTCGCTAACACTCAGAGCTAACCTGTACTGGAGAGCACATGTGTTTAAAAAGCAGGGAATCAAAAAAGGAACTCACCTTGTGATAAACCCACAAGAGAAAAAGCATTTGAGATCCATACTGTTTCAGAAATACTCCTTGATGTGGATAAGAACAGGATGGCGTTTTATTACAACAGAATTTAACTTTATCTCCGGTAGAATTCTGATAAGGCATTAGCTCCGCCTCCTCTTTTTTTTTCAAGATAAGGACCCAAAATCCGCGTTTCTCTAACAGCTGCACAAGAGGGGTATGAGCAGTATGAGGCATGGCTAAAATGGGTGAACTGTTCACAGACCTATATTTGTATAGGTATGGCCCTACAATATATTTTTTCCAATATAGCACAATAGGTCCACTTTAATTTACATCAGAATCTTTTTTTTTTTTTTATTCTTTTTTTTATTATTCTTTTTTTAATTTTTTTTTTATAATGGGACACAAGGTTCGGTCCGGATTGATTTGCAGTTCGGTCCGGATCCGGACCTTGGTCCGGAGTTTGAGAAGCCCTGGTATAGACTATCACATGTCTTAGAACAAAGAGGGTTACTGAGTGGAACGAGTGGTGTCATAAATGTTGTATTTAATATGTTAATATATTGTTTAATGTTACACTTCACACAAGTCACGACTGTTTGCAGTTAATGTCGTTGCCGTGTGTAACGTTAGTTTATATAATGTGCAGCGCTTAAAACAGTGTGCTGCCTTAAAGGCATTTTATAATTTGTTTGCGGTTCAAAAAGTCACCACTAGGAGTGCTAATGGTATTGTTATCTTTAAGTTCCCCGTTCTTAGCTTCACTTCCGGTTTAGCGTTAGAGAAACGGCATGACAGACAGACGACAGACACATGGCAGCAACTTTCCCTCCGCTTCATTCATTTCCCCTGTTCAACAGGTTAGTAGTGTGTACACAGATTATGTCATATTTCGATCTAAGAAGTGTCTTTGAAACTGTTTTATGTGTAGTTTAATGTCATTCTGTGAGCTACGCTACTAGCGTGTGGCTAATGACGTCCGCTAGCTTCTTTAACACAGGCTGTTGCACCCTGAATAATGTAGCTCTACTATGTGTATGAGTCCCGTGCACTAGTCTGGCTTACATTTCAAGTGTATTCTGTTTGTATAAATATGTGAAATGCTGGTCTGAGGTCATAATTGTTCATATTATTTAAATGCTAAAGCGCTAATGCTATGCGAATATTGTGCCTGTACAACAGCCATGTTAAAGTGAGTACAGTCGGGTTGTGTGTGTTATCTGTTATCACTGTATTATATACTGTAAATGAAAAAGGCTTTAATCCTTCATGAAAGTCATAATATGGCATCTGTATTTATGTCCATTTTTGATTAGAAAACGAAATATGTCAAACATAGTTATTTTGATTGGCTAAATGTATTTTTACATTCTCAGTTAGCTTCAGGCCTCACTGAGGAGAAGTATTGAGGTAGAAAGCTGGTGAAGCCATTTCCTTATATTCTGTTTTCACATATAATAAAGCTGGTTGGCAAGAAGGAAGTCATATTCATTCGACCACACAACACAACGCAGAGATACATAAATAGAGAAAACGGATATAATTTGTAAGTGAATTTATTAATGTGTTTAATAAATTCTGGCTAGGACAACCACACAAACGGCAGCAACTTTCCCTCTGCTATATTATTTTCTCCTGTTCAACAGGCTTATTATCTGATTACCAGCTCTGCACAGCGGACTTGTAACACTAGCAGCAGTGGAGATGGAGCATCAGAACCTGGAGAATACAGCAACAACAACAAGGATCCATTTGAAGATAGGTAAATGTAAATATTACAGTAATAGTGTACTTTCATTGTGTGGGTTTAGTTAAATAGGTTGTAAGAGAGAGAGAGACTCCTGTCCCACCTCCCCATTTTATTTTGAGTTGTGCATTGTTATTTGTGCTTGAGAAACATTCCACTTGAACTTTATATTTTAATGAACTTAGTAGTAATTATTGTCCTACATTTCTTTCCGATTTCACAGCTGCCTGGGCCTAGCAGCAAGAACCTCCATCTGTGCCTGCACCCAGGTCAAGATCTACCGTGGCTCAAGGGCCTTCACCAGAGCCATCACCACCAAGGACCAGAGGAGCAGCATCACTACAGCAGCCTCCACCTCCATCTGTGCCTGCCACAAGATTAAGATACACCTCGGTACAAAGGCCATCACGATCAACCCAGCCAGCAAAGAAGTCTCGCCTAGCACACCTCCCTCCCGCCGACACAGCCACCAGCAGCCCATGCACCAGGGCTCTCGACTAACTTTTCCCCCCATCCTCCCGGAACCGTCCCGAAATACAATATAAGCCGTCCCGAAATTAATGTGGACCGTCCCGAATTTAAAATGTTAGTTTGTCTACATTATCATTAGTTAAAATCATTCAAAGTGACCTTTAACATAAATAAAACATCATACAAATCATTAGATGATAATTCATCAACATTTTTATTTGAGTAAATCATTCAATCACATAAACAAAGGCCAAATATATTTAAACAAACACACAAATGAGAAAATTACTCTAATATTGAATCCAATCAAGTCCCATCCAATTAACAAAAAAATGTCCTGAAGACAGAACCCAGAGTAACCACTAACCAGGATGACAGTCTGTAACACAGTCAGGAGACCTTTACAAACTGCCCGCCCCCTCGCACACAGACGGGAGAGAGAGATCTCGTCTGGATTGGAAAGCTCGAAAATACATCATAGACGCATGTTGTAGTCTTATTGCATATTAGAAACGGAGTTGGTGAAACTAAAACTGCGATTAAATGTGTATGTAGCAATAATACATATGACATATATTTTTTAAATGTCTCCAGTACCGATAAAAAGTAAGAAAACGTCGGAGCTTAACGTTACCACTGTCTTTAATAATTCCGGCCCATGGCCCATTTAATACCGGGGCTCGGTACCCATCCCTACATGGGGAGAGGCGCAGCATATTGCTAAGGACTAAATACGATGGAGAGTTCTCATCTCAGCCTTATTACCCATAGGGGATGAAGAGGAGTAAGTAAATAAAGAGGCCGGCGCTCCAGGGTCTGGTTCTGCTGTGCGTTTTTGTGATGTAATGGTAAAACATTTCAGAATTCCTCCACGGGATGCCATTGTACATCACTCAACCCGCGAAATACACACACTCAGTACATAGCTAGACCCGCGAATTTGCGGGCCAGGAATTTGCGGGCACAACTGTAGCTACATGTGTGTATTTTGCGGGTTTATAAATGTTTTGTGCGTGTGTGTTTATCATGGTGTTTATGTTGACAAGGAGGTTTAATAACTGTGTGCTACACAAAACGTGCAGTCGGTTTCATTTTCATCGCCGTTTGTAGTAGAGTTAGCAGGGTATTTTTATTTTAACTCTCGTCCCAAAATTATTTGTTATCCTCCTTGACACTATTTTTTTCGACGACGGGACGTCCTTAAGCTCGAGCCCTGCCATGCACCATCACCCCCACCTACACAGCAGCCAGACCCACTGTCTTGGAAGACAGACAAAGACCATGGCACTGCTCCCCCTGTCTTTACATTTATAATGAATAGTTAGTTGAGAAAGTTCTGATATTGTCAGGGTTCGTACGGTCATTAAAAACCTGGAAAAGTCATGGAATGCAATATGCAGCTCTGCACAGCGGACTTGTAACACTAGCAGCAGTGGAGATGGAGCATCAGAACCTGGAGAATACAGCAACAACAACAAGGATTCATTTGAAGATAGGTAAATATTACAGTAATAGTGTACTTTCATTGTGTGGGTGTAACATAGTTAAATAGAGAGAGAGAGGGGAGAAACATTCCACTTGAACTTTATATTTTAATGAACTTAGTAGTAATTAGTGTCCTGTATTTCTTTCCGATTTCACAGCTGCCTGGGCCTAGCAGCAAGAACCACCATCTGTGCCTGCACCCAGGTCAAGATCTACCGTGGCTCAAGGGCCTTCACCAGAGCCATCACCACCAAGGACCAGAGGACCAGCATCACTACAGCAGCCTCCACCTCCATCTGTGCCTGCCACAAGATTAAGATACACCTCGGTACAAAGGCCTCCACCACAGCCATCACGATCAACCCAGCCAGCAAAGAAGTCTCGCCTAGCACACCTCCCTCCCGCCAACACAGCCACCAGCAGCCCATGCACCATCACCCCCACCTACACAGCAGCCAGACCCACTGTCTTGGAAGACAGACAAAGACCATGGCACTGCTCCCCCTGTCTTTACATTTATAATGAATAGTTGGTTGAGAAAGTTCTGATATTGTCAGGGTTAGTACGGTCATTAAAAACCTGGAAAAGTCATGGAATGCAATATTTTTCTCAAAGTTTTGGAAAAGTCATGGAAATATAACTAAAGTTGCATCAAATATAATGTATATGTTATCTAATCGCCAAAATAGTAATACTATAATGATAATAAATACTGTATCGTATAATGAAATGTAAAATGGCAACTGTGGCAGTATTTTGCTGGTGAGAGATGTTTACAATCATGCCCTCTAGTCTACAGGAGCTACTATTTGATATAAAGATGCCAGGGAAGTGCAGTTTCAACAATGTATGTCTTCTAAAGAATAAGTAATTGTGGTTATCAAAAGACATTGACCCAAGACGTGCTAAATGCAAACTGTGTTGTAACATATTCAATATTTCGAATATGAAAGAGTCATTTCATTGGTCATGGAAAAGTCATTTAAAATCATTGGTGAAAAGGTGTATGAACCCTGTATTGTAAATACAGATTTTACAGTTTCTTATGTTAACATAAATAGTTGGTTGAAAAAAAAAGTTGTAATGCTCAATTTGTATTTGTACACATCACATGAACCTCAGTATGGAATATGAAGTCATTAATCAGTCCTGATGTAACTTTTCTGTGGTGAAAGTAGAGTGATAGAACTATTTTACTCCAAATTATAATTTACACATTTTCATTTTAGACATGAACAACACATTTATATTGGCCTATAGTGTAATTCATATATTTCACTACTTTTGTGAACCAAAAACGTTGGTAAACCAAATCTGAAACACCAACAAAAAGGATGACATGAGTACATCTGTGTTTTCACAAGAGTTTTTAAGTTTTCCAAAAATCTGATTTCTAAGCTAAGTATCTCATAAGACAGTGCTCTTAGGTGAGTGACATTGCATTTCTAGCAAGACCAGAGACTGAACATTTTGATATGTTATGCCATGTTATAAGAAGTACATTTAAAAGGTGATTTAAGGAGACATACATACCCTTCACTTCAGTAAGGTAAGGTAAGGCGATTTTATTGTGCAGGTTGCACAAACTCCAGCCTGTTAGGACATCGAGCCCACAGTTTCCCTAACAGGAAAAGGGCCGGAGCTGGCTTTCGTTCCTGGGTGCGTTGTACGAGGTGCATCCACCTCCCTGCAGCACATACTCTCCACAGCTGAGGCCTATCAAACAAAACGTTTATCAGGAAACCGTATTACATCTCTCTCCCCCCCTTCGCTCCTCTCTCTCTCTCCCCCCCTTCACTCCTCTCTCTCTCCCCTCCGGTACACAGCACCGTAAGATTTAGTGTGGAGTTGCATTAGGTAACGCGAGATACGGCTGATACGTGCGCATTAGTTTCTGTTATGGATCAGTATCAACAGTCCTGCCAGTAACGTTACTATATTATCAATACTACTTTAGTTATAACCTGATATATGATAGCTAACTTTACAATGTTGTGATGTGACTGACGTTAGCTAACATTAACTGTAGTTAACGCCGGTCACTCACCAAGACAGCTGCTCTGTTCTCCACTGGTTCTCCTCACACCACAGCTCCATTTCTCGCTGATGGCCGTTATTTCTTCTAATCCTTGGCTGCTCCTGGTCTCTTGGACGCCTAGTAGGCTCATAATGATAAGGTTGTGGTCCGTCATATGCATACGAATATACATTTTCAACCTCTTCTGTGTCAAAACTAGCATTGTGAACCATGTTTATTAATACGTTAGACTGGTCGCTCTCCCTCATGTGACGTCACACGCGGGTGTTCTTTTTTTATGCGGAAGTAAAAATGTCTTAAAAAAAACGACGCCAGATGTCACTGTAGTGTATATTTATGTATATTTTTTTGAAAATGTAGTGTATACATAATTTCCCTACACATTTATTCACTGGGGTCACTACTGGGGTAACCTGCAAGTTGCTCTTTAAGTACAGTGAGTAAATATTTAGTAATTCCCACCTCTGTTGTTCAGCTCTAAGGGTACTTCTGAGGCCTGTGCAGGTTTGCTTCTTTTTCAACAAGAGCTCTGGAGTCTCTGGTGTCAATCAACAACCCTGTAAATCTGACACAGGAACAGTGTATGATTAAACATTTTTGCTAGTGGGACTCGCAGTGGTTGCGTTAGACTTTTTTGTTGTCCGTCATTTTGACGGACAGGATCGTAACATTTCTGTCATAATCCATTATTACCCGTCATTTTATTTTTCATGTTTTAAAGGTGGGGTAGGTAAGTTTCAGAAACCGGCTCGAGTGCACTAAAATTTGAAAGTACACAGCTGAAAAGAATCCGCCCCTTCCTTCAGACTTCCTTACAGAGCACCTCCTCCAACACACATGAACGCGCACATGACGTCAGCAGACTGGTGAAAGTGGCCACCTGTTGCTGGCGAGTCATTGAAGTACTGCTGCAATGCACGCCCAATGACGGCACGCCCAATGAGGGCACGAGATACATTTGTGTGTGCACGAGATGGAAGGCTGACAGACAGGGCGGCAATCCAATCCGTTTAGCCGGCCCGGCTAAACGGATTGGATTGCCTCGTTGTGCTTTTTACAGTATTACGGCTTCCACAGATTACATTTTTTTATGGATTTTTTGTCAAAGCACTTCAGATATTCATTGCTATCGGGATGTTAAGAGCATTCCATGGAATATAACAAAAAGTGTATCTCGAGCCGGTTTCTGAAACTTACCTACCCCACCTTTAATGATGAGATGAGACATATTTAATATGTATGTTTGGGTACTGAGCAGCAAATGTTCATTCATTCATTTTTTTTTAATGATTCATACAGAACTTTTAAGGGCATGGATAAAAAAATAGATGAACAGAGACACCTTTTCATGTCAACACGAACATGAATGATTTATTTTTTCCTGTACTGACAGCACAGCAGAGGGGGGCAGAGGCCGCTAAAAACACCACGACCATTGTGCCTAAACAGGCAAATATGAACAACGCCATCGTTTTAAATGAGATAATTATGAACAAAACATTTCCAAGAACAACTCAATTGACCTGCTGTAGCCAATCCTGAACGCTGATTTCTGCATCGTCGTGCACCCTCGGACAAATCCGTTACTCATCTTAGCTTCTCTACAGATGTCGCAGAACATTTTGCCATCTTCCCTCCTCAGCCACTTAAACTCTTGCTCCCACTGAACCCGGTACTCTCGCTTGAACTCCTTGCCACTTGCTTGCCCCTCTGCTGCTGGCTGAACGTTGTCAGTTTTAGTCTTACCAGTAGCGTGGCGTGGGGAAACAATTAGGGGAAGCCAATAATACCTCCTTTCTTTTGGGTCGGGGTGGTCAATGTAATAACGTCACCAGATGAGTAATTACAGCACTCGGTATCATTTTACACACATTTGTATCATACAGATGCAGGACTTACACACGCCTGTTATCTAACCGACATGTCCGCACGCACTCTCCAGCCGAAACTCTAATAAGCATTCATTCACAAACTAAATCAGGAGACCTTTAACGTTTTACATCTGATTCGTTCCTTTTTTCCTCGCTGTACACAGCTCCAGTTTGGCCATTGGCCTGTCATCAGATTGTATTTTAGTTGCTGCTGTAGCGGAAGTTTAGTACAATTATTTTTGATTAAACACTCCAAATCTCCACACTCCATAATTGCACTTGCTTCAGTTGCTTGCTACTTAGTACTTTCTAACGGCGGTGAGAGTGGTGCAGAGACACTATCTATCTTCTATCGATTAGATTTATGATTAGAAAATTATAAAAGTAGGGTAGACATGTGGATATTATCCGACTGAACAAAACGTGCATTTATCTAACAGGTTCGTTTTCCACTGACCTTATTTCGAGCTATTTTCCAAAATCCTATGGAGAACTCCCATTGCTTTTTTGTCAAGGGAAACGGAGCACATCTTACTTCCGGGTTTTAGGACGTGTCACTGCAACACTAAGTTGATGTGATTTGATTGGATTGTGAGGCAAGGGAAGCCAGCGCCATATAGACTGAGGTTGCGTTCCAATAGTCAATTTAGCTAAGGAACCTTCCTAATGGAGTGAAATGACCCGGAAGTACGTCACTGGCAGTCATGATAAGTGCCGTTCCAATTCTCTAAATGAAAGGAAAGGAGGTTTCAAACTTCCTTTATAACCTCCTTTAGCTTAGGAACCACTGGACCTCCCTTACCGAAAGGAGAGGAGAAAATGCTGCCCCACAATGCATTGCAGCCGCAGCATTTGCCGTCACTCAACAGTCGGCCGTTCACGGAAACAACCGATTATGACCGAGAAATGATATCATGAAAGTTACGGTGCTTATTAAGCATTTTAAAACGTATGTGGTAAGTTGCCAAAGTGCTTTGTTTTGAACGTTCATCAGTATTATAATCAAAAAGAGAAATATGAACGTTAGTTTTTACTGAAATGATCAAATAAAGTCAACATCTCACAGTCTTTACTGAGCTGTGTGGGGTTTGTTCAACTTTTAAAAGATGTTTGAATGGTGATATACACAGTGATAGATGTTAAGGACTAACGTTTATAATAAATACATTTGTATTGATTTTAAGATATTTTCATAGTTCATACAATCATACGTATTGGGATCATTTGTGGACCGGAGGGAGAGGGTGACAAGCATAAGTTTCACTTTCCTTTTTTATTTCAATTCCAACTTTGGTCATGAAGAATATGTTTCTCTGTTGTCCACGTTCATAAAGCATAAAACAACAGCATCAGAGCACGGTGCAGAGTCTCTAGATGAGTTTACAGTAGTCCCTCGTTCTTATTAAACATCCATATTGTAGTCCGCTGTATTGAAAACTGTAGTTTCCAACCCAGTCTCACGGCATTTCGTGTTCATCAACACGATTTTTAATCTATTGATTCGTGTTCACCAACACGATTTGCCCCTTTTTTTCCGTGTTGCACAGCATGATTTTAAAAGCAATGTATTTCTACTGCCTGCAGCACGTCTTTTTCTCCGGTCGGGTCGAGGAAGACCGGAAGCTGTGTGGTTCATAAAAACATGTTCTTACTCAATATCAAGCCACAGTTATTGCTTTTATTTGAAATCGTATAATTTCGGACTTTTGTTGCCGTCTGTGAGGAAAATAAATGGGGCTCAGAGCCTCAGGATACTGAAATCTGTATTTTTTAAATCTTTTTTTCCTCCTAATTTGTTATTCTTTTCAAAATAACACACTGTTATTTACTCACCAATAACACACAATTATCCTTGCTTTTATTTATTGGTTTAATTCCATAATCTCGGGTGTAGAGGAAACTTCTGTGTAGCTATGCAATGGGAGTCACCGACTCAGGAAGGAGACACGGGAAGAGCAGTAGCTTTGATGTCAAACACATGATGGTTTATTTGGAGTTAACGGCCGGAGGATTCACATCACAAGTCCAAGAGTCAGAGGTTCTGACTTCACGGTAGAGTTGCCACGTCAATTCTGAAGAACTCTACCCCAGACCCATGTATTTAGCTAGTTCAGAGAGCATCATCAACATGCTGCATAACAAGATAGAATGATAACACCTCTATCAGCTGACGCCAACAGGCAGGAACAGGGAGACAAAACACTGAGAGCACAGCAGCCAAGGTTACAGGTGCCTGTGCTCAGTCAGGACAGTTTGAACTGATACACTGGGTCAAAGTTATGGGCCTTGGAAAATATTTCCACAACATCGGGCTTTTTTGGCGTCCGTCAGGAACTGAATTTCAAAATAAAAATAACCGGAAACAGACGTAGGCATTTCGAGCGATTACCCAAGATCCTCAGCTATGGTTTTAAGCTCGCTTATTGGATGTAGTAGCCGCAATGCATGCTGGGATTTGGTGTTTATATGATATGCAATCCGGAAAACATTTTTAAATAATAAAATAATACTTAATTCCGAGCGCTCTTGCTTTTCTCTTTGAAAGTCATCACATAACGGCATTGTAATACACGGTTCGGCTGCATTGTATATTACAGATCTGCCGTAGTTCTTTATTTATAGAGCCCTGATGAGAAGACCTTTGGAAAAACTGAGAAAATGCCGCCGAAACTGAATACTTGACGTGGATCATAAATATATTCAACAATTAAACAACATCTTCAATTTCTCTTCACACAATACGTCTCCTTGCAGTATCAACACTAATTCGGCTGACTTTTACATTTGATCTAATTCACAGATAGGTTATATTTACACCATAACGGTGCACAGCTGATATAAAAGGACTGTAGTTTTTAAAGATATTACTGATTTTCTTTGAATGTAAGAATGTAAATACTGAGTCTGAAATAGTATAGCAATATGCTGTAAAATTATGTGAAAGCATGCATAAAACTACAAATGTTCAGATGTTGTACGAAAACAAAAGTGTCCTACACTAATAATACAAAGTTATTATGGCTGTGTGTACCTTGTGTGCACCTCCTAGTGGTTAAAGCACGTTATTGAATTATTGTGTTTTATTTGATTACAAAAATATTAAGAGTACATACTTTCATAGGGGGAAAGTATAAATATAGAATATAAAAAATCAAGAAGATACTATAAGTGATCTCTACAATAAAACAGTTTAGTGCAGAATGTACAAAGATATTAATAGGAGGAGGTGCAAAACAGAAAAATGAATTAACCTTTATTTAAACATTAAATAACAGATTAAGGTCTTCTTTTAAATAAGAAAAACACTTCGGGGGTATCTATCTACAGATACATATTAAGCCTGACAAAGTACTTAACGTCTAATATATTGCTTTCCTGCAATGTTAACTATGTTGAAGCACTTATTTTAACTGATATTATACATATGAATTATACTCTTATGTATGTAGATAGAATAAGAAATGTGCAGAATATGACAGTTTAATGGTGGAGGGACACACATATTGATAGATGTCTTGTAATGCACTGTTGAGGAACCTGTGACCCAAGTGTTTCATTCATTGCATAACTACACCGTAGTTGTGTATATGATATGTCAATACACCTTAGAAAATCTTGAAAGTGATGTGCAAAATAGCCATAATATACAGTCTTTAATTAACTATTAGTAGAGAATAACGAGTAATGAATATACTTTATTACTCGTTTCCATTCATGTCAATTGCAGATACATGTTTAGTCTTCTAAAGCACCAACTATCAAATATCTCTCCTGATTGTTGGCACTTGACAATCACCTTACCTGAATTTTACTCAGGTGTAACTAAAGTCTGATTTAAGGGTTGTTTATATTTCACATAATTAATCAGAATCTGCAAAGTAACTCAAATAAATGCAGTGGAGTAAAAATACCAGGTTAACCTCTGAATTGTAGTGGAGTAGAATTACAAAGTAACAATGAGCTGTCATGTGGGTATTAATGCTGCGCATTATGGACACAAGCGATGTTCACCCATTTATTAATTATATGTTTTACATTTGATAACACCAATGTGTTTAATACTGGCAACTTCTAATTGTGGGAAAAACGAAAACGTTCAGTAGAGACGTCCCATAGAACATTTTGCGAAACACAATAGCCAGCATGTGTAGTTCTGGGGGGGCGTTCGATTCCAGTTTTGGATAGTCTGGCGTGGTTTCGTTCCATTTCACACAGCTGTTTGACGCTCTGCGTAACCTTACGGGGACTGTAGTCCTAAACGATAGCTGGGGATTATGGGTAGTGTAGTGTCTTCGGCCATCCTAAACTCAGAAATGTTGACAATCGCAATGATGCTCGAAATGTCCCTTATAGGCCTACGTCTGTTTCCGGTTATTTTTATTTTGAAATTCAGTTCCTGACGGACGCCAAAAAAGCCCGAGATTATGGAATTAAACCAATAAATAAAAGCAAGGATAATTGTGTGTTATTGGTGAGTAAATAACAGTGTGTTATTTTGAAAATAATATCGAATTAGAAGGAAAAAAAGATTTAAAAATACAGATTTCCGTATTCTGAGGTTCTGAGCCCCATTTATTTTCCTCACAGACGGCAACAAAAGTCCGAAATTATACGATTTCAAATAAAAGCAATAACTGTGGCTTGATATTGAGTAAGAACATGTTTTTATGAACCACACAGCTTCCGGTCTTCCTCGACCCGACCGGAGAAAAAGACGTGCTGCAGGCAGTAGAAATACATTGCTTTTAAAATCGTGCTGTGCAACACGAAAAAAAGGGGCAAATCGTGTTGGTGAACACGAATCAATAGATTAAAAATCGTGTTGATGAACACGAAATGCCGTGAGACTGGGTTGTAGTTTCATAGTTTCCCCACAGCAGCAGACGCACTTTCATGACGTCCGCTGGCACATCATAAACACGTCGGATAGTGAAAGTGCATTCGGATTCTCTAAAGTACCGCAGTCTCTTCTCCTAAATCCTTTTGAATTCTCCTATCCACTATCCCTTAACCCCGTGACGTTTCACTCAGAGGTCAAGGAATAGGAGATAGGGTTAGAATTTAGGAGCTGATTTTTGGATTATCGGAACGCAACCTGAGAGTTATGTCATCTCCGTTCACTCCAATGGACCACTTTTTTACAGCAATGGCGGATCGTGGAGCCTCTCAATCGTTCCCCGGAAGTTAGCGCCAAGGCTAGCAGAGCTATAGAGTTGCAGCATAATAGACCGTTCGTGACGGACTTTTAAAGGTAAGAAGAAGTTTAAAGATTTATATTACGGATATTATCAGTACATCTGATTCAAATTAACATGTGTATTAAAGGATGTCAGTGGATTATCCCTAAATTAGTAGATTTAGGGAACGTTTATAGATAACAGATTAAGCTAGGATACCGAAGCAAGTTAACAACACACGTTGAACAGCCTTTTAATTGTAAATTCCGTTCTCTTAATGTCATTTCGTCCAACGTTGTTGAATTAGAGAAGAGGGGCTTCTAAACGGGATTGTATGCAGGGGTGGAGGGAGTTAAATATTAGATAAATATAACTTTGGTGCATGTAAGAGTGAGTGTTTTTAGCAGAGCCATATTGTGTCCTTGTGATTATGTTGATTATTACCTGCCTGTATAATGTTGCAGCTCAGCTGATTTTGGATTGATGGCAAAGGGAGAGGGACTTAAGTGAGAGTGAAAACACAAGGTAAGTTTAATACTAGTGTTTTATATAAGTAAGCATACTAAACATGTATTATATCACTGTATTATATAAGTAATCTTGTTAGTAACCTACTGTATGGCAGGTGGAGGGGCAGTGATGTTACAGGTGGAGGAGCAAGACTGCAAACTCACAAGACAGAGAAATCAAAGTTTGTTCTCCAGAGAAGAGGTTGATTTCACTTCAATTTTTTATTTCATATTTTCTAAAGATGTGGAAATGGCAACAAAAAAAACTTGAGAGCTGTAACCAAGACAACTGTAACAACATGGGTAGAGAGCCACCAAGGTTTTTCAAGTCCCTCTCTTACTCCATTTTGCCAACCCAAACTTCCAGGTACATGACGGGACACCTTGATTGTTTTTGTTGTTTGCGCTCCTCTGGCTGGGTGCTGGCAGGTGGAGGGCAGTGATGTTGGCAGGTGGAGGGGCAGTGATGTTACGGGTGGAGGGGCAGTGATGTTAGCTGGGTGCTGGCAGGTGGAAGAGCAATGTTTAGTCCAAATATTTCCATTGCAACGACTAATGGAAATAATTGCAGCTGTGGATCTGTTTGGGGGTTGCTGGGTGTGGTAGCTTGGCTGCTGTTGTTCCTTTTCACCTTTTTGGATTGGCTCTTGCTTCCAAAATGGCCATCTTTTAATTTGTTTTCTTTTCTATCATTTCTGATTTGTTTGGCCTCAATTATCAGCCTCAGCCGTATGAATCTTTTTAAGAGTTTTTGTTGTACTCCACAGCATGACGGAAGCCTGCTGGAGAGGGCCTGAGCTTCTTTCTCCAAGACACCCACTGCGTTGGGGAGCTGCATGAGGGAGGAACCAGTATTGGTCCTAAATAGTTCTTCAATTTTGTGAATGAAGTCAAAGGCTTCTTGGGAGGGACGACAAAGAGCACCTGCCTTGAAGTCTTTCAAGTCCACTAACAAGCTGTTGTCACCAGAAGGACTCTCATCATGGTGCTCTGTTGCAATTTTGCATTTTTCACAGATGCTGGAAAACTTGATGATTTTGTGGACGATGTAGCCTGCAAGATGGAAGAGAATACATTTCTCAGTTTTTGTGAGGTCAGGTGCAGCTGCTCTGTTCACCGCCATCAGCTGTTCCACTCTGACTGATGGAGTGATTTTTGGCTCCCCTGTGTCCAGGAAGTCTGCCACAAAGCTACTGTGGTCTTCCTGGTAACTCCCAGAGCTGATGGTGGTGAGGAACTGCCCCACAGATATGATTCTCAGTGCATGATAGAATTCCACTGGAGTTGGGACAGGATTTTTAGACCACACACAGCTGAATGTATTTTCAAGGCAGTCTTGTGTGAACCTTGACGTTAACACAAACCTGTGTCCTTGTGTAAGCATCTCCTCTTGTATGGCCAAAATTGATGTTGTTGCCATTATCACCCCTGTTTGAACAGGCGTCCAAGCTCCCTTTTGACCTATCTTTATCCCACGAAACAGATGGACGATGTTCTGGAGGACGGTGATGGCCTTTTGGTACTCCTCCATCTTGAGCCTGCTCAGGGCTGTAATTGGATGGCGAGATGACATCAGATCAAACCAACGATCAACCTGCTCCAGGAACCACGCTGTCGTCAGGTATGACAGAGGGCGGTTTTCTTGCTGCACCATGTATTTCAGCCCAGCACTTGTAGCCTTACTGAACACATTTAGAGCAAGACCAACCTTCATCTTATCAAAGTGACTTGGCTCGATGGCTGCAGCTGAAAGATGGGGAGCTATTTTTAAGGCCATCCCTTCCTGAAAGGTCAATAAGTCCTTAATGGGGACCACTGAAACCTCGTTAGAGGGGAGGTTCTCTCTGTTAACAACATCCTCAGGAATTATGAAGACCTGCCCGTGAGACATCGGGCATGAAATAAAGCTGCCTGTCTGGTGTTGCTGGATGTGGCACCGATGTTTTATTTTTGTCCACCCCATTAATTCAAATTAACATGTGTATTAAAGGATGTCAGTGGATTATCCCTAAATTAGTAGATTTAGGGAACGTTTACAGATAACAGATTAAGCTAGGATACCGAAGCAAGTTAGCAACACACGTTGAACAGCCTTTTAATTGTAAATTCCGTTCTCTTAATGTCATTTTGTCCAACGTTGTTGAATTAGAGAAGAGGGGCTTCTAAACGGGATTGTATGCGGGGGTTGAGGGAGTTAAATATTAGATACATTTAACTTTGGTGCGTGTAAGAGTGAGTGTTTTTAGCAGAGCCATATTGTGTCCTTGTGATTATATTGATTATTACCTGTCTGTATAATGTTGCAGCTCAGCTGATTTTGGATTGATGGCAAAGGGAGAGGGACTTAAGTGAGAGTGAAAACACAAGGTAAGTTTAATACTACTGTTTTATATAAGTAAACACCTTATCTCCCCAAGGCAATTTCCCATCCAATAGGTGTGCTATATAGGTGTGTATACCCCTTTCTCCTGTCTGTTACTCCCTCTTTCAGCACAATAACCAGAGGGGGATTCAATGGAGCCTGAATACCTGCACTGAGACCCTCACCCTGCACCCTGAGTCTCAACTCTGTGTTTTTCAAGCCTTTCCCTGTTTTTTGTATTAAACAAAACATTAAGCTTTCCCAATGGTGTGGTTTTCGTTTTGTGAAAAAGTGCAAATGCAGTGTTTGTATATAATTACATCACATATGTTTTTGCTGTTGGTCGGGAAATTGCTCCTGCTGACTTGAGCCAGACATTTTTTCCTCCGCTCTGTGTCAGTGGGGAAGCCGTACATTCGTACTCCTTTCTCGGAGTGATTTGAGCATCCCCAGGCAGCACAGCAAACCATGGTGGCGACTAGGAGGCAGCACAGCAAACCAGGACAACACGGAGGAAAAGGCACAGACAAACTGCATGATATGCTATTCAATGTTTATTGAATTCCATGTATTTGCAATGGATGTTCCTAAAACAACACATTTAACATCATCATCATCATGCTGCTGCTGCTAGTCCTTTGATAGTCATCTGTCGGTCTCATGTCCTTTCTGAAAGCCATAAAGATGACATTAGTCATTTAGATAACTTGTGTCCTCAATTACCATGGGATTACTGAAACTACCATGAATTTAAGAAAATGGTAGACATTAATCTAATCTGAATTTTAAAGCATTACTTTAGATCCCCTCCCTCTAAATATATCAATAAACATTAGAAAGTGATGCTCCTGACTACCATACAAGTTTAAGAAGATAATATTGGTTTTAAAGAATTCAAAGCTATAAATAAACAGCAACAGGCTCTTTAACCAAGGCACTGTTAGCCTAACATGTAAACTAGTTGTTCACACTAATCCTAATATTATCACTTAATATTAGCAAATTATATTTTATTTTTTAAAGCATATTGATGTAAATACATACACATATCGATTTGTTGTATAAATATTGCAAATCAAAACCTTTATTCACTAATAATTACCAACAATTGTAGTTCTATCTCCTGTTATCAATGCATTCACATTGCCCGCCATGAACTTCCGGGGAACGATCCTCATCTACATGAACCACGTGACGATAACCGTTTTTGGACTTCCGTTGTCGTAACTCTTCTATCTATATGGCGCTGAGGGAAGCCAGCCGCCTCTGGCTTCCCTTGGCATGGCCCTGACTAATCACAGGTTGGCAGGGGCATGACGTGAGCCTTGTCTGATTGGTCAATCCCTCCATTTTTTTTCACCAAGGGAAGCCAATTTCGGCTGGCTTCCTCTCGCAACAGTGAGTGCAATCTACTGTTTCACCATAACATCTAGAGGGGCGCTGTTTCACTCTTTGTAAAATACTCAATGAGAATGGGGGAGAGACGGGCCGGCAGCAACACACAACAAAGAATTTCCGAAACTAAACGAAGTGTTTTTATTTATTTATTAAAATTATAACTACAATCCGAAAAAACAGGGGAAGCCTGGCTTCCCTTGGCCTCCAGGAGAAAACGCCACTGAGACTTACTGGCTTGTCCTTCATCCTTCATCGCATCAACCCCTTTTTTTTCACCTCGTTTATCCACATCATCACAATTACTGGGCTTATTAAAAAAGCTTCGGACGATCAGCTGCCGTGACCATGGATGTATAATAAGAACTGGATACAGCGTGGGAGGCGGGCCTCATTCATTCCTATGAGAGTTGCTCAATGGTGCATGATGACAAAATGGCCCAACTTTTGAGAGAGCGAAACGTCACAGATTACCCGGCATGCCTGAGAAGTACCCGTATGTGCGCTCATAGCGCATGCGCAACTTTAACCACGCCGCCCAAAAGGCTCGTTCACATTAAGCACGTGAATTTGCGTACACGTAACAGCACCGCACGTTCATGACAGCATGGCACTGGATTTATATTAACGAGGCGGCAGTTAGCAGCTAGCGGCTAGCTAGTAAATTATGCTAAGTTACACATCAATCGTTATGTAACCACTTTTATATTACGCTGACATCAGGATCTAGTGATATCCAAGCAATAGAGCTTCATTTAGCATGATACTTGTGTGGGTTGTACATGAAACCACTTGGTAATATATACAATTGTATATGTTGAAGCCTGTTATGATCAATTGTGAGTTAAAACTTTATCTAAAAAGTAAAGCTGATGATGGATTACTGTGGTGGAGTTAAAATAACAATAGCCTATTTCTTTTTTAAATGTGATGGAGTAAAAGGATAGTAACTGTGATTATTCATGTTAAGTAGCCCACAAGTAACTAAAACAATTGCAAGTGCAATAAGAAGCTACAGGAACGTTAATCTGCATCGGTAATATTAACTTTATTTAATACAACATTTACGGTACAAGATTTACATCATACAGCCCATGTAGTATAATATTTTACAAATGATGAATTACAGCAAACATGTGCAATATATCCATTATTACAGCTCCGTGGGCTGGCAGTAAGGCGATATGGTCCGTTGTTATTGTGCATCCATGGGTAAAGAGAAACTCATGTAGTACTGAACACGTAACATGAATGTGCCGGGCAGCGCGGTCCCGTGGGTTAGATGCGCGTTCATAATGCCGAGGGAAATAACTCTCAGAATAATGTTATTAGCACATTTTTACAACTTGAGGAACGAATGTTTTTAATAAGGGCTATACAAACGTTCATACTCGGTAGTTTATTTAGTTTAAAAAAAATTATCCAACGAGTTACAGACCACTCTTTCCCCATGTAAGTCAATGGGAAAAAGTGTTTCCGGGCCCAGCAACCTAAAGGAAGTGTAGTACCGCCGTTTGACCAGCAGGAATATTCTCATCAGACTCCGGCGCACTTCCTGGGGGCTTGGCCGTGACATGTTGCGATAGAGTGGCGAAGTCATGCCCATTTACTTCCGGTCCATGGGACCTTATTTAGAAAAAATTATGTATTGAAGTCAATGGAGAGAGAAAACGTATCTTTCGATCCCGTTTTAATTGTGCCACGAATTACACATATGATGTTTGTCAATCTTAAAAAATAATTTCCATGTCAAAAAAGTCACAGTTTTTCATAAAACTGTTGAAATATAAGACTATGAAAAATACACAACTAGAAAGACTACAAATCCCAGTCGTGTAAGTGATGTCATAACTGATGTCACAATTGTTTTCCTCCGCTAAATATAAGAGATAGATAAGATAACTTTAACAAGATGCCTGTGTGCTTAGTACCAGGTTGCTATCATACCAGCAATGGGTCTTGCTCGTTCTTTCGCTTCCCGTCTGATGAAAGGACCAGGAGTGGCTGGATCAAGTTAGCTACCTAGCTAGTAGCAAGCACGTTAGTTAGCATTACAGCCTTAGCCTGTGTTATGTGTTATCTTACCTTAAATAACTCATTATACCCTACTGTCCTACTAGGGCATTGCGTTCCAAGAATGCAGGGTTGTTGGTTGTTTCTAGAGTCTCCAAAAGTACAATGGGAGCCAGAGCCTTTTCTTATCAAGCTCCACATTTGTGGAATCAGCTTCCAGTTTGTGTTCGGGCGACAGACACCCTATCCGTTTTTAAGAGTGCGCTTAAGACCTTCCTTTTTGATAAAGCTTATAGTTAGGGCTGATTAGATTCAGCCCCTAGTTTTGCTGATATAGGCTTAGTTTGTCGGGGGACATCTTACTTCTTCCTTCTCTTTGTCTATACCTGTGTACTCTCATGTTCCGATTAACCCAGCTTCCCCAAATTTCTTTCTTTTTGGTGTCTATATATGCCGGGATCCGGAGTCATGGATGATCCTGCGGTCCTGTGTCCTGGATCGCGAGCTGTGGTCCTGGATCATAGGTCCTGGATGGATATCCTCGTGGATTCATCTTCCTATTATACACACATGCATTTCCAAACATTTGGACTACCTATGTTGCAAATGTATTATCTTTTCAATTTACACACGGCATCTATTGCACGTCTGTCCGTCCTGGGAGAGGGATCCCTCCTCTGTTGCTCTCCCTGAGGTTTCTCCCATTTTTCCCTTTAAACTGTGGGTTTTCTCCGGAAGTTTTTCCTTGTACGATGTGAGGGTCTAAGGACAGAGGGTGTCGTATTGTCATACTGATATTCTGTACACACTGTGAAGTCCACTGAGACAAATGTAACATTTGTGATATTGGGCTATATAAATAAACATTGATTGATTGATTGATGTAGTTCATTGACCGTTTCACACAAAAAAACGTGTTACTTCACAGTTTTACGACACATTTTTTTTTTTGACTGGCAAATGTATCTTTTCAATTGACAAACATCATATGTGTAATTCGTGGCACAATTCAAACGGGATTGAAAGATCATCTTTCTCTCTCTATTGACTTCAATACATAATTTTTCCGAAATAAGGTCCCATGGAGGTCATGGCATGCCACTCTATTGCTAAAGCCGGTTAAACAACGAGGTAATCAACGAGGTCAAAAACAAGACAATATCTACTTAATATACACACACTCGCCACCAACTGGACAGGGGTGTGAATTACTAAATAATAGTTACAGACTACAGTAGAGTACAGTAGATCGCCCTCAGTCTACCTGGCCACCAAGGATGTAATATAATGTGGTCCGCTGGTGGACATTTTGGCGCTGTTCCGAGTTGTGTTCTAATCTGTCAAAATGACGGATTTTTCCATCATTGTTAGAAAAAATCCGTCATTGACGGAAAATATTCGGTTAACGCGACCTCTGAGTGGGAGGTTAAAACTTCCAGAGGTTCCGTTTGAATATTACTCTGTCTACATACACAAAATATGTCATGAATTATTTGAAGCTTGAAAGGTTTTTCAGCCCTTAATATCTGTTACTCAGATTTTACTTCTGAATACATGCATCACTTGGTCTTCAGTTTCAAACTGTTCCCAGCCTGAACCCCTTTACCTCAGCTGTGAAGGAAGAATTCACATCCGTTACTTAAGAAAAGGTATAATCAGCAACATGAAATTAAAGTGTCATAAAAATACCCAATGCATAAAAATATCAAATAGATAAAGAAAACACTCAAAAGTAGTTAAAATAAATATATAAGGGTTAAAGATGCCAATTTGTTTTTTTTCAATTGCTATTTGAGCAATTGTCTAATCATCCAATTGTTTTTGTATAAACCATTGGCTAGTTTAATTTATACTTAATCTTTATATTTTATAATTTGTTCTCTTTTACCTTGTGTAGCTTGTTAAATTAAGCTGTAAGATAAATATAGAAAAGTAACATTTACAATCTTCCCCTTCAAATTGTAGAAGTATAAATAAAAGCCCCTCAAATGTGCTCTTAAGTACAATACTTGAGTAAATATACTTAGTTACATGCACTGAGAAGGCACTTCAAAACCTTATAGAGTGGGGGCATTCATTTTTTACAGGATGCTCACCATGCCTCTGTGTGACTGTTTATTCTCTGCAGCCAGCACATATCCCAGGCCTGTGTCCTCTGTGGTGCATTCACAGAGCTGTGCACTAGCTTGGCGTATTGTAACGACGACTAAGGGGAGGGAAGGGGCTGCAAGCTTTGAGGGGGGGGAATCAGGAGACATCGTGCCATATGTCCCTGCTTTAGATAAACCAGTGTTTGCCATCAGCAGGTTTTTCCCCCGCAGCAGGCCTTTGATCTTTGTGTCTGTGCACATGCACGTGTGCGTGGACATCAGTGTTGGGTGTAACGCGTTACAAAAGTAACGGAGTTACAGTAATATATAACTTTTTGCTGTAACGAAGTAATGTAACGCATTACTAATGAAATGTGGGTAATACACTGAACAAAAATATAAACGCAACACTTTTGTTGTGTTTCAGATTTGTGAACAATATTTGAGATAAATGGTTATTTTGTGTATATAGAAAATGTTTTAGATCTTTGAGTTCATCTCATGAAATATGGGAGCAAAAACAAAAGTGTTGCGTTTATATTTGTGTTCAGTGTATAGGCTATTACCCGTTACAATGCTCAGTAACGCAGTTACAACACATTTTAACCCGAAATTAAATGGTGTTCTGTTTTTTAAGAATGTACTAACATAGCGAGACATTCCGACACCAGAGACAAATTGTGCGGGTAGATTAGTACACCTGGTGTGTTTACCCTTCATGCTTCTCGTCGGGATCTTCGGGGCAGTTGAATGTTATGCAACCTCTCTATTCAAAAAAGAGAACGGAGCGAAAAATACAAACAACAAATTGTGTCAGGTGCGCGTGACCTGCTCCGCTGCGCGTGCATAATTTCCAAAGTGCTTCCACAGCAGTGACACACATCTGATCTGTGGATAATCATTTATACGAAAATGGTTAAAGCAACTGTAGCAGGATAGACTGTTCAGCCCTATCACCACATGGGGGAACCTTTATAAAGAGGGGTCAGTGTCGCTCTTGCTCCCTCTTGCTCTTTGGCACGAAAGCCACTTCCGGGTTCCGCTGACGTGCTTTCTCCGCTGGCACCGGTGAGTTTGCAGTGGCTGCCGTTTGTTGTACACCTAGCATGACAATTAGCCTAAATACTAAATGTATCGCTGGTTGTAGACCCTTGCAGGGATCCTGCAGCCCATGTCTGCTGCCGCTGTAAATGAAGCTCCCCTGCTGTGTGTTTGTCTGAACTTGGCCTGATCGGTAGGTAGACCTTCTGCTAGTATCATTCTTCCTGAATGTTCTTAACCTGATATTGTTATCGTAACATCACCTTAAACTTAATGTCTGCTAGGCTCTGCGCTGGAAGCGTGATAAAGGACTGCTGTTTTGCCTCCACGTCTGTGTTGCATCCACGACTGCCCTGAGTTTACGAGTGTCTTGCCTGCCTGACTGTTGCCTGGACGGCTGGTCTACCCTCACGGCTGTGTCTGTCTGCACAGCCGGCTTGCCTGCCCTACTGTGCTTCACCGCTACACTACTGTCTGGCGGGTGTTGCTCTTGGCCTACATTGTCTGTACCAGCCTCTTGGTATCACTGTGCCTTTGCTCTTCATTACAGGGCCATATTATAAACATTGTTATCGCGGACTGTTCGATTAATCTCTGTTCATGATTAGTTATTTCATTGAGTTAAGTTTGTTTTGTTTATTTAATTCAAGATTAAGTAGACTGTTAGGTTGATTTTCGTTTCTTTGGTTTAGTTTTCGACCCTGTTGCTTTAAATTTGTTTTGTTTATTTCAGTTACTTGAAATCAGTATTTTGTAGTATTCTTGACTTTTTATTGTCTTATACTTATCTTATGTGTTGGTCTGTGTATTAATTTGTGTTGACTGTTTATCCCAGTAATTGTTTATTGTTTGCCCCTCTTAGTTGCTGAGAGCCAAAGGTGTGGTGCTGGTGTCCCCGGTGGTGGCTTCCCCCTTTGTGTGTCGTGCTGATTTGTGTTCCTTCGTGTGAGTGTGTAGTGATCATGGGTGCCTTAATTTACTTTGTTGGGATCCCTCTCACCCCTCGTCACCTCCATCCACTGGTAGGCCTCAGTATCCCTGAATTAAGGATTCCCCCCCTTTATTTTAAGTGTGTATAATGATCTTATGGTGTTTTTAATGATATTTTAATGCCAGAAATAAAACATTTGATAAATTGGAACCACGTCTCCTGCCCCTTAGTATCACGAACCTGAGTGCCTTGTTGGTACTTGGAATAATTATTTCCTTGGGTGCAATTCCCAAGGTGGCGTTGTCTGGCTTTTAGTTGAATAGGATTTCCAACAAACACCCCCCACGTGCCGCCACACAACCATCACTAAACGCCAGCAACACTGCATCTACTGCAGACAGTAGCAACAGGTCAGATGGGGACATCACGTTACCCTCCGTTGTGGACACTAGCTTACTCCCGCCTGACTCGCCGCCCTCGCCCCCGGAGCAGCAGTCTTCGTCATCCGAAACTACGCCGCCCCTCTGCGGCCCGCAGGTGCCAGGATACCACGGCAAAACAGAGCCTGACCAGGTATATCTAAACAAGTACCCGCCTGTACAGTGGGGTAAGGCGGTCATTTCGTGGTATAGAAATAGACAAGGGCTAGAATATTCATGTGGAAATAGTGCCATATTCTGCCATGCCTGTATAAATGGTGGGTCACAAATAATGCATACAATAGCACAGATGCCTTCACCACGAATGGCTACAAAAAGATTTCATATCCCAAGCTTATCAACGAGCTAATGTTGCAGCTGAAATGTTCTCCAGGTCACAAAGTCAACCTCACATAATGATGTGATCAGTTTTCAAGCACAGTAAATATTCTCTTCCCAGAGTATATGATGGGACCAAAGTGATTATTTAGTAAGGCAAGTTTATTTATATAGCACTTTTCAACACAAGGCAATTCAAAGTGCTTAACAAAAAATGAAAGACATTAAGAAAATGGCATTTAAAATCAGTCATTAAAAAAAAAAGTAATACATGGTTTTAATAATACTTTTGCCTTTCAATGTTTGCCATTTCAAACCATGAGCATGGTTCAAATAATATTTGCCTTGATTTAAAATATGTTCTCGTTTGTTTTATCAGTACAGTTTTGAAGCTTTTGGGCTTTTCTTTGCCATAGTCCACTTTGGACTATATGAAATATTTCAGGATTGCACTTTTAACTCACTTTAAATGTTCTCACTTGCTTGGTTTCAAAATATAACAAATGCCATAATCTGTTCATTGGGGACCATCAATGGTATTTTTCATTGCTGTTGCCGGCCAATCAGACCCGGCGCCAGAACAAATCTAAAGGGAGGGCATATGATTTTCATGGGAGGGCACACAAAACCGTCACGTGCCTGCGGCACAATATATATCAAACAGCAAGGCCAACGACATTGTGTAAAGACGCACACTTATCGCAAACATACACAAATAAAGGTCAATGTAGCAACCACTTTGAAACATTGTGTGCGTGGCAGCACAGACACTGGTAAATCACGAGCAAGGCACACTGGTTACGGATGGCAGCTTCCTCATCGCTGCACTCGGAGAGAAATAGTAGAGATGGAGACGTTGAACTGTTTAGCCCGCCTTGGGCATGGTTTATGTTCACTGCACTCGGACATGCTGTGGAGTGAATCGAGTCACCTCTGAGAGGGAGTTGGTTGACAGCTAAAAAAGCTATAATATCAACGACAGCTGACACGTAATAACGGCTCCGTGCAGCTGATCTGCACCAAAGTTCTAATTTCCTTATTTGTTTCCTCGCGTATCTGTCTCTCTCTCCACAAACTCTCACATGAAATGTGTTCTTTTGATGCGGCATGCCTTAGCAGTCCTTTATCAGTCTGTAATGCGTGTTTCCAGTCGCAAAAACCTTTGACAGTAAAAGCTGCATCAGATGAAGACGTATTCACTTTAAACTGTCTACAGGGGAAACAAAAGGCTGCGTCTGCTTTTAACAACTCTTCAAGCCATGGTCTGTTGTTGTACCATGCAGCGGCAAAAGTGCGCTTCTTTCCTGAAAATCTCCCTGGATAACGATCCAGTTTCACCTGGTTGGGTTTATTAACCCCAAGATCATCGCTAACTCAGCCCCGGGGTTTGTCGAGGTCAAGCTTGTGACATTAAGGCGTGCTGCTGCAACGTCAGGTGCAGGGTCGCCAGCAGCTGCATCGGCTGCAGTTCTTTCATCGCTATTTCGTTTTAATAAATCCTTAGACCTTTTGAGCCAATTTCTGATGTCCATTTTGTAATTCAAACAGAAATGGGAGTCTACCGAATGCACAATAAACAAATCCAGAATAGGCGGCAGAGTGTGACGCTGTGATTGGTCTATATGGGGACGAATCACAAATCACAACAGACACATGCATTTATTTGACGTTGCATGGCGCCTGCGATTTTTTTGTTTTGTTCTGACATCACATACATCGTAGCATAAAAGTTCACAGTTTATTTATAATTAAAAAAATAAAATATATATATTTTTTAATTTTTATAAATAATAAAAAAACGTGTTTATTGGGGGTGGGCAGGAATGTCAAATGGGAGGGCCTGGCCCTCCCACGGCGCCGGGCATGCGGCCAATATTCCTCATGTAAACCTACTAGTGCTGCGCCCCCTGTAATCTCAGAGGCACCCTGAGTCATTCTGTTCTGGAACCGGGCCTGAACACGGCCATATACTAAACACACTACAGAGCCCATTCCGTGTCCTGTTATTGTTTACTTCCTCTCTTCTTCTGGTGATTTATCTGATGTCCAGCGCTCCGTCTTTTAACCTCTTTTCCTTTCTCTTTCTTGATCCTCCTTAGCAACCTTCATTATAGTCCTTGACAGTGGTCTGTACTGGATTAACAACGTGTCACATTTTAAGAATTTACAATCAGAATCCAGTATTCAACTAAGCCGTGTAATACAAGTTGTTAGTAGCCTTAAGGGCCTACACAGTTGTTATGCTATACCACATTGCCCTTCACTGGATGTATAATGAGCTGCACTAAACTACATTTCAGCATTTAAAATAACTAGCCATTCTTTTGCGGTTATTTTGGTAAAAGTAACTAAAAAGTAGTGTAACTCATTACATTTCAGAGACAGTAATGTTGTAATGTAACTTATTACTTTCAAAAGACAGTAATAAGTAATATGTAATATATTATATTTTGGAAGTAACTTGCCCAACACTGGTGGACATATGCTTGCAAGTGCATAATGTTAAAGGAGAGGTGTCATGGCCATTTCCACTGATCATAATTCCATTGTTGAGGTCTACTAGAATAGATTTATACTGTGCAATTTTCCAAACTCACATTGGTTTCGCATACAGCATCTCTTTAGAGCAGGGGTGGGGAACCTTTTTCCTCTCAAGGGCCATTTCAATTTTTTCAACATCCTCCGAGGGCCGTACAAATTATTGACCTCTGCTTAAAAATCACAGCACATTCATTTGGCCTTTCTTTCATGCTGTGCAAAGAAAAAGCAACCTCTTAATCCAGATATCTTGCCATGACTCGCGCATGCATTCACGTGCACGGTTGTGGCATGACCACCAAAACAGAAAGATATGGACACAAGATGTGTGCAAATGTATTTAGTTTCCTATCCATGGACATGATTTAAGTGGGGGGGGGGGGACCTAACCTCCTCTCGGGGGGTCCGGGGGCATGCTCCCCCGGGAAGATTTTTTTTTAAATATTGAAGTTGAAAGCATCAATCTGGTGCACTTTGGGAGCAAAATGAAGAGATCTATGGACACATCTCTCAACACCCATATGAAACGGAACTGTAAGCAGATTTACTTTTTCTTTATGGATATTTTACAAATCACTCTCCTTTTAAACTGTATTCTTGTTTATTAATAACAACTTTTTTTTACTGTCATATAGTATTTTATACCTGTTTACTTTATTATCTTGTTTTATGATAACTATAATGATCATATAAAGATGTGCCTTTACCTCACTGGTTGGAGAAAAAGCTTCTTATATTCGTTAGCATAGCTAGCTAACCAGATGCTAATAACAAAGTTATTGACTGTATGATCTGTATGACAGATGAACAGATCGCCACTGGGCTTTCAACTAAAGACACAGCCACGCAAAAACTGCAGTATGTGTAGCCTACAGTGCTTGAATTGGAATGAAAAAGGTGCCAGTACTCTAAAATCAGCAACTTTTTCAAGTCAATTTTATATATAGCCTACAGCCCACAAACAAGAATTTGGCTACTATAATGCTGGTGGGTTTGTCTCTTTACTACTGTATATTTTAGAAAGGTTCACTGTACTTAACATTTTTTATGATAGGCAGCGGATATGGCTAAAGCTCAGTAAGGTCAATATTAACTGAAAATATAGCAATCAAAGTCTAGATCTTCTGCTGAAGACACATGAAGCAGAGACCTTTCAGGTGAGAGCCCCTCTGGTGGTGTTCAACATTAATGACAAGGAAACAAAGCTCTGGTCAGAAGCATTTTTTATAAAAAGCTTTAACAAAATTAAGTATTTCTGTACATTTTGAATGCAATCTAACTTTCCAACTCAGAAAACGAAAAACGAAAAAGTGCCAAAAGTCTTCTCACATGGCTGAGCTGCTTTGCAATATACTTCACCACTGAAGAATACAAATATGTATAAAGTAAACTATGATGCAATCTAACTTTCCAACTCAGAAAAATGATAAAGAGCATGAACAAAGAACATGTAAAAACAAATGCAACATTTGCACAATCTAAAATGAGAAACTGTAACTGCAAGTAACAAAGTCTGAGCCATGGTAAAGAGTTACATTGAACACCAAGCTGATCAGATAACTCCCTGGTTGGTCTGAAGTCCTTCTATCTCCAGGATCTGTACAAATCGGCACATTATGCCAAAAGTCTTCTCACTGGGTGAGCTGCTTTGCAATATACTTCACATTGTTAGAAAAGGCTCCAGAAGGCCTTGGGGACATCAGTATCAGGGGCTGGAGCTGGACAGGCTCTTTCATCAGCACTTCTCCTTCCCTTTGCCAGCCAGGACCTCACATACTGTTCCGGATTGAACTGTCCTAGTGATGGTCCATTACATTTAATGAAAACCAGGCTGGACAGTCGGCTGACAGAGAGAGCATTCCTTTTTGCAGTAAGGATATCGTTCATGCAGCTGAATCCCCGCTCACACTCACTAGTGGAGACAGCGATGGTTCGGACTGCTTTCAGTAGAGGCTCCATGGCAGCAGGTGTACGGGATGCCCTGGTTTCCTTGTATTCGCGAAAGCCCTGAACAGTCTCTCTTCTGTCCACTTTCAGCACTTCGCACAAACGTAGCACCTCTACGTCCCCATACTGTACGTCTAACTCCTCTTCAGGCCAACTTCCAGGATGGATATCTTTCATGTCCTGGATTAGCTGATTGTCCCGGGCCTCCCGGCCATGTAATGGGATTTCTCTTGTGCTGACATGAGAGGAGGTTGTGGAAGTCATTCTGTGTCTCAGATTCTCTACCATACTGCGGAAAAACTGACCTGCATGAATCTGTACAAGCCTGCCATTCTCACGCAGGGCAACACCCTTGAAGGACTTCTCAGCTAGAGCTGTATGAACTGTAGTCATGTGTGGGCCAGGCATGGTGACCATGGATTCAAAAACTCGTATTTCTCGAGTTAAGAGCCTATCTGCTGTAGGCAGTGTCATCTCTCTTTTTTGGAGTTGCCGAGAGAGGTCGCTGAGCTCTGTGAGCGCATCGTACATCAGTCCCAGATTGCTGACAAACGTTGCAGATGTGAGCACATCATCCAGGCCCTTGTACTTTGCTCTGTCTCTGGAATCCCTGCTTGTGTCGTTTGCAGCATTTGTGAAGTGATCATGAAGCACTCGGTAGTTTTCCCAGACTGCTCTGACGCTCCTTTCACTTGAAGCCACCCAGCGGATGGACAAAACACGCCCTATCACCAGGAGACGCTGTCCGACTGCTTGCGCACACTGCGCTAACTGCCTCTGATTTTTGGGGGAGGCATGGAACAAGGAATAGAGTTTGTCAAAAAAGATCTGGAAATGATTGAGCCCTGAGACCTCCTTGACCACATCCCCAACTGCCAGCTCTAGACGATGATTGGAGCAGTGCCACACAAACAGGCTTGGGAATTTACTACACAACTGGGTAGCAACGCCTGTTCTCTTCCCTAGCATGACTGAAGCCCCATCACATGCAAAATAAACGAAACACTGACCTAAAAAGTCCTCGTTAAAATCTCTTCCAAGACACTCCATTAACGCCTTTGTGATGTCATCAGCCGTTGTTCCATCCAACTCGATCAGCTCCCAAAAAAACGTTTCGGGCTCAGCATCAGCTGATGCTGAGCGTAGACACACAACAAGCACCGTTTTACCACTAATAGTGGTAGATTCATCGACCAAAACACAGAGTTTTCTTTGGTTTTCTGTAATGTCTTTTGCCATTTTTTTCTTCAGCTCATGAGCTATGTGGTCGATGATTTCGCCACAGGTTTTATTGGAGTGCAAAACCCTGCCCACGTTCAGCCCATTCAGTTTCTGTACATTCAAATCAATTGGCATGTCTGTGAATGGCCGGCTATGTTTGCCAATTTGATATGCCGTTCGAAAAACTCTGATAGTGGTGTCTAATTCAGATTTATGCATAGACTGCACTTGATGTTGAATAGTTTCACGTGAAGCAGATGTAAGGATGTCAGCAGCTTTTACATGGGCTTGTGATTCTTTATGTTCTTTGATTTTTTTTCTCAGGCTAGCTTGTTGTTCACCCTTGTCAACACCGAAATGAGACACTGCACACTCACCCCATTCAGTTGACAGTTTCAGTCCTTGTCCAGTGTGTATTCCCAAAGATTTGACATCTCTGCATATCCGACATCCTAGCTTCTTATCTTTAAGAAGGAGCCATGCATTGGTCTTGCAAAAATATTGCACCTGGTCCGTTGTCTAGCAGTCAGGTGCATCGCTTTGCCCGGTGTTGGTGGTGGCAGTTGCGCCATCAGCAGCTAACGTTAGAGGCTCTGGAGGAGGCGGCGGAGCTAGTGCTAATGCTAATGCACTAGAACTTGGAGCAGGAGGATCAACCAAAGAAAGCTCCCCATCAGACACAATTTCCAACACAGGCACAGCATTCTCTGTATTTGAAGTTTCTTCCGGCGACAACCGCTGTCTTTTTGCACTTTTATTAATCCACGCTAACATTTTAGAAATGCTAATTTGTGACGTGACTTGCTTTCCTTCTCTCGGGGGCGTGCCTGCTCTGTTCTATCACTCTACATAGCCACCCACTGGGTGGGAGTTGCACTGCATAAACACAACACACGTGCATCTAGGTATGTAAATTGTAAAGCATTAAAACATGGTTTTACTAACAGTTTTCAGTATGTTGTTACTTCGGCATTATTATTATTATTATTTTGAAACGTGTATTACTATTAAATCACGGTCAAATAGGTTAATTTTGACATAGTCGTTTCCACCACAGTATTTACATGGAGAAGATAAGCCCCGCCCCCTCTCCAGCACGTTCTGTTTGAATGACAGGAGTAAACAGCTGACAGCCGCTGTGAAACTCCAGCGGTTAGAGCAATGAGAATGTCCGTTCGGCACCTCATGACGCATCTACTGAGTACCGGGCGGCTGTATATATATATATGGATGTATAATAAGAACGGCGGGAGAGTGTTGAGTACTGGCACGGTGCATGAGTACCGGAGTACCGCCAGCATGCCGGTACTGAGCAAGAAGTGCCGGTACTCCATGGGTCAGAACCAGAAGTGCCGGTACTGCGTACCGGTGAGTACCGGCCCAATTCCAGCACTGGTTTTCACTATAAGTACAAAATATTTTTTGGATGGACACTATAATTTACAGTTTTTTACCATGTTCAATCTGAATTTTCTTTAAAATAAAAAACATCTATATTGAATCTGACTTTTCTACATCCAACTCACAGGTTTATCATTACTTTGAGAAAAAAGATTATTAATGTAACCCTTTTAGAAGGGAAGATATGGTCATTTGTTCTGGGAATGTCATTTTCGAGCCTGAAACCTGAAAAACAGGCTCGGGGTTTAACAGGTTAACCACTAGGTGTTCCTTTATATCAGCTGTGCACCTTTATGGTGTAACTACAGCCTATCTACCAATTGGATCAAATATAAAAGTCAGCCGAATTAGTGTTGATACTGCAAGGAGACGTATTGTGTGAAAAGAAATGTAAGATGTTGTTTAATTGCTTATATATTTATGATCCATGTCACATTTTCTGTGTTGGCTGCAGTTCCTCATGTTTGTCTAGAAGTCTTCTCATCAGGGCTCTATAAATAGAGAACTACGGCAGATATGTAATATTTAATGCAGCCGAACCGTGTATTACAATGCCGTTATGTGATGACTTTTAAAGAGAAAAGCAAGCACACTCGGAATAAAGTATTATTATTTTTTTTTTAAATGTTTTCGGTCTGTTTCCGGTATTTGTTAATGACGATGTGCTGTGAGATGTGAGACTGGAATTGCACAGGGGAAAATAACGTATCTTTAGATGCGGATTTTGTTAAACTAATACGTTTGCACTGTGGACCAACACTATACATTGACGGGGAAGAGGGTAGCAATAAAGATAACACCATTAAACAGTTACACAACATAACAGAAATAAGATCGATAGCAGCGTCTCTAGCAACCACCTTGGTAACAATGAAAACGTTCTATGGATGCAATTTCCTGAAGTAATCTTCGTAATAACTAGCTCATAAAGATCATGTACATCCACTGCACACATAATCTGAAATAACAACTCATATTTCTCGCATCAAATGACATCAAAACGCATTTTAATGGCCAAACTAACTTTAAAATAGGCATTTTCCACCGAGAATAAAACAAAGTTCGGCCATGTTTTTTTTTTCTGCAGGGAGAAATTTGAAGATCACCTGACATAGACGCCAGCCATTGGAATGAATGGAATGCAGTTGGAGGCAGTACTCAAGTGGTAAAAAAAAATCAGGGGGGATGGTGGATTTTATCATATGGGGACATAATTTGTGCTGATAACCCGCAGAGGATGGGAGACCAACCAGCATAAAGATAATTATTATTATACTCCTAAAACAACATGCATGTTATGGATGTTCAGATACTCCTTTCATTGCTCTTGACCAAGGCACCTCAGAATTAGAGTCGGTCCCCGGGCTGCCATGGCACCACTAACATTTAGGGTCAAATGCAGAGGACAATTAGTGCAAAATCTTTTTTTCACTTTAATTTAAAGGAGGGGAGGGGATACAAAAATGTGGTTATAATGGAAGTCTATGGTACAAATCTTGTAGGTTAACAGTCCCTCATTTATTATTCAGATGGATCAACTGATTATACTAATAATAAAGTCAAAAATAGTTTTTAGAATATTGAATTATAGTGTATTTTTTCAAAAAAGCAGTTACTGGTATACGATCAAAACTGGTACCAAAAGGGTTACATTTGTATCGTAATTAATTAAATCATTATGTAAATTAAACACTTCATGAAAAAATTGAGGAACATTTTTTGAAAAAAATTGATCCGTCATCATTTTATTGCAGTTCAAATACAAATATTTTATGTTAACATTCCCAATGTTACTTTTTTAACAGGGCATTAAGTGCAAATTGAAATTGCTTACAAAATATGAAAATATATTAAAAGATTATACAGATAATACTAAATAGGACCAATGTTGTCAATGGCTGCCTACTCCACTCTCCCCCATCTCATAGAAGTTTCCAAAGATTTTCATAATCATGCTTCTTGGTATCAATTTTTCTGGCTCTTGCTTTCGGATTGTTAGCTAAGCAATGGCTTTGAAGCCAAGTCTTGACATACCTCTGGTCTGAACTTGTTCAGTGGAGGGCCAACACACTTGATGAAAAGCAAGGCTGACATGCTTTTTACCTCTAGGGAGCTTCTAGTTGTGGTTAAAATGTTCATCTGACTAAACCCACGTTTACACTCAGCTGTGGAGATGACCAGAGTGTTCACTGCTTGAAGGAGGGGTTTCAGCTCTTCTAGTGCTGGTGGTATCATTTCATCAACAGTTTTGAGTCTTACCAGCTAGCTACTGTAACACAAGAGAAAAACGTAGCTAAACTCTAAACTAATTTGTTATTGCTGCTTATGTCCATTCCACTTTTGGTGACTAAAGTAGTGAGTAATGACTAAGATTACTGACTCTTGACTTAACCCTAACCCTGAAATGTTATTTTTAGTATTTTTAAATATGAAGTCCCTCAGATCGCGTTGTCCTCCTGGTTGCTTGGCCATTGTGATGACCGTTACCTGCGCTTCTGGCATCGATCAAACAGGCGCATCACGGCGCTCTGGCGCCCTCTAGGGCACTCGCATAGCATAGCGTCAGTGACTTGGTAAAAATGTCATTGCGTGTGTGCGTGCTCCCTCGCCCACAGTATTTTACTCAAAATGCGCAAAATTAATGTTGAAATAGCAGTAATACCAGTGCCACGTTCATTGATAAAATGACATAAGGGATGGAAAGGGGGAATGGCAGTTTTAGAAGGGGGATGATTTTGACCGTTTTTATTTCAGGGGGGATGCCATCCCCCCTCATCCCCCCTCAACTCGAGTACTGGTTGGAGGTCAACCAATCACAGAGCTTGAGAACTAATCATGGGGCTTGTCAAACAGAGCACATGGTGTAGTCCTAAACGATAGCTGAGGATTCTGGGTAGTGTAGTGTCTTCTGCCATCCTTTACTCCGAAAACATATTTGTTTCTCCGAATCGAAGGGGAAAAATACAAAAGCATTGCAATGCACACCATTTAAACCAATCAATGTCGTGTAATTAACAAGAATAATCTGGTGTTTTTTAGTCGATGAGTAGTGCAGATATCACTGTAAAATCAATCGACAGTAGGGGAATACTTACTTCCGGGTGTACAATTCTCCGTTATCCAATAGGAATGGATTCACATTGCCTTTAAGGGCAGCCGACACAAACGAATGCCGTGCTTCCATGAGCGTCAAATCCCGCCGCAGATGGGAATACATTGAAATCAGTTGAAAGCTATTTGCGTCCCTTTATGAAGCTGAAGGAGCTTAGGAGCGTCACAACTGCACGCCACGGGACCCTGACCAAACGTCACTCCTGGACGATTATGGAGTGAGTGTGTTGAGATAACAGACGTCAGGGTTGGTCATAAACGTCAAAGGGCAAAAAGTTTAGATATCTAGGAGTCCAGGAGAATTATTCTTTAACAGTTACCTCTTTCTTAACAATTGTATGGAAGGGAATAGAGCTCTCAAAGAAAACACAGGAAGGATCGGAGAGCGCTACATCAGTCACTCACCACAAGCTTAGAAATGTTCAGACTCTTTGATACAATTAAGTCCAGGGTCTTATTGTGTGTCGGACCCTTCACATGCTGAGTCAGTTCATAATTATCGATAACACAAAACAGTTATTTAGCCCCTCTGTCCTGAGGGTTCTCAACATGGATATTAAAATCGCCAACAATGCCTAGATGGTCAAAGTCAATACACACTATAGACAATAACTCGGTAAAATCATCAAAAAAACGTGCACAGTATTTGGGTGGTCTGTAGATGTTTAGGAAAAGAGCTCGAGAGGAGAATTTCAGCTGAACGGCCACATATTCAAAAGAAAGAAAGTTCCCACACATAGTCTGCTTGCATTGAAATAAATCATTAAACTAAATAGCTACTCCACCCCCTTTCTTATGCAGTCTTGCCTGACTCATAAAACTAAAGTTGGGAGGGGTCGATTCTATAAGAACAGCTGTGCTGTTGTTTTGGTCTAACCAAGTTTCAGTTAAAAACATAAAATCCAGATTGTGCTTGGTGATAAAATCGTTAATTAAAAATGATTTACCTGCTAAAGACCTGACATTTAATAGAGCCAGTTTAAGTGTGTTAGATATACTATCACTCTGACTGCCCGTGATAGACCGTGGAGCATGCAGACAAGACACCCCAGGTGAATAGGGTAATTTTTTTAACTTAAAGGTATCAGCTAGACATTTCTCCAGTTAATTACTTACAATAAGGCAATTATTTTTTGTTTAACAGGTTTTTCTGAAATAGCATGTTTAAATATGCAAATTATCCATTATCTCATTAAATATGCACATATTTTAACACATTTCAGGAATCGAAATCTGAACTTTGGATAAAGCCAGGTTCAAAATTATTGTTTCATTTTGTAGTCATATTAGTATCTAAGGCTTTTACAGAAGGGATATTGGATATCTCTTTTTATCACTCCATAAATCAGAAAATACTGTCAACAACCCTAAAATATCAATTTTCGCCATGTTTTAGGTATACAATGTTGTATAATTCAGGCTATGAATGATATATGAACAAACCCTTCTGTAAAAGCCTTCATAATATTGATAGGAATATAACTGGAAGGTTTGGTGTATCTACGTGCTACTGAAGTGGACATTTCGAACTCAGAGTAGGAGAAAAAACTCATTTTGAGAAAACGACCTTTAAAGATTTCAGTGAGGCGCTAGCTAAACCATCTGTTCTTTGGATGACAGCTTGCGCATCGACGCACTCCGTGAAGGTATTTCATGTTCGGGTCATTTGTTTTTTGTATAACCTTGCTTCGTGCAAGTGACAATTGTTGTCGTCTTCTCTGTGAATGTTTTTTTCGCTGTTCTTTTGCCATTTTGAGATTTCAATTTCTAGCGGAAAGCTAACCAGGAAGTGTTTTAGCACACCACGTGACGCATCTGAACGAATCACATTGTCAGAAATTGACACCAGCCAATGAGATTTCGTTTCTTGGTTTAAGACCCCTTTGTGCTTTCACGATTGGTTGCTGATACAAAGGAAATGACCATATTTGGATCCGATGAGATTGTGCAGGAGAGACACAGCTTTCCAACGATATCTCTGTTGACATGGTGCACACAGCGGTCGCGGTACTTTATGTTACGTTAGAATGCTAACTTTTGGTGAATTTAGGAGAAATCTACAGACGCAAATAATAATAATAATAGATTTAATTTGTTAGCGCTTTTACAGGTGCTCAAAGACGCTTTACAGATATAGTGAAGGGAAAAGAAAAGGAAGGAACAACAAATAAATATATAGTTAAAGTTAAAGTCAAATAATACAAAAACAATCACACATTAAAAGCCAGATTGAAGAGGTGAGTTTTTGTGAGTTTTTTGAAGGTGGTGAGGTCAGTGCAGTCTCTGATGGGTTGGGGGAGTGAGTTCCAGAGGGAGGGGGCAGCGACGGAGAAGGCTCTGTCCCCCCAGGTCCGGTGATTGGTGCGGGTGGGGATGGATAGGATGTTGGCTTCTGATGAGCGGAGGCAGCGGGAAGGGGCGTGGTGGTGCAGCAGGTCTGTGAGGTAGGGGGGGGGCCTGATTGTCGAGGGCTTTGTGAGTAATGAGGAGGACTTTGAAGTTGATTCTTTGACGGATGGGGAGCCAGTGGAGGTTCTGGAGGACGGGAGTGATGTGGTCTCGGGAGCGGGTGTGGGTGAGGAGGCGGGCAGCAGAGTTCTGGATATGTTGGAGTTTATTGATTAGGTTGGATGGTATGCCGTAGAGGATGCTATTGGAGTAGTCGAGTCGTGAAGTGATGAATGCATGAATCAGGGTTTCAGCAGCAGAGGAGGAGAGTGATGGGCGGAGACGGGCAATGTTTTTGAGGTGATGTGATTTATGTGGTGGTTGAATTTGAGCTGACTGTCAAAGATGACTCCGAGGTTGCGGATGTGAGGGGGGGGAGATAGAGTGTGGCTGTCCATGGTGAAGTTGAAATTCTGGATGTCTTTGATACGGGATGGGGGGCCGATGATGATGATGTCTGATTTGGCACTGTTCAGTTGGAGATAGTTTGTTTGCATCCATGCTTTTATTTCTGAGAGACAGTTGGTGAGAGTGGAGTGTGTTGTGGGGGTGATGGTTTTTGTTGAGATATAAAGTTGGATGTCATCGGCGTAGCTATGAAATTGAAGGTTGTGGCGACCAATTATTTTGCCAAGGGGGAGCATGTAGAGGATGAAGAGGAGGGGGCCAAGCACCGAACCCTGGGGGACACCTTGGGACAGAGGAGCAGTGGAGGAGGTGCAGTTGTTGATGTTGATAAACTGATGTCTGTCGGTGAGGTAGGATTTCAGCCAGGAGAGTGCAGTGTCGGTGATGTTGAGTGATGATTCCAGGAGGGACAGCAGGATGGCGTGGTTGATGGTGTCGAATGCTGCGGTGAGGAGGATGAGGATGTTAAGGTTGCCGGAGTCAGAGGAGAGGAGGAGGTCGTTTGTGATTTTGAGAAGAGCTGTTTCGGTGCTGTGTTTTGATCGGAAACCGGATTGAAATGGCTCAAAGAGATCATTGGAGCTGAGGTGGGCTTTAAGTTGTGAGGCAACGACACGTTCAAGTATTTTTGACAGAAAGGGGAGATTTGAGATGGGCCGGAAGTTGGACATGATGTCAGGTGTGAGTCCAGGTCTTTTGAGAATGGGTGTGACAGCAGCCAGTTTGAGAGAGGGGGGAACTGATCCAGATCTGAGGGAGGAGTTAATGATGGTGGCGATGAGTTGGGAGATGGCAGGGAGGCTCTCTTTAACAAATTTGGAGGGCATTGGGTCAAGTGTGCAGGTGGAGTTAATTCCAGTCATGAAGTCGGACAGTTGCATGGGGGTCACAGGGGAGAAGTGGGACAGGGGCTGTGAGGTGAAGGGGGGGGGAGCCAGGAGGGGAGGTGGGGGGTGCTGATGAGGGTGTCAGATTGCTGTAAATGTTGCTGATTTTGGTTTGGAAAAACGAGAGGAAGGAGTTGCACTGTTCAGTGGTGAAGGATGAGGTGGCGTTGTCACAGGGTTTGAGAAGTTTGCTGATGGTGGAGAACAGACGCTTGGGGTTGCTGGAGCCAGACTGAATGAGTTGTGAGTAGTAATTAGACCGGGCTGCTTTGAGTGCGTTACTGTACTGCTGGAGATAGTCTTTGTAGATTTGAAGATGGACTGTTAGTGTGGTTTTCTTGTGTTGGCGTTCAAGTTGACGTTTCCTTGATTCCATTTGGCGGAGTTCGGGGGTATACCAGGGGGCGGAGTGTATGAAAGAGACATTTTTTGTTTTTGTGGGGGCCAGTTCATTGAGACAGAAGGAGAGGGTGCTGTTACATAGCCGCGGGAAGTCATTTTGCTCAGGGGGTGCTGCCAAAAGTGGGGAGGTAGCCGCTTAAAAAAAAAAAAAAAAGGCGGTGCCGGGCCGGGCCCAGCTGTCAGCGATACGAGCCGCATACATTGTTTGTTAAAGGCGAGACACGGCAGGCAAAAACATCGTTTTTCATGCACTGGTCAATTTTGAGATGTTGTGCTATTTTGATTCCATAACATGTTTTCTTTCAGGCTTTTGGAAGGAAAACGTACAAAATACACATTTAAATGTTCATTTTACTATAGTTTGTCTATTTGCGTCTGTATATTTCTCCTAAATTCACCAAAAGTTAGCATTCTAATGTAACATAAAGTACCGCGACCCCTGTTTGCACAATGTCATCGTTGGAAAGCTCCGTCTCTCCTGCACAATCTCATCGGATCCAAATATGGTCATTTCCTTTGTATCAGCAACCAATCGTGAAAGCACAAAAGGGTCTTAAACCAAGAAACGAAATCTCATTGGCTGGTGTCAACTTCTGACAACGTGATTCGTTCAGATGCGTCACGTGATGTGCTAAAACACTTCCTGGTTAGCTTTCCGCTAGAAATGTAGATCTCAAAATGGCAAAAAAACGGCGAAAAAAAAACGTTCACAGAGAAGACAACAACAATTGTCACTTGCACAAAGCAAGGTTATACAAAAAACAAATGACCCCCGAACATGAAATACCTTCACGGAGTGCGTCGATGCGCAAGCTGTCATCCAAAGAACAGGAGGGTTTAGCTCGCGCCTCACTGCAATCTTTAAAGGTCGTTTTCTCAAAATGAGTTTTTTCTCCTACTCTGAGTTCGAAATGTCCACTTCAGTTGCACTTACATACACCAAACCTTCCAGTTATATTCCTATCAATATTATGAAGGCTTTTACAGAAGGGTTTGTTCATATATAATTCATAGCCTGAATTATATAAGATGTTATACCTAGAAACATGGCGAAAATTGATATTTTAGGGCTGTTGACAGTATTTTCTGATTTATGGAGTGATAAAAAGAGATATCCAAAATCCCTTCAGTAAAAGCCTTAGATGCTAATATGACTACAAAATGAAACGAGAATTTTGAACCTGGCTTTATCCAAAGTTCAGATTTCGGTTCCTGAAATGTGTTAAAATATGCGCAAATTTAATGAGATAATGGATCATTTGCATATTCAGAAAACTTATAATATAAGAAACTATTGCCTTATTGTAGGTAATTAACTGGAGAAATTACCCTATTCACCTGGGGTGTCTCGCCTTAACTTTAATAAACCATTATAGACCTTAGCAACAGCTGCACATGCCCACATGCTAACTATGGGTCTTACAAACCTACATAACATAACAAATAGTCAGAAAATATTATTTACAATATTAATAAAACTATGAATTCAATTGTAACTGATTGACAAGGCAAAACACGGCACAGCGGCAGCAGCATTAAAGGAAACATATCGTTTTACCTTGTGTTGGGGCTTCACAAAACTCCAAATGTATCCTGGGGTGGCACTAATGAAGACCCTCATTAGAGCAGATACATCCACATTGTTCAAAATGTTACTATGGACATGCATTAAAGTCAGATGTGTCAGTCTCTTCTGTGTCATATTACTCTAGTTGTAGAGGTGGTGGGCTGAGGAGTAGCTGGTGGTCCACTCTTTTTATTGCGTTGTTTGTTGGAGAACAAAATCCAAAATCCTTTTTTGAGCCATTCTAGAAAGTTGTCACTCTGCAGTGTGTGTGTCGCGTCAATTACGTCACTCTCCCACGACCTACGACCTAGATGAATCGGATTTTATTTATTTGGAAAATAAATTCAAGCCACCTGATATATACAAATATATACTATGACTATTATATGCTACTGTATACAGCTAATTTTATTTTAAGTAAAATCATAACTATTTTATGTAGTTTAATCATTTTTATTTAGGTGGTCACTCAGTTTTTCAAATGTACACCACTCGCCAACAGGGGGTGCTGCAGCACCCCCAGCACCCCTACTTCCCGCGACAAGTTCAGATGGGTTTTCAGAAAGTGGGGGGGGGGGGGGGGGAGACAGACATCTTGCAGGTAATGGAGGCAGTGATTGCTGAAGGTGAGATGGATTTGAGATTTCTTTAGGTTATTGTGCGTTTTTGCTTTTGGGCGGGGATGGGGATGTTGATGTCCATGATGATGGCCAGGTGATCAGAGATGTGGAGATTGAGGCTGGACAGATGATGGAAGTAGTTATACACATACCACTTTCGTCTCATTAGTATGCATAGAAAGTGACAGGTCACACCTCTAAGTCCCGCCCCCTTCCACCGGAAGTCCCGCCTCCATAAGCCCCGCCCCCTTCCGCCGGAAGTCCCTCCCCCTCCAGCGGAAGTCCCGCCCCTCAATAAACCCCACCCCTTCCACTGGAAGTCCCGCCCCCACTTCCGGTTTTCAAAATAAAATTTAACAATATTTTAAAAATGATAAAAATAAAAATGCTGCCCCTACCGGTCGCCCTCGCTTCCGGTTTTCAAAATAAAATAACATGACATTTAACAACCATGAGAAAAATAAAATGCTGCCCCTGCCGGTTTTCAAAATAAAATTTGAAAATAATTTGAAAATGATAAAAAAAAAAATGCTGCCCCTACCGGCCGCCCCCGCTTCCGGCAAAATAACATGAAATGTAACAACCAGGAGAAAATAAAATGCTGCCCCCTACGGTTTTACAAAATAATAATTTTATAATGAATCACATATGCATAGGATCAATGTCCCTGCCACCTAGTCACTTCCTGTGCGCCTGTATACAGCAGTATTGACTGCAACTTACAAATACTTGCAAATAACATGAAATATACAACCATATATTTTAAAAGTAATGTCTCAGCTCTAAAGAGCAAGGTCCCGCCACCTAACCACTTCCTGTGCCCCTGTATACAGCAGTATTGACTGTAACTTACAAATACTTGCAAATAACAAGAAATATACAACCATATATTTTTAAAAGTACTGTCAATCTCACTAACTCTCTCTCTCTCTGCTATTCTCTGCCGTGAAAAGTTTGGTGAACAGTCAAGACAGGTGTGGGGACACCATAAAACCCCCGACATCCTCTGCAGGGCAAATGGTGTGTGTGTGAGGAGACGGTCTGAGGCTGCTAATTACAAAAGTCTCCGAATTCAGGACAGATGGTCAGAGCAAAACAGAGAAAGCAGTTACATTATTTTCTCATGTAACTATCTACATGTTTTTTTGTAATGTGTATGCGTATATATATATGTGTATATATATATATATATATATATATATACATATATATATACACGCATACACATTAGAATGTGTATGCCTAAAATAAAAAAGTATTTGCTCTACCATAAAAAACCAAATACAATATAATGCTAATTTGTTAAACAATCAGGAATAACCCCATTGGTTGTTTTTAGAATCATTTACATATTGCGGTCTATAAGTAAGCCCGGAAACATCTAGGCAGCCTCTCTTCGCTTTTCCCCGTCAAGGCCCAGATATTTTGAAAATATATGGTAAGTACTTTTATTTTTTATGTTATAATAGCATATAGTTAGTTAATGCTGCTTGATGTGTGTGTGCGTGTTAAATAACCTCTATGCATCTGTGTTTTTCTATTATGTAACAGCCCTATATTGTAATTATTTAGAAGCTTTAATGAAGTATCGTTCTAAGTACAAATAATGTGGTGTACATTTTTTTTACTATAAGTGTATTTAGCTATATTTCTTAAAAATCAAATATGTTCTTTCAGGTGTAAGTATCCAGAATAACGTACTCACTTGTTTTAAAAGGTGGTGCACCCCTCCGGCGGCCTGCATGGTCTCAGCTCAGCGCAGATCTGTTCAACAAGTCATCTCAACACAGACAGTGTTTTTTGAGAATTCAAACCTACCAGGTAAAAAATGCTTTTTTATGTGTGCTTATACAAAAGATGATAGCTAAATGATTTTGTTTTGGAGTATTTCAAAAAACATGCTTATACCCTCTTCTTTTATTTTCTTTTATAGAGCAATTGAAGGGGAGGACCCCGTTATCAAAAGGACAAACGCTGTTTGTTAAGGTCTGCTTTAAGGCCACACCATCTGAATAAGCTACACGTAGATCACATGTAAAACTGTTATTGATGTATCCGCCAGGTATGTTGACTTTACGTCCATGAATGTTTCTTCAGCGGTGCCACTGATTTTTTTGTTTTTATGTTTTTTTGCGGGGGTGATTTCTTAAAAACGGTCAAGCATGGATGATTTTAAAGACGACGAAAAGTCCTTCATCGAGGGTTTACCTGATGTAAATGAACTATGCAGTGGTGAGGGCTTTGTGTACGAAGACATGTCATTTCCACAGTGGTCAGACAGTAACAGTGAGCTAAATGACACAATAACAGATGTACGCGAGCCTACGCCCTTGACAGAAACAAGCCCCTATACAGATGGAGAAAGGTCCTTTCTGCATGTATTACCGGATGTAAACGAATTGTGCAGTGATGATGATGAATTCAGATATAGGGACCTGTCATTTCCGCAGTGTTCAGGCAGCAACAGTGAGTTAAATGACGCGGGCTCAGCTGTAAACGAGCCCGCGGCCTTGTCAGAAACAAATTCAAGCAGTCCAACAAAAACATTAGACGGTGCCTTGGATTGGGTGATAGACTGCTATGCAGACCGAGGGCTTTTAGAGCAGCCTCTAGACAATGCCCGCCGTCTGGATGGACAAAATAGCGAAGCTTCGCCCAACGCCTGCCTCCCCGTTTCCAGCATGCAAGATGACGGGTGTGTTAATGACAGCTCGAATGACTCAGAATCACCCGCTTGCTCCATGCAAAGTAACAGACATGTTGATCAGAATGACACCTCGAATGCTTCGGAATCACCGGGCCCCCTGTCACAGTATGGAGGAGGAGGCACTAGCAGAGATGCCGAGCCAAGTGTTATCTCTCGACCTGTATTCGGTAACATAGAAATGAGACAGTCTCTAGTCCTACCGCCTATTGGGGGTGAAGCAGACTTTGGAGTCTATTTTCAGGGTCTGATGAACAATGTGCATAACATGCGTGCACATGCTTTTGCACGGGCAGAAAGAGAAGATATCATACAAATTGAGTTACGTGGTGAAGAACTAAGGGTTAACGTATCAGCCATTTTAAATGGTCCCGATGATAATCTGGATGATTTTGAGGAGGGGCTGTTCAAAGCCATGCAATCGAATATCATGGTAATGGAAGAAGGCAACATGGAGCTCGTGGTTCAAATTGTTCAGGCCCCCCGTGGGGGGGTTCAGGGTAAACGGATGATTAGTAAAATGTTAGACAGTGAGATTGTTAAAAAGAAGGCGCGTTTTCTTTACGTTGTTCAGAACTCCTCCAACCAGCTGTGTTTTGCTATTAATTTAGCACTGTTGTTACACGATAACCTCACTGATAATGAGGGGGTCAAACGCGGTAAAGAGATCCAGAATATGGCGGGTTTGACAGCTCATACAGCTGTGACATTCAGCGACATTGATAAATTCGAAGACAGCTTAAACTGTAAGATAGTGGTTTTTTACCGAAACAGTGACGACCGAACCCTTTGTCAATTTCAGACAGACGCCCCCACACGAGACAAAACTGTGTTTTTGTTCCTCCTACACAACCACTACTATGGTGTTAAGAACTTGAAGGGGTTTTTAGGCTCTCCGTATGTCTGTGAACATTGCTATACAGGGTACAGTTCTCAATGGAGTCACTCCTGTACTGGGCATTGCTATGTCTGCCTTGACCCCGCATGCACCCGGGAAGAGTTTAAACCCATCTTTTGTAAAGACTGCAACAAAACATGCCGTACAGTCGGCTGTCATTCTCGACATAAAGAGCAGAAACAGAGATCAACAGACATTGCCAGTAACTGTGATTTACACAAAAAGTGTGCAGATTGCCAACTTTCTTACTACACCCCAAGAGTAAAGCAGATAAAACACACAAGTGTGTGACGAAAAAATGTAAGACATGCAAGGAAAAATTACCATCTACTTCTACGCTCGGGTGTGAAGAACATTTGTGTTACATAGGAGTGCAGCCTAAAGAGACAGAACACAATGACAACATTGTGTTTTATGATTTTGAAACAATGGCGGGGGCAGATGGGGTACATATACCTTTCTTGGTTTGTACAAAAACCTTGGGGGGTGAAATTTGGGTCGGCGAAGGAATCGACTGTGCACGGCAGTTTCTGGCACACTTTAGGAGCCCAAAGTTCAAGAATGCAACATTCATCGCGCACAATGCTAAGGGTTTTGACAGCTATTTCATTATCAACGCAATGGTTGCACAGGGGCTAAAGCCCCCGTTAACAATGCAGGGAAGTAAAGTGATCTCTTTTACTGACGAGGATTTCGGCCACAGGTACATAGACTCACTGTCTTATCTGTCTATGCGTTTAGCAGACATGCCAAAAGCTTTGGGGTTTGGAGATAAAATCAAGGGGTACTTCCCTCACGGTTTCAGCTCCAAGGCTAACCTGAGTTATATAGGCCCTTATCCACCCGCACGCTGTTATGGGGTTGAACAACGCATGACAACTGGTGAAAAGAGTGACTTTCTCACGTGGTATGAGACGGTACGCCGGGGCATTTTTTACTTTAGAGAGCAGGCATTGCTTTACTGCAAAAACGATGTGGACATTCTTGCCCAGGGGGCCGCATTATTTCGGAAAGGTTTTCTCGGGGAGACAGGAGTTGATCCTTTTAGTCGTGCGACTATAGCTTCTGCCTGTATGAAAGTTTTTACCACAAACTTTCTAACGCCCAAAACATTGGCAATCCCCCCACCCGACGACTACCGCCGTGAAAACAAGACGTACTCAGACGCAGGTATTCAGTGGCTGGAGTGGGTAGCTCAGACTGCAGGTGTTTTTATTCAACATGCGTTGAATGAAGGAGAGAAACGACTGGGACGTTTCGTCGTAGACGGGTTTGCCGAAGTTACCGGGGAAAAGATTGTCTGGGAATTTCTCGGTTGTTTCTATCACGGATGCCCCTCTTGCTATAAGGGGCATGAGAAAAATCCCTTGATAGGTCACACATTTGAGCATCTCCATGCTGTTAGCGAGGCAAAACTGCATGAGCTAGAGGCTGTCCATGGGGCCAAAGTGAACGTTATGCGTGAGCATACATGGGTTGAGATGAAAAAATCCAATCAAGATTTGAAGGCTTTCCTCAAGGTATACAATGCACCAGAACCGCTGACCCCCCGCGATGCTTTATACGGGGGAAGGACATGTGCAGTAAAGTTGAGGCACACAGCCGCGGTAGATGAATCGGTTCATTACTGCGATTTCACCTCACTCTATCCTTTTGTAAACTGCACAGGCCTATATCCACTTGGACACCCTCAGATCATATTCCGAGATTTCAAAGACCCTCGCAGTTATTTCGGGTTAATCAAAGCCACAGTAGAACCTCCTAGAGGTCTGTACTTTCCTGTCCTGCCCTACCGAACTGCAGCTGGTAAACTGGTGTTCACTCTATGCCGCACATGCGCAGAGCTTAACAACCAACAGGGGGCCTGCTTGCATAGCAAAGAGGAGAGAGCATTAACAGGGGTTTGGGTGACCCCAGAATTCACCAAAGCCCTGGATATGGGTTACAAGATGACTCAGATCACAGAGGTGTGGCATTTTGAGAAGAAAAGTGACAGCATTTTTGTAGACTATATACATACCTTTTTGAAGGGTAAACAAGAAGCATCAGGTTACCCTTCAGAGGCCTCAGATGATGAGAGCAGACAAAAGTATGTGGCAGACTATCATGCTAAGCAGGGCATCTTGCTGGATGCAGATAAAATCAAATCAAACCCCGCCAAAAGACAAGTGGCAAAACTATGTCTCAACAGTTTCTGGGGTAAATTTGCCCAGAGAAGCAATCTGACTCAGACTAAGATTGTGACCAAAGCCGAAGAATTTCTTAACCTCTTGTTTTCAGCTAAACATAAGGTTACGTATTTCTCATTCCTCAACCCCCGAACGGCTCTAGTTCAGTGGTGCTACGGGGAAAATTGTTACTCTACTCCCAACAAGGTGGATAACATATTCATCGCCGCCTTTACCACAGCGTATGCCAGGCTGAAACTGTACAGTGAATTGGAGAAATTACAGCGCAGAGTATTCTACTACGACACAGATAGCATAATCTATGTGACAAGACAAGGAGAGAGCCCCCTACCTATGGGTGTGTATCTGGGGGACCTGACAGACGAGCTGGGGGGCGATACGATTAAAGAGTTTGTTTCAGCAGGCCCTAAAAGTTATGCTTATCAGACCAAAAATCAAAAAAAAGTTGTGATGCGCGTGAAAGGCATCACACAAACGCACGAATGTTGCAAACGAGTGAACTTTGACAGTCTGGCCGACCTGGTGGAGGGCTACGTTCAAAACTCTGAGAGGGGGAGGGTAAGGAATAAAGAGGTTTTCGCTTTGAGAAATGTGTCATTCACCAAAAAGTTCCGAGTTGTGTTTGACAAGAGACGTTTGTTAGCCGGGGGAAATACTTTGCCTTTTGGGTATTGAGAAAATAATTGACGACATGTTTTCACCAAGTCAAATTGATTTTGACCCCCGACTGCGTGTTCCTTTTTCCTGTCTAGTAGTGGGCCCTAGTGGTTGTGGAAAAACTTTTTTTGTCAAGAATGTATTGCAAAATTGTATTCACGTAATGGATGTACAGCCTCAAAATATTGTGTGGATTTATACTTCTTTCCAGCCCATGTATGCTGAACTGCAGGAAAAGAATACAAATATAAAATTCGTCAAGGGTCTGCCTGAATCATTTGAAGATGAATCGCTATTTCCTCCTGACCAAAGTCATCTGATTATATTAGACGATGTTATATTTCAGGCCTCTGAGCATCCGGAAGTAGTCAGACTGTTCACCCAATACCGTCATCATAGAAATATGAGTGTTATCATGCTTACCCAAAATGTTTTTCACCAAGGAAAAAACAGTCGCACAATTAGTTTGAATACTAATTACATGGTCTTGTTTAAAAACCCCAGAGACAGACTACAAATGAACATACTTGCTCAACAAATACACCCTGGTAATAAATCATTTTTCCTACAAAGTTTTGAAGACGCCACCATGGAACCTCACGGTTACTTAATCGTAGACATGACCCCCACCTGTCCAGACATCTACAGGCTTAGATCGGGAGCACTACCTAATCAATGGCTAGTTGTTTATGTACCAAAAACGAAGACTTGAGAAAAAACAGTATGTCGGCCCGTTTAAAAAGAAACATGCCTCTGTTGAGGGCCTTATGTCAAGCCCCGCCTTCAAAGCGCAAGGATATTCTCGAGAACTGCTCCACGGATTTTCTTCAATCACTCTGTGAACTGTCTCTAAATCTTTTAAAAGGTAACATCCCCCTGTCAGGCATTCAGTATAAGAAACTTAAGAAGCAAAATACATTTTTCAAACTCTTGGCCAATAAAAAGACCAACTTAAAAACTAAATTCAAGGCCTTAAGAAAGCAATCTGGAGGTTTCCTACTGCCGCTACTCGGCGCGTTGATCCCCATTTTAGGCCAACTTTTAGGAGGGCTAGCTCGACCATGAGTCAAAAGATGTTTCTGCTAACACCTCACCAGTTTAATCAGCTCAATCAGAATGGTGTAACTAACCCTCACAGTAAGGAAACAATTAGACGCACTGCAGAAGATGTTCTGGATGAAAAAATGAGAGCCACCTTAAACGAACCAGGATTACCCCCTTATGAAAAAATCATAAAATACAACACCTTGTTACAAAGATATCTCACCCTACTCAAACAAGACGGGCTTGAGGAGAGACATATTACTCTGACTCTACCTGAAGACACGGGGGTGGTAAAAGGAGAAGAAAATGATGGCACGTCCGATGATAAAATAAAAAACGATGTTCTACAACACCTCCCTAAGCGTTACCACAAGAATGCCGAGTACATTATGAGGAAATTAACCACGAGTACAGCTGGATGGACACCAGCGGGGGAATTTATAGACAAGGGGATTGCCGTTAAAGGCTCCCACGTTTTAGATTTATTTAAACATTTATCCTGCGCGTATAAAACAAATGTCCAGGAGCCTAAGGGCTGGCGGGGTTTTTTAAATAGTCTGAGTGAGATCAACATTCCCTTAACAGCTTTTCAAAACCTTCACGCTCGTGAACAATATCGCATAATCAAAGAGGGTAAACTAAATCGAGAAAATATCCCCCGAAAAAGAAGAAGAAAAACATCTCCCGTTACTACTGGGTGGGACACTTTAGGAACAGCTGTAGAACCTCAGAATGCCCTGCTTAAGAAGAAGAAGAGGATAAGGCAAGACAGAGTATTAAGCCCCAGATGGTTACATTTAACCCCTTAAGTTGTATTATATTTCATGATTTCCTAATAAAGACAGAGTCACCTGAATTAATTTTGTCTTCAGACCTTTTTTATTTCTACATTTTATAACAATCTTTAAATATTTGTAGCGAACAAACACTGTGATTAAAATGAGTGTCTTTATGACGTCTCTCACACCTCTGGTATTTTTTCACAAAATTCGTTACAGCAGCATCATTTTTTATCACATCATCTTGGTATAAAGATAACACATTTTCGTAAGACAACCCGGACGCTCTTTTGCATAGATAAAAAACACAGTGTTGACCACAGGCTGTAGACATGACATTCTGAAGTTGCCGGTTATGGTATAAAATAGTTGCACATTGTGTTTCTAGAAATTGCAGGATGCTTTTAGGATAATGACTAAAATCGGGGGGAAATCCGAAAGAATCAAAAAAAGTTCCTTCCCCTTCCTCTAAAGTCACTGCTAGCCAGTGTTCTCCGGGCATGTGGGAGGGGTGGGTGTTGACAATCATGTATACAGGGCATCTAAATAATTGTTTTACTCGGGGTAGCTGGTCTGAGGCCCATACCCCCCCAAAAGAACCACCCAACATATGCTGCATGAGACTATCCAGTTGGTGATTATTCATGTTGTAGTCTTCTTAGTAATAATCTACCAGCACTTGTCGTTTTGAATTAATCTCCAGAATCGAATCAAAACAAGAATATACGATTAAAGTGGTAGTCTGTGGCAGCGGTACTCTGAACCTCATTTCCAGTCTTAAACTACCGCTTGTGATGGGAGATAAGGCATCGGCATCTTCAGCAGCAGTTAAATTAAACACAAATAAAGAGTATCCTTGTTCGAAATCATCTCTGTCTATACTTAGAGGCAAGTCTTTCATGTGTCTCCCTGTAGCAGTTAACATGTTGTAAAACTCTCTGACTGACGACCCCCGGTTAAATTGGGGTTGAAATGCTTTGGCTGGTACTTGTCTCCCGTCCTGACATAAAGCCAGGTACTCCATGTCGTTATGAATGAAATTAAACGGTGAAAGCTCTCTCCTGCCGGTGAAGGCTTCGTGATTTACCATACCCAATATAGGTACTTGGGCATATTACCCAAAAAGAGATTTTCTTGGTTGCATATTCTAGAATTAACCGGTATACTATATGTCTTTAGATTCACCCGTGACAGGGGGTAGAGGGCGTTACCTCTCAGCAGAGCCGCAGCATGCCCCAAACGCACTGCAGGAGTGATTGTGGCTTTTTTGATAAAAAGTGAAGCCCCCGGTATTTTTAGACGGTATGTAGAGTCATTTGCACACATGAGAGTAAAGGCATCGTTAGATCTGGTGAGTTTGATTCTCAAATCTACAGAGTTCAGGAGAAGCCTCTCGCTGAAGAATATATCCGTGTGTAAAGCACCCATCAAGTGGAGCTCCCTAGATTCTGCTGTGAATGAGGCCCTCTTTACCAGCCCCTTATTTGGTCCATTGGCTGTGACTATAGAGTCCATAGACCCCGCGGTGTCTTTATAAAATAAGCCGGCTGTGAACTGAGTTTTTAAAGTAGAATCAGAGTAATTCAATAGCGTTTCAATAATCGCCCTGTAAGGATGAGTCGAACTGGATTGAGAAATTAGTCTGTCCCCTAGAATAACGTCGCATTGACTAAAAATTGTATTCAGAGGGTAATTAACTAGGGCGACGGGGGCATCAGCTGCCAGATTAGTCCCATCTGCGTTGGTTATTTTGATCCTGAGATGTATCAAGGTGTCATTCATATCCAGGTATTTATCTCCGTCCCCGGGTATAACAAATTATATGGGTCCGTCCTCTGTAATGGCAGACAGTGGAAGGACCTCTGTGTAGTGTTTTTCGTCGATAGAGAGTTGTGTCATCGGAGCTGAAAATAAATCCAGCTCTGCCATGCTGCATTCAGCAGATTTGTGATGTAAAAGGGCCATATTTAACACGCTAAAATATATCTCTCCCCAATACGTTCCTTCTCCGAGGGTGTTTTTTCCCTAATGATTTTCTTTTGACTGTGTGTTTTCCTTTCTTCACACCCCTCGGAACCCTTTTGCCTGGAGGTCTCTTCCGGGCCCTTCTTGCCAAAACCATCAGACCACCTGATCCTTCTTGAGATCCGGGGTCTGATTGGCGGCCGAATCTATGGACAGCCTTACTGATAACATCTGATGCAATATTTTTGGCCGCCGATTTCAGATGAGGTTTAGCTATGGCGAACCCTTTTCTCACCAGGGGGGCGACAAAACGAAATAATCTGGAAAATATAGAGCCAATGCCTCACCCGTACATTACCGGGGCACCATAAAAACCAGGCAGGGATCCCCCCGCTTGATTTTCATAGTAACTCACAAAACGTTGGGGGTCTTGATGAATCATCGTTTTGAGGGGCGGAAATGAAGTTTCACTACACTTTTTCCGTAGGTGAACTTTACTGGTTTGTTCTGGTCGTTTTTTATTTCTATCTGTATATTCTCGATGTGTGTTTTTGTTACCGGCAAGTAGTATGCAGGATTAAAATACTGAGTTACTGTATCGCCGAATGTTCCTCTTATATCTACGGTTCTCAAGAGAGGAGCAAAAGCGTCACCTACCCGCTGGTGACTGACCACATTGCTATAGCAGTATAGATGTGTTGAGCCAGCATTTATATCCGCTGGATAGGCAGCTGATTTATTATCAAATTTGAGCCACTGGTCTGGTTGTATTCCAAGCATATAGGCGACGGTTTTTGGAAAGCGGAAGCGATATTGAGCCCCTCCTAGAAATTCGATTTTCCTGTTAATTGGACTATAGTGTAAACTGACATCAGAGTCAATTTTTTTTTAAGCAGGACTCAAGTTCCTCTATGAGCTGAGTTATGCTACTATAGTAACCAGCTCTAAACATATGAAGCCTTAACTTGCTAGTTGGGGCTATGTCAGGGAGTTTTGCTTTCTTTATCCACTCAAAAAAGGCTGCTTCCGTAGGTACGTTATACCAGGTGTGGGGGTATGATATTTCTGTCAGGGCGACCTGCCACGAACCATCCAAGTGTAAAGGTTGTGCTAGGTTCACCTGATAGCTAGAGCTTGTATTGTTTTGAAATACCTCCAGGCTGGCATTAGACGGCAGCGTAATGTAGAACCCTTCATTTATCTCCATGGTTGTAATGAAGGACTGAGCTTGATTCTGATTGCTTTTATACATCTTGGATTTCGCCAGCATCAACCCAGCTGTTGAATTTTTCGGGCCAATTACGCCAAGATACAAACATTTGTTTTTTCCCCCTCACCACACGCCTTTTTAGAATTTTCTCGACTTGAAAAGCCTTGTCATTAGTTATCTTAACTTTTTGTAACTCTTTCTCATAAAAAGTACCCTTGATCTCTTCTCCATCATAATCTTTGAGCTTATAAACAGGTGGCTGTCGAGGTAAGCCTTCAGACACCGTAAATAATTAGTTCGTATAACTCTGCTCATATTTTTTATCGAATACTCCTCTCAATTTGGATATCCTTACAAGCTCCCCCTCCTTAAAGTTCATTTTGACAGCAGCTTTTTTACGAAGGCTGGAGGGGTTATATAGATTCCGAAACACTTGAGCCGCATTTTCCTTGGTTACCTGCAGTGGCGTCATTTTAATACTTCGGTGATAACTATTATTGTAACTTTCAAGTAGTTCGGGTAAGACGTCTATATATCTATGAGTGTTTTTAGCTGTAAAATACCTCCACATTTTAGTTTTCAGCATACGGTTAAATCTCTCTACCACGCATGCCTTCATATCACTGGCGGTTGCATAATGGGCTATACCTCTTTTCTTCAATAAGTTTTGAAAAACTTTATTAAATAATTCTTTCCCCGCATCTGTTTGTATCTTTTTAGGGATCTCACTGTGTGTTAAAATTGTATCAAAGGCTTTGGCAACATCTATACCCGTCTTCTTCTTTAAGGCCTGAGCATAGGCTTTTTTCGAAAATACATCTACGACTGTTAACAAATAATTAAAACCATCATTATATTCGGACAGCGACTGCATATCGCAGAGATCTGCTTGAAATTGCTGCAGCGGTCTGAGTACGAAAACTCTGTTTCTTACAAAATGTACCCGAGCCGGCTTGTGCAAAGTATATGCGTCCTGCTCCGATAAATATTCCCTGACTTTCTCTACATTTATTTGTTTACCCATTTCATTCTGTACAGCTCTATGGAGTTTGTCCACACCTCCTAAACTCCCTGGATTAGAAGGTGTGTAATACACTTTATGCATCGCACGTTTCTCAGACATGTTTCCTGTTACACCCCGTTGAGGTAATGAGTACAAAAGTTTTTCTTGCAAATCATTTTATTGATATGTCACACATGTATCAAAAAAACATGTTAAAAGAAGTAAAATATAAAACATACTTTAACGAAAAAGTATCAAATGTGTTTGTCCTACTGCTGCCAAAAGACCCAGGCTGCTCTTATGGTCTTCAGACGGTTCTCGTCGTTGTCTATCAACTGGTCGTACATTTTCTCCATTTTAGCTTCAAAGAGTCTGGTGTTTCTGAGATTGTGCAGAATCGCCTCGGTAGCTCCAAGGACTCTCCTCTCTGACACATGAAGCTGGCTTTTGTGCAGAGCATCCCGAATGGCTGGAATGAAACGAACGGTCCACAGTCTCTTTAACACCTCGTCAAAATTGATATTCAGAAAGTAATCGGGTCGGCAACAAACACTCGTGCTGCCTCTGACTGGGGTGAGCGATTTGACATCCGTTGCATGTTTCCTCTTTATAGAGTTGCACGACCCTATCCAGCAGATGACCTACAACAGCTTTTACCGTATTCAGGAATGATGAAGTCCTTCCACGTTCTGTATCAGGAACCACTGGAACACACGTATAGCATGACATGTCAACGCCTTCTGCTGCACATTCCCCTGGAGAGTCGGATGGAGGTTGAGGCATATCCATCCATCCCGTGATATCGATGCCCGCCATATAGTTGTCGAGATCTGGTGTCCAAATTGTTGGTGAGGATGGTGGTCCTGGAGGCTTTTGATCCAGGCTGCAGCTCGCGGTGATAGAGTTGTTTTTTTTCAGATCCATGGCTGTTGTTGATCACAGACCGTTCTTGATGGGTCCTTCGTTTTAAATGATCTGGTGAGGTGGGGGGTGGGACTTGTTATGCTGTTTGGGGGGCGGGGTCGTCTGCATAAGTGAGGGTCCTTTTCAGCAGTATAATGTCGATCGATGTCTGACTCTGTTTAAAAAGTTCTTTAAGCTTTACAGATTTCTCATCAATCATTTTCAGCCAAGCAGTCAGAGGCACACGTAGGGATGTCTGGAAAACCCTGCATGTAGAGTTGAAATACTCCAAAACAAAATCATCCGAGGGGTGCTTACCCAACGTCACCACACGGCTTGAGCGGTAATACCAACGCCCAGAGGGTCCGCTTTTAGTTTCCCATACGGTGCTTGACAGGATTATTTTCACTTCTGGCTGCGGGGAAATATCTCCTTCCTCTTCCTCCAGCTTGATGGGCAACGGTGCAACCTCTTTTTTGATCTCGCCTGCTGTCTGCGTTTCTTGACTTTTCTTTGCAAAAATCTTGTACACCGCTGGTTCCCCTATGCTTTCTTGATGCACTCCTTCTGCCTTCAATCCAGTGGTGGGGTGGGGGAGCTCTCTGGCAGACACCAGAGTTAACACAGCCCAATCTGTCGAGGTTAGCGTCGCATTAGCACTCTGTGGTCCGTACATTTCCCCCTTCTTTAAGTTGTAGAAATGCAATTCATTCGCCACATAGTTGAAGGCATAACCCCAGACGTCGCCATTTTCCAGAGTCCATTCTCCCTGAAATTCTTCTTCGGTTGGAGGCGTTTGGACACGGCATACAAACCGCAATCTTTTCTTGATTGGAGCACCCAGCGGATGGCTGTAGGTTGTCACAGGTGTCTAGCAGATTACACCCATATCAAGACGTCTCTTGGCCATTTCTCTCGACTTGAGAAAATATTGAAGAGTGAGAAAGACGAATGGCTCTTATTTATCTAACCCTAACGGAAGAGGGGGTGAGTGGTGGGGGATGTGTGTGTGTGTGTGTGTGTGTGTGTGTGTGTGTGTGTGTGTGTGTGTGTGTGTGTGTGTGTGTTCCCCCTCCCCATCGCCCCACCATTTGCCCTGCAGAGGATGTCGGGGGTTTTATGGTGTCCCCACACCTGTCTTGACTGTTCACCAAACTTTTCACGGCAGAGAATAGCAGAGAGAGAGAGAGTTAGTGAGATTGACAGTACTTTTAAAAATATATGGTTGTATATTTCTTGTTATTTGCAAGTATTTGTAAGTTACAGTCAATACTGCTGTATACAGGGGCACAGGAAGTGGTTAGGTGGCGGGACCTTGCTCTTTAGAGCTGAGACATTACTTTTAAAATATATGGTTGTATATTTCATGTTATTTGCAAGTATTTGTAAGTTGCAGTCAATACTGCTGTATACAGGCGCACAGGAAGTGACTAGGTGGCAGGGACATTGATCCTATGCATATGTGATTCATTATAAAATTATTATTTTGTAAAACCGTAGGGGGCAGCATTTTATTTGCTCCTGGTTGTTACATTTCATGTTATTTTGCCGGAAGCGGGGGCGACCGGTAGGGGCAGCATTTTTATTTTTATCATTTTTAAAATATTGTTAAATTTTATTTTGAAAACCGGAAGTGGGGGCGGGACTTCCAGTGGAAGGGGTGGGGTTTATTGAGGGGCGGGACTTCCGCTGGAGGGGGAGGGACTTCCGGCGGAAGGGGGCGGGGCTTATGGAGGCGGGACTTCCGGTGGAAGGGGGCGGGACTTAGAGGTGTGACCTGTCACTTTCTATGCATACTAATGAGACGAAAGTGGTATGTGTATAACTACTTCCATCATCTGTCCAGCCTCAATCTCCACATCTCTGATCACCTGGCCATCATCATGGACATCAACATCCCCATCCCCGCCCAAAAGCAAAAACGCACAATAACCTAAAGAAATCTCAAATCCATCTCACCTTCAGCAATCACTGCCTCCATTACCTGCAAGATGTCTGTCTCCCCCCCCCCCCCCCCCCCACTTTCTGAAAACCCATCTGAACTTGTGGACTATTATAACAGCACATAGCCGCGGGAAGTAGGGGTGCTGGGGGTGCTGCAGCACCCCCTGTTGGCGAGTGGTGTACATTTGAAAAACTGAGTGACCACCTAAATAAAAATGATTAAACTACATAAAATAGTTATGATTTTACTTAAAATAAAATTAGCTGTATACAGTAGCATATAATAGTCATAGTATATATTTGTATATATCAGGTGGCTTGAATTTATTTTCCAAATAAATAAAATCCGATTCATCTAGGTCGTAGGTCGTGGGAGAGTGACGTAATTGACGCGACACACACACTGCAGAGTGACAACTTTCTAGAATGGCTCAAAAAAGGATTTTGGATTTTGTTCTCCAACAAACAACGCAATAAAAAGAGTGGACCACCAGCTACTCCTCAGCCCACCACCTCTACAACTAGAGTAATATGACACAGAAGAGACTGACACATCTGACTTTAATGCATGTCCATAGTAACATTTTGAACAATGTGGATGTATCTGCTCTAATGAGGGTCTTCATTAGTGCCACCCCAGGATACATTTGGAGTTTTGTGAAGCCCCAACACAAGGTAAAACGATATGTTTCCTTTAATGCTGCTGCCGCTGTGCCGTGTTTTGCCTTGTCAATCAGTTACAATTGAATTCATAGTTTTATTAATATTGTAAATAATATTTTCTGACTATTTGTTATGTTATGTAGGTTTGTAAGACCCATAGTTAGCATGTGGGCATGTGCAGCTGTTGCTAAGGTCTATAATGGTTTATTAAAGTTAAGGCGAGACACCCCAGGTGAATAGGGTAATTTCTCCAGTTAATTACCTACAATAAGGCAATAGTTTCTTATATTATAAGTTTTCTGAATATGCAAATGATCCATTATCTCATTAAATTTGCGCATATTTTAACACATTTCAGGAACCGAAATCTGAACTTTGGATAAAGCCAGGTTCAAAATTCTCGTTTCATTTTGTAGTCATATTAGCATCTAAGGCTTTTACTGAAGGGATTTTGGATATCTCTTTTTATCACTCCATAAATCAGAAAATACTGTCAACAGCCCTAAAATATCAATTTTCGCCATGTTTCTAGGTATAACATCTTATATAATTCAGGCTATGAATTATATATGAACAAACCCTTCTGTAAAAGCCTTCATAATATTGATAGGAATATAACTGGAAGGTTTGGTGTATGTAAGTGCAACTGAAGTGGACATTTCGAACTCAGAGTAGGAGAAAAAACTCATTTTGAGAAAACGACCTTTAAAGATTGCAGTGAGGCGCGAGCTAAACCCTCCTGTTCTTTGGATGACAGCTTGCGCATCGACGCACTCCGTGAAGGTATTTCATGTTCGGGGTCATTTGTTTTTTGTATAACCTTGCTTTGTGCAAGTGACAATTGTTGTTGTCTTCTCTGTGAACGTTTTTTTTCGCCGTTTTTTTGCCATTTTGAGATCTACATTTCTAGCGGAAAGCTAACCAGGAAGTGTTTTAGCACATCACGTGACGCATCTGAACGAATCACGTTGTCAGAAGTTGACACCAGCCAATGAGATTTCGTTTCTTGGTTTAAGACCCTTTTGTGCTTTCACGATTGGTTGCTGATACAAAGGAAATGACCATATTTGGATCCGATGAGATTGTGCAGGAGAGACGGAGCTTTCCAACGATGACATTGTGCAAACAGGGGTCGCGGTACTTTATGTTACATTAGAATGCTAACTTTTGGTGAATTTAGGAGAAATATACAGACGCAAATAGACAAACTATAGTAAAATGAACATTTAAATGTCTATTTTGTACGTTTTCCTTCCAAAAGCCTGAAAGAAAACATGTTATGGAATCAAAATAGCACAACATCTCAAAATTGACCAGTGCATGAAAAACGATGTTTTTGCCTGCCGTGTCTCGCCTTTAACAAACAATGTATGCGGCTCGTATCGCTGACAGCTGGGCCCGGCCCGGCACCGCCTTTTTTTTTTTTTTTAAGCGGCTACCTCCCCACTTTTGGCAGCACCCCCTGAGCAAAATGACTTCCCGCGGCTATGTAACAGCACCCTCTCCTTCTGTCTCAATGAACTGGCCCCCACAAAAACAAAAAATGTCTCTTTCATACACTCCGCCCCCTGGTATACCCCCGAACTCCGCCAAATGGAATCAAGGAAACGTCAACTTGAACGCCAACACAAGAAAACCACACTAACAGTCCATCTTCAAATCTACAAAGACTATCTCCAGCAGTACAGTAACGCACTCAAAGCAGCCCGGTCTAATTACTACTCACAACTCATTCAGTCTGGCTCCAGCAACCCCAAGCGTCTGTTCTCCACCATCAGCAAACTTCTCAAACCCTGTGACAACGCCACCTCATCCTTCACCACTGAACAGTGCAACTCCTTCCTCTCGTTTTTCCAAACCAAAATCAGCAACATTTACAGCAATCTGACACCCTCATCAGCACCCCCCACCTCCCCTCCTGGCTCCCCCCCCTTCACCTCACAGCCCCTGTCCCACTTCTCCCCTGTGACCCCCATGCAACTGTCCGACTTCATGACTGGAATTAACTCCACCTGCACACTTGACCCAATGCCCTCAAAATTTGTTAAAGAGAGCCTCCCTGCCATCTCCCAACTCATCGCCACCATCATTAACTCCTCCCTCAGATCTGGATCAGTTCCCACCTCTCTCAAACTGGCTGCTGTCACACCCATTCTCAAAAGACCTGGACTCACACCTGACATCATGTCCAACTTCCGGCCCATCTCAAATCTCCCCTTTCTGTCAAAAATACTTGAACGTGTCGTTGCCTCACAACTTAAAGCCCACCTCAGCTCCAATGATCTCTTTGAGCCATTTCAATCCGGTTTCCGATCAAAACACAGCACCGAAACAGCTCTTCTCAAAATCACAAACGACCTCCTCCTCTCCTCTGACTCCGGCAACCTTAACATCCTCATCCTCCTCACCGCAGCATTCGACACCATCAACCACGCCATCCTGCTGTCCCTCCTGGAATCATCACTCAACATCACCGACACTGCACTCTCCTGGCTGAAATCCTACCTCACCGACAGACATCAGTTTATCAACATCAACAACTGCACCTCCTCCACTGCTCCTCTGTCCCAAGGTGTCCCCCAGGGTTCGGTGCTTGGCCCCCTCCTCTTCATCCTCTACATGCTCCCCCTTGGCAAAATAATTGGTCGCCACAACCTTCAATTTCATAGCTACGCCGATGACATCCAACTTTATATCTCAACAAAAACCATCACCCCCACAACACACTCCACTCTCACCAACTGTCTCTCAGAAATAAAAGCATGGATGCAAACAAACTATCTCCAACTGAACAGTGCCAAATCAGACATCATCATCATCGGCCCCCCATCCCGTATCAAAGACATCCAGAATTTCAACTTCACCATGGACAGCCACACTCTATCTCCCCCCCCTCACATCCGCAACCTCGGAGTCATCTTTGACAGTCAGCTCAAATTCAACCACCACATAAATCACATCACCTCAAAAACATTGCCCGTCTCCGCCCATCACTCTCCTCCTCTGCTGCTGAAACCCTGATTCATGCATTCATCACTTCACGACTCGACTACTCCAATAGCATCCTCTACGGCATACCATCCAACCTAATCAATAAACTCCAACATATCCAGAACTCTGCTGCCCGCCTCCTCACCCACACCCGCTCCCGAGACCACATCACTCCCGTCCTCCAGAACCTCCACTGGCTCCCCATCCGTCAAAGAATCAACTTCAAAGTCCTCCTCATTACTCACAAAGCCCTCGACAATCAGGCCCCCCCCTACCTCACAGACCTGCTGCACCACCACGCCCCTTCCCGCTGCCTCCGCTCATCAGAAGCCAACATCCTATCCATCCCCACCCGCACCAATCACCGGACCTGGGGGGACAGAGCCTTCTCCGTCGCTGCCCCCTCCCTCTGGAACTCACTCCCCCAACCCATCAGAGACTGCACTGACCTCACCACCTTCAAAAAACTCACAAAAACTCACCTCTTCAATCTGGCTTTTAATGTGTGATTGTTTTTGTATTATTTGACTTTAACTTTAACTATATATTTATTTGTTGTTCCTTCCTTTTCTTTTCCCTTCACTATATCTGTAAAGCGTCTTTGAGCACCTGTAAAAGCGCTAACAAATTAAATCTATTATTATTATTATTTGCGTCTGTAGATTTCTCCTAAATTCACCAAAAGTTAGCATTCTAACGTAACATAAAGTACCGCGACCGCTGTGTGCACCATGTCAACAGAGATATCGTTGGAAAGCTGTGTCTCTCCTGCACAATCTCATCGGATCCAAATATGGTCATTTCCTTTGTATCAGCAACCAATCGTGAAAGCACAAAGGGGTCTTAAACCAAGAAACGAAATCTCATTGGCTGGTGTCAATTTCTGACAATGTGATTCGTTCAGATGCGTCACGTGGTGTGCTAAAACACTTCCTGGTTAGCTTTCCGCTAGAAATTGAAATCTCAAAATGGGAAAAGAACAGCGAAAAAAACATTCACAGAGAAGACGACAACAATTGTCACTTGCACGAAGCAAGGTTATACAAAAAACAAATGACCCGAACATGAAATACCTTCACGGAGTGCGTCGATGCGCAAGCTGTCATCCAAAGAACAGATGGTTTAGCTAGCGCCTCACTGAAATCTTTAAAGGTCGTTTTCTCAAAATGAGTTTTTTCTCCTACTCTGAGTTCGAAATGTCCACTTCAGTAGCACGTAGATACACCAAACCTTCCAGTTATATTCCTATCAATATTATGAAGGCTTTTACAGAAGGGTTTGTTCATATATCATTCATAGCCTGAATTATACAACATTGTATACCTAAAACATGGCGAAAATTGATATTTTAGGGTTGTTGACAGTATTTTCTGATTTATGGAGTGATAAAAAGAGATATCCAATATCCCTTCTGTAAAAGCCTTAGATACTAATATGACTACAAAATGAAACAATAATTTTGAACCTGGCTTTATCCAAAGTTCAGATTTCGATTCCTGAAATGTGTTAAAATATGTGCATATTTAATGAGATAATGGATAATTTGCATATTTAAACATGCTATTTCAGAAAAACCTGTTAAACAAAAAATAATTGCCTTATTGTAAGTAATTAACTGGAGAAATGTCTAGCTGATACCTTTAAGTTAAAAAAATTACCCTATTCACCTGGGGTGTCTTGTCTGCATGCTCCACGGTCTATCACGGGCAGTCAGAGTGATAGTATATCTAACACACTTAAACTGGCTCTATTAAATGTCAGGTCTTTAGCAGGTAAATCATTTTTAATTAACGATTTTATCACCAAGCACAATCTGGATTTTATGTTTTTAACTGAAACTTGGTTAGACCAAAACAACAGCACAGCTGTTCTTATAGAATCGACCCCTCCCAACTTTAGTTTTATGAGTCAGGCAAGACTGCATAAGAAAGGGGGTGGAGTAGCTATTTAGTTTAATGATTTATTTCAATGCAAGCAGACTATGTGTGGGAACTTTCTTTCTTTTGAATATGTGGCCGTTCAGCTGAAATTCTCCTCTCGAGCTCTTTTCCTAAACATCTACAGACCACCCAAATACTGTGCACGTTTTTTTGATGATTTTACCGAGTTATTGTCTATAGTGTGTATTGACTTTGACCATCTAGGCATTGTTGGCGATTTTAATATCCATGTTGAGAACCCTCAGGACAGAGGGGCTAAATAACTGTTTTGTGTTATCGATAATTATGAACTGACTCAGCATGTGAAGGGTCCGACACACAATAAGACCCTGGACTTAATTGTATCAAAGAGTCTGAACATTTCTAAGCTTGTGGTGAGTGACTGATGTAGCGCTCTCCGATCCTTCCTGTGTTTTCTTTGAGAGCTCTATTCCCTTCCATACAATTGTTAAGAAAGAGGTAACTGTTAAAGAATAATTCTCCTGGACTCCTAGATATCTAAACTTTTTGCCCTTTGACGTTTATGACCAACCCTGACGTCTGTTATCTCAACACACTCACTCCATAATCGTCCAGGAGTGACGTTTGGTCAGGGTCCCGTGGCGTGCAGTTGTGACACTCCTAAGCTCCTTCAGCTTCATAAAGGGACGCAAATAACTTTCAACTGATTTCAATGTATTCCCATCTGCGGCGGGATTTGACGCTCATGGAAGCACGGCATTCGTTTGTGTCGGCTGCCCTTAAAGGCAATGTGAATCCATTCCTATTGGATAACGGAGAATTGTACACCCGGAAGTAAGTATTCCCCTACTGTCGATTGATTTTACAGTGATATCTGCACTACTCATCGACTAAAAAACACCAGATTATTCTTGTTAATTACACGACATTGATTGGTTTAAATGGTGTGCATTGCAATGCTTTTGTATTTTTCCCCTTCAATTCGGAGAAACAAATATTTTTTCGGAGTAAAGGATGGCAGAAGACACTACACTACCCAGAATCCTCAGCTATCGTTTAGGACTACACCATGTGCTCTGTTTGACAAGCCCCGTGATTAGTTCTCAAGCTCTGTGATTGGTTGACCTCCAACCAGTACTCGAGTTGAGGGGGGATGAGGGGGGATGGCATCCCCCCTGAAATAAAAACGGTCAAAATCATCCCCCTTCTAAAACTGCCATTCCCCCTTTCCATCCCTTATGTCATTTTATCAATGAACGTGGCACTGGTATTACTGCTATTTCAACATTAATTTTGCGCATTTTGAGTAAAATACTGTGGGCGAGGGAGCACGCACACACGCAATGACATTTTTACCAAGTCACTGACGCTATGCTATGCGAGTGCCCTAGAGGGCGCCAGAGCGCCGTGATGCGCCTGTTTGATCGATGCCAGAAGCGCAGGTAACGGTCATCACAATGGCCAAGCAACCAGGAGGACAACGCGATCTGAGGGACTTCATATTTAAAAATACTAAAAATAACATTTCAGGGTTAGGGTTAAGTCAAGAGTCAGTAATCTTAGTCATTACTCACTACTTTAGTCACCAAAAGTGGAATGGACATAAGCAGCAATAACAAATTAGTTTAGAGTTTAGCTACGTTTTTCTCTTGTGTTACAGTAGCTAGCTGGTAAGACTCAAAACTGTTGATGAAATGATACCACCAGCACTAGAAGAGCTGAAACCCCTCCTTCAAGCAGTGAACACTCTGGTCATCTCCACAGCTGAGTGTAAACGTGGGTTTAGTCAGATGAACATTTTAACCACAACTAGAAGCTCCCTAGAGGTAAAAAGCATGTCAGCCTTGCTTTTCATCAAGTGTGTTGGCCCTCCACTGAACAAGTTCAGACCAGAGGTATGTCAAGACTTGGCTTCAAAGCCATTGCTTAGCTAACAATCCGAAAGCAAGAGCCAGAAAAATTGATACCAAGAAGCATGATTATGAAAATCTTTGGAAACTTCTATGAGATGGGGGAGAGTGGAGTAGGCAGCCATTGACAACATTGGTCCTATTTAGTATTATCTGTATAATCTTTTAATATATTTTCATATTTTGTAAACAATTTCAATTTGCACTTAATGCCCTGTTAAAAAAAGTAACATTGGGAATGTTAACATAACATATTTGTATTTGAACTGCAATAAAATGATGACGGATCAATTTTTTTCAAAAAATGTTCCTCAATTTTTTCATGAAGTGTTTAATTTACATAATGATTTAATTAATTACGATACAAATGTAACCCTTTTGGTACCAGTTTTGATCGTATACCAGTAACTGCTTTTTTGAAAAAATACACTATAATTCAATATTCTAAAAACTATTTTTGACTTTATTATTAGTATAATCAGTTGATCCATCTGAATAATAAATGAGGGACTGTTAACCTACAAGATTTGTACCATAGACTTCCATTATAACCACATTTTTGTATCCCCTCCCCTCCTTTAAATTAAAGTGAAAAAAAGATTTTGCACTAATTGTCCTCTGCATTTGACCCTAAATGTTAGTGGTGCCATGGCAGCCCGGGGACCGACTCTAATTCTGAGGTGCCTTGGTCAAGAGCAATGAAAGGAGTATCTGAACATCCATAACATGCATGTTGTTTTAGGAGTATAATAATAATTATCTTTATGCTGGTTGGTCTGGTGAGGTTCTTACCCTCATTACCTCTGCCCGCCCTACCACCTGTCCTCTGGACCCTATCCCTTCAAACCTCCTTCAGACTATCGCTCCTGATATTCTACCGTTTCTCACCCATTTCATCAACACTTCTCTAACTTCGGGTCACTTTCCAAACAGTCTCAAGGAGGCAAGAGTAAACCCTCTCCTAAAGAAACCCACTCTCAACCCGTCTGATGTTATAAACTACAGGCCTGTCTCTCTCCTCCCGTTCCTGTCTAAATCACTTGAACGCGCTGTCTTTAAACAACTCTCCTGTTATCTCAATCAGAACAACCTTCTGGATCCGCACCAGTCTGGTTTCAAGGCAGGTCACTCCACAGAAACTGCTCTCATTGCTGTCACGGAGGAACTGCACACTGCCAAAACTGCATCCCTCTCCTCTGTCATCATCCTGTTGGACCTGTCTGCTGCATTCGACACGGTGAATCATCAGATCCTCCTTCGCACTCTCCAAAAACTTGGAGTTTCTGGCTCTGCACTTTCCCTCCTCACCTCATACCTGAAAGACCGTACCTACAGAGTGACTTGGAGAGGGTCTGAGTCCGACCCTTGTCAATTAACTACGGGGGTCCCTCAGGGCTCTGTTCTTGGTCCCCTCCTCTTCTCCTTGTACACAAACTCGCTCGGATCAGTCATTAGCCCGCATGGTTTTTCTTACCACTGCTACGCTGACGACACCCAATTAATTCTGTCCTTTCCCCGCTCAGAGACCCAGGTCGTCGCACGCATCTCTGCTTGTCTAGCTGACATCTCTCAGTGGATGTCTGCTCACCACCTCAAGCTCAACCTTGACAAGACTGAGCTGCTCTTCCTCCCGGGAAAAGATTGTCCAACTCTTGACCTGACAATCAACATCGGCACCTCAGTTGTTTCCCCGACTCAGACTGCAAGGAATCTGGGTGTGACCCTAGATAACAACCTGTCCTTCACTGCAAACATCGCTGCTACAACCCGCTGCTGCAGATACACGCTTTACAACATCAGGAAGATACGTCCCCAGCTGACTCAGAAAGCGACTCAGGTTCTGGTCCAGGCTCTCGTCATCTCACGCCTAGACTACTGCAACTCCCTCCTGGCTGGTCTACCTGCATGTGCCATCCGACCTCTGCAGCTCATCCAGAATGCAGCGGCTCGTCTGGTTTTCAACCTTCCTAAATTCTCCCACACCACTCCGCTCCTCCGCTCCCTTCACTGGCTTCCGGTAACTGCTAGAATCCACTTCAAGACACTGGTACTTGCTTACCGTGCTGCGAATGGATCTGGCCCTTCCTACATCCAGGACATGGTTAAACCGTACACCCCAGCGCGTGCACTACGCTCTGCATCAGCCAAACGACTCGTTGCGCCCTCGCTGCGAGGGGGACCCAAGTTCCCATCGGCGAAAACACGTGGGTTTGCTATCCTGGCTCCAAGATGGTGGAATGAGCACCCCATTGACATCAGGACGGCAGATAGCTTGCACATCTTCCGGCGCAAACTGAAAACTCATCTCTTTCGACTCCACTTCGAGCGTTAGAACGATTAACGAAGCACTTTTATACCAATAAAGGACTGGATTACCTAAAGCCAGTTGAGTAGCACTTGAAATGTTTGGCTCTATGAAACCTGATATACTTATATGATTCTGTTTTCTTCAAGGTTGTGTCTTCCTGGTCGAATGTACTTATTGTAAGTCGCTTTGGACAAAAGCGTCAGCTAAATGCAATGTAATGTAATGTAATGTAATGTCTCCCATCCTCTGCGGGTTATCAGCACAAATTATGTCCCCATATGATAAAATCCACCATCCCCCCTGATTTTTTTTTTCCACTTGAGTACTGCCTCCAACTGCATTCCATTCATTCCAATGGCTGGCGTCTATGTCAGGTGATCTTCAAATTTCTCCCTGCAGAAAAAAAAAACATGGCCGAACTTTGTTTTATTCTCGGTGGAAAATGCCTATTTTAAAGTTAGTTTGGCCATTAAAATGCGTTTTGATGTCATTTGATGCGAGAAATATGAGTTGTTATTTCAGATTATGTGTGCAGTGGATGTACATGATCTTTATGAGCTAGTTATTACGAAGATTACTTCAGGAAATTGCATCCATAGAACGTTTTCATTGTTACCAAGGTGGTTGCTAGAGACGCTGCTATCGATCTTATTTCTGTTATGTTGTGTAACTGTTTAATGGTGTTATCTTTATTGCTACCCTCTTCCCCGTCAATGTATAGTGTTGGTCCACAGTGCAAACGTATTAGTTTAACAAAATCCGCATCTAAAGATACGTTATTTTCCCCTGTGCAATTCCAGTCTCACATCTCACAGCACATCGTCATTAACAAATACCGGAAACAGACCGAAAACATTTAAAAAAAAAAATAATAATACTTTATTCCGAGTGTGCTTGCTTTTCTCTTTAAAAGTCATCACATAACGGCATTGTAATACACGGTTCGGCTGCATTAAATATTACATATCTGCCGTAGTTCTCTATTTATAGAGCCCTGATGAGAAGACTTCTAGACAAACATGAGGAACTGCAGCCAACACAGAAAATGTGACATGGATCATAAATATATAAGCAATTAAACAACATCTTACATTTCTTTTCACACAATACGTCTCCTTGCAGTATCAACACTAATTCGGCTGACTTTTATATTTGATCCAATTGGTAGATAGGCTGTATTTACACCATAAAGGTGCACAGCTGATATAAAGGAACACCTAGTGGTTAACCTGTTAAACCCCGAGCCTGTTTTTCAGGTTTCAGGCTCGAAAATGACATTCCCAGAACAAATGACCATATCTTCCCTTCTAAAAGGGTTACATTAATAATCTTTTTTCTCAAAGTAATGATAAACCTGTGAGTTGGATGTAGAAAAGTCAGATTCAATATAGATGTTTTTTATTTTAAAGAAAATTCAGATTGAACATGGTAAAAAACTGTAAATTATAGTGTCCATCCAAAAAATATTTGTACTTATAGTGAAAACCAGTGCTGGAATTGGGCCGGTACTCACCGGTACGCAGTACCGGCACTTCTGGTTCTGACCCATGGAGTACCGGCACTTCTTGCTCAGTACCGGCATGCTGGCGGTACTCCCGGTACTCATGCACCGTGCCAGTACTCAACACTCTCCCGCCGTTCTTATTATACATCCATATATATATATACAGCCGCCCGGTACTCAGTAGATGCGTCATGAGGTGCCGAACGGACATTCTCATTGCTCTAACCGCTGGAGTTTCACAGCGGCTGTCAGCTGTTTACTCCTGTCATTCAAACAGAACGTGCTGGAGAGGGGGCGGGGCTTATCTTCTCCATGTAAATACTGTGGTGGAAACGACTATGTCAAAATTAACCTATTTGACCGTGATTTAATAGTAATACACGTTTCAAAATAATAATAATAATAATAATGCCGAAGTAATAACATACTGAAAACTGTTAGTAAAACCATGTTTTAATGCTTTACAATTTACATACCTAGATGCACGTGTGTTGTGTTTATGCAGTGCAACTCCCACCCAGTGGGTGGCTATGTAGAGTGATAGAACAGAGCAGGCACGCCCCCGAGAGAAGGAAAGCAAGTCACGTCACAAATTAGCATTTCTAAAATGTTAGCGTGGATTAATAAAAGTGCAAAAAGACAGCGGTTGTCGCCGGAAGAAACTTCAAATACAGAGAATGCTGTGCCTGTGTTGGAAATTGTGTCTGATGGGGAGCTTTCTTTGGTTGATCCTCCTGCTCCAAGTTCTAGTGCATTAGCATTAGCACTAGCTCCGCCGCCTCCTCCAGAGCCTCTAACGTTAGCTGCTGATGGCGCAACTGCCACCACCAACACCGGGCAAAGCGATGCACCTGACTGCTGGACAACGGACCAGGTGCAATATTTTTGCAAGACCAATGCATGGCTCCTTCTTAAAGATAAGAAGCTAGGATGTCGGATATGCAGAGATGTCAAATCTTTGGGAATACACACTGGACAAGGACTGAAACTGTCAACTGAATGGGGTGAGTGTGCAGTGTCTCATTTCGGTGTTGACAAGGGCGAACAACAAGCTAGCCTGAGAAAAAAAATCAAAGAACATAAAGAATCACAAGCCCATGTAAAAGCTGCTGACATCCTTACATCTGCTTCACGTGAAACTATTCAACATCAAGTGCAGTCTATGCATAAATCTGAATTAGACACCACTATCAGAGTTTTTCGAACGGCATATAAAATTGGCAAACATAGCCGGCCATTCACAGACATGCCAATTGATTTGAATGTACAGAAACTGAATGGGCTGAACGTGGGCAGGGTTTTGCACTCCAATAAAACCTGTGGCGAAATCATCGACCACATAGCTCATGAGCTGAAGAAAAAAAATGGCAAAAGACATTACAGAAAACCAAAGAAAACTCTGTGTTTTGGTCGATGAATCTACCACTATTAGTGGTAAAACGGTGCTTGTTGTGTGTCTACGCTCAGCATTAGCTGATGCTGAGCCCGAAACGTTTTTTTGGGAGCTGATCGAGTTGGATGGAACAACGGCTGATGACATCACAAAGGCGTTAATGGAGTGTCTTGGAAGAGATTTTAACGAGGACTTTTTAGGTCAGTGTTTCGTTTATTTTGCATGTGATGGGGCTTCAGTCATGCTAGGGAAGAGAACAGGCGTTGCTACCCAGTTGTGTAGTAAATTCCCAAGCCTGTTTGTGTGGCACTGCTCCAATCATCGTCTAGAGCTGGCAGTTGGGGATGTGGTCAAGGAGGTCTCAGGGCTCAATCATTTCCAGATCTTTTTTGACAAACTCTATTCCTTGTTCCATGCCTCCCCCAAAAATCAGAGGCAGTTAGCGCAGTGTGCGCAAGCAGTCGGACAGCGTCTCCTGGTGATAGGGCGTGTTTTGTCCATCCGCTGGGTGGCTTCAAGTGAAAGGAGCGTCAGAGCAGTCTGGGAAAACTACCGAGTGCTTCATGATCACTTCACAAATGCTGCAAACGACACAAGCAGGGATTCCAGAGACAGAGCAAAGTACAAGGGCCTGGATGATGTGCTCACATCTGCAACGTTTGTCAGCAATCTGGGACTGATGTACGATGCGCTCACAGAGCTCAGCGACCTCTCTCGGCAACTCCAAAAAAGAGAGATGACACTGCCTACAGCAGATAGGCTCTTAACTCGAGAAATACGAGTTTTGAATCCATGATCACCATGCCTGGCCCACACATGACTACAGTTCATACAGCTCTAGCTGAGAAGTCCTTCAAGGGTGTTGCCCTGCGTGAGAATGGCAGGCTTGTACAGATTCATGCAGGTCAGTTTTTCCGCAGTATGGTAGAGAATCTGAGACACAGAATGACTTCCACAACCTCCTCTCATGTCAGCACAAGAGAAATCCCATTACATGGCCGGGAGGCCCGGGACAATCAGCTAATCCAGGACATGAAAGATATCCATCCTGGAAGTTGGCCTGAAGAGGAGTTAGACGTACAGTATGGGGACGTAGAGGTGCTACGTTTGTGCGAAGTGCTGAAAGTGGACAGAAGAGAGACTGTTCAGGGGCGTTCGCGAATACAAGGAAACCAGGGCATCCCGTACACCTGCTGCCATGGAGCCTCTACTGAAAGCAGTCCGAACCATCGCTGTCTCCACTAGTGAGTGTGAGCGGGGATTCAGCTGCATGAACGATATCCTTACTGCAAAAAGGAATGCTCTCTCTGTCAGCCGACTGTCCAGCCTGGTTTTCATTAAATGTAATGGACCATCACTAGGACAGTTCAATCCGGAACAGTATGTGAGGTCCTGGCTGGCAAAGGGAAGGAGAAGTGCTGATGAAAGAGCCTGTCCAGCTCCAGCCCCTGATACTGATGTCCCCAAGGCCTTCTGGAGCCTTTTCTAACAATGTGAATTATATTGCAAAGCAGCTCACCCAGTGAGAAGACTTTTGGCATAATGTGCCGATTTGTACAGATCCTGGAGATAGAAGGACTTCAGACCAACCAGGGAGTTATCTGATCAGCTTGGTGTTCAATGTAACTCTTTACCATGGCTCAGACTTTGTTACTTGCAGTTACAGTTTCTCATTTTAGATTGTGCAAATGTTGCATTTGTTTTTACATGTTCTTTGTTCATGCTCTTTATCATTTTTCTGAGTTGGAAAGTTAGATTGCATCATAGTTTACTTTATACATATTTGTATTCTTCAGTGGTGAAGTATATTGCAAAGCAGCTCAGCCATGTGAGAAGACTTTTGGCACTTTTTCGTTTTTCGTTTTCTGAGTTGGAAAGTTAGATTGCATTAAAAATGTACAGAAATACTTAATTTTGTTAAAGCTTTTTATAAAAAATGCTTCTGACCAGAGCTTTGTTTCCTTGTCATTAATGTTGAACACCACCAGAGGGGCTCTCACCTGAAAGGTCTCTGCTTCATGTGTCTTCAGCAGAAGATCTAGACTTTGATTGCTATATTTTCAGTTAATATTGACCTTACTGAGCTTTAGCCATATCCGCTGCCTATCATAAAAAATGTTAAGTACAGTGAACCTTTCTAAAATATACAGTAGTAAAGAGACAAACCCACCAGCATTATAGTAGCCAAATTCTTGTTTGTGGGCTGTATATATAAAATTGACTTGAAAAAGTTGCTGATTTTAGAGTACTGGCACCTTTTGCATTCCAATTCAAGCACTGGATATGGCAGAAAGCTGAGTAAGAATGTCAGAGAGGTCGGAGAAAAAGGAGGGGTTTGGCTTCGGGGGACGGTAGATGATGGCTGTGACCAGGGGAGTGGGACCAGAGAGTTTAAAGATCAGGTGTTCAAATGAAGAAACATCAGGGATGGGGATTATGGTAGCTTTTATTTCCTTTCTGATAATAGCAGCTATACCACCACCCTGCCCTTGTGGGCGAGGTTTGTCAATGTATGTTAATCCTGCTGGGGTGATTTGATTTAAAGAAAAATAGTCCAGGGGTTTTTGCCATGTTTCGGTCAGATACAGAAAGTCCAGGTTATTGTCTTTAATGAATTCATTTAGAATGTGGCTTTTATTGTGGATGGAGCGTGTGTTGAGCAGGGCTGCTCTGAGGTGACGTTGCATGGGGGGGGGGGGGGGGTTGTGTGGACCGGATTAGTGGAAGGAGATTGGTCAGATTCACGTGTTGTTTGTTGTGATGGCGTAGTGTGGGCGTGTGACAGGACCGATGGACTGGATGGAGTGTGGAGACATGGAATGAAATAAAAACTTACGGTCAGAGCCTCTGTGTGGAGGACGGCGTTTGCGGAGTATTTCATTATCTGCGAGGATGTCCATGCAGTCCGGACGCAGGCGGTTATTAAAGGAGTGGAGATCTGACAGGGAGTAGAGCGGCGGCATGATCCGGTGAAGTGGCGCTAGCACGGAGCTAGCTAATGCTAGGGACCCGGGCAGCAGAGACCAGGAGCCGGATGACCGTGGAAGAAGGAGCGGTGTGAGTCCAGATAAAATGAGAATTATAATCCACAGCATATCAGGAGAATAATTCCAGTGGTTTCCAGAGGAGAATCGTAGGAGGGGCTGATAGCCTGGTGCAGAGTGGGAGCCGGGTGACCAGCCTACTAGCTGGTTAGCTAGCTTGATAGCCACCGGCTGTAGGCGGCAGGGAGAGACGATGTCAGCCGGGAAGCCGGCTGATCGCAGCGGGATGGGAAGACCCACACGAGCCGCGGAGTTAGGGTGGAGTTGGGGTGGAGACAGAAATGTTAGCTCAGCAGACTTCAGGGAGCCGAGGAGCATCTAGGTAGCAGCCTGCTAGGTCCGATAATGCTAGCTAGCTAGCGGGCTAGGGACCGGTGAGCAGGAAAGAGCCAGCAGGTAGGAGATGACAACACAAAGATCTGTGTCGATTCGATATAGAGATGCTGCTATTTTTGCTGATGACTGACGTTTCAAAAGTAGAGAGCCAGACAGGAGAGGTTCTGATCTGGACTAAAGAACAATATTTGGGGCGGAGGAGCGGCGAACAAACAACGCCAGCACCCTCGGCGACCCGGGGGGAAAAAATAAACACTTAAATGTGTATTTTGTACGTTTTCCTTCCAAAAGCCTGAAAGAAAACATGTTATAGAATCAAAATAGCACAACATCTCAACATTGACCAGTGCTTGAAAAACGATGTTTTTGATGTGTCTCCCCTTAAATTTCTTTTTCCAACCTGAGTCACCAACCTTCTGTGTATGTCGGTTATAATAGAAATGGGTCGCAGAAAATAAAAAGTTTCTAGCAGTGGAAACGGTGGCCTGAGATGACACTGCTGGAAAGAGGGTTGTGTGGGTATGGAGTGGAAATAGTCAGGGAGACGTCTGAAGAGCGTGCTAAATGTTCAACACACGTTTAGTGTGTTGAGTGTTCTCACTCACTAAACGTCCAGGAGCGACGCTTGGTCAGGGTCCCGTGGCATGCAGTTGGGACGCGCCGAGGCTCCTTCAGCTTCATAAACGGACACAAAGAGCTTTCAACTGATTGCAATGTAATCCCATCGGCGGCGGTATTTGACGCTCAGGGAAGCACCGCATCCATTTATGTCGGCATCTCTTAAAGGCAATGTGAGCGTCCATTCCCATTGGATAACGGAGAATTGTACACCCGGAAGTAAGTATTCTCCTTACTGTCGATTGATTTGACAGTGATATCTGCACTACTCATCAACTCACAAACACCAGATTATCCTTGTTAATTAAACGACATTGATAGGTTTAAATTGTGTACAATTATTTTGTGTTTTTCCCCTTCAATTCTGAGAAACAACTTGTTTTCTGAAATGTGGAGCGCCAAAGAGACTACACTACCCACAATCCCCAGCTATTGTTGTGACGACGCCTGTCCGCTTTGACAAACCTAGTGATAAGTCAACAAGTGCCGTGATTGGATGAAACATAAATTCATACAAAAAAAGTCCAACCCTGGCCGTTTCTCCACGAGTAAAACTGCTGCAGAGCAACTATTTCAAGTATACTACGTCATTGAGCCCAGCATTCTGCGCCACTCTATGACGTAGTATACTTGAAATAGTTGCTCTGCAGCATGTGTACTCGCGATTGAGAAACGATAGTTACGTCTGTAACTACGGTTCTATGAGTCCCGGATGACCGCCAGAGAGTGCTTTAGCACTGGATATGTCCATCGCGCGCATGGGCCGTACGATTACCAATAACAACAAAGTCACCTGTGACCCACGTGACACCGGCTATATCAGCTGGTGTCATCAGAGGATCTGTTCCCAGAATCTTCTCGCGAGCACACAAGAATTCTGAGTGACAGGAAACTCTGGCAGCCATCCGGGACTCATAGAACCAGAGGTGGTGCTTTAGCACTGGATGACTTATACCAACCATGTCATGAAGAAACCAATACTCACCTAGCTGGAAGCAGCAGAGCTTGGCAACAGGACCACGCCCAAAGGATGGGGGGTGGTGACATTGACCCGGTAGAACCTGGAGAATGTGCCAGAAGACGCCCAAGACGCCGCGGCGCAGATGATCTCCAGGGGCACTCCTCTCAGGGCGGCCCAAGACGTTGAGACGCTCCTTGTAGAGTGGCTTCTCACCCCTGATGGCATGTGCGATTGTATCGACAACTCAGTGGGACAGCCGCTGCTTGGAGAGAGCACAACCCTTCCTAGTGCCGCCATGGCAAACGAAGAGCTGCTCTGACTGCCGTATACAGGCCGTAGCATCGACATACGCTCTTAGGGCACGCCTATTTGGCCCCATTACAATTCCTGTTTGTTTAAATTAGTTTTTGTTTTACCCATGATGCATTGCATGGAAGAGAAGATGCAAGATAGCTACAAGGTAAGATGTCCTTTCAAGGTCAAGCTATAGATATGTTAAAGATTCAATTTACTGACACCCCAGTGTACACTACTAACTGTCATTACCGTAATGGGGTATTATATAATGTTTTTTTTAAAGTTATTGATTCCAAAATCAATAGAAAAGTAGCTTTTATAGAGCCAGAATGATAGTGCAAATATTTATTTTGTAGCATCATGGCTATGCTAACTATTATGCTAGCTAGTGTTATGGTCATTCATTACCGTAATGCTCTGCATTCATTACCATGTCATATAGGAGGCTGTTACGGTAATGAACAAAATTGTTGCGGTAATGAAAGAAATGTGTGCAGCTATGTATGGTGAGCTTTAACTATAAAGAAATAATTTATATATATTATTTTAATCTAATTTATTTAATGAATACTGAATCCCTCTTGAAATTAAGTTCAGAAAAGGTGGAAAGGAAAAGGGCAGCTTCCAAGGTGAGGGTGGTGAAGCACAGAGAGAAAGTGTACAGCAACCCAGATACATAAGGAAGGAAAGAGAGAGGTTAGAACAGGACATCTTCACATTGTGTGTGAGAGAGAGAGTGAGTGAGAAAGAGGGAGAGACAGAGAAAGAGAGAGACTGAGAAAGAGAGAGAGAGAGACTGAGCCAGTGTTTCCACCAGGGGGCCGTCATTGGATGCCCTTTTTCAGCTCGGAGCGCCCTCAACTCGAGCCGAGGCGGCCCAAAAAAAAGATTTATCCGAGAGAAGATCGACAATTTTTATCGTTTAAATCAGGGGTTCCCAAAGTGTGAGGCGCGCCTCCCCTGGGGGGCTCCAGAGAGCTTCAAGGGAGGCGCAGCCGCCAGAAAAAAATAAAGAGAAACAGTGAAATCTAGCTAGTTAACTTCAGCTAACTTTATGCGAGCTGCAAAATATGGATAGATTTTTAGTGAAGTTACCTAAAGTGAGAGAGGAGACAGCGTCTGTCAGAAAACGAAGGAAGTATGACAATGATTATTTGAAGCTAGGATGTTCATGGACCGGTCCTGATGACACTCCACTGCCACAGTGTGTTATCTGCAACGAGGTGCGAGCTAATGACAGTATGAGACCATGTAAACTCCGGCGTCATATTGAGACGAAACACCCATGTTTGGTGACCAAGCCACAGGAGTTTTTTGACCAGAAGCTCAAGGAATTGCAGTCACAGAAAAATGTCATTGACACATTTAGCACTGTGAATACAAAGGCAACCGAAGCATCATACCGAGTGGCGTTACGGATAGCTAAGACAGGTAAACCTCACAACATTGGTGAAACGTTACTCCTCCCTGCTGCTAAAGACATCTCCGTCTCAACTATTTCTCTCCGAGTGCAACGTATGAGGAAGCTGCCATCCTTAACCTCAACATGTTTAAAACATAAAGATAAAGAGGTTTAAAAAAGCTATTGTTTAATGTTTTAAGGAGGTGACGCTCAGCCAATCAAAAAATAGGAAGGTAGCGAAAACAGAGCATTTTATGACATTTTCTCACCTTACATTTTCTCTTTGCAATGCAATTGAATACCCCTGCATTATAGCAACAATAATAATAGCAATAATAATTGGGAGGGGGGGGCGCGGCTGTGATTATGTTCTCTGAGGGGAGGCTCACCTTCCCACACTTTGGGAACCCCTGGTTTAAATGACAAAAAGGAAAATGACATCCCTCTGTTGGAGGGGCAAAGGAGGCTGGTGGGATTTTTTTCGCCGCCAACAAAGCCGGTTCCTGTGACGGAAAAAAGTGTACTGCCAGCGAGCCTTGCCGTTGGCTCTCAGCCCGAGCCTGAGTTGCCGCCATCCTAGTCTCCGCCAGCATCCCCCGCCCGTGCAGGTGCCCCGGGGCCGGAGTTGTCGTCATCTAGCCTCCCACCCCATCCAGAGCCTACGCCATCTGACAATGTCACTTCTACACCCGTAAGCCACGAAGAGAAACCGGTCAGCCACAACAAAAGGAAGTTTGTCGGAACCTGGAAAATGAAGTTCCCGTGGTTGTGCTATAATAAACAAAGTCATAAAATGTATTGCACACTGTGTAAGGGAAAAAAAGCACAACGTGTTCACCTCGGGGACGTCCAACTTCAGGGTGAAGACTATAGAGATGCACATAAAGGGGGTGGATCACAAAGCAGTGCTAGATGCACAGCATTTACGGAGAAACAACATTCAAGTTGCCGTTAATCGAATGGTCTGTGCCAGATCAAAGGCGGTAATTGCGGCCAAGAGGAACGTGTATTACCTGGCAAAAGAACTGTTGCTGACACACAAAAACAAAAGCTTGAATGAACTGTGCATTCTGCAGGGATGTGAAACCTTGGCAGAACTGCGAGTTTCAGAGAACGCCCTCACAATGACATAGTGCAAGACATGCAGTGCGCCGTAATGTGCTGAAGGAGGATTTCATTGCAAAGTTAAATAACTCAACATTCAAGGGGCTCATGACTGACGAGTCCACGGACATTTCGGTGGAAAAGCTTCTTTGCACATATGTTAACCTAATAAATGACGGTGACTTAGAAACCCACTACTTGTGCAACACAAAGATACTGCATGCGACGCTGCTACCGTAACGCAAACCATTAAGGAGCAGTTGCAAAATTACAACATCGACCTGAACGACATAACTGGCGTCCGTACAGATGGGGCAGCGGTTATGACTGGAAGAGAAAATGGGTTCGGGGCGCGTTTTAAAAAGGGAAAACCCAGCCATCGGTGGCACACACTGCGCTGCACATAAGCAAAACTTCTGTGCCCAGCAGGCTGCTGTGGCGATTCCATCCCTCCAGCGCTACCAGAGGACGGTGGGCAGCATCTATGGATACTTCTCCAACAGCAGCTCTCGGCAAGCACGGCTTAAAGAAATGCATGTCATCCTGGACACTGATGACGTTCAGCCTGCTGTAACCTCAACGATCAATGCGCTGTGAGTCATGCAGATTGGAGATGAAGGCGGCCTAAAATTCCAAGAATTATTGGCCAACATTGTGGAGAAAAACGGCGAGATGTATTTTAAGGGAGAAAAGATAAAGGCCACCAGGGCGATGCGGCAGGCCGTGGATGGTGTAAGGCAGCGCTTCCTCGACACCCTCATCCAGAATATTGAAGATCGTTTCCCCGACATCGGCCTCTTTTCCGCTTTTCGCATATTTGACCCATGGTGTCTGCCACGGGACAACATTGAACGTGCGCGATTTGGACGCGATGAGATGCAGACCATCCTGGATCACTTGTGCCCAGCGGGACGGGAACCTATCGTTGACACGGACACCTGCAGCGCAGAGTGGTCACCTTTTAAGGAGCTGGTCCATGCAAACTACAGCAACAATTCCTTCCAGGAGTTGGTGAAGATCATGGCTACACAACATGCTGGCTTCCTACCTGAAACCACAAAGCTCCTGGCTGCAATCTCGGTCATTCCAATGAGCACGGTGCCGTGCGGACGTGGATTCAGCATTCAAAATCGCATAAAGACCAAGGGCAGGGCAAGAATAAAAGCAGAAAATCTCGACTGAATCTGCATTGAAGGACCACCCATTGAACAGTTTGACTTCTACAGAGCCCTGGAAAAGTTTAGAGTGGAAAAACACTACCGCATTTTCCAAGGACCATGCAAGGAGCGATGTCCCTGCCGGCAGCGGTGATTGTATACAGGTACATTATGTATCATGTAACAAACGTTACGTTACTATTGTCTATTGTGTGTGTAAAGAGACAGTATATAAAAGTAACGGTGCAATTCAAAATTGTGTGTGTGTGAATATATACGTAAAGCGAAAGTATTTATAAAGCAATAGTATATCTCTTCTCCATGTAAGGTCATTACCATAACAAAAGCTTTTCATTACCGACATGCTCTGTTCATTACCATAACACTTCCTTAATAAGTTAATATTTTGATAGGAATATGGAAAACCTTCAAATTTTCATTTTGTACAGGAAATGTTTGGTATGTCTGTTCATATTTTAAAATTGTCTTTTTTCAATCAATTGTACAATTTACACCACAGTAAAAGTCAATGTGTGGAACATAAAATTGTGTTACGGTAATGAAGTTAATAACTAAAATCATTATATTATTATATATTTACCTGAATTATTACACTATGTGACTACTTGTGACTATTGACAGCAGCATACGTTAAAAAATAAAATGCCAAACATTTGCTCAAATATTTAGTTATCATCAATTGAAAATGTGTTACGGTAATGAATTTATTTGGTCAATGACTCATTAAAACTCTCTAAAAATGTGTTTTAAAACATATACAGAACTTTTCTTTTACTAGGGCTAGTTCATTTAGAACCTGGTTGATATTAATGAGAACAATTATTTTCAAAATCTGCATCGAACTGTTTTGGCTCATGTTACACCAAGTTCGTGAGAATCACCCAACTGGACTGCTCCGATTACGACCCTAGAGGCAATCCGCAACCAGGTTCGACTGGCCAGCCACGTGTTTAATGTCTGTGGTGAACTCCGAGATGTAGGAATGCTGCCGCTGTTGACGTGCTGACCAAGGCTCCGCCACTTTAGACATGGCGAAAGTGAGCGGCTTGTGGTCAACAAATGCCGTAAATTCACGGCCCTCCAGCTAAAAAACGGAAATGCCGCACGGCCAAATAAAGTCCAAGGAGCTCTCGGTCAAAGGCGCTGTACCTGCGTTCTCTGGGCGTCAGCAGGCAAGGCAAGGCAAGTTTATTTATATAGCACTTTTCAACACAAGGCAATTCAAAGTGCTTTACAAAAAATGAAACACATTAAGAAAATGGCATTTAAAATCAGTCATTAAAAAGAAAAGCTAATAAAATAAACATTAAAAGAAAAAATACATGGATAAAAGTTACAGTGCAGTCTAAGATATGAATAGTTCAATTAAACATTAAAAGAAAAAGTACATGGATAAAAGTTACAGTGCAGTCTAAGATATGAATAGTTCAATTAAAAGCAGCGACAAAAAGAAAAGTCTTCAGCCTGGATTTAAAAGTAGTCAGAGTTGCAGCGGACCTGCAGGTTTCTGGGAGTTTGTTCCAGATATTTGGAGCATAATAACTGAACGCTGCTTTACCATGTTTAGTTCTGACTCTGGGGACAGAAAGCTGACCAGTCCCTGAAGACCTGAGAGATCTGGATGGTTCATAATTTAGCAGGAGGTCAGAAATGTATTTTGGGCCTAAACCATTCAGTGCTTTATAAACCAGCAGCAGTATTTTGAAATCTATTCTTTGACACACAGGAAGCCAGTGTAAAGACTTCAGAACAGGAGTGATGTGATCCACTTTCTTAGTGTTAGTGAGGACTCGAGCAGCGGCGTTCTGAATCAGCTGCAGCTTCCTAATAGATTTTTTAGTGAGACCTGTGAAGACACCATTGCAATAGTCGAGTCTACTGAAGATAAAAGCATGGACAAGTTTTTCCAAATCCTGCTGTGACATTAGTCTTTTAATCCTAGATATATTCTTTAGGTGATAGTAGGCTGATTTAGTAACTGTTTTAATGTGACTGTTGAAACTCAGGTCAGAGTCCATGACTACACCTAGATTTCTGGCTTTATCTGTTGTTTTGAACATTGCAGACTGTTGGAGTAGATATCTCTTATCCGCGCCGATCCTATGAGTTTGCCTTAAAAGAAGGAACACTCAAAACAACCAGGACGAGGGTCAAACAATAATCTGTTTTAATTATAAAAGGTAATAATGCAATGCAATATAATACATTACAATACAATATAATATAATATAATGTAATGTAAGGAGTACTCCTGCCCTGGTTCACGTGCTGCTTAGATCCTTCGGTCTTGGCAGCCCGAGAAGAGAGAGAACCCAAGGCCGAACATGCTTTCATACCAAAACAAACAGGAGGGGTTGGGTCAGCTGGTCATCTTTTCAGGTCATCTCATTGGGAGATGCAAAAGATGCTGTGTCACAGCGAATCAGCGTGTGCCAGCAGAGAACCAAACAGTCTCAGTTTGAAGCAAAACACATCTTATCATGTAGCTTATCACACAAGAGTCATATGTTTTTCTTTATGAAAGCCATACTTGTTGGGAATTTAACAGTCATCATCTCATGACCTCCTCAAGTCCAGCTAACCAACAAAGCTTAACTGTCCTCATACCCCCAGGCCCTCTCTGAACTTCCATCCACCTGAAGTCAGCTTACCCAGAATCAGAAGGACCATTGTCTCTCTTAACTGTGTGACTCAATTCTCAAGGCCTGCAGGATGCGCATCATTAACTTAAGAAGAATTTAACCATTATATCTGGGGAAAATGTCCCTCGCAGTTCTCTTGTTAATTTGCAAAGCCTATTAATGGTTAACCAAGAAAAACACGCAAAGGGGTAATCTTTTCACTCAAAACAGAACTCACAAGTAATTCTGCATTTTACCTCCTCAAAAATAGCCTAAAAACACCCTTTGGATAAAAGGGTAAAAGTGAAAGAAAAATACTATTGCGCTAATCTACTTTTAAGAAAAAGGGAACATTGTTTCAGGAATCTATAAAAAACCTCTCTATATTTAAGAGGAAAAATGTACTTTGTTCCTTCAACTATTAACACACAGGAATGTATAAACCCACACATATATTAGGGATAACATGATGCAATACACCTCCTATATATGAGTGACATTAAAATGAATATACCAAAAATATGCTGCATCACATCTTCTGCATAATACCTTACATACATTTCCACAAGACTGAAGCTCAGCGCTAACTTTTATACGTTCTGACTTGGCTCCAAAAACCATTACCTCAGTTTTATCTTTGTTTAATTGGAGAAAGTTCTGACACATCCAGTCATTGATTTGTTCAATGCACTTACTCAGTGTTTGAATTGGAGCATAGTCTCCTGGTGAAATTGTTACGTAAATGTGTGTGTCATCTGCATAGCTATGGTAACTTATTTTGTTGTTTTTCATTATCTGAGCCAGTGGTAGCATGTAGATGTTAAAGAGAAGAGGCCCCAAGATGGAGCCTTGAGGAACCCCACATGTCATATTTGTCAACTCAGATGTGTATTTACCTATAGAAACAAAGTTGTTTCTGTCCTTTAAGTAGGATTCAAACCAATTTAGAACTGTTTCCGAAAGTCCCACCCAGTTTTCCAGTCGGTCTAGTAATATGCTGTGGTCAACAGTGTCAAACGCAGCACTGAGATTTAATAATACTAACACTGAAGTTCTGCCACTGTCTGTGTTTAAGTGGATGTCATTAAAGACCTTTACAAGAGGCGGCTGAAAAAGGCGAGTGGCTGCCAAGTCCCTCCACCCACTGCTCGTACACCGCACCAACAGCGTAGTCCGATGCGTCTGTGGTAATGGAGATGGGAGCCGTGGATGATGGGTACGCCAACAGGGCCGCCTGAGCCAACGCGGTCTTGACCTCCGTGAAAGCAGACGCAGCTTCCGCCGTCCAGTCGATCGCCTGGATGGGGGTCGTACCTTTCAAAGCCTCATACAGCGGCCGCATAATGTGAGCGGCCCGGGCGATGAAACGGTGGTAGAAAGTCACCATCCCCAGAAACTCACGGAGCGACCAGGCTGTGAGTGGGCGAGGAAAAGCCGCAACAGCCTCCACCTTCGTCGGCAGGGGTGCTGCACCGCCTTTGGTGACGCGGTGTCCGAGGAAGTCAATGTCAAACACCCCGAACTGGCACTTTGCAGGATTGATGATCAACCCGTGTTGGCTGCGCCTCGCGAAAAGGGCTCGGAGGTGTGACAGGTGCTCTTCCACCAAAGCGCTGGCGACGAGTATGTCGTCCAGGTAGACGAACACGAACGGCAGGTCCCGCAGCACCGAATCCATCAGGCGCTGGAACGTTTGGGCGGCGTTCTTGAGTCCAAAAGGCATCCGCAGGAACTCGAAAAGTCCAAACGGCATTATCACTGCTGTCTTAGGGACGTCCAGGGGATGCATGGGCACCTGGTGGTAACCACGCACCAAGTCCACTTTCGAAAACACCAACGTACCGGCCAGATGTGCCGAGAAATCTTGGATGTGCGGCACCGGGTAGCGGTCAGGTGTCGTGACGTCGTTGAGGCGGCGGTAATCCCCACAAGGGCGCCAACCACCGTTCGGCTTGGGAACGACGTGTAGAGGAGAGGCCCAAGGACTGTCAGAACGGCGGACGATGCCCAAGCGTTCCATAGTTGAAAACTCCGCCCTCGCTACTGCAAGCTTAGAAGGGTTCAACCGCCGGGCCCTGGCGTAGACTGGGGGACCTTCGGTGGTGACGTGGTGCTCCACCCCATGCTTGGTGGTGAGCGCGGAGAAGGTGGGCAGCGTCAGGTCTGGAAACTCAGCCAACAGCCTGAGAAAAATGTCCACTCCCGACAGCGAGCCCGACGCTGCCTCGCCAAGTGTACACACGAGGGAGGAAAACGTCAAGGCATCAACCAAGCGTTTATTTTTAACGTCCACAAGGAGTCCGTGAGCACATAAAAAATCCGCCCCGAGGAGGGGAAAATAAATGTCAGCCGTCACAAAATCCCAGTTAAAACGTTGTCCTCAAATGCACAAACACATCACGCCGTATGTGCGAATGGGGCCGCCATTAGCCGTCGTCAACCACGGTCCATGTCCCCCACGAGCGCCGTCTTCCCTCGAAGCAGGAACTACACTCCGTTGAGCTCCCGTGTCACACAAAAACAAGCTTCCCGAGACTCTGTCGCTGACAAAGAGAAGCCTGCTCGTGCCGCCAACGCTCAGGGCCACTACCGAGCGTTGGCTCCTCCGTTTCCCGGTGGCTTGTAGCTGCAGGGAGCGACACACTTCTTCGCGCTAGTCCCGAACCGCGCGTGGTAAAAACACTCTCCTGTGTCTCCACGCTGGCTTGCTGCTGTCGTGTCCAGTCTCCCCCAAGCTTTCTTGACTGTTGCGGGGGCGCTGAGTGTCACAGCTAGCGCCTCTGCACCGGGCTGCTGGGTAGCCAAGAAAAAAAGGTCGGCTTCTTCAGCCAATGCACGGGGCTCTGTAATGGACGTGTTGGCTAGCGCCGTCTGGACACGGGAAGGCAAGTGGCGTAGGAATGTCTCCATGAATAAAATCCGGGGATCTTCCCCTCCTAGCAGATTTAACATCCTCTCCATGAGCTGAGATGGCTTGCTATCCCCTAGGCCTTGAATGTCAAGAATCTGGCGGGCCCTCTCCTTAGCAGATAAGCTAAATGTCTTAAGGAGAAGGGCTTTAATCGCCTCATATTTGCCATGTTGTGGGGGGTCAGCGATAAATCCCACCAACCTGGATGACGTGGAGCTTCCCAGCGCTGCTACTACATGGTAGTATTTCAAATCCCCATCACGGACTTGTCGGCAGGCGAAGTGCGCCTCCACGTGTGCAAACCACACCGCAGCGGTATGCTCCCAAAACTCCGGCAGCTTTACAAAAACATCGCTACTAGCCATGTAGTGATGGGAATTCCGGCTCTTCTTGGTGAGCCGGATCATTTGGCTCGGCTCACCAAGAAGAGCCGGCTCTTTCGGCTCCCAAACGGCTCTTCAGTTTACCACTTATTATACCTTTTAATTAAATCAAATGTAGCCCTGTTTTGACTAATGATTTATATTTGTACACATATATCACTTAAATTATTCAATACATCCTTTGTACTGAAGTATTCAAAAGTAAAAATTACATGTTTAATATAAATGATTTGCTGTGGCCAATTGTTTTCATTGCATTTACAGACCCGTGCAACTCTCTGATACCACCCAATGAATGCATTGACTTGCTTGTAGAACCACACTACACAAAACAGATAGCAACACCTATAAAAACTATTTTAAAAAAGGGGCTACTGTATCGACCTATATAAAGTATATAAATATAGTTTTTTTTTCAAAATACCAAAAAGATCCTGCATTTTAGCCATGCCTCATTTCGCTCTATTTGCTCCATCCAGTGCTGTTTTTGCAGGGGGCTGATTCTGTGAGCTGCAGCTGACCACGTCCCCCTGCAGGAGAGGGGAGCGTGCTCTGAGATCAGCTGCTGGGCTGTCAGAAGAGGGGGAGAAAAAGAGATCTCCGTCCTCCGTGTTTTATTCTTATAGAAGTAAGAAGAGAAGTAATGGGGCAGAAACCCTCCTTTTTACGCAGTGGTCCAGACATAGACATCAAACGGCGACACATATTCAGTTGCCAGTTACTTTAGCATTAGGGCAGGGATATCTAGATACTTTCCAAGGTTTGACATAATGAATTGTGCTACTTTTAAAGCAAGCAACGATGTTTTCAAATCTGTAATCAAAAAGCTCCTCAAAAACACTATCGAAGCAGTTCCTGCCGTTACTACGTTAGTTCAAACAGTAACAACGGACTACGTTTCTTAGCGGATACATGTCAATATAAATCAATACATAAAACAATTTTTTAAATCAATAAAATCATTTTCTAAATCCATAAAAGCATTTCCATTACTATTGGGAGTCACGTTGTTACTTTGTTGAGAATGTGGCCATGTAATAAGCGGGATAATGTGCACATTGCACATTGCATAATGTGCCTTCATGCCGATCTAGATCCCTTTGCAAAAATGGCTCGTTCGCGGGCGAGAGCCAGCTCCCGTCGTTCACTTAAAAGAGCCGGCTCTTTGAGCCGGCTCGTTCGCGACCGACACATCACTATAGCCATGTTCATTGAGTCTTCGGAAACGTTCTCGAAAACATCGGGGTCACCAGTGTAGCGCCGATGAATGGGAGTCGGAGGCGAGGTGTTCAGTATGGAACTCCACACTTTATTATCATGAAACATCAGACAGACTACGTTAGCTGTTACTGCATGTCAAGCTAGCATGAATGAACCACCAACCCGGTGCCCTCGCTAACGGGTCCGGGTTGCAACCAAGGGGCAAACTCTGGAGAATAGCCGGGACGCCAATACGGAAGTGCCACACACTGCAGTTCATATATTGGCCGAAAGGAGCAATTTCCATAGACCCCCATGTTAAAATGCCCAATTTTACAGCAGAAAAAAACATGTTTCTACCCCTGGCTCCATACATTTTATTATCGATATAGTTAGATTCCACCTTCATGATTATGGATCTGTGAGTGAATTGTTTTCTAACGTGACCCTTTTATTTATATTAGGTCTTAACGTTTTTGCATAAATTAGGGCGTGGTCACATTGAGTGACGGCTCTGTCAAGTGACTGCTGCTGCTAGCTTCTCGTCTCTCTGCTAGCTGCTCCGTGAAGCTAGCTACAGGGACTCTGCCTGCTCAGCTCATCCAGGGAACACAACTTTAAGCCGGCCGTGGTTGTTTGTTCTTTATGTTTATATATCGGACTATTGTGACTCGCTCTGCGGTTAAAACAGACGGTGCATGAATGCGGTTTTGCGGTAAGTGAAATTCGAGTGCTTTATTTATGTGATAATGATTTTATTCAGCTACGTAATGAATGTTAAGGCTTGGGTTACCGAGTGGTAGCTACATCGGTGCTAACAATGCTAATCGTAGCCTCCAAGTTAAAATAATAGACTGTATATATAAAGGTTAAAACGAAATAGACGTTAAGTGGGATAATACTGTTGAACAAACGGCTTCTGTTTGAGGTTGATCAAATAAGGTCATCCTTGTAACGTAGAGAGATATTTTATTATGTAGGCAGGAGGAACTGTATGCATCACTAAGGTTAATTTAAATTGGCTATGCTCAAGTATGTAGACAACGTCGAAGTAGTGTATGTGAAATCAACCTCACAATAAGATGTGTATATTACAATTATTAATGTCATATTTCAAGATGATTACTTAGATATTACAATATGGTTGGTTGAGCTGGAGTTCATTATTGAGCTTACACGTTAATGTCACAGTCATCTGAAGAACGAACCCAAACCTTGTTGTTTTTATTAATTGCATTACCAAATGGGTATCAAATAAACAGTAAGCATTGGTAACACAACTTCCAAAGTTACAGTAAAATAAAAAGGACCCTGACTCGGACAATACACAAACATGTTCAACAGAAGATAATCAGTTATATTGTTTGTACACATGGTACTTTACATATATATCTGTTTGTTTAAGGTGTCCAGGTGATGCAGACAGGCTGGACCAGAGAGTGAGAGACAGAACTGGACTCCTCACAGCAGTGAACTTCAGCACAGGTACAAAGACTCTTTTTTTCATACTGTAGGCCTACAAAGAATCAAGAAAAATATTGGTTGAAATGAATGAACTTGAATACACTGATATACATTCCATTAAACAATACTAAATACTAGATCACCTACACATCAGTTAAGTTGAGGGTTTTTTCCATGCAAAAAGTTACATTTAGATGTTATCAAGCACTATGATTTTGTCAGCTTTCTAATTTAATGTATTGAAGGCAAAGATATTTAACACATAGTGAGAACTGCTACTATTTATCTCTCAATATTGTCTGTAAAAAACGTGGTAAAAGTTATTCTTTCAGTGAGACAACAGAGCAAGCTTCTACGGTTGCACTACGTTTTGTAACAGTTCAATATTATTTTGATAATAACATATATTTCAATGTTGATGAACTTCATACTGTTCATTCATAATCTGATTGTCTTTATAGCTCACTGTTGAAATAAAAAAAAAACATTACAATTACAAAATAATTATATCTACAGCCCCTAAACACACAAACACACCGCTTTCATAAATAACAGACTTGTTCTGCAATAATATGTTTTATGTTTCCTGTAATTTTTGTTAGGAAAGGAAATGCCTGACCCTTCTCTGAGGGTCAAGAAGAACATCCAAGAGGAACATTAAAAGCTGATGTTATGATATTTGAAGACCAGTACACTAAGAAACTACTTTTATTGTAAAAACAGTCAGCTGATCGAATGCAGATATTTCCACATCTACACTCCATCAGCTGATTATTTCTATTTGCCTCACTTTATGAGCTTCACATCACTTGTGCCTTGTACCGCAGAGTTTGCAACGTCACAAATAAATGGGGCCAATCTTCAGTCAGATGTGAATGTGTAATCTAACATTTTCAGTAAGAATAATGGACGAAAGGAGTGCAAATACAAATACAATTTATTGAAATGTGAACCAAAAGTTAATCAAATGTTTTAAATAAAAAGCACATATGGACAGAAGGTGTAAACCTATTAAATGTATAAGTAAACACATTTAGTCAAATAAAGTGACAGACTAGGCCTGTGCAGGTGGTATCAGCTATGCCCAGCATGGGCTCCTCCATCAGGCCTGGTCCTCCTCGCTGAGGAAAGACCCCCAGTCCTCTCCAAACCAACAGACAGGACGTCCATCACACGGAGGTTTCTCCCTGAAGTCTCTGCAGCTCTCTGGACACCATGCTGTCTCAATCCGTCCACAATGAATATGAGAGGGGGAAAATGAAAATAATAAATGTTTTGGACAATAAGAAACATAAAGTTGACTGTTGAGTTTCTCATTTTTTTTAGATTGTCAATACTATTACTGTATAACTAATATATCAGGTTAAGAGGCACATTCAAATAAAGATGGGTCTTTAAATACATGTTGTCTTTTGAATTGTTTGTCTAAAGTCAAGGATCTAGAACTGGCACTTAGTTTTAATGATACAGTCTGGTTATTATGCTGTTTGGAGGAGGCCTCACAGATAAGAGCACTAACTAGCTACCATCACATGTACCTTAGCTTGACTTAAATGTATTAAACGTATAATTAAGTGATATCAAAATACAAATAACTAATGTCATGCAAACATATTAATATTTGCTTGATTCCAGTGTTGAATTTAGCACAATTGCATACAAACATTACAGGGTTTTAAGATTCTGAAGTATTATGCTAAAAACTCAATAACTTAGATTATTATTTATAGTTTTGCTGAATAGTTTCATGTCCGCTTACCTTAGAAACGTAAAATGCGATGGCAGTGTGCAGATGGGGAGCATGTTAGCTTAGCTTGGTAGCTTCAGCTAGCTCTGGAACTTCCAGCTCGGTGGCAGCAGGTCCCGCCTCGGCTCCGCCTCTTTGCCCTTATTTGGAGCAGGCGGGAGTTGAACTCTGACGTCACTGTCGAGCCGTTAGTGGCCGACTCCGCCTACTAAGGGCTTCTCGGCAACTCTGCAGAATTCTATGGGTGACGTCACGGACCCTACGTCCATTTATATATACAGTCTATGGTTGCAACACACACCAAACACACAGTGAATTATGTCCTCACACATGACACCACAATATATATATATTAATGCTATCAAAATTATCGCGTTAACGGCGGTAATTTTTTTTCCAAATTAATTGCGTTAAAATATTTAACGCATTTAACGCATGTGCAGAATGGCCCGCCCCATACATCCCACTAGTGGCAGCGCCAGGGTATGGCTGGGGTAGGCTACACCCATACCAAGAAATGGCTTAGCCCCACCTTGAAAAATGATGTTAAAGTAAGCAAAATAAAGTCCGCCAACTCGCGCCGAGAATTGCACAGACGGCAGTTAGTAAGATTGATTTCAGTAGCCACTTGTCTGGAAATACCGAAGACCAGAAACGGTTTTGAAAACTTTTGTCACGTAGTGAACGTCTTCTCAATAGAACATCTTTGATAATGTCTTCTGGCCAATCAGAATCAAGATAACGGCGTGGTGTTGTTGCAGGAAGTCCCGACGGAGAATACTTTTGCTGTACAGGGGTGCACATAACTGGTACGCAGGTTATGTGCGTAATCTGAAATGCGTACCAGCACTTGTGTCACAAAGCGCATTTGCGTACCGACGTACTTGTGAAGCTTTTCCAGAAGGCGGTTAGATCACCGGACGACAGAGTCTGTCTCCGTGTGCACAGACAGGGCTGCGCCGGCTGCTGTTAACGTCGGCATGTACAACGGAATTGTGCCAAAACTACCCCAACCGGCTGCGGAGGGAGACTCCCCCCCTTCACTGGAGAACTGCGCTAAAACAGCTGATCACAACGTTCACACTCTGTGGTCACGAAGTACTCCACTAGCCCCCCCCCCCCCGTCGACTTTCCTGAAGTACTCCCCCGTTGATAGAAATCAACACGTAATGAATTAAGACCCCACGGTTTGATGATTGATAGGTGCTCTCTTTCATTTTGACACACAACATTTTTTTTATAATAAACATACATACTGTATGTGAAATGGATATATCCGCCTTCTTTCATTTATCTTTCCATTCCCACAACAATATACATAAAGAAATGGCATATTTTGGACATAGTTCGAATGGTGATTAATTATGATTAATTAATTTTTAAACTGTGATTAATCTGATTAAAATGTTAATCGTTTGACAGCCCTAATATATATATATATATATATAGACTGATATACAATACAGCTTTATTTATAGACTGCTAATAGTCAATGTCTGTAGAACTACAAAACAGCATCCATTTGGCGTGTGTGGAATAACAGTATATATATATATATATATATATATATATATATATATATATATATATATATATATATACACTGGGTTGATATACAATACAGCTTTATTTATATACTGCCGTGTTATAGTCACAAAATACAATTAATCTATTTATACGTTCACCAACATAATGTTGCCATTGTTTTAGTTTCTCACGGAACGATAACGCTACAACAACAAAGCGGCGTCCATTTTGTATTTTGCGAGTGTGGAATTACTATAGAAACCAGCGACGTGCAATCAGGGGAGGCAGGGGAGGCAGAGCCTCACCTGTCATACTCCAATGTAACGGAAAAACAACTAAAGAAAAACTAAATAGTAATAATAATAACAACATGTCTCCACTGATCTATGTTATAAGTGTGATTTCTGTATGATTCCAATCGCTTTTTATAGTCAAAATCAGCAAATTGGCCGAGCTCCGCTACAACTCCTACATGGGAGCGATGAGGAGTGAGGCAGGGACAAGCTCTGCCTCACGTAAGCCCACAGTAACTGGCTGGAGCGCGGGCACTAATGTAGCGCGGGCACTTATTTTGTGAGCGCGCTCAAGCCAGTTACTGTGGGGTGAGGTGAGGCACAGATGAGCTCTGCCTCACCTCAGAATGCGTCACCCCACAGAAACTGGCTGGAAAGCGGGCCCTAAGCGCATGCCTGCACCATCTCACTGTATGTCACCAATGTAATGTTTGTAGATCCCTTTATTACATTTATCCTCGCCATCCATAGTCTCTAAATAACTTATTTCACGTATATATGAGTGTGCATCTGGACCCGGTGACAACATTACCTGTTGACGCAGCAACCACTGTAAGTTATATTCTTGTTTAATTAGACTTCTCGGTTTCATTTATTCGACTCTGTATAATTGTTACTGTAGCTTAAACGGCTAAATCGCTTTTGAGAGATTTTAAATCTCAGATCTGCTCAGGCGAAACCTGCTTTACAGCTCTCAGCACTCAAGCCTGCATTATTAACATAGGCAGGGCCAGTCTATTGATTGTGTGAAGTAGAACCGCGTGACTCAGTCATCCTTTAGCTCAAAAAGCATTTAAATACCGCATTTAGAAACTGATGAACTCAGTGTGCATCTGGACCCGGTGACAACATTACCTGTTGACGCAGCAACCACTGTAAGTTATATTCTTGTTTAATTAGACTTCTCGGTTTCATTTATTCGACTCTGTATAATTGTTACTGTAGCTTAAACGGCTAAATCGCTTTTGAGAGATTTTAAATCTCAGATCTGCTCAGGCGAAACCTGCTTTACAGCTCTCAGCACTCAAGCCTGCATTATTAACATAGGCAGGGCCAGTCTATTGTCGCCCATCAGCTGTAGATAGTTAACTAATTAACTTCAGCTGTGAGAACTGAGCAATCAGGCGTCCATTTCGGGTAGCTCTTTCCTGGAGCGTCAGTTTCAGCGGCAGACAGGCTAAGACTGACAAAGACATTAGAGTCCTACAGGAGTAAGACTGACAAAGACATTAGAGTCCTACAGGAGTCACGAGGGAGGCAAAGAGGAGGCAAATCCTACTTTGATTGAGCTAAGTATCGTTGGTGTTTTTAATTTTTAATTTTGTTGTTTAGCCCCTCATGCTATAATCATGTGTATTTTCTCCATTCCTGTTCATGTGTCTTCTCGCAATTATCACTGGCCCCGTGTATCTCGTAATCGATATAACCGGCCTGCTCTCGTCTATCCCACGTGCTCCACTGAGATCCAACATCTAGTTTCAGGTGGCCTGTGGAACTGCCAGTCAGCTGTTCCTAAGGCTGACTTCATCTCTGGCTACACCTCCCTGCAGTCTCTGGATTTCCTTGCTCTCACTGAGACCTGGATTACTCCATCCAACACATCCACCCCAGCAGCTCTCTCCACTGCATATTCCTTCTCCCATACACCCAGACCCACTGGCAGAGGAGGTGGCACTGGTCTCCTGCTCTCTCCAAATGGAGCTTTTCCCTCTTCAAGCTACCTAACTTTACTCCTTCCACCTTTGAGTTCCATGCCGTCACAGTAACCCATCCTATACAGTTAACCATTGTTGTTCTCTACCGTCCACCAGGCGCCTGGGGGGACTTCTTGGAGGAATTAGATCATCTCCTCTCACACATCCCTGAAACTGGCCCTCCCGCTGTACTTCTCGGAGACTTCAACCTCCAGATGGGGAAGATAGACGAACTAACATCTCTGTTAACCGCCTTTGCTTTCTCACTCTCTCCGTCCCCACCGACTCATAAAGCTGGCAATGTCCTTGATCTCATATTCTCAAGGAACTGCGCTACTTCTAACCTCTCTGTAAACCCGCTCCACACATCCGATCACTTCTTCATTTCATTCTCTCTATCCCTTTCCAAACATAACAAACTAATCTCTTCCCATCCTACACTTGTCCGCCGTAACCTTCGCTCCCTCTCTCCCTCTACCTTTGCCTCGTCGGTGCTCTCAGCCCTCCCTTCCTCTGATTCGTTCCATCTACTGCCTCCAAACTCTGCTGCAGAAACTCTCCTCTCTACTCTCTCATCCACTCTGGACTCGCTCTGTCCTCTGACATCTCGGCAGGCTCGTCAGTCCCCTCCGGCTCCCTGGCTAAATGATGCACTGCGTGCTAATAGAACCGTCCTTAGGGCAGCATAGCGGAAATGGTGGAAATCCAAACACCGTGACGACCTCCTAACCTATCAAGCTCTCCTCTCCTCTTTCTCTGCTTCGATCTCTCAGGCAAAAAGCACTTTCTTTCAAGATAAGATCCAATCTTCCTATTCCAATCCTAAAAAACTATTTTCCATCTTCTCCACCCTCTTGGACCCTCCAAAAGCTCCTCCCCCCTCCTCACTTCTGTCAAGCGACTTTGTTACCCACTTTGAAAAAAAGGTTAATGATATTCGCTCTTCTTTTTCTGACTCACCTTTACTCACCGCTGGGTCACCAGACCTTCCTTCCACCAACACACTAACCTCCTTTCCCCTCTCTCTCCAAGTGAGGTGCTTACCCTCATTACCTCTGCCCGCCCTACCACCTGTCCTCTGGACCCTATCCCTTCAAACCTCCTTCAGACTATCGCTCCTGATATTCTACCGTTTCTCACCCATTTCATCAACACTTCTCTAACTTCTGGTCACTTTCCAAACAGTCTCAAGGAGGCAAGAGTAAACCCTCTCCTAAAGAAACCCACTCTCAACCCGTCTGATGTTATAAACTACAGGCCTGTCTCTCTCCTCCCGTTCCTGTCTAAATCACTTGAATGCGCTGTCTTTAAACAACTCTCCTGTTATCTCAATCAGAACAACCTTCTGGATCCGCACCAGTCTGGTTTCAAGGCAGGTCACTCCACAGAAACTGCTCTCATTGCTGTCACGGAGGAACTGCACACTGCCAAAACTGCATCCCTCTCCTCTGTCATCATCCTGTTGGACCTGTCTGCTGCATTCGACACGGTGAATCATCAGATCCTCCTTCGCACTCTCCAAAAACTTGGAGTTTCAGGCTCTGCACTTTCCCTCCTCACCTCATACCTGAAAGACCGTACCTACAGGGTGACTTGGAGAGGGTCTGAGTCCGACCCTTGTCAATTAACTACGGGGGTCCCTCAGGGCTCTGTTCTTGGTCCCCTCCTCTTCTCCTTGTACACAAACTCGCTCGGATCAGTCATTAGCCCCGCATGGTTTTTCTTACCACTGCTACGCTGACGACACCCAATTAATTCTGTCCTTTCCCCGCTCAGAGACCCAGGTCGTCGCACGCATCTCTGCTTGTCTAGCTGACATCTCTCAGTGGATGTCTGCTCACCACCTCAAGCTCAACCTTGACAAGACTGAGCTGCTCTTCCTCCCGGGAAAAGATTGTCCAACTCTTGACCTGACAATCAACATCGGCACCTCAGTTGTTTCCCCGACTCAGACTGCAAGGAATCTGGGTGTGACCCTAGATAACAACCTGTCCTTCACTGCAAACATCGCTGCTACAACCCGCTGCTGCAGATACACGCTTTACAACATCAGGAAGATACGTCCCCAGCTGACTCAGAAAGCGACTCAGGTTCTGGTCCAGGCTCTCGTCATCTCACGCCTAGACTACTGAAACTCCCTCCTGGCTGGTCTACCTGCATGTGCCATCCGACCTCTGCAGCTCATCCAGAATGCAGCGGCTCGTCTGGTTTTCAACCTTCCTAAATTCTCCCACACCACTCCGCTCCTCCGCTCCCTTCACTGGCTTCCGGTAACTGCTAGAATCCTCTTCAAGACACTGGTACTTGCTTACCGTGCTGCGAATGGATCTGGCCCTTTCTACATCCAGGACATGGTTAAACCGTACACCCCAGCGCGTGCACTACGCTCTGCATCAGCCAAACGACTCGTTGCGCCCTCGCTGCGAGGGGGACCCAAGTTCCCATCGGCGAAAACACGTGGGTTTGCTATCCTGGCTCCAAGATGGTGGAATGAGCTCCCCATTGACATCAGGACGGCAGATAGCTTGCACATCTTCCGGCGCAAACTGAAAACTCATCTCTTTCGACTCCACTTCGAGCGTTAGAACGATTAACGAAGCACTTTTATACTAATAAAGGACTGGATTACCTAAAGCCAGTTGAGTAGCACTTGAAATGTTTGGCTCTATGAAACCTGATGTACTTATATGATTCTGTTTTCTTCAAGGTTGTGTCTTCCTGGTCGAATGTACTTATTGTAAGTCGCTTTGGACAAAAGCGTCAGCTAAATGCAATGTAATGTAATGTAATATGATATTTAGGCCCGCTGGTCTCATCATACAACGGCAATGAAAAAAGCACCAGAAGAGGCAGCCATAACGTCTGCCGCACTGAAGGGGGCGCACGTGAGCCCACAGGTTCTTGTTGCTACTGTTATTCTACGCAGAGACGGTAGACAAACAACACACTAGACTTTTGAAACTAGAGGAAGATAAGGAGGACTTTTACAAAAATGTAATGGAGATTGTTGTCCAGAAGGAGAGCATGGACTTCATCTTCAAGTCAAGGTAAGACCACAATTGTAATGAACATGGGATCTTACTAAGAAAGAACAATCCAATATTTAGATTTTGGGTATCCTTTTGTTGAACGGTCTGTTTAAAACTAATCGAAGCATCAGACTAAAAAAGCTTTTGAAAATAACCGAACATTTCGATTAAGGTCAAAATATAATATTTGTAAATCTGACTCTGAAAGAGTCAGTGCCTCACCAGCCATGAACCTCACCGCACGTCACTGGATTACACCAAATACACAACTAATAGATACAAACAGAGAGAGTACATACCTTTCCTGAAGTTCATAATCAGGGTTGCCTGATGTTGTCTCTGTGTTCTCTGTTCGCTGTGTTCGCTGTGTTCGTTGCTGCTGTGCTGTGCTGTGCTGGTTGTGCGGCTGGCGGTGCTGCGTCATGTGTGCAAAGCAGCCGCTGCTGGCATTATTCATACTACGCAGGATCCTATCTCTGGAACCCATTGGTCGATTTGGGTGATTGACACCTTTTTTGAAACTTTAGAGCAAATATAATCGAGGGGGAGTTAGCAGGGGCGGACTGGGACACAAATTCAGCCCGGGACATTCAGACGCACCGGCCTACACACCGGGCCGCGAGCCACCCTTGTAGCCTACAGATAAATTATACATCTACTATGCTCATATACTGTATACTGTTATGGCTAGATTCCCCAGAGTCAAGCCATAACATAAAAGAGAAGGACAACAGGAGTAAGGTGCAAAATGAAATCTTCCTTTATTTAAGGTTTCTTAAAAATGTCCGTGTCATGTGTGAAGTGTGTCAAAGTGGATATGTAGGAGTCAGTAACGTGAATGTACAATTGGGGTTAAGGACAAAGTACAGCAAATGGGTTCTACCTTACATCACCAGCAGGTGTTGCAGCAGCTCACTTGTCTCTGTGACCCTGTCAATCACTCCATCAGTGTCCAGAGCCATCAGAATCTCCTTCTCTGTGCACATGAGCACGAATGCCTCCATATGCTCTTGGGTCAGGGTGGTCCTCAGTCGATTCTTCACATATTTCAGTGTGGAGAAGGTCCTCTCACAGGCAACTTGACTGAATGACAGTGTTAGGAGGAACTTGTAGCCCAATCCAATGACATGATAGGCATCCGTCAGCAAGTTGTACTGTGACAAGACATGATGCACAAAAATAGCGCAGTAGTTGCAACTGTTCTCTAGCTCCAGGTCTTCTTCTCTTCCATCCTCCCCTCCGGTTGTCCTGACATTGTATGCATCCAAATGGGGCATCTTCAGTCTCTCCCAACAGTTGGCTAGTCTTGACAGCTCAGCCTGCAGTCTTCCAGCAGTGGCTCTTTCATCATACTTCTGCAAGCATTCACTCAGCTTTTGCAATGCTTCTGTTGGAAGGCCCATTTCCTTTATTTTAGGGAAATTCCGAGGATCAAGACATGCAAAGTCTGCGCAGAGTGGTCCATTTGCAGTCTGCCTCAGCGTCTGACACAGGCTCATCTTCAGCCAACTCACCTGGCATGGCCTTCTTTCTCCTGACGCGTTTCTCTGGGAGCACAGCTTGGACCATAACTTCACAGTCCTCCTTCTCCTGCAGCTTGGCATTGGCCCAGTCCACAAATGCATCTGCTGCTCTTTTCACCTCATCAAAACCCCTGACACACTTGTTGAGGCTCTCTTGGGTCCCTATTACTAACCGATGGGCAGTCAGTAAGTCCATGCCGCTGGTTTGGAGATACTTGGAGAGGGGTGACGTGATTTCAAATATTCGGAGAAAGATCTGAGCGGTCAGTATTGTCTCGAACCTTAGGAGAGACTCTGTGTACTGTACCCCCTGGCTTTTGCTCTGACATGTGGCTTCATGGAGTCCTCTTCTTCAATCCTTGTTAATGTTGACACCAAGTCAATAAACAAGGCACGGTCAGGATTGCCAAAACACCCGAATATCTTGCTCAGAGCCTGATCCTTGGCCCACCACATTGTCTCCCCGATTGGAGACAGCCGTCTGTGTCGTGTGTCTTCACTCACTTCCTCCCACATATTATATTGCTATTGCTTTGTATGTCGGGGGCGGGAGATTCATGTGATTGGTTGTTGGTCGCGTTGCTCGCAAAAAATCCCCACGCTTCAGATACGCCCACCTCCAAGCGTCAACGCACGCAGCTGTGTGGACGCTCCGTTACGGCCCGTCCACACAGTGGCGTGCGTTGCGGGATTTTTTGTGAGCAACGCGACCAACAACCAATCACATGAATCTCCCGCCCCCGACATACAAAGCAATAGTGTAAGGGAAACTTCTGTGTAGCTATGCAGTGGGAGTCACCGACTCAGGAAGGAGACACGGTAGGAGCAGTAGCTTTGATGTCAAAACACTGATGATTTATTGGAGTTTCGGCCGGAGCGTTCACATCACAAATCACAGCAGTCCCGGTGAGACTGCACGGGTGGGTTGCCACGTCAATTCTAAAGAACTCTACCTCAGACCCATGTATTTAACTAGTTCCGAGAACATCATCAAACTGCTGCATAACAAGATAAAATCATAACACCTCTATCAGCTGACGTCAACAGGCAGGAACATAGAATCATAACACCTCTATCAGCTGACGCAAACAGGCAGGAACAGGGAGACAGAACACTGAGAGCACAGCAGCCAAGGTTACGAGGTGCGTGTGCTCAGTCAGGACAATTTGAACTGATAAACTGGGTCAAAGTTATGGGCCTTGGGAAATATTTCCACAACAGTTTCTTCCTTTTTATCAATTTTGATAATCTAAAGTTCCTTTCTTTTTATCAATTTTGATAATCTAAAACCCTTAGTCTAATAATATTTAGTTCAATACTTAAATCAATGGGAATCTTCAGATTTGAGTGTGGACTTACACAACATCAATTACATCAATAACAATCACATTAAGATTGAAACATTCAATCACAATGATTGATACAGCCAATCATAATAGAAAAATAATCTCTCATCAGTGTTTGATCATCCTTTGTCAAAAGCATAATACTGAACACACATAAAACACAGGTGCACAATAGCAAAAATATTTGTTTTAAATTGATATCTTTTATCATTTACCATTAGTTAATTTCATTCATCAAACTATAAAATCAAAACCAGCTTGCCGCTTTAAAGATTTACTTCAAGGCAATCACCAGTCAAAAGCATTTTAAAACTCAGGACTGTAAGAGATCCAGCTAAAAATGCACAGTTAGAGTATAGAATTCACACTGGTGATTTGATCAATCTGTAATCTGCAAAAGTGCAGTGTCCTCAATTTTAGGATTACTTTTACGTTTACTTAAATACGCTTTAGTCAAGAGTAAGGCACTTAGTGAAATCAATACATTCATTTTAGTCAAGTACATTGTTCAAAATCTGAAAAGGAAAAGTTAGGCAAATATTCAAAGACTTTTGTAAAAACCTGGAAAGGAAGGATTAAACATTTGTGAATGCTACCACTGATCTGTACCAAATTAAGTCTATCAATTATTCCTATTAGCCATACTTACCTGAGCATCTACTTATGGTACTTGGAAAGGATTCTTCTGTGTTTATCTAATGTTGAATATAGAATATCAATTTCTTTAAATTATACTTCTCTAATTTGAGGATCAAATATGCTACATAATTGTTATATGAAATATTATAAATAAAAACTGAAATTAATCCAGTACTTGAAACATCATTGTAGGTCTTTCCGTGCATGGATAATACATAAAAGAGTAGTGTTGTTAAGCCTGATTGCTGGACGATTAAGGATATTAACATTATCTGTGATAATAGTAGAAATATCTTATTATTCAATCTGAAAATATTAATTAATTAATTTTGTTTAGTGCGAAAGTGTAATCTGATCCGGCAAAAATATATTAATCACCACTATTCAACACATGTCTGGTCATTGGAAATATAAAGACAGTCATTAATTGTACATATGTAACCATCCAAGATATAAAATCAATTCAAAGTTCATCTTTGTACAAGAGCTGGAAAAACGTGTCCTTCAGTCTTTCTGACTCGTTCTCCTCCTCTCATTATGACAAAGAGTGTCTGGTGTGTAAAGGCATCCTGATACTGTAGATTAGCACTGAGGTGCTGATTAGCTCAAACTCTTCTTCATCAGAGCGCCATATTTAAACCCCCCAATTGCTCTGCTTTCACTGTAGTTGATCCCCCAGTGAAACGGAGGCTCATCCGCCTGCATTCCTTCTGCTATCTGCTTGAGAACAGTGCATGTGCAGGGATGTTTTCCTGAGTGCAGACAACTCAAAGTAATGGATTAGCACATTATCATTTAAATACAAAAATAGGATAGGCCCCTCAGAATTATTTGGGAGCCTTCCTGACCCATGCACATGCATAAATGTAAGGTTTGTGTTAGTCATTTAACATGCAAGAATCATATACTCATCAGTCCAAAGCAGAGAAATGTTATTTTAAGTTAAAGGTGAGCTAGTCCCTGTGGATATCACCCTTTCTCAATGATTCTAAATGTTATATTAATTCACCATTTACCATTTGATAACATATTAGTTTATCAGAAATATTTTCCTCTTCCATAAAACAGGTTTGAGAAATAAATGTTCCAATATAAAATCAATTACTCAATATAATTGACTCTTCCCTCCCTTTTCTTACATATGTCACATATGAAATAATAACTTAGGAGTCTATTTAAGCATGGTGTAATCTATTACTCGAGAAGACTCAGTATCACCTGTGTGCAGCTTACAAAAAAAACAATTGTGAGAAACATATATTATGCAGGAACTGTATACCTTTGTTGAAAAACAAAGCATATCTGATTTGGGAGGAAAAGCTTCATCCCCCTTAACATCTGAGTCACCACTGAAGGCATAGCATGAATGGAATTGGGTGTCTGAGGGTGTTATTACTGAGAAATGTCAAACTAATTCTAAACCTTACATTTGAAAACAGGTTTGCATTCCTCCACTTAAGGTGACGTTATCATTGGAAACAATAAAAGCTACTTGTTTTGATGTAGAATCTATCAATTGAATCGTCAGAGCAGAACAGAATGGTCATATTGTAGCCTGAGTACCATGCAGCCTTCAGTTTCACCAGGTGGAAACATTGTCCATATAATGTGAATACATGTAGAACTAAGAGGCCCCTGACATTAGGCCTATTTTAAAAATAGTAGGGGCTTTTAACAGCTTGCCAACCTACAGGCATCTTCTGCATAGCAGTATGAATAGCCTTAAAAAAACAACCCACTCTGTGGTAACGAGAGTCATATTTCTGAACCAAATGCCCTAAGTGAAGCCGTTAGTCCCATCTGACTGACCCAAGGGTTGGTGCTGGTGTGACCGGGAGGCTTCCAGGTGTTCAAAGCAGATGTCAAGCTTTCAGTTCATGGCTTGGTGGGGGGAGTGGCACACGTGAGACAGTATTGTTCAGTTTGAGGAGCGGCATTGTCTCTGGGAGCAGGAAATGGTGTCCATTCTCGGACCAGACCATTAATGTCATTTCATGTAGAGCAGCCATAGCATCTCTGTGACTGCACTCAGCCGGACTGTCAGAACTGGGTGACTCTTAGTGAAATCGTCCAAGGCCATAGACAGAATGGAACCACGTACCAACAAAAGGGACACAAGGTCATCAATGTCTCTCTTTACCATTGGCCTAATTGCACAACAAATTAGTGGGAAAAATGTGGAGCACTAATCCATCATGTGAAATGTTGAGTTAATCTAAATAATTACTTATGGGTTTAAATCAAATTAACATTAGAACTAAAGTCAGTCAAAATTGGACTTGCACGGATCAGAATCTAATCAATACACCATTTTCCCAGCTCTGTAATGAAAAGGATAACAAGATTAGGTACATTACAGGAGTGTTAAAACACCCAAACATGCACACTTATCTTATTCTAGTAGAGATTAGAGGACAAGGTCTAATGTTGTGAACAAAATGATCAAGTCAAAGTTATTTTGTTTATTATATGTTATGTACCACATTTAATTTAATAATTAATCTTGAATTACTAATAACTTTAAAAAAGGAAACAATTTACAATTTGGATAAAGTGATTACTCATCCAAAGTGTGTGTGTGTGTGTGTGTGTGTGTGTGTGTGTGTGTGTGTGTGTGTGTGTGTGTGTGTGTGTGTGTGTGTGTGTGTGTGTGTGTGTGTGTGTGTGTGTGTGTGTGTGTGTGTGTGTGTGTGTGTGTGTGTGTGTGTGTGTGTGTGTGTGTGTGTGTGTGTGTGTGTGTGCTTGTCTGCCCAAGGTTTAAAACATGTGGGACAGCAGTGAGAATGTTATGAGAACCAATATACTGTTTACACTAAACTCGAAGGAAGCTAGACTGGAACATTTTAAATAAATCAAAACACTTGCACATTAATTAAATACATTTGACATTTAGCTCGAGCTGGGTTCAATACTTTTCTTTATGGTATTTAAAATTGGGCTCGAGTAGAACCCCTTGATTTGGCTTTCAACTGGTGATACTGATCTCTGTAGGACTTGGAAGTGTTATGATTCAAAGTGTGGGCCTGTGAAAGAGAGGCCCTTGGAAAACAACATCTATTTTTTAACTGTAATTACTTATTTTAAAGAGATTGCAACATTATACTTTTAAAGAATTGCTCAATTAATTTAACATTTATTATGCACACAATAAAAACTTCAACAAATATATTGATCCTGGCTTAACCAGCGACCTTTACTCTGTTGTTCATAAGCTCGGTTTCAGAAAACTTTAACAACTATTTTAATTTTAGTATTGTCTATGGAGACCAATTGGTTGATACGAGAAATGAAGCTTAGCGCAAGTTCAAGAAGGAAGACCATACCCCCTGGTGTTACACGTCACTGCAAGCTCTTCTCCCATTAAGTAATCAGGGGCGGTACTCCCCAGCTAGCAATCATTGCACCTGCTAAACCCTTTAAATCTGCTCTTCCCTCTCTGTCAGTTGTCATTTCAGGTGTCAACGCACAAGTGTACGCGTCACGGTGTTCATGGTTAAGCCAAGCAGCAGCAGGGCTTTGCCCCAGCTGAGGGCTTCGTTCCAGCTCCAGGCATTTATTCATCAGCTCCGCAGTATCGCGGATTAAGCTACAGGCTGCGTTCCCCAGTCGGGTAGCGGATCAGCCGGCCGTCCCGCAAGCCCGGACGCGGGAGGAAAAGACAAGGAAATCTGGCTCCATGGAAGTTCCTCCGGCCTAATGGGAATGGCTACTTCACGCAAACAACTGACGTACGCTTCAGTCTCTTGAGAAGGCATCACTGGCATCAGGGCCGCCTAATGCAGCGCTTCCGGCTTCACGCGGAACGGGTCCTCATCACATGCGGAGTTTTACCCATTCTGGCTTCAACTACAACCCCTCCTGCAGGCAGGCAGGCAGCGCTTAAGCTATCCCATTGAAGCTATTCCTCCTGCGCTCACTTCAACAGGCGTCAGGGTAACGTTGGCAAAGGCAGTTGCAACAAATTCACGAGATGTTTCGTATATTGTTACGACATTTGGGTCATGCAGAGTGAGATCGCTACCCCCTAAGAGAGGGGTGTGGCGTGTGCATGTGTGCGTGGGCATAGTATGAGCGAGCGGGATACATGTTTTTAGAAATAACGAGGCAGCAGAAAAAAGGAAGGTCTGCGATCTTGCGAAATCTATCTTGCGAAACAGGAGAGCTAAATTATGCAACGACCTCCCAAGAAGAGCTCGCCTCTCTCCAGTCTTTCCGATAAAATGGGTTATTGAACCAGAAGCGTGTTGCTTCTGCCCTGGGAGACGACAGAGAGTCACCCCCCCCGTTTCCTCGACTACGGTCTGGGAGCCGACAGGAAGTTCAACACTATGCATTGCTACCTCTAGTCAGGGTTAAGGTGAGCTTCAGGCAGTGTTGGGGGTAACGTGCTACAGTATGGAGTTTCAGTAACGTATTACTTGCATTACTAATGCAGTCGGGTAATTACTCATTACAATGCTCAGTAACTAAACGCAGGTTCAAGCTTCAACACAGCGTTTCCTGAAATGAATGGCGTTCCGTAGGGCTTCTTTTCCTCAATGAACAAGTCGCTGCACATTATCCTGTTTATGACCAGATACTAAATAAATTAGGAATTCACTCCCAATATTAATTTAATGATTATTGACTAAATGATCGGTTTTCTCTTTTTCTTCTCCACTAAGAATATTCCGTTTCTTGGTGCACCAACGGCTAGATCTGCGACAACATCTCCTTGGCAGCAAGGCAAGTTTATTTATATAGCACTTTCAATACAAGGCAATTCAAATTGCTTTAAAAAATGAAAGACATTAAGAAATGGCATTTAAAATCAGTCATTTAAAAGGAAGCTAATAAAATAAACATTAAAAGAAAAAGTTTTAATATATGAATAGTTCAATTTAAAAGCAGCGACAAAAGAAAAGTCTTCAGCCTGGATGTAAAAGTAGTCAGAGTTGCAGCGACTAAGGGTGCAACGACTAATCGACTAATCGATCAAATCGATTACCAAATTAGTTGCAACTAATTCAGTCGTCGATTCATTGTGACGTCAGCAGTGTGTTTACGTGCGTAAGCTCCAACGTTATTGGTCTTTTTATCAGTACCGGAGACATTTATAAATATATGTCATGTTTATTGCTACAAAAACATTATATCGCAGTCTAGTGTCACAACTCGTTCTAATATGCAAAGGACAAACAAATGCGCCTATGATGTATTTTCGATCAGATGAGATCTCTCTCCCCCATCGCGAGGGGACGGGGCAGTTTACACACACAGCTGCTACATGCAGCGGAGCACACTGCGGAGGTGGCGGAGAGAACGCGCTCCGAGGCGTGGTTAACTTCACCCGCTTCGATGTGGAGAATGCTCGTTGCCAAAGTGCAATAAGAGTTTATCATGTAAGGGCGTAACACGAGCACTTTGTCTAAACATTTAGCAAAAGTGCTCCACATCCAGACGGAGGAATGCACCGGGTTCCACTGTCTTTCTAGCAGCTCCGTAGCTCCATTCACGAGTAACGTTCCCACGTCAGATGTTATGTATGCTAGCAGCAACACACAGAGTAACTGTGGGGTAGGGACGGGTGGCGCAGTGGTCTGTGCATCCGATCATCAGATCAAGGGGGAGTGCTGGGGAACTCCAGTTCGAAACCCGCTCCTGCCGCCACTGCGTCAGGCCGTTGTGTCCTTGGGCAAGACACTTCACCCGGATTTGCTCCCGTGGGTATCGTCCACAGTACATGTATAATACCAATGTGTACTTGTAAAAGCGCCTCGATGACCTCGAGGCGTGAAGATGGACGGTGTGGTGCAGTGCGCGTGCAATGATCATCAGATCAAGGGGTGAAACCCGCCGCTGCTGCGTCTGTAAAGCCGGTGTGTCCTTGGGCAAGACACTTCACCTGAACTTGCTCCTGTGGGTATTTTCCACAGTATCTGACCATTGCATGTATGATATATGTGTAATGTGTGTATATGTAAAGCGCTTTGAGTCATTGAAAAAGCGCTATAATAAATGTAAGGAATTATTAACTACATTATACAAACTCGGTTAATGATTAACTGAGTATTTATTAGTTTCAATTTCAGCTTTTCTGTTTACAGCCTGTCGACAGATTATTTAATACAATTCGGTAAATGCTCAGGTGACAATCTCGATGACAAGGTCAATGTTCCCCCCCTTTCTACGCACGGAGATAATGTAATCTAATAGCGTGCAGGCCAAGGCTGGCTCTTCAAAGCAGATATTACGACGCGCTTTAATGTTCCCATCATCGTTCAGCGGAACTCTTCAGCCTTAAGTCAAGTAGGAGAAACTATGCGTGCACCGGCTATTCGGGTAATAATATTAATAGCGTCTCTCCCCAGTTCAAATCACCCACTGCTCAGGGAGATCTCCTAATGCGTTGCCTTCACGCATCTAGCGTTCAAATACAACATTACTAAACTACAACTCCGCTCAACTGGGAAAAGAGAAGAAGAAACAGAAGAGACTCCTCCAGGAGCACAGCGTTCCTAATCATGAGGAACTACAGGCCCAGTCTCACACCGGAGTTCCTAGCCATCACATCAAGCTCATGGTATTATCGTTCCTCTAACCAACTGCGTGCATCCACATAAACGTCTTCAACGACAGTTGCTCTTCCTCACCGGGCAACCGTACTTTGCATGCGGATTCTTCGGCACGCATCATCTCCCGTTTCCTGGACGTGGCATCCGCCGGCCTCACGACAACCGTGTTTTCCCCGACTTAAGGACGTGCACTGCACATCCTCCGTTTTGGGGGGGATATCTGCATGAGATCATTCAGATTTCCACTATTTCTACACATTTTTATCACACTTGCTGGATCTAACACTAGCGTCCCTCCATCATCCTCACTTCAGATGATAGAAGACAGTCTTAATCACTCAATCAGCTCATCAGCATCTATGACTCATCCCGGCACACTTAACGCTAATTAAGATATACTATATCATGGGTCATGTCTCAGTATTTAACCAAGTGTACGTCTTTTCTGCGTGCATCCGGCACTTCATTCATATTCTCGGGTTCATGCTCACTTGGCTCGTGGTAAACCAGGTTACGATATTCATGCATCACCGTACTCAAGCTAACAGCTCTCGGGCATTATATCGTCTACATCTCCCTCTTCACCGGACATCGGCTCGTGCCGCCAATCAAGATCTCTTCAGTTTACCTATGGTAAATATGCATATAACTGGTGGTGGCGTCTAATAGCATATCAGGGCTTTCGTTCAGACAGGTGCAGCCATTCAAGGCATATCTCCCTCCTCCCTGCCAACTCGGACGGTGGTTCTCCTCCGCCTTCATATCCCACATTCGCCCGGACATCCGTGCGTGCTGGCCATCCAAGGTCCGAACACTAAACGGTATTTATACATACAACTGGTGGTGGTCTTAGCAAGTCAGCACATGTACGTGTCACCGTGTTCACGTTTAAACACTTCATATCGTCGTGACCTTCAGGTTCGCTCGTATTGAATCCTGCCGCGCAGGTTGCGGCCAGTGGGTCCGCATTATGTTTAAACCCTGCACGTGCAGGGCGAGTAGGCCAGTGTCATGTTTAACCCTGTGTGTACAGGTTGCGGCCTATGGGTCAGCATTTGTTTAACCCTGCGTGTGCAGGTTGCGGCCTATGGGTCAGCATTTGTTTAACCCTGCGTGTGCAGGTTGCGGCCTATGGGTCAGCATTTTGTTTAACCCTGCGTGTGCAGGTTGCGGCCTATGGGTCAGCATTTTGTTTAACCCTGCGTGTGGAGGTTGCGGCCTATGGGTCAGCTTTTGTTTAACCCTGTGTGTACAGGTTGCGGCCAGCGGGTCAGCGTCATGTTTAACCCTGCGCGTGCAGGTTGCGGCCGGTGGGTCAGCGTCATGTTTAACCCTGCGCGTGCAGGTTGCGGCCTGTGGGTCAGCATCGTCTAATCCAACATGCAGGCGCTAAGCATGGTTGGCGTTCACATTAACCCTACAGTTATTCCGACAATCTCATCATGTCCCGGTGTTATCTCATTTCATCCGCAGATCTCCTCAATCAGCCAGCAAGGTAAGAAATGCTTCACATCTCAGCACTTCTTACTTCTCTTCTCTTTGGGGGTTCATCGGAGCGGTTTTCCCCTCCTGAATGATATCCTACAAACCGGGGCCTAATCTCCAAAACATCAGTTGATTCATTGTTGTAATCTGTCAATCATAATTTTCTATACCACGTGTCCGGTATTAAACATGTATTTCATACATCACGTCTCTCATGATTGAAATGAAGCTTAGCGCAAGTTCAAGAAGGAAGACCATACCCCCTGGTGTTACACGTCACTGCAAGCTCTTCTCCCATTAAGTAATCAGGGGCGGTACTCCCCAGCTAGCAATCATTGCACCTGCTAAACCCTTTAAATCTGCTCTTCCCTCTCTGTCAGTTGTCATTTCAGGTGTCAACGCACAACCCGCCTCCACCCCTTCGCCTCCTGTCTCCTAATTCAGGGCCAAGCTAATCCTTCTTCCTCCAAACCAGACCGAACCATTATCACCACCACCAGTGTCTAGACCCCAGGGGGTTCATCGGAGCGGTTTTCCCCTCCTGAATGATATCCTACAAACCGGGGCCTAATCTCCAAAATATCAGTTGATTCATTGTTGTAATCTGTCAATCATAATTTTCTATACCACGTGTCCGGTATTAAACATGTATTTCATACATCACGTCTCTCATGATTGAAATAATTTGAAGCAGTTTAATAAAGAATGTTAAACTATTTTTAAAACTGTAATTGAACTTCAACTTATATTAATTATCTGATTCCAGTGGCCAGTTGGAACAGACAATCAACAAGGTTTCCATTTTGCAGCAACAGCGCAAAAGGTTTCAATAATAATTAGTATTATGTCTGAGTCTAGTTCTGTCTTATCTACTTTGTTTCGGAATGTGTTCAATACACTACGTTTTTATTCATTATTACTATACAATACATAGATTAAGAATAAATGAAACAAATAATACAACATTGACCTACAAAAACAGATTTTGCAACCCTGATCTCCTCAGGCAGGTCTCTGAGGGTCTCGGGGCGCAGGACGGGCATAGGGTTTATACAAGGTCACAAAGATATCTTAACATACCAGCAATACCATTTAAGACTGGATTCTTATATTCTTAAAGCAATATAATCTTATTTTCTTCTTACACCTAGCGCTCACCCTCACCTTGTTCTTACATTTTCCCCTGCACACTCAGAGGCAGGACATAAAAACACTCTTTTGCTATTTATTTTCATTTTGCAGCACATTTATACGACCAGAATTTTGCTTTACATCTTTATATTATTTATTTTTCTCAAGTCATTTACTTTTGGTGAGATAACTAAAGTTTAGTTCATTTTACCCTGTCTATGGACTGATTCATTATTAGTTGTTACAAAACATACACAAGACGGCGGGACAAACCAATATAGACCCCCCATACAAACAATCAGACAAACAAAACATGAACTCGCAATAAACACCAGCGCGACAGCAAAGCTCATCCAGCTCAATTTAGTCCGAATTAGGAGGTTTTCAGAGGGGGTAGAGAATTATAGAAATGGAGCACCTACTCGCGCATCCACCCTTGTACAAGTGCTAAGATCGTGCCTGAAGACCGTCCAAAAGCAATAACTAGCTTATCCTCTTGCGACAACCACTACTATATTCTAGTGGCGCTATGAACCCCCGACCAGGAGAACATAGACTTTTTTTCTCTACCCTTTCTCTCCAAAAACAGCCCAGTTAACTGTAGTCCTACTCGACCATCCTATACACCCGCCATCGAGTTCATCACAACGATGAAACACAGTTTTGTTCTACACTTGCTTGCCACTGCCCACCTGTGATCAATTAGCCTATAATTGTTATGTATGCACCCCGGACCGCCACCAGCTGGTCCAGCAACGTAGGCAACACTTTCCAAGCAACGTAGGAAATGTTCCTTCAGCAGAGTAGAGAGCTGTGGCGCATCGGGTGATGCACGCACCTCGTGCTGCCACAGCCTTGCCAGCAATGCAGAAGACGGTCACAACCACGAGTGCTTTTAGACCATCCCGTTTTTAATAGGGATGGCGGTGGTGTGAGTTAAAGATATAGACAAAAAGCTGTGACTTTCTTCCTCTCAGCTGCACGGCCGTAGCCACCCAGACACGGGGGATGTTTACACATACACCCGTGGCTGCTGCTGGAGCCGTGCTCACAGAGGCGATGGGGGGAAAATATCTCTGGCTGCTTATTTTTAACTGCTGTTTTGGCCACTGAAACCCTCAGAATTTGGCGATTAGTCCAATACAAATCTTTTACATTGCTTTCAATTCACACAGAAGCTCCACTTCGCTGATGCCTTTCTTTAAGGTCTCTCTAAACATGAGCTGTGTATGCTTGTATGGCACTTCCGTCCCTGGCAGCACACACAGAGGAAATCAGCCAGGACTGAGTCCCCAGACACTGATTCCCTGGGTTTATTATCCCCAAATGTTCATTAACCAAAACGAAACGCAGCCGCTCAGTTTCACAGGTAATTTTAGGATACCGTCAATCACAGATTCTGGTAAGGCAATGTCCAAATGTAGATTTGAAAATCACACTTACCAGCTCTGAAGATCTGTTGGCATCCTGCCGACAACGCCAAATTGTAAGGGAAACTTCTGTGTAGCTATGCAGTGGGAGTCACCGACTCAGGAAGGAGACACGGTAGGAGCAGTAGCTTTGATGTCAAAACACTGATGATTTATTGGAGTTTCGGCCGGAGCGTTCACATCACAAATCACAGCAGTCCCGGTGAGACTGCACGGGTGGGTTGCCACGTCAATTCTAAAGAACTCTACCTCAGACCCATGTATTTAACTAGTTCCGAGAACATCATCAAACTGCTGCATAACAAGATAAAATCATAACACCTCTATCAGCTGACGCCAACAGGCAGGAACAGGGAGACAGAACACTGAGAGCACAGTAGGGCTGTACCCGAATATTCGACTATTCGAATATTCGTTTGTTGGCCAACTATTCGGGTTTTAATTTCTTTATTCGGATATTCGTTTTTTAATTTTTTTTCTATTTATTTATTTTTCCTAAATATATGCATATATAGATATATCAATAAAGGCGAATTGCCATATTGTTATACTATATTTATACTTGAATTGCACTGTTAAAATGCGGAAATATATACAATCTCAGCCTCGCGTTCACTCACAGTCACGAACGCAAACGGCACGCTTCACCACGCTTCACCTCGTTTCACACACCTGAACACAAAATGCAGAAGACTTCAGCTGTGTGGGACCATTTTAAATTGGACGACGGTAAGAAGAAGGCAGTGTGCCAAATATGCGACAAGAAACTGGCCGGTGGCACAACAACTCTGAAAAGTCACCGGATGCTGTAAGTACTAGCCTAGCTTAGCTTAGCTGTTGTCAAGTTGCCATGATGAAGCTGCTTTATCCGCCGTTTAAACAGTAACGTTACACATGGTAAAATCGTGCACTTACTTTGCTTGGAAAATAGTTACAAGCAAGTAACCGAATTGTTTTTTATATTAGTTTTTCAATTTGATCCGAATAGTGAAATAATAGGAGCAACGTGGGAACATCTGGGGCTAAGGCAATTATTGGCGTTCATTTATTTTTCGTTCTTCATTTATTTAAATAGGCCTACTGTTTACTGTATCGATAACAAGTATTACACTGTTAGGCCTACTGTTACAGCTATGTTATTAAAAGTAGTGTTGTTATAACAGAAATATGTGTTTTGTATCTTCAGGTTGAAAACCTTATAGACGGAATTTGGAACCAGATTTGGTCCCCGGGCGCTGCGCTGCGGCTGGGTTAAATGCAGAGGACACATTTAGTTTTTATGTATGCGAGTACTGAGACAATAAATAAATATAAATCGTAATAGTATGCTCTTTCTGCGCTTCTGCTTAACAGCGTGTTGTCAGGTGTCTCGGAGCGTGTTATGAATTTTTTTTGGAAAAAAAATATAAAATCTCTCCGCACCGAATATTCGAATATTCGCTGCTGATTACTACCGAATATCCGGAGCCCGACAAATGGTATTCGGGACAGCCCTAGAGCACAGCAGCCAAGGTTACGAGGTGCGTGTGCTCAGTCAGGACAGTTTGAACTGATAAACTGGGTCAAAGTTATGGGCCTTGGGAAATATTTCCACAACAGTTAGCAATAGCAATGTTAAAATGAAGTAAACTGGATATAAAATCCCCAAACAGGCGAAAACCTACCATTTTCATCCACTGTCTCTGCCACCTCCCTCCATGCCTCGCTCCTCCGGTTTGTATCCCGGTAGATGAACAGAGACTGATCATACAGCACCGGGTGATTCACTACCGCTATAATGAATTTTCCCTCAATTTTTTGGAATATGAGGAAATGACCTGCGTAGCCTCTCCCAGCATACACACGGTTTGATTGGCTACCGCTTGTACTGGCAGATTTGCATAAACGGGATTTCATTGGCTGACGCCTCCGTCAAGGCGTCAAAAGTTGAACATTGCTCAACTTTTGAAGCCAGCAACGCTCCACGTCGCTTCCCAAAATGCAGTTCGGCTAAAAGTGACATCACCCCATTCAAAGTGAATGGGCAGAAGCGTTAGAAGCTTCAACGCACGCCGCTGTGTGGACGGGCCGTTAGAGAAGGCTTGTTTGAGACGCGTTGCGGCTCGCCTCGAAAGTAGACGAGAATAGCCGATCGCAGCCGGGGGAGGTCTCAGAAAGCTCGCCTGGAGTCGGACAGCTCGGAGTCGGCGTCTTCTTCTTCTTCTTCTCTCGGTTTTTTGGCGGATTGCAAACAACTTTAAGGTGCATACCGCCACCTCCGGAGTCGGCTTGACTCGGTTTGCATTTATAAAGAATGCACACATGTGTTTAATCGTTAATGTCAGATATGTACTAAGTAAATACATTTGTTCCTGCTCAAGATTAGATTCAACATTATTGTTATTGCACATATTACTGAGACAACGAAATGCAGTTTAGCTTCTAACCAGGTGCAACAAGCAGTAAAGTGAAAAGTAATGTACACAATAGACAGAATAAAATATAGAATTAATTGAATGATGAATAAACAGTGAGGGGTATGCATACACTAGATATCAGCCTGTGAGCAGTATGAACAGTGTATGAATATGCTAAGATATATAAAGTATGAAACTGTAAGCAGTGCAAGTATAGTATAAAATATATGGATATTAATTTCATGATGATAAATATTGTGGAACAATGATGAAAAATGGGAATGGATGTGGCGACGTAAAACTGACACAAAACAACAACAAACGTTTGCCGAGCCAATTGGAGAGTTTCATCAGCAGCACGGGGTAAAATCCACCAATGAGCGCTCAGCTCGAGATACCAGCGAGTCGTTTCCCATCAAGCATTTCGCTTCCGCAGCCCGTGGAGAGGAACTGCACCGCCTCGCCGCGCCTCGCTCTCAAGGCTGCGGGCGTCTTTGTCCCGCGAGATTTCAACGTCTCATGTAGGCGAGCCTCCAGAGCAAGTCGGTCAAAATGACTAACCATCATGCAACGCACTAGCAAGACGTTGATCGCAACTGCGCAGGTCTCGCTTGTCTCAAACAAGCCTAGAGGCTTGCGTAAACAGCACGTGAGACAGTCGGAGCCCCGGACTGCAAAACCTTATACCTACTCTGCGGCCATGAATGTAATGATGGATTATCAGCAACAATTCTAAAGTGACTAAGAGACATTGGATTAACCTTGAGCAGCATTTTTAGTCCCTTGAACACGACTTTTGATCACAAAACAGCAACGGTAAGACATCATTATTGTTATGGTTTAGAACACTGTTGTTGTTTTCTTGCTCTGTTCTGGCTGATAGCTCAGTGAGTTCGTGTCATACAGTGATGATACTTATATCAAAAATAATCTGTGGAGTATCAGCTTTCAGATGATATGTAGTTTGTGCAGAACATATTACGTTTTAAAGATCGTTTTTGCTAGTTAGCACCGGAAGTAGCATCAGCCTGTTTTCACTAAGGGCTAACGCTTCTTCAGACTTGTGTTTTGTTTCGGTAAAAATGGCTCATATCGTCAGGTTGCTGAGTTTTTTCCCGTTATTTGAGTATAAGACATTCATAGGTTTTTAAATAGTAAGAAGCCCCCAGACGCTGTCTCCTGCAGTGACGCGTCCCCCCCCCCCCCGGTATCGGGGGGGCCGGGCTTAAGAGGTTAAACCAAGAAACGAAATCTCATTGTCTGGTGTCAATTTCTGACAACGTGATGTGCTAAAACACTTCCTGGTTAGCTTTCCGCTAGAAATTGAAATCTCAAAATGGCAAAAGAACGGCGAAAAAAACGTTCACAGAGAAGATGACTACAATTGTCACTTGCACGAAGCAAGGTTATACAAAAACAAATGACCCCGAACATGAAATACCTTCACGGAGTGCGTCGATGGGCAAGCTGTCATCCAAAGAACAGGAGGGTTTAGCTAGCGCCTCACTTAGGGTGGCCATTCGTCCGGTTTTAGGTCGGACAGTCCGGTTTTCAATGTCTGTACCCGTCTGCTGGTGCAGCCTTGAGCCGGACGCTCATTTGTCCTCCTTTTGAGGTCATCCTTATTTTACACTTTTAGGGTATAAAAAAAAATAGACAATTATACAAAGCAATACAAAAAATAAGTTATGTGTAAGTATATACCCCCGTAAGACTTGTGGTCTTACAAATTATTGGCTGAATGCGATGTCAAATAAATATCTTGTATTTCATTGGTTAATAAACGTAAACAATTAGCCATGTGCTTCTTGACGTCACGTTCACGGCAGGGCACTGTGGCACAGAGTGATGTTAGCGCTAGCTGACTAGCTCATGAGCCAACTCCACCTAGTTAGCGGTAGGGTTAAACCGCAGAAATGCCGAAACGAAAGACTTCATTTAATCCTGAATGGTCGAAAGCATGGCCGTATCCACCATTGAGATCACCGAGGTCCGGACCTCGGTAATTTTTTTCGAGCTGTGTATATAACTAAACTTGTGAAATAATTGCACTAAATGGGGTTCTTTGTAGTACTTCCATTTACTGACGATGGGGGCGCTGCATAAGTACGTAGCCTCGATTAAAGCAAACAGAAGAAGACGACATGTATCAACAAACCACCGCAGCTCGGACTTGTACCAGATCAGCGGAGGAGTGATGTGGTATCTAGAGATCTGAGTCCAGTGGGCTGCTTGTGTTTCTGTTCATCAGGACATCATATGAGCAGCAGATCCTGTGTGAACGCTCTACGTTAGTCAGTGGACGTCCGACAGCATGCACACTAACTTATTTTGCAGCTTTAGGCTATACTTTGGTTTAAATAGCGTGAATAAACTATCTAGATAGCTAAAGTTAATTATATTCATCCAATGTCAGAAGGATTACCTTTTAACAAACATTGTAATGCTTGTCTTTCATTTCAATTTGAGTAAAACATTGGAGATATAACATTGTGTTGTTTTCTTTTTACACTGACTCAGATATAATGAAAAGACTACGTCAGTCGAAGCTCAGCTTTGGTAAGGAAGAGACAGGACAGAGAGAGAGAAAGAGAGAAAGAGAGAAAGTGATGGAAGTCAGGGAGGAACTGCAGGTACAGTCACACAAAAGAATGTAGGCTTAATAACCCCATCTATCCATCTATCCATCTATCTATCTATACATCTATAACAATAGTCTTCATTTACAATATAGACCATAGGCATAATTGTAAAACAACATACATCTATTGCAGTTATGATGTCAAAATAAAATACAATTGTATAAAACACAATTTCTTTACATCTTTGTTCTCTTTTGAGAATCAAACAAAACTGATTTAAAGTAAAAAAAAGAATGCAAACAAACAAGTGAAATGAACTAAATAGCTGAATTGCTTTTAATTCACTGGCAGGAGCGACAAGTGAGGAGGAGCAAAAAGTGAACAACGAGGGAGAGATTGAACAAAGAGAAAGAGTAGAGGACAGAGAAAGTAATGAACAGGAAGAAGACAGAGAGACTAAAGAAGATGGAAGAGAGGCTGCAGGTTATGGAAAGGAGAGTGACATGGAAAATTAATGTTGACAATGTTTTGTGATCATTTTAGCCTCTTCTGCATGTCCAGATCATTAATAGTAACAATCAACTGATTCTTATGCATTACACTTTCAAAAATAATTTATGCTGAGCCCACTGACATGGTTTTAAATCAATATATTATCCAATTTGTGACCCCCCACAGGACTTAAAATGCACCTAACTAGATCATGAAAATCCCCAAAATCTCGGGGGGTATCCCCCGAACCCCCCTAACATATTTGGACCTTGGTATTTAGAAAATCCTGGATACGGCCCTGACAGTGAGGAGCGGTATCTCAAACTGTTTTCCAAAGCAGAAGTCCCACTTGTGAATCTGAGGAAGATCAGCGCCTACATCTTCTCCATCCCATGTAGCAATGCCCATACAGAACGAGTGTTCTCCATGATGACCTCAGCATGGAGAAATTAGAGAAATCGTCTGGATGTGGACAGTGTTAAGGCAGAGCTGCACATTTGTGTCAACTTCACATTTGAGTGCACAGACATGTACCAGAGACTCCTTACAAACAAAAAACTCTTGGAAGCAGCCAGGAAAGGGCAAAAGTATCGAAAATAGACATTCAACTTGTGGTTAGTACACTAGTCTCATTGTGTTTTGAGTGTGAAGGATTCAGTGAAGCCAGGATAAAAACTAAAAGATAATCCCAAAGTGTCCTCCTTTTTGGTGTTATGGAAATGGCCACCCATAGCCTCACTGCAATCTTCAAAGGTCATTTTCTCAAAATGAGTTTTTTCTCCTACTCTGAGTTCGAAATGTCCCCTTCAGTAGCACGTAGATACACCAAACCTTCCAGTTATATTCCTATCAATATTACGAAGGCTTTTACAGAAGGGTTTGTTCATATATCATTCATAGCCTGAGTTATACAACATTGTATACCTAAAAACATGGCGAAAATTGATATTTTAGGGCTGTTGACAGTATTTTCTGATTTATGGAGTGATAAAAAGAGATATCCAATATCCCTTCTGTAAAAGCCTTAGATACTAATATGACTACAAAATGAAACAAGAATTTTGAACCTGGCTTTATCCAAAGTTCAGATTTTGATTCCTGAAATGTGTTAAAATATGTGCATATTTAATGAGATAATGGATTATTTGCATATTTAAACATGCTATTTCAGAACACTTGTAATGCAAAAAACAATTGCCTTATTGGAAGTAATTAACTGGAGAAATTTCTAACTGATATCTTTAAGTTAAAAAAGTTACCCTATTCACCTGGGGTGTCTCGCCTTAAAGAGCCTGTGACAGCATCCCAACAACTGTTGTGCAATGAAATATTGGGCTACTAGTAATCTCGAACCGTCAGTTTAAAAAATAAAAAGCGATACCGTTCCGTTAAATATCAATAATTTCGAACATCGCGGGGAAATTCCTTCGACTCATTTTGAAGTTTTGGGGGAAGCCGGAAGTGACGTCAATGCGGGAACGCTTCACTGTGCGGCGAGAGAGCCAAACACGGACAAAGTGTGTTGTCATGCGTAGAAATTGTGAATTACTGAGTTTAGGCACGTTAATAACGTTTTAATGAAGTTGACTACAGTATATTCATATTTGTCAGTGCTTTCATGTCAATTCGGCGAACATAAACATAAATGATCGTGGTGAAGATGATGATTACATTAGGATTACAAATCGGTAGTGAGAGCTACTGAATTTCCTCCCGTAGGATGTGATATAAAAACAAATCGATTATGTTTGTAGTTGTAATAAACTCAAGTGGATGAAACTACATTTATTAGTGCTTTCATGTCAATTCGGCGAACATATGATACATTAAATGATCGTGAGAATGATGATTAAAAATAGTTTGTTTGTGCCGGTCTGCATTTCCTGATGAGAAAACAAACCGATGCTTTTTGTAGTTGTAGTACACCAACATGGATTAAACGTGTGGTTTTTTTACCACAATGTTGGGGAAATTAATGGATAAAATGCACGGATTATTATTATTATTATTCCCACTCCGATCGGGACACTAGGTCCACCGTTTCCCCGCAGCGAGGCTCCCCCGTTGACAGTTTACGTGGGCTGAGTGCAGTGGCGGACTGGCCATCGGGACGAATCCCGATGGGCCGGTACCAAAGTGGGCCGGTCGGATAAGTCACTAGCACATCCCCCATAGGCGGCGCGTGAGGCTCAGGTTTGGGAAGGCTAAATAACTTTTTTTACCTGACGCTGCCCGCCTCCGGTGTCTATAGAAAAGAGATCAACTCAGTGTGCGGAGTTTACATCTCTCAAGTCATATTACAGGATAAAGGAAATACAGTTTAAACTGCCGTATGCAGAGAAGACGCCGACGTGTCGCACTTATCATTCATATTACATCATCAATCAGATCATCGATCATATAATATCATAATATATCATATATTTCCTTATCTGAGTCAGATTCTCCAGCCGTATCTGGCCGTGCAACACTTACAGTGTCACATAGTGTATGCAGAAGTATTATTTTAAGCAACACATTATGTTGACGAAACACTCGAGTCAAATGTAATTAAAGTCAGATCCACTCGTGTCTTAGACGTGAACGCACTCTCAGCTGGAGAGAGAAACCCTGGCTTGATTTACCGAGTTGATAACCAGCGCCGTAGGACCGCTTAGCGAGATCTCGTTTGTTAGTTTGTTGTTGTTAGTTTGTTTGTTACTCAAACATATCCAGGGTATGTTGAACTGGCTTCGTAGTACAGGGCACAGGTGGCTAGTGTTGGAGATTTGAAGGGATAACTGGTCCGCTTTTCAAATCTCCGCGCGTTCCTATGAAGCTGGTTATAATACAGGAAGGAATCCATATCTACAAAGTAACCGTTAACAATAATCTACTTTAATGGCAATATGACAATGCAATACAATCATTACAATACAACATGATATATTACAGTTATATTGTAATGCTTAAAGAGTAATGCCGGCTTACTCCTGCACTGGTTCGCATACTGCAGAGCTACTTTCACCCGAGGGCAGCATGTGAAGAAGAGGCCGAACGCCAGGGATCCACCGGATATATACCAGAGTAAGAAGGAGGGGTTTGGTGTTAGGTCAGCTGGTCATCTTTTCAGGTCATCTCATTGGGAGACGCAACGCTGGCCAGCAGGAAACCAAACAGGCTCACTTTCCAACAAAAGGTCTCAAGGCCTGCATACCTACACCTCCCCCACAGAGCAATAAAACCCTGTTTACTCCAACCAGCCCAGAATGTGTATAGCCATTTGTAGTCCTTACATTTATGAAAGGATAAAACAGAGAAATCAATATAAAACACAAACACAGGTATTGTTTGAACAGTATTCACTTAACTGCTACTGTTGATAACCACCAGAGAAACCCAAGGGACCTCTCTTAACATCACAACCACTGTAGCTCGTTCTAAGTTGAATGCAAATCAGGACATGCTCTCACCTTCCCCCATCTTCCTTTGTCCTCAAAAACACATGTCAACAGGCCCCAAATGCAGCTCACAGTTTTACCCAAATTATTCCCATTTTAAGCTTATCCATAGTTTGCTAACATGAATAAATATAAATATAACTCTACAAATCCCCCTTTTTATCTCCTTCTCCAGAGATAAACTTAGACAAGGCATTTTGAAATATACCCACTGTCATTCTTTTCTACTGTGTCCGTAAATCCATCCGAAGCTGGTATTTAGAGTACTTGAAACCTTCATGGAGACAGAACACCACTTTCCATGGCAGTGAAGGAACCATGAGGGGGTAGCTGAGTGCTAGAATCATCAGCCCCCCCCCTCGGAGGAATAGCCCACAAGGACAGCTAATAGGGAGGGGGAGATGCAGCTTTCCCTTCACGGGTAGAACTGATCAGAGCGAAGTAGACTCCTCTGCTGCCTCGAAAAGTCCCCTGTGCCGTCCTGGCTTGCCGTGTCTTTGTCCCCCCAATCCGCTGACAGCAGCTTCTGGGCTGCCTGCTAGAGAGATGTCTTCCTCCTCCTCGTCCTCCGGCCCGCTGATGGCGGCTTCCGGGTCGATGCTGTAGAGATGTCTCCAGGGTCCTGCTCCTCCAGTCTACTGCTTCCGAGTAGTCCACATCTGCCAGGGCCACGTCCGTCCTGATGTCGTCCCCTGGTCCTAGTAGGTGGTTTCCCCGCCGCACACTGGCTCCCGTGGTACGAGCTGTCCCCCTTTTCTCCCAGGCAGACGGCATAAGAGGTCCGCTGGGTCACTCGGTCGGGGTCGGAGAGCCTGGGGTTGAGCCACTTTGTCCTGATGACTTTCAGCCAGACGAAAGTCATGCTTGCTTTATTCAGCAAGCACTGCTGAATAAAGTATGATTTTATCTTTTACGAAACGTGTTTTTTCATATGGAATGCAGTTGGAGGTCAACCAATCACAGAGCTTGAGGACTGATCACGGGGTTTGTCAAGCTAAGCACATGGTGTAGTCCCAAACGATAGCTGAGGATTCTGGGTAGTGTAGTGTCTTCTGCCATCCAAAAACTCCGAAAAAATATTCGTTTCTCCGAATCGAAGGGGAAAAATACAAAAGCATTGTACACATTTTAAACCAATCAATGTTCTGTAATTAACAAGGATAATTTGGTGTTTTTGAGTTGATGAGTAGTTCAGATATCACTGTAAAATCAATCGACAGTAAGGAGAATACTTACTTCCGGGTGTAAAATTCTCCGTTATCCAATGGGAATGGACGCTCGTAATACAATAAAGGGGACATGATCATTATCTTTTAAATAACGTTAACTAAACGGAACAATCTATTTGACACAGCTGAAGCTCTGGCCTTCCTTAAAAACTAACTAATTTAATAAAAATCACAGTTGTATTACATACACTGTTTTTTGAAAACAAAAATTCGTAACTAATATAATTTTTACATTCTGACGAAAAATAAAAATTATTATGAATACAAATAAAATAAAAGAAGTCTCCTGTGAGTTACTACAAGCTATATAGTAGATTTTAAAAACGTTTTATAGAATAAAAGCTCACTGCGGGACGTTGTAGAAATGCGTGTGTGCACCACGACAAAAGAGCCTCATTCACTTTACATTGGGGTTTTTTGCGTGGTGCCGACACGTAAATGTAGCAGAATGCGTGACTCTACCACGCAATGCGGTGTTAAGGAGTCGTGGTGGAGTCACGCATTCTGGTGAGATCAGGTTGATAGAGAGCTACGGTTTATTTCTCATCAGCCACAAATGTTGACCTTTTTGACCTCTGAGATTACCTCTGTGTACTTACTTGTTGTTTTACTGTTTATAACTCAACTCAGCATGAGCATAGCTTTCATTAGAGCCTAATATGAAGGCTCTACGACAACGTTGAAAAATCGACATTTGGGGGAAAATTGGTGGCCATCTTGGATTTGAAGGTCAAAAATAGGTCAAATCATCAAAACAACATCAAATATGAATTCCTTGACCCAAAAAGTACCAGAAACCATGTATTGAACAACATTGTAGGACAAATAATTGAAAACCTCATTTTTAACCTACGGTGATGGCAGCCATTTTGGATTTAGGGCTCTAAAAAATGTTGCCCGCATTTTTGCGAGGGGTATGGGGGCTCATTTATTTTTACACCCTTCATAGAGGACAAATCCACTGAGAAACGAACCTCCGCTCTCCACGGTCACGGAATTGCTGGAGATGACCCAACTATATACTCAGTGTGCAGGCTGTGCTTTTATAACGGCCGGTCCACACAGCAGCGTTAAAAAAAGCTTTCTCTCTGCCACCTCCCTCCATGCCTGGTTCCTCCGGTTTGTATCCCGGTAAGTTATTAGCGACTGGTCATAAAGAACCGGGTGATTTTCTACTGCAATAACTAATTTCTCCTCCATTTTCAGGAATATAGAAAATGAACTGCGGTCTGGCTCTCCCAGCTTGCACGCGGTTTGATTGGCTAGCGCTTCTACTGTCAGATTTGCATAAACGGGATTTGATTGGCTGACGCTTCCACCTCAGCTTCAAAAGTTGAACATTGCTCAACTTTTGAATCCTGGAAATCTTCGCTTTGCTTCCCCACAATGCAGTTCGGCGAAAAGCGAGGCAAAGTGACGTCACCCCATTCAAAGTCAATGGGCAGAAGCGTTGGAAGATTTTTTTAACGCTGCTGTGTGGACGGGCCGTAAGAGTTGATCTGTCATCTTGAGCATGGCATTCTCTGGAGTCAAAACCTGATTCCTGTAATATTAAAATCAAAAGGGTTATCTCTTAGGAACAAGAGCTCTGCACATTTGTGGTATGACAAACCCTTTGGAATGGGGCAGTGCCATCATGGTCTTGTTTTCATTATTTTGTATATCTTGAGTTTTTTTTCTACAAAATGATCAATACACTTAATGACATCCGGGCCGGGCCATTGAATTACAAAATGACATGATCTGAAATATACAGTTATATTTTGTATCCTGCAGCCATTTGATGAGTGAGGAGAGCTGAGGAATGTCAAAGAGGATTGGCTCTGAAGGTTTCACCTACCACTGGAAGCAAAGAAAAACCTATTCCTGAATCTGAATTTGTCACAGAGAATTCAGCATTTCATTTCTGCTCCAGTGGCATCCGTGAGTCTCTCCCAGCCTGCAGCGAGGATCTGCAGCTCTAAGAATTTGCCACTTAAGATGGCCTCTGTCGCTGCAACTGTCATGATTTTGGAAAAGTATGCACACATGTCTGAAGGAGTTTGCAGAGCCAGATTTGAGCGCCCATTAGAGTAAATGTGTTCATACTGAGTTGTCTCGGAAATAGCTACCCTGTGCCAAAAAACGTGCCTCATGCTATTTGCCTTAACTGTGGCTGACTTTTGACACTGAAATATTTTATAGTAGATCTATTCAGTGTCAGTGTGCCTGTTCCTCTACCAAAGCAGTGATGGAGTGACCACATTGGGTTTCATGCACAACAAGACCATTAGTGTCATTATCATTTTATTAAATGCAAAATATGGCCAAACAATGGAAGTGCAAACATCTTTTGTTTTCGTCTCTCTCAGCTTCCTGTGGACTCCCTGCATTCATTGCCTGCCTTTTGTTTGCTTCCTTTATTAAACACCGTTTAACTCTTCTCTTGTCAGTCTCTGCTTTGGGGTCTTATTTCAGAAGACTACGTAAAGGGCGCTTCCTTTATGAAAACACATAAACCAGACTTTATGTGTTTTCATAAAGGAATCGCCCTTTACGTAGTGTTCTGAAATAAGACCCCACGGACGAGCCTTTGGTCTTTGTTTACGCCATGGTTCACACAGTAGGTTTCCTAGTCTAACATTAGTCACTAGATCTTCAATAATAGAAACGCATTTACTACGTCATCGCAAGGGATTTCTTGTTAGCAAAGGACCTTGGATTTGTTGTGTGTGTGCATGTATGTGTGTGTGTGTGTTAGAACTGAATTACAGAGAGCCTTCTAGGATCCAATGGCAAGATGATAAAAGGGGGTCACCTTTAGACACACACACACACACACACACACACACACACACACACACACACACACACACACACACACACACACACACACACACACACACACACACACACACACACACACACACACAGCATGCTTCCCTCACGGATTTGGAGCCATCTCATTCAAAAATCATGGCTGTGGGTAAAGCGCTTATTGTGTTTTCATAAGGGCATGAGGGAGATTCCACTCATGCAGCAGCTTGTTATTTCAAATCCTTGAGCAGTTTCTCTGTGAATACGGTGCGTTTGGGTATATGAGAACACAGCAATGGCTTTCAGGTTTGGACAAAAGCACTAAGACCTCGTCAAGAGGGTTCCCAATGTTTCCAAACCCACAAGCTAACAGGGGCGGTGGTGGTGAAGTCGATAGGGACTTGGCTTGGCAACTGGAAGGTCACCAGTTCAAGTCCCGGCAAGACCAAGTGCTACCGAGGTGTCCCTGAGCAAGGCACCGTTCCCCACACTGCTCCCCGGGCGCCGTTCAAAATGGCAGCACACTGCTCCTAACACTAGGATGGGTCAAATGCAGAGAAACAATTTCCCCACGGGGATTAATAAAGTATAGACATAGATATAGATATAACAGTGAGAGAAGCTCCACTGCATCTCGGTTGATGCTGAAGCTGTGTTTATTTTCCATGGGGAATGGTCATCTTCTGTTTGGGGGGGGGGCATGTTTCCTAAGCTGCTGAAAGTGAGGACCGAGGATGTCATATGCTGTTGTAAGAAATTAAAATCAATATGTTACGTGAATAATAAATAAATGCACCGTTTTATTTTGAAAAGCTTTATTTTGAAGGAAAACCCGGACATTACGTCACTTCCGTTTCACATTATCTTTATTTTCAGCCGTTAGAATGTATCAACACACAACGTCTAAATCCTCTTATTTGATGCAATATTAATCACAGGAACGAAGCCGGGAGGAAGACCCACCCCTCGTCGAAGCAGCCAATGAGAAGATGAGTACGGAATCAAATATATTTGAACGCACGGAGAAAAGCTGTCTCTTTCTTGCTGCACAGCGCTGTGTTAACTGCCTGTTCGATCCAATCCAATGCTATTTTATTAAATGACTCTTTTGAACTTCCCGAGACTCCATTTGTCTCCTTTTTAACTTTCTCCTGGACTTCGAAACAAAGAACATATCTACACTGTACAGCAGGGGTGGGGAACCTTTTTCCTCTCAAGGGACATTTCAATTCAAACATCCTCCGAGGGCCGTAAAAAATATTGACCTCTGCTTAAAAATACTAAAATCACAGCCCATTCATTTCGTATGGAAGCCCATTTCCGCCACTTGAAAAAAATAAAATCCCCATGAAAAGTCATAATTATGAGATAAAAAAGTCGAAATTATGAGATAAAAAGTCATAATAATGAGATAAAAAAGTCGAAATTATGAGATAAAAAGTCATAATAATGAGATAAAAAGTCATAATTATGAGATAAAAAAGTCGAAATTATGAGATAAAAAGTCATAATAATGAGATAAAAAAGTCGAAATTATGAGATAAAAAGTCATAATTATGAGATAAGAAAGTCGAAATAATGAGATAAAAAGTCATAATTATGAGATAAGAAGTGCGCATGCGCTGCAGTGGCGCTGTCTTCAAAGGTCCCTTCATCACCTTGCTGCTCTCCACCATGCAAACGGCATCTAGTCCTAAATAAGGTGACTTTTGTAAATGTTAGATGTTATATAGCCTATATTGCAGCTAAACTACAACAATGCAGTTCATAGCTTTGACATTACCTGTTATGAACTATAATATATAGGCCTATGCCTATAGTTTTGTGGTAACGTTCACGCCACTAATGACAATAGTGTAGGCATACTGCTGCTGCTAGCCTAACTAACCCGTAAATGTTATCTCAGCTACGGTACATACACCACTAATTATAGTAGCCTACAGTACATGTAACGCAGTGGTTAAAAAGTCATGCGTTAATTGTACATTGCACTGTCGTTCTTTATCGCTTTTCAGTTTGCTATTCTGGGGGAAATGCTAATGCCATAGCGATTATTCAGTAACATCACCAAACCGAAGTGGTACAGTCAGATAGCATGGATAGCATTCATTATGCATGTGTTGAACTTTCCTGTCGGCTCCCAGACCGTAGTCGAGGAAACAGGGGATTACTCTGTGGTCTCCCAGGGCCGAAGCAACAAGCTTCAGGTTCAATAATATCGAAATGACTGGAGAGAGGCCGTTGCATTTGTTTAGTTCTTCTTGTTACACAAAATACTTCACAGACCTATATTTTCTGCTGCTTCGTTTTACTTCCAGAAACATAAAAACGCTCGCTCACTCTCGCACCATGCACATGCACACACACACACACACACACACACACACACACACACACCACACACACACACACACACACACACACACACACACACACACACACACACACACACACACACCACACACACACACCACACACACACACACCACACACACACACACACACACACACACACACACACACACACACACACACACACACACATAACCAAGAGTCCTATTTTAAGTATCACAAGATCAATAAAATCTAATAAAATGAAATAATGCTCCCCTTCCTCCTTAGTTGGAGAATTTGGAGTATAGTTTATAGTGTGGTGACACGTTATTGGACATAATTCACCTCTCGTACTGCTGATACTGTAGCAAGTTAGATTAAAATGCAGTCAAAATGAAAACAGCCATTTTGATTTCAGAGGTTTATTGAAGTCTGCCAGCTGATTGGTTGGATTCAGATAAATGGAGCATGAATGAAAACAGCAATTTTGTATGCTATCTGTTTAAATAATTGAATAAATAATTATATTAATACATGTGTGTATTTTGCATTTGTATCCTGTTTTTACACATAGTCAATCTAAGGGCAACACATGACTTTGTTTGTGTGTACATACAAATATATGTACTGAGAATATTTGGTACATATTTGACGTGTCTCAAACAGCTACAATTATATTTTCATTCATCACAGGTTAAAGTATATCATAATTCTGACAATTGCAATCAGTATATATATTTCAATTTGTTCTGGAATGAAACAGGAAACAAATACACATTTCTGAAATATAAATTGTGACACTGCCCCAGGAAAGTTAATGATCCAGTTCATTGTTCATCAGTTGTCTGAGTGTGATATACAGGTTAACAGTTTCAAACACATCATTTGTTAATTTCAGATTATACTCTGACATTAGATCCACACAGATATGGAACACATCTTCATCACATGGGAAGTCCTTGAACACACACTCATCAAGGCAGACTTGAACTTTCTCCAGGTCCACGTGGTGCAAACAATCTCTGCCTCCATACAGATGAGGGACTGCATGCAATATGGAGGGACGTCCATGGGGTGATCGTGAGTTATGGACTTGACGGACTCTGTGATTGTTCCAAGTCAATACAACCTCATTAAGTTCTTCCTAGGAGGCAAATAATATTCAGTCAAATAGAATGTATAAAAATACTGGGCAGTGGTGATTACTGCCTTAGTCAAGTATACTCCTTGTAGAGGAAACTTCTGTGTAGCTATGCAGTGGGAGTCACCGACTCAGGAAGGAGACACGGGAAGAGCAGTAGCTTTGATGTCAAACACATGATGGTTTATTTGGAGTTACGGCCGGAGGATTCACATCACAAGTCCAAGAGTCAGAGGTTCTGACTTCACGGTAGAGTTGCCACGTCAATTCTGAAGAACTCTACCCCAGACCCATGTATTTAGCTAGTTCAGAGAGCATCATCAACATGCTGCATAACAAGATAGAATGATAACACCTCTATCAGCTGACGCCAACAGGCAGGAACAGGGAGACAAAACACTGAGAGCACAGCAGCCAAGGTTACAGGTGCCTGTGCTCAGTCAGGACAGTTTGAACTGATACACTGGGTCAAAGTTATGGGCCTTGGAAAATATTCCACAACACTCCTGACCCATGGTTTGTTATATTTGTGAGATGTGTCTTCTAGTTGTACTATGGTAGGTTGGCACAATCATATTAATAACTGTAAAATGTAAATTGCAGCAGTGCAACTAATGTTATATCTTAACAGCTATAAAAATGTGGTGGATAAACCCGAAAATAAACCCTACTTATTTGACACAGCTACTCTGAATACCCACATATTTTTGTTAGCCAGAAACAATAACTTATTATTCACTCTCTCCACAGAAAACAGGCAATTTCTATTTTACACATGGTCATTTGTGGCTCTTTAAAAATATTCACCACATTCAACATTTATTTATTTCATAATGTGACAAGTACCTGTATTATTTGTAGAAAGCAGAACTGGATCAAGGACTTGTCCAAGAAGTTGTCTGAGAAGTAGCCATCTACACTCAGTTTGTCAAAAAGGTCCATCCAAAACTGGACACACTCACTTCGCAAGGTCAGCCACCATCGTTCAATACGTTGGTTTCCAGTGCTTGGACCAAAGGTTACATTGTCTGTTTCAGCTTGGTTCTCAGAAAAATGCAAAAACTGCTGCATTTCAGCCATATGGCCATTTTCTGTTCCTAAATCAAGTCTGAGTCTGGCAGGGCACCCACCAGCATTGATAACAGCATCAATAAAGTAGCCAGCGATGATCTTCGAGTCTTTGTTTGTTTTGTAAGCTTCAAGCCATATCATCTTTCTGGAAAACCCGTCAATGCATCCACTGATTGCAATTCCAAATGGCTTAAGCTTGTCGTAACCATCAATGTGCCATACATAGTTTGGACCACAGCTATGGTAGATGCGCCTTCGCAGTCTGTTTCTTGACCTCAGATCAACACCTTCACCATCCAATAACTGTAGCAGTATTCGCACTGTTTCTCTGTCAGTCACAATTCCATGTAACCAACATTTTTGGTGCATCCATCTGTAACCATGACACTGACCAGATGTTTCCAGTTGCTGTTCAATGAAGGTTGCCACATCGGTTTTATTCTTTCGACGCCAGAGCTGCTTCTTGCTTAAAATCCTTTCAAGGGTGCGTTTGCTTAGTACAACTCCATGTGAATCAGCAAGCAAATTAAGTATTTCATCTGTTGTAAATCCACGTTTAAAGTAGTCCTCAATGTACTCACAATCCATTTCCGTATCAAGATAAATAGGAGAATTCGAGCCAAAGAGCTGCTAGTTTGTCTGTTGTGACAAAGTGTCTCTTTTTATCTCATAATGACTTTTTATCTCATTATTTCGACTTTCTTATCTCATAATTAAGACTTTTTATCTCATTATTATGACTTTTTATCTCATAATTTCGACTTTTTTATCTCATAATTATGACTTTTTATCTCATTATTATGACTTTTTATCTCATAATTTCGACTTTTTTATCTCATTATTATGACTTTTTATCTCATAATTTCGACTTTTTTATCTCATAATTATGACTTTTCATGGGGATTTTATTTTTTTCAAGTGGCGGAAATGGGCTTCCATAATTTCGCCTTTCTTTCATGCTGTGCAAAGAAAAAGCAACCTCTTAATCCAGATATTTTACCATGACGGTGTGGCATGACCACCAGAACAGAAATATATGGACACAAGATGTGTGCAAATGTATTTAGTTTCCTATCCATGTGAACATGAGGGGGTGGGGTCCGGGGGGCATGCCCCCCCAGGAAGATTTGTTTTTAAGTGTTGAAGTTAAAAGCATCAATCTGGTGCACTTTGAGAGCAACATTAGGAGATCTATGGATACATCTCTCAACACCCATATGAAACAGAACTGTAAGCAGATTTATTTTTCTTTATGGATATTTTACAAATCACTCCCCTTTCAAACGGTAGGCTATTCTTGTTTATTAATAACAACTTTTTTTTTACTGTCATATGGTATTTTATACCTGTTTACTTTATTCTCTTGTTTTTTGATAACTATAATGATCATATAAAGATGTGCCTTTACCTCACTGGTTGTAGAAAAAGCTTATTATATTCGTTAGCATAGCTAGCTAACCAGATGCTAATAAGAACAAAGTTATTGACTGTATGATCAGTATGACCGGTGAACAGATCGCCACTGGGCTTTCAACTAAAGACACAGCCACGCATAAACTGCAGCATGTGTACGGCTCCTTATGGGTACTGCAATTGTTTAAGTGCCGGTGTCGGTACTGTCACTACCCGATCCGTCCCCCCTGCCCGATCGGTACTGCGCATGTGCGAGATGGTCCGCCATATTGGACAACTCCGGACGGCAACCCACGATGGACCCTTGACACAGTGGCTTTTAGCAAAGCTCAAAAAGAAAAACCGAGAGAGATCAGTTATTGTTATTACAACGTGACTTCACTATTATTTAACAACTCTTTTTATTGGGTTCTTTTATTTGGGGTTAAGCACATTGTCAGAATAAGGGAGAAATGGATTTAACTTCTGTTAGACAGCCATATGCCATACATGTTTGCATACATTCACAGTAAATATTTATTCAGTATGATGGCTGTCTAACAGAAGTTAAATCCATTTCTCACTTATTCTGACAATGTACTTAACCCCAAATAAAAGAACCCAATACAAATACTTGTTAAATAATAGTGAAGTCACGTTGTAATAACAATAACTAATCTCTCTCGGTTTTTCTTTTTGAGCTTTGCTAAAAGCCACTGTGTCAAGTGTCCATCTTGGGTTGCCGTCCGGACTTCCGGACCATCTCGCACATGCGCAGTACCGATCGGGCAGGGGGACGGATTGGGTAGTGACAGCCGTACAATATGACGGGGATGACGGATGCGACGGAAATACACCCGAGCAGATATGGTACCCCGAGCAGATGGTACCTACCAAGCCCCCAGGAAGTGCGCTGGAGTCTGATGAGAATATTCGTGCTGGCCAAACGGCGGTACTACGCTTCCTTTAGGTTGCTGGGCCCGGAAACACTTTTTCCCATTGACTTACATTGGGAAAGAGTGGTCTGTAACTCATTGGATAATTTTTTTAAACTAAATAAACAACCCAGTATGAACACTTGACAAGCCCTTATTAAAACATTCGTTCCTCAAGTTGTAAAAATGTGCTAATAACGTTATTCTGAGAGTTATTTCCCTCTGCATTATGAACGCGCATCCAACCCACGGGACCGCGCCGCCCGGCACGTTCAAGTTACGTGTTCAGCACTACATGTGTTTATCTTTACCCATGGATGCACAATAAGAACGGACCCATATCGCCTTACTGCCATCCCACGGAGCTGTAATAATGGATATATTGCACATGTTTGCTGTAATTCATCATTTGTAAATTATTATACTACATGGGCTGTATGATGTAAATCTTGTACCGTAAATGTTGTATTAAATAAAGTTAATATTACCGATGTAGATTAACGTCCCTGTAGCTTATTATTGCACTAAGAAGCTTATTGCACTGTATATATCCATCCATCCATCCATCTTCTCCCGCTTATCCGTGGTCGGGTCGCGGGGGTAGCAGTTCCAGCAGAGAGCCCCAAACTTTCTTTTCCCTGGCGACATCAACCAGCTCTGACTGGGGGATCCCAAGGCGCTCCCAGGCCAGCGAAGAGATATAATCCCTCCACCTGGTCCTAGGTCTACCCCTTGGTCTCTTCCCAGCTGGACGTGCCTGGAACACCTCCCTAGGGAGGCGCCCAGGTGGCATCCTAACTAGGTGCCCGAACCACCTCAACTGGCTCCTTTCGACGCGAAGGAGGAGCGGCTCAACTCCGAGTCCCTCCCTGATGACCGAACTTCTCACCTTATCCCTAAGGGAGACACCAGCCACCCTGCGGAGAAAACCCATCTCGGCCGCTTGTATCCGCGATCTCGTTCTTTCTGTCATGACCCATCCTTCATGACCATAGGTGAGGGTAGGAACGGAAATGGCCCGGTAGACAGAGAGCTTTGCCTTCTGGCTCAGCTCCCTTTTCGTCACAACGGTGCGGTAAAGCGACTGCAGTACCGCTCCCGCTGCTCCGATTCTCTGGCCCATCTCACGCTCCATTGTTCCCTCACTCTAGAACAAGACCCCGAGATACTTGAACTCCTTCACTTGGGGTAAGGACTCATTCCCTACTTGAAGTGGACAGTCCATCGGTTTCCTGCTGAGAACCATGGCCTCAGATTTGGAGGTGCTGATCCTCATCCCAGCCGCTTCACACTCGGTTGCGAACCGATCCAGTGAGTGCTGAAGGTCGCAGACCGATGAAGCCATTAGAACCACATCATCTGCAAAAAGCAGTGGTGCAATCCTTAGTCCACCGAACTGCAGACCCCCTCCCCCATGACTACGCCTCGAAAGCCGATCCATGTATATTACAAACAGGATTGGTGACAAAGCGCAGCCCTGGCGGAGGCCAACCCTCACCGGAAATGGGTCCGACTTACTGCCGAGGACCCGGACACAGCTCTCGCTTTGGGAGTACAGAGATTGGATGGCCCTGAGTAGAGACCCCCTCACCCCATACTCCCGCAGCACCTCCCACAGTAACTCCCTGGGAACTCGGTCATACGCCTTCTCCAAGTCTACAAAACACATGTAGACCGGATAAGCGTACTCCCAGGCCTCCTCCAGGATCCTTGCGAGAGTAAAAAGCTGATCCGTCGTTCCACGACCAGGACGGAATCCGCATTGTTCCTCCTCAATCTGAGGTTCGACAATCGGCCTGACCCTCCTTTCGAGTACCTTAGAGTAAACTTTCCCGGGGAGGCTGAGTAGTGTGATGCCTCTGTAATTGGCACACACCCTCTGATCCCCCTTTTTAAAAAGGGGAACCACCACCCCGGTCTGCCACTCCTTCGGTACTGTTTCCGACTTCCACGCAACGTTGATGAGACGTGTCAACCATGACAGTCCCTCAACACCCAGAGCCTTCAGCATTTCCGGGCGGATCTCATCCACCCCCGGGGCTTTGGCACTGTGGAGTTGTTTGACGACCTCAGTGACCTCCCCCCGGGAGATTGGTGTTGATCCCCCGTCATACTCCAGCTCTGCCTCTAACATAGAGGGCGGAGTTGTCGGGTTCAGGAGTTCCTCAAAGTGTTCCTTCCAACGCCCTAACACTCCATCAGTTGAGGTCAACAACGTCCCATCCTTACTGTACACAGCTTGGATGGTTCCCTGCTTCCCCCTCCTGAGGTGTCGGACAGTTTTCCAGAACAACTTTGGTGCCGCCCGAAAGTCCTTCTCCATGTCTTCTCCGAACTTCTCCCACACCCGCTGCTTTGCCTCAGCCACGGATGAGGCTGCTGCCCTTCGGGCCTGTCGGTACCTTGCAACTGCCTCGGGAGTCCCCCGGGATAACAAATCCCTGAAGGCCTCCTTCTTCAGTCGGACGGCTTCCCTGACCACCGGTGTCCACCAGGAGGTTCGAGGGTTACCGCCCCTTGAGGCACCTAGGACCTTGAGACCACAGCTCTCCGCCGCGGCTTCGGCAATAGAGGCTTTGAACACCGACCACTCTGGTTCAATGTCCCCAACCTCCACAGGAATGCCCGAAAAGCTCCGCCGGAGGTGTGAGTTGAAGGCCTCCTGAACTTGGGCCTCCTCCAGACGTTCCCAGTTCACCCGAACTACACGTTTGGGCTTACCAGGTCTATCCAGAGGCTTCCCCCGCCACTCGACCCAACTCACCATCAGTTGACAACTCCGCCCCTCTCTTTACCCGAGTGTCCAAAACATACGGCCTCAGGTCCGATGATACGATAACGAAATCGATCATGGACCTTCTGCCTAGGGTGCTCTGGTACCACGTACACTTATGAGCATCCTTATGTTCGAACATGGTGTTTGTTATGGCCAATCCATGACTAGCACAGAAGTCCAGTAACAAACCACCACTCCGGTTCAGATCAGGGGGGCCGTTCCTCCCAATCACGCCCCTCCAAGTGTCTCCATCATTGCCCACATGTGCGTTGAAGTCTCCCAGCAAGATTAAAGAGTCCCCTTCAGGAGCCCCATACAGGACTCTTTCCAGGGTCTCCAAGAAGGCCGTATACTCTGAACTGCTGTTGGGTGCATAAGCACACACAACAGTCAGAGTTTTCCCCCCCATAACCCGCAGGCGTAGGGAGGCGACCCTCTCGTCCACTGGGGTAAACTCCAATAACGAAGCACCTAACCGGGGACTTGTGAGTATCCCCACACCCGCCCGGCGCCTCACACCTTGAGCAACTCCGGAGAATAATAGAGTCCAACCCCTATCCAGAAGTAAGGTTCCAGAGCCGACGCTGTGCGTAGAGGTGAGCCCAACCAGATCCAACTGGTAACGCTCCACCTCCCGCACAGGCTCCGGCTCCTTCCCCCCCAGAGAGGTGACGTTCCACGTCCCCAAAGCCAGCTTCTGTCGCCCGAGTCTGGTCCGTCGAGACCCTCCGCTTTCACTGCCACCCTTCTGGCAGCGCACCCGACCCCATCGATGTTTCCCGTAGGTGGTGGGCCCGCGGGACGGAGAAGCGGAGGTGTTGCCCACGTTGCCTTTTCGGGCTGGGCCCGGCCGGGCTCCGTGGCAAGCCCGGCCACCAGACGCTCGCCGACGAGTCCTCCTTCTGGGCCTGGCTCCAGAAGGGGACCCCGGGCTTCCTCCGGGCCGGGTATCCTCACTTCTTGTGTCGTCTTTCATGAGGTCTTTTGAACCAATCTTAGTCTGGCCCCTTGCCTGAGACCAATTTGCCATGGGAGACCCTACTAGGAACACAAGGTTCCAGTACTGTATATATATAGGCCTATATATATATATATATATATATAGTGCAATAATTATTTCATGCTAAATGAAGCTCTGTTGGATATCACTAGATCCTGTTACAGCTTAATATAAGTACATAGAATAGAATAGAATAGAATAGAATTCCTTTATTGTCATCGCACCAGGTACAACGAAATTTAAAAAAAAGCAATCCTCGCAGTGCATTTCCACATAAAACGAATAAATATATCTATATAAACATATACACACATAAACATATGCTCACACATCCATACCAACATGCATACATGCCCGCACATTATTTAAATACAGTTTACAATATAAAAATACAGGGATGATATTTGGCATCTCTGATGTCGATCAGTTAATAAATTAATAAAACTATTAAGAAGTAGTGCAGTTGCAAGTTGTAACTGTGTGTGTGCTAGTTCAGTGTTTGACAGTGTTCAGTTCTCGTATGGCTCTGGGGTAGAAACTGTTTTTCAGTCGGTTTGTCCTCGATTGAATTGACCTGTAGCGTCTACCGGAGGGCAGAAGAGCAAACAGGAAGTGTCCAGGGTGTGAAGAGTCTGCAATTATTTTGCCTGCTCTGTTGAGGCAACGTTGGCTGAAGAGTTCCTCCAGAGAAGGCAGTGAGCAGCCGATGACCTTCTGGGCTGTGTTGATGACCCTCTGAAGGGCTTTCCTGTCCTTTTCTGAGCAGCTGGCACACCACGTGGTTAGGCAATATGCCAGCACACTCTCTATGGAGCAGCGGTAGAAAGACACCAGGAGCTTCTCCTCCAGGTTGTTTTTCCTGAGGATCCTCAGGAAGTGGAGTCGCTGCTGGGCCTTTTTCACAGATGTTGTGGTGTTGATAGACCAGGATAGATCTTCAGAAATGTGTGTGCCGAGGAACCTGAAGGCAGGAACCCTTTCCACACAGTTGCCGTTGATGTACAGTGGATCTGGTGTTGTGCTGTTTTTCCTGAAGTCTATGAGTTCTTTTGTTTTTATGGAGTTCAGAACAAGGTTATTATCTGAACACCACACTGCCAGTCTCTGGATTTCATCCCTGTAGGCTGACTCATCTCCTCTTGTGATCAGTCCAACCACGGTTGTGTCGTCCGCGAACTTGACGATGGTGTTGGTGGGGTGAGTGGGGGCACAGTCATAGGTGTACAGGGAGTAGAGCATGGGGCTCAGCACACAGCCTTGTGGTGAACCGGTGCTGAGTGTGAGGGTGGAGGAAAGGTGAGGGCCTATTCTCACTGTCTGGGGGCGGTTAGTTAGGAAGTCCTTAATCCATTGGCAGATGTTTGGGGAGAATCCTAGGTCAGATAGCTTGGAAACCAATCTTCCCGGGATGACTGTATTAAAGGCAGAGCTGTAATCAACAAAGAGCATCCTCACATAGCTCCCCTGGTGTTCAAGGTGGGACAGTGCACTGTGAAGAACAGTGGCGATGGCATCCTCTGTAGATCTATTTGCTCTATACGCAAACTGATTTGGGTCGAAGGTGGGTGGGAGAATGGTTTTGATGTGCTGCAGGACCAGCCTCTCGAAACACTTCATGATGAGCGGTGTGAGTGCTACCGGACGGTAGTCGTTGAGGCTGGAGATTATGGGTTTTTTCGGCAGAGGGATGATTGTGGCAGATTTCAGGCACGAAGGGATGATGGATTTGGAGAGTGACAGGTTGAAGATCTTTGTAAAGACCTCCGTAAGTTGGTCTGCACACTCCTTCAACACCCTTCCCGTCACGCCATCAGGGCCTGCAGCTTTCCTCGGGTTCACCGCTCTGAGCACACGCCTCACATCATGCTCCTGCACAGTGAGGGTGTGACTGTTGGATGCTGGTGAGGTTGTTGTGTCCGTCTCTACTGCATTGACCTCAAAACGAGCAAAGAAACAATTAAGTTCCTCTGCCAGTGAGGCGTCCCCGTCAACCGTTGTGCTGTTATTGTTCTTGTAGTTGGTGATGTGCTGTATACCTTGCCACACCCGCCGTGGATCGTTGTTGGTGAAATGGTCCTCAATCTTCCTCTTATAGGCTACTTTGGCATCCCTGATGCCTCTCTTCAGGTTGGCTCTAGCTGCACTGTATTGAGCACTATCACCAGACCTGAAGGCGATGTTTCGGCCCTTGAGGAGAGCTCTGACCTCCTTCGTCATCCAGGGCTTCTGGTTGGGGTATATCTGAATACGTTTTTCAACAGTCACATTATTCACACATTTCTGTATATAGCAGAGTACAGTTGATGCGTACTCCTCCAAGTCCTGAACCTCAAAAATATCCCAGTTAGTCCTTTCGAAGCAATCCTGTAGCTGCGAGGAAGCTCCTTCCGGCCATGTTTTAACAGTCTTTGTGGTGGGTTGAGTTTTCCTCCTGACAGTGGTGTATGCTGGGGTTAAAAGGATGGACAGGTGATCTGACTGCCCTAGATGTGGTAGTGGTACAGACTTAAATCCCTTCTTAATGTTTGAATAGGCCTTATCCAGTGTGTTTTTACCCCTGATAGCACATTTTATGTGTTGTACAAACTTTGGGAGAACTGTCTTTAAGTCTGCATGGTTGAAATCACCAGCTATGATATGGGCGGCTTCGGGATATGTGCTTTGTTGTGAATTGATAGCACTGTGCAGGTAGCCTAGCGCTATTTTAGCATTAGCATCTGGTGGTATGTAGACAGCTGTTACTATGACAGCGGTAAACTCACGAGGGAGGTAAAAAGGCCTGCATTTCACCGTCAAGTACTCCAGGTCTGACGAGCAATGACTGTCCATGATTATGGCGTCCTTGCACCAGTTGTTATGTACATAAATGCATAACCCCCCTCCCCTGCTTTTACCAGAGTCGATGTTTCTGTCCCAGCGGTATGCTGTTCGCCCCGCTAGCTCAATGGCTCTGTCTGGGATAAGTGGGTGTAGCCATGTCTCCGTTATGATCAGGATGCAACAGTCTTGTACGTATTTATTTTCAGACATCTGTAGGTTTAGTTCATCCATTTTGTTGAGGATGGATCTGGCGTTCGTGAGAAAGATGCTGGGTAGCGGTGGTTTGTGAGGTTGTCTCCTTAGCTTAGCCAGTTGACCGGACCGGCATCCCCGCTTCTGCTTCCTGCTCCTCCGCCTCCGATGCCTGGTGGAGCCGACAACAATCCACGGAGAGCCCGGTGTCCTGGCTATCTCTTCCGGTATATTTTGGGAGTGCGAAAATGCACTTGTTATCGCCACATTGCACTGTAATCCTATCGTAAGTAGGTCCCTGCGGCTGTACATAGGATTCGCACTGCTAACCGTAACATTGGCTAGTAGACATACGGACGAAAACACACATAGAAAGCACAGAAAGGAAGAGCTACGAGCCGCTGCGACTGTGCGCGCCGCCATCACGCCTGTGAACGATTGATGAATACATTAGCATAATTACTAGCTAGCCGCTAGCTGCTAACTGCCGCCTCGTTAATATCAAGCCATCATAATAACAAATCATTACCATGCTGTCATGAACGCACGGTGCTGTTACGTGTACGCAAATTGACGTGCTTGATGTGAACGAGCATTTTGGTTAAAGTTGCGCATGCTCTATGAGTGCACATACGGGTACTTCTCAGACATGCCGGGTAATCTGTGACGTTTCGCTCTCTCAAAAGTTGGGCCATTTTATCATCATGCGCTAATGAGCAGCTCTCATAGGAATGAATGAGGCCCCGCCTCCCACGCTGTATCCAGTTCTTATTATACATCCATGCCTACAACGGAGCGGCGTTCTGGTGCTCTCCGTCAGCACACCCATCTCAGACGAGACATATACCACGTGTCGTGATGACACATTAGGCTCGTGTTGTGTTCAAGGACCCTGACCTTGGCCAGGAAAAACAGGTATTCGCTTGTTTAATTATTTTGCGGTTTTTAATTTTCTTCTTTTTTGCGTGTGTTTATAAATTACATCGAGGGCCATACAAAATGGTCTCGCGGTCCGTATACGGCCCGGAGGCCGGAGGTTCCCCACCCCTGCTGTACAGTATATTGTAAGGGCCCCGGGGCTTTACGACCTAAATGTGTAAACGCAGTAGAGTAAGAATGTCTAAGCACAACAAATAAGCCTGGTCAACCCGTTCTCACTCCCAACTTGTCCTATATGTCAGGAAAAGTATTGAGGTACTGTGGTTTTGGGGATTTCGTATTACAATTTGGGACAACGTAAGAAAATAGTGGCTTAATTATTGGGAGTGAGAATGTTGAAGCCTTGGGAATTTATTTAGAAACTATATTTTGATGTGAAAATGCTCAGCAAACCTTTATCGTTTGTTAGTTATGGTCCAATGACAATGTTGGTCACATAGTTCCATAGTACGGTCCAAACTGACAAAGTATACTATTTTAGATGGTCATAATCCCACATAATTAAATTAAAGATTTCCATGTCCCCCTTGCGTTTCAGCTGTGCTAAAATGAATGGCAACATGTACTTACAATTAGCAGAGAAAAAGTTATTTCACATAAAAGCATTCTGATGAAGAACTAGTGTCTCCATCATTTACACATACGTGAACATTCAATGGTCAGAGATCTTTAATAGGTTTAGCTGGTATTGAGGAGGAGGTGGTTGGTTTGAAAGCTGATATCAGCTTAAAAAATATTCCAAGAGAGGAAGATACACATACATACATACTGGGATTCAGCACATTCATTCTATACAGCGCATTAAACATACAGTAGCTGGAGATGAGGACCTATTTGTATGTCTTATACAGTATGTAAAATGCAACTGAATCAAGTAGTGAAGAAAGACCTGTGTTTTCGTCACTGGTAATAATATCCCATGTTCTGCTGATGCAGTGAAAGGATCCAGACTACAGTTTATCACTCAGCAAGTACGGTTAAGAGTTGATGAACCAATGTGGCGAGTGGTAAACGCCTCGGACGCAACATTGCACGTGTCGCTTCAAATTAGATAAGAAAGTGATCGGACTCTACAGATGTGACAGACAAGACATACACATCTAATCAAGGGTATTACCACTGAGTGGGTTCCTGAAAAAGCTGTGTGAAAATAAAATTATCAAGGAGTGGCAAAAATGCTTTGCTTAGTGCAGGGGTTTTCAAAGTGTGGGAAGGTGAGCCTCCCCTCAGAGAACATAAGAACAGCCGCGCCCCCCCTCCCAATTATTATTGCTATTATTATTATTATTATTGTTGTTGTTGCTATAATGCAGGGGTATTCAATTGTATTTCAAAGAGGTCCAGTAAGAGAAAATGAAGACTGTTTCTCTCCTCTTGTCTCGTCTCTCTGTGTGTGTTTGAATCTATCGTGCTGACTCACTGACTGCACCGATTTGATTGGCTGAGTCGCGTCACCTCCTTAAAACATTAAACAATAACTTTTTTAAACCTTTTTATCTTTATGTTTTAAACATATTGTATAAAACCCCCACTACTTGGACTATTCCTTGCACCCCTCTAGAATAAGCCCGAATGGTCTCAACCATATTGAATCAGTAACGTGCACTTGTCTTGTTGTTATAACAAGATCGCGAGGACAGTGGTAGTGATCGAAAAATTGAGTGTTGTTCATTTTGTGTGTTGTGGAACATGCGTGTGCGTGCATGAAAATATACCACACACCCAATTACAATTGCATGTTCAATTCACTACCCTGGAAGTTAATAAAGTTGTTAAAGTTGGAACAGCCTGTGGACAGCCGTTCTTCCTTGCATGTCAGTCGCCGACACCTTCTTACAGAGGACAGGCAAATCTAGCTGCAGCACGACCCGTATATTTTCGCACGCCGTGTTCTCAACACATATATTTGAAACATTTTTAACATTTTCAACATCGTGGATACATCCTTATATGCTCCCGGCAACACACTGAACGTCAACTTTGCCTCCTTATTACACTCACCCCTACTTTAGTGGGAACTATGAGTCTGCGTCTTTGATGCACACAGGAATAAACGCAGATCAAAGTCAATGCGGAAAGACCGCACTCACACAGGTGGGTGGAGGCAGGGGCGGACTGGCCATCTGTAGAATCTGGAGAAACACAGAACGGCCGGTCGTCAAGGGCCGTTGGCGGCCGGCACTTAAAAAAAAAAAAGCTTTAACGTCATCATTTAAATTGCGCTGACGGCCGACAGAGGGCGACAGCGGCCGCTAATGCAGTTGTGTGATTCTTATGTCAAATAATCACACACGAAGAAGAATAAAGACCGGCCACACGAAGAGAAGGGATTAGACGCCGCGGCAGACAGGGAGAATGAAAAAACATGGTTAAAAAAATTTAAATCAAAGAAAACGAAAAGAAAAAGGTGGGCCGAGAAGGCAAGAGAAAAAAAGGTGAAGTCACTCACAGGTGGAGCATATAAATGTCGCAAATTGACAGACCTTTTTGGCAGCAGCGCTGCTACAAGCTCTATCATCATCAGCAGCTTAAAACAAGTGCAAGATGATGAAGAGAATGATGTGGGCGCGAGTTCAGATATACAGCCAGCATTCATGATGAGGGACAGAGTTGAGCTGCTGGAAGAACCAGCTCAACCGGCACACGTGCAGGGCAAGAGCAAGAGGTGGGTGAGAATTATCCCTTGAACTCAGTGGCGTTTTCTCCTGGTGGCCAAGGGAAGCCAGTCTTCCCCTGTTTTTTTGCATTGTAGTTATAATATTAATAAATAAATGAAAACACTTCGTTTAGTTTCGGTAATTATTCTGTCGGCCCGTCTCTCCCCCATTCTCATTGAGTATTTTACAAAGAGTGAAACAGCGCCCCTCTAGATGTTATGGTGAAACAGTAGATTGCACTCTGTTGCGAGAGGAGGCCAGCCGAAATTGGCTTCCGTTGGTGAAAAAAAATTGAGGGATTGACCAATCAGATGAGGCCCATGTCATGCCTCACAATCCAATCAAATCGCATCAACTTCAGTTCGTACTGTAACTGTCATCACTGCCCTTAAAAAGTAGCAAGCAACTGCAATTATGGAGGGTGGAGATTTGGAGTATTTCATCAAAAAGAATTGTACTAAACTTCCGCTACAGCAGCAACTAAAAATGAAATCTGATGACAGGCCAATGATCAAACTGGAGCTGTGTATAGAGAGGGAAAAAGGAGTGAATCAGAAACTTTAAATAATAAACAGCGGATTTCTAACATTTGACATTTCATGTGGCCGGACTGGGTCAAATTCCAGGGCTGAATTTTAGTCCCAGTCCGCCCCTGGGTGGAGGTGAAGGGAATGAGCACTTGTACAGCCTTTTTGGCAAGGTGGGGGAACTCGGTCTCCACAGACAGCCAAAAGTGTGCAAGTGTCACTTTACTCGTCTTTTTCTCGTTATTTTTTTTTCTCACGCTGCGCCTCCCCTGAAGCTCTGGGGCCCCCCAGGGGAGGGGTGCCTCACACTTTGAAAACCGCTGGCTTAGTGGATCATCAGCCTTTATCAGGTTAAGGTTGGAATCAGTAATAATTAAAATCTCATCAATGTGCCTCTCCCTATGTGATGCCCGTATTCTCAGATGATCCTCTACAGTATGTCAGAAACTTAAAGGTCCCATGACATGGCCATTTCTACTGATCATAATTCCATTGTTGAGGTCTACTAGAATAGATTTACATTGTTCAATGTTCCAAAATCACATTGGTTTCTCATACAGCATCTCTGTATAGTATGTGTATTCACTCTGTCCTAAACGGCTTGTTGGAGCTCCTGCCCCCCCTATGAGCCCACTGTGCTCTGATTGGTCAGGGGGGGGGGTTAGCAGACTCTTCAGCTAACGAAGGATCACTTCTTGGCTACTGTCCCGCAGCTCCAGCCTCTCTGTTGGACTCTGTCTCAGTGGGGCTACTGCTGCGGAGCGCATAAAGCAGACTCTTCACAACGAAGGATCACTTCTTCTTCAAGTCCAAATGTCCAAATGTCCGGTAATAATTAGGGATGCTCCGATCGATCGGCCGCTGGTCATTATCGGCCGATATTCACTCTTAATAGTTATTCGGTGCTCTCTATGAAGGCCGATCAGGAGAGCTGGATCTGATCGATATGGACATAAATGCGAGTGAAGTATAACCGGACGAAAGAGAGATCAGATCAGCTGCTGAGTCTGACGGAGACAAGCAGCTCTGCATGATCACCTGAAGCCCTACCCACTGTTTAGCGAGCTGCATGAGAAACTGACGGGCTGTCAGGAGAGAGAAATAAATTCTGTCCGGACATTTGACCGGTAAGAAAAAATCCTAGCGGAAACCCTATTCTCTACGTAATAGTATCTTTGTCTCTCCATTTATCCAGAGTGCTTTGGGGCACAGCACAGCGGTACATCAGTCTCTGTAGGTCAATCCAGATTAATGCCAAGGGCCCAAAGCTATATCCCTGCCATTTCTGCCACACCACATTTGTTTCATTAGGAAGAGCTAATAATTAGCCTTCACCTATGTCTAATTGAACTCATGGTCAACAAATCAGTCAGCTGTGCACAGATGTACAACTCATTCCCTGCTGAGCTTATTCCAGACCTCTACATGTCCCTAAGCAGCATGTCCAAAGTCATGAATGGTAGTCATGAATGTTTTTATTTTCCAGTTTGCCGCTCTGTTGGCTAAAATAACAAATTGTGCCTCATTTAAACTCTTCCACAAGATCTCTTTCAAGCAGGTTAACCTTGAGTTCCACTGCACTGTAGCTGATGGAGGACTGCAGTGACTGTGGCTTGCATTAGGATGAAAATGCATCTGATCTTTCCAGCTGTAAATGTCCCAAACACCTCTCCAGTAATACAGAAATATTTAAGGGCTGTGAGTGCTATTTTATAATCAACCTCAGCTGGGTTTTGACCTGATTACAGTGTCCTACAGCACATGGAATCATTTAAACCTCTTAAACCAGCATGTGATTGCATTATTCAAAAGGCCTTTGTGTTGTGACTGAGAATTGTCCTCTCTTCTTGGGATACAAATATAATTTCTACAGTAAAAGATATAGGAAGGAGCTGGCCCCCCATCTGCCTGGGTGGGACTCTATCTGGTGTCCTTGCCGTCGTGTTTCAGCTGCTGGCAGGCAGGTGCACGTCAATACTCAATCCATAACGTTACTTGATGGGATGAGACAATCCCATATAGCCAAGGAGCTGCATCAGCACCTCTGAGCCAGGGTCCACCTCATTGGCCAGCAGTGCTCTATATACACACACACACACACACACACACACACACACACACACACACACACACACACACACACACACACACACACACACTCATACATCACTTCAGGGGACATTACATTGACTTACATGCATTTGAAAAGTTTTTTGTTTTACTTTTATTTTTTTATTATATTTTTTATTATATCATAACTTAGTACTTCTTATTTTTTTATTTTAACATATGTAACATTAAGCTGTCTGTGGCTCTTTCCTGCTGTAACGATGCAAATGTCCCCTCTGTGGGACTAATAAAGGTATTCTGATTCTGATTTCCTGGAGACTTATCCTAACCATAGACTGTATATAAATGGACGTAGGGTCCGTGACGTCACCCATAGCATTCTGCAGAGTTGCCGAGAAGCCCTTAGTAGGCGGAGTCAGCCACTAACGGCTCGACAGTGACGTCAGAGTTCAACTCCTGCCTGCTCCAAATAAGGGCAAAGAGGCGGAGCCTGCTGCCACCGAGCTGGAAGTTCCAGAGCTAGCTGAAGCTACCAAGCTAAGCTAACATGCTCCCCATCTGCACACTGCCGTGGCATTTTACGTTTCTAAGGTAAGCGGACATGAAACTATTCAGCAAAACTATAAATAATAATCTAAGTTATTGAGTTTTTAGCATAATACTTCAGAATCTTAAAACCCCGTAATGTTTGTATGCAATTGTGCTAAATTCAACACTGGAATCAAGCAAATATTAATATGTTTGCATGACATTAGTTATTTGTATTTTGATATCACTTAACTATACGTTTAATACATTTAAGTCAAGCTAAGGTACATGTGATGGTAGCTAGTTAGTGCTCTTACCTGTGAGGCCTCCTCCAAACAGCATAATAACCAGACTGTATCATTAAAACTAAGTACCAGTTCTAGATCCTTGACTTTAGACAAACAATTCAAAAGACAACATGTATTTAAAGACCAATCTTTATTTGAATGTGCCTCTTAACCTGAGATATTAGTTATACAGTAATAGTATTGACAATCTAAAAAAAACTGAGCAACTCAACAGTCAACTTTATGTTTCTTATTGTCTAAAGCATTTATTATTTTAATTTCCCCCCTCTCATATTCAGTGTGGACGGATTGAGACAGCATGGTGTCCAGAGAGCTGCAGAGACTTCAGGGAGAAACCTCCGTGTGATGGACGTCCTGTCTGTTGGTTTGGAGAGGACTGAGGGTCTTTCCTCTGCGAGGAGGACTGAGGGTCTTTCCTCTGCGAGGAGGACCAGGGCTGATGAAGGAGCCCATGCTGGGCAAAGCTGATACCAACTGCACAGGCCTAGTCTGTCACTTTATTTGACTAAATGTGTTCACTTATACATTTAATAGGTTTACACCTTCTGTCCATATGTGCTTTTTATTTAAAACATTTGATTAACTTTTGTTTCACATTTCAATAAATTGTATTTGTATTTGCACTCCTTTTGTCCATTATTCTTACTGAAAATGTTAGATTACACATTCACATCTGACTGAAGATTGGCCCCATTTATTTGTGACGTTGCAAACTCTGCGGTACAAGGCACAAGTGATGTGAAGCTCATAAAGTGAGGCAAATAGAAATAATCAGCTGATGGAGTGTAGATGTGGAAATAGCTGCATTCGATCAGCTGACTGTTTTTACAATAAAAGTAGTTTCTTAGTGAATGTCCTGTACTGGTCTTAAAATCTCATAACATCAGCTTTTAATGTTCCTCTTGGATGTTCTTCTTGACCCTCAGAGAAGGAGAAAATGTCCTGTCTTTCAGGCATGTCCTTTCCTAACAAAAATGACAGGAAACATAAAACATATTATTGCAGAACAAGTGTGTTATTTATGAAAGCGGTGGCGGTGTGTTTGTGTGTTTAGGGGCTGTAGATATAATTATTTTGTAATTGTAATGTTTTTTTTTTATTACATTACATTACATTGCATTTAGCTGACGCTTTTATCCAAAGCGACTTACAATAAGTACATTCGACCAGGAAGACACAACCTTGAAGAAAACAGAATCATATAAGTATATCAGGTTTCATAGAGCCAAACATTTCAAGTGCTACTCAACTGGCTTAAGGTAATCCAGTCCTTTATTAGTATAAAAGTGCTTCGTTAATCGTTCTAACGCTCGAAGTGGAGTCGAAAGAGATGAGTTTTCAGTTTGCGCCGGAAGATGTGCAAGCTATCTGCCGTCCTGATGTCAATGGGGAGCTCATTCCACCATCTTGGAGCCAGGATAGCAAACCCACGTGTTTTCGCCGATGGGAACTTGGGCCCCCCTCGCAGCGAGGGCGCAACGAGTCGTTTGGCTGATGCAGAGCGTAGTGCACGCGCTGGGGTGTACGGTTTAACCATGTCCTGGATGTAGGAAGGGCCAGATCCATTCGCAGCACGGTAAGCAAGTACCAGTGTCTTGAAGTGGATTCTAGCAGTTACCGGAAGCCAGTGAAGGGAGCGGAGGAGCGGAGTGGTGTGGGAGAATTTAGGAAGGTTGAAAACCAGACGAGCCGCTGCATTCTGGATGAGCTGCAGAGGTCGGATTATTTCAACAGTGAGCTACAAAGACAATCAGATTATGAATGAACAGTATGAAGTTCATCAACATTGAAATATATGTTATTATCAAAATAATATGTAACTGTTACAAAATGTAGTGCAACTGTAGAAGCTTGCTCTGTTGTCTCACTGAAAGAATAACTTTTACCACGTTTTTTACAGACAATATTGAGAGATAAATAGCAGTTCTCACTATGTGTTAAATAGCTTTGCCTTCAATACATTAAATTAGAAAGCTGACAAAGTCATATTGCTAAATATCTAAATGTAACTTTTTGCATGGAAAAAACCCTCAACTTAACTGATGTGTAGGTGATCTAGTATTTAGTATTGTTTAATGGAATGTATATCAGTGTATTCAAGTCAATACTTCATTAATTTAAACCAATATCTTTCTTGATTCTTTGTACAGTATGAAAAAAAGAGTCTTTGTACCTGTGCTGAAGTTCACTGCTGTGAGGAGTCCAGTTCTGTCTCTCACTCTCTGGTCCAGCCTGTCTGCATCACCTGGACACCTTAAACAAACAGATATATATATGTAAAGTACCATGTGTACAAACAATATAACTGATTCTCTTCTGTTGAACATGTTGGATTGTGTATTGTCCGAGTCAGGGGCCTTTTTATTTTACTGTAACTTTGGAAGTTGTGTTACCAATGCTTACTGTTTATTTGATACCCATTTGGTAATGCAATTAATAAAAACAACAAGGTTTGGGTTCGTTCTTCAGATGACTGTGACGTTAACGTGTAAGCTCAATAATGAACTCCAGCTCGACCAACCATATTGTAATATCTAAGTAATCATCTTGAAATATGACATTAATAATTGTAATATATACACATGTTATTGTGAGGTTGATTTCGCATACACTACTTCGACGTTAGCTTGTCTACATACTTGAGCATAGCCAATTTAAATTAACCTTAGCATGCATACAGTTCCTACATAATAAAATATCTCTCTAAGTTACAAGGATGACCTTATTTGATCAACCTCAAACAGAAGCCGTTTGTTCTACAGTATTATCCCACTTAACGCTTAACACTTGTCTATTTCATTTGAACCTTTATATATACAGTCTATGATTTTAACTTGTAGGCTACGATTAGCATCGTTAGCACCGATGTAGCTACCACTCGCTTACACACTAAACCAAGCCTTAACATTCAATACGTAGCCGATTAAAATCATTAACACATAAATAAGTACTCGATTTTCACTTACCGCAAAAAACGCATGCATGCACCGTCTGTTTTAACCGCAGAGCGAGTCACAATAGTCCGATATATAAGCATAAAGAACAAACAACCACAGCCGGCTTAAAATTGTGTTCCCTGGATGAGCTGAGCAGGCAGAGTATGGAGTCAGATTTGGGTCAATATTCTCGCGCGTAAAACAAGCTACTCACGAGCGGAAAATGTGCTTTTACACGCGCATAAAATGACCCTCGCGCGCAGATTAAACCCCCGCGAGCGGCTCTGCGCTCGCTCGCGAGAGAGACAGCCCTCTTGCTTGCTCGCGGGAGTGTCAGCCTCGCGGAGTCTGTTTACGCGCGCGTGAAAAGTTTCTGGCACTTTGGGGCGGAGCCACTGGACTTTGATTGACAGCTGCCAGGAAACCCGGGGTTGCCAGGTTTGATACATGCCTGAACTGCCAAGAGCCGAGCAGTGACGGCAGCAAAATCAGTTGGACGAGATTGAATGGTAAAGTTGTCCATAAAAAACTATTATATTCGTAAAGTGTACAGCTAATATATATATATATATGTATATATATATGATTCTGTTTTCTTCAAGGTTGTGTCTTCCTGGTCGAATGTACTTATTGTAAGTCGCTTTGGATACAAGCGTCAGCTAAATGCAATGTAATGTAATGTAATATACATTAATTTGATATAAAACAATATATTTTTCAGTGGGCTGTGTCCGTCGAAAACTGCTAGCTACTGTCTGCTGTACGCACCTAGATTTTGCTGCCGTCACTCCTCGGCTCTTTCAGGCATTTATCAAACCTGGCAACCCCGGGTTTCCTGGCAGCTGTCAATCAAAGTCCAGTGGCTCCGCCCCAAAGTGCCAGAAACTTTTCACGCGCGCGTAGACAGACTCCGCGAGGCTGACACTCCCGCGAGCAAGCAAGAGGGCTCTCTCTCTCGCGAGCGAGCACAGAGCCGCTCGCGGGGGTTTAATCTGCGCGCGAGGGTCATTTTATGTGCGTGTAAAAGCACATTTTGCGCTCGTGAGTAGCTTGTTTTACGCGCTAGAATATTGACCCAAATCTGACTCCATAGAAGAGTCCCTGTAGCTAGCTTCACGGAGCAGCTAGCAGAGAGACGAGAAGCTAGCAGCAGCAGTCACTTGACAGAGCCGTCACTCAATATGACCACGCCCTAATTTATGCAAAAACTTTAAGACCTAATATAAATAAAAGGGTCATGTTAGAAAACAATTCACTCACAGATTCATGAAGGTGGAACCTAACTATATTCATAATAATATGTATTGCATCCATGGGTAGAAACATGTTTTTTCTCTGCTGTAAAGTTGGGCATTTTAACATGGGGGTCTATGGAAATTGCTCCTTTCTGCAGCCAGTCCCTATCGGCCAATATATGAACTGCAGTGTGTGGCACTTCCACTGGTGGAATATCAAAACAACGGCCCGCCCGGGGTGCAAAACGCATCAATGAAAGCGACCCTCTACCACACAAAACAACACCTGTAAATAACCCAATTTGTGTTCTTTGAAATTGAAAAGGATATTGCATTGTGTCTTCACAGACTCGCAGAGACGAGCTTCTTTCATTTAACCCTTCACATTCAAACATAAACTGAATAGGCAGATTCAAAGGATTTATTTCTTTGGAAATGTTATTTTAAATACAATTTAATCAAGTTATTTTTGGTAAAACTAATGACAAATATTACTAAAAACATATTTAAAAAAAATATATAAGGGAAAATATAATTTTTTTAATGTTTTTAAATATTATTTTGTAGAATATTTTAGGCCCTCAGAGACAGGCTCGCCACTGGTAAAAATCTCTCATACACACATGTGAAACGCTCTCACAGACACACACAACAGCGTTGCAGTTGGGAAGAAAAGCAATGTGGAACGAGAGAGAGAGAGAGCGAGAGAGCAAGAGAGAGAGCACACCTTTATCTATTTAATAAAGTTGTAAAAAATAAAGTAAGAAATCATTCCAATGTGTACTATAGGACAGTAAAAAGTTTAAAAGGGGAGGGATTAGTCAAATATGCATAAATAAAAAGAAATAATGCTAACTAGGTAACATAAGATAAGAATAAACAAGTTTAAATGATTTGTTGTGATCATATTCTAAAGATGTTTGGATTATTGAAAAGTATACAGCTCCCTTTCATCTGAGTGTTGAGAACTGTATCCATAAATTCATTATGTGCTCAAAGGAGGGCTGCTCGATTATGGCAAAAATCATAATCTCGATTATTTGGGTCAATAATTGATATCACGATTATTAAAAACGATTAACCATTTACTTTGAAAACATCAATTTATTGAAGAAAATCATTTGAAAAGTATGTTTTTAACAGTTGATTACCCTGAACTTTAAGTATAATTCAACTGAAAAACCTATTTTAAAAAAAATAAAATCGTTTTATTTCGATTATGTTGTTTTCATAATCGTTGCAAGCCAAAATCTTAATTGCGATTAAAATACGATTAATTGAGCAGCCCTAGCTCAAAGTGCACCAGATTGATGCATTTAACTTCAACATTTAAAAAAAATCTTCCTGGGGATTCATGTTGGACCCTAGACTAGAGGATGTGACGTCCACCACCAAATAAAGCAGGTTCAAATAATTAAATTGCATACATTTTATTTTATTAAACACTGAAAACGGGTCCCACAGACCCAAACAGCACACAAAGGTTAAAGGTAGCATATAATAATGTTAAAATGTGCTAAATATATACACTGCAAAAAACTGTAGCTCACGACTTGTTTTATTTTTTGAAAGTAGCTCTCATCCTAAAAAAGGTTGGAGACCCCTGTTATAGAACGATACATTTGACAATTTTATGCTTGGCCTACCATTTTATTGGAGCGATGAGGAACAGGTGGGGCTTGAAAAGGCCCACCTGTTCCAAAGTGGGGAATGACAGAAAAAGTTTGAGAACCACTGCCTTACCCTAACCCTAACCAAGTCTTCACCCTAAAATTAATGATTCCCCTCATGGGGACCTCCCTTATGTCCCCATAAGGGAGGCGAGTCCCCACACGTAACAGATTTAGGTCCCCACAAGGATAGTAATGCTTGGTCAATAAGGTAAGGGTAAATAAGAGAGACTGGAAGTGTTTGCCACTTTCTAATTTAAAACACAAATTTAATTTGGTGGTAAATAAACCTTTAGAGACATGCCAATAAAGTAAGAATCGTATTGTAAGATAATAGGAGGCTCTGAGACAAGATAACATAATACAGAGGTAATTTATACTATGAAAAAAGGCAAAAGGAAAGAATAACTCAAAAACAATTGATCAGAGAGGGTTCGCTCACACACAGAGGAGAACCTTATGATTACAAGGTATCTAAAGCAACAGTCACCTTTGATTTTTTTTATTATTAAAACATATATTCAGGGTCCCCATTTCTCTAATCCCTCTATTCATATGTGCTGTATTGATAGAACAAGACATCCTTGGCATTAGACTCACTTACATATGGCTGAAGAAATTCACCAAACCTGCAGATAAGGGGGGGGTCTATAGTATTAAAGAAACCTATTTATAATCTCCATCATGAATACTTATAGAGGGAATCATATATAACATAACCGAACGGTATTTTCATCTTAATGCATTTCAAAATAAAAAACATGATCGCAGATTTGTCTTGTCAACCAGTCTGATTAATTCAGAGGTGTGTGTGGTTGTTCAGTAGTAGTGTGCACATTTATTTTATCAAGGTCGAGTGAACAATGTGTGTGATGGCACTAAGCTCAAACCTGAGGCTGTGATTTATCAACATATGTGTCCTGCTGCCTTTAGACTGAGGGAGAAACCTCAATACAGTAAAGCAGTACAGTAAATTGGGTCCAAAATATTGTCTTCAGATTGAAGTCTTCAGTTGGGTGTATTCAACCAAAAGACATATTATTGGTATTTACTGCAGGATGTTAAACTCAAAAGGACAATGTTGCTAGCCAACTGACATCAAATTAGCACCTTTTTTGTTTATGTCGAAGGATTCTTTGTTTTGTGCAATAGTAGGTGAGGTCAATAAGATCTGTGGTTCATACAATCTGGAGAGATTTTCACGTTTTGTTCTACAACCTGAAATACGTCAGTAAATACCCCACTGGTGAAATTCTGAAGCTTCTGTGTGTCATAAAACAGCCAGCTAACAAGTGGCTACGTCATCACATTAATGAGGTTAAATTGTTAACATAGGTTCAGGAGCATGGCCACGCCTAAAACTCTGCCTCGAACCACGGCCACCCCTATTTATATCCGGCAAAACTTCCGGCCACTGCTTGTCTCTCATCCCAACATCCCTCCATCCCTACATCCCTTCATCCCTACATCCCCTCATCCCTTCATCCCTTCATCCCTCATCCCTCATCCCTACATCCCTTCATCCCTCATGCCAACATCCCTCATCCCTACATCTCTCATCCCTTCATCCCTCATCCCTACATCCCTCATCCCTACATCCCTCATCCCTACATCCCTCATCCCAACATCCCCTCATCCCCTCATCACTTCATCCCTTCATCCCTCATCCCTTCATCCCAACATCCCAACATCCCAACATCCCCTCATCCCTTCATCCCCTCATCCCTTCATCCCAACATCCCAACATCCCAACATCCCCTCATCCCCTCATCCCTTCATCCCTTCATCCCTCATCCCTTCATCCCAACATCCCAACATCCCTCCATCCCTTCATCCCAACATCCTCTGCCCGTCAACATTTATATTTAAACTGTGCATATTTATATACTGTATATACTAGCATTTTAATTCCAGGTATTGTCTGGGGGCCCGTAATCATCCCACGCAGATCATGCCGGAGACGGAACCCCCACTCTGAGTCTCCCACTGCACGGACGACAGCTCGTCCTCCCAGATCATCTCTTCACCCCCCTCATATCATTTACATGTTACTTCAATAAACTTACAAACATCACACTGTTGTGGCGTGGTTCCTGCTAGTGAACCTCGCTTTAGCTTAGCGATGATGATGCACAGCATTGTGACTGTGATGTGGTTTGTTTATTAGCTAATGTTGGCTTTTTCCTTCTGGCATTTGCATTAACACTACAAAACTCATTCAAATGTGTTGGCCACAGATCTTATTTCCAGCAATATTCTGGAACCCATTGAAAAAATACCATTGCTTTTGGTCAAGGGAGCCAACTTTCAGGTCGGCCTACAAAAATACATCATTACAGCTACACTCTTTTAAGTGCAGCTCTGAGGAACAGGAAAAGAGCAGACATTAAAGATGAGTAATGGGGTAAACGGTTTAAAAACATGTATGTGACATTTTGTGAACACTGATCTACAGTATAAGAGTGTTTTCACCTCAAACTCAGATTAAAGCCTTTCTATAATAGAGACAAAACAGTAAGATCATAAGCAATGTGATTCTGCTCAACATGATGATGCAGGCTGGCAATCATTTGACATAAAAAGTTAAAGCTATATAAAGCTTATTTTAAAACAATCGGCCTAGCTTCCGAGATGTTTCTATTTCTATCCAAGCAGAGTTAGATGTCACCTTATTAAGACAAAGCAGGGCTGAAGAGCTGCAGCTTAAAATGTCTACTTCCTGACGCACTGTCCCTTCTCGTTAGGCTTTTGTCATGTACAGTGTCTGACCTTGTGAGTGTGTCAGTGCTGAGCAGGAGCTGTAAGGCTGTGTGTGTGTCACTCTCCTCCCTAACTTTGAGAAGAGCAGTGACAGCTAGAGAAGGAAGTGAGCCGGGGGCAGCGTGTTCACAGCGCTTTTTCAATGATTCATGGCATATCCTAGGAATCAGGAATGGTCACTGGAGAGGAAACAGGACAGCTCCACTGGCTGCATCTCCATCTGGACTTAATCATTAGGAAACTCACTAACTTCTAATTTCACATGCACGTCAGAGTTGGCATGTAACAGGTTTTTTCTTAAGGCCAGATATATCTAAATATTAAAATATCCTAAAGTTGCTATTTTCATATGAGGAACTTACCAAAAAATACACACCATAAAACTAAAGCACTTTTCAGACCATTATGGGATTAGAAACATGGACACTGACACTGACCTAGTATTTTAAAAACCAGGTTAAGTGATAAAAAGCAATACAAGAACAACAAGAGATTTCTTTTAAATTACACAAAGAAGATTAATCTCACTAGACGTTTATTTTTGATAAAGCAGCCACTTAAATCATTTTTTTTTAAAAACCCACCCTAAAAGGATGCAGAAAACCACTGAATATGACGTCATGAACACATCATACTTAATCATTGATACTGACTTGTATAAAGAGAATTTCTCCATCGGCTTCTTTTATCACAGACAAATATAATTCATTTAATGTAGAATTAGTATGTTACCAGATTTGTGATTAAATGGAGATTGAAAAAAATACTAAATTCTATATAAATACACTTGATTAAGATAATACAATGAAATTATGGCTAACATCCTCCTAAAGCGTAATAATGTAATACTCAACATAATCATTATGGAAACACAAGGAGCTGCCTTACCAGGGGAATAAGTTAACAGACATGTATTGTTAATTTTAATTATTGTGAGAATTAAAAAAAGAAACATTTGGGAAATAAACCATAATAATAATACAAATAATATCTTTAGTTAGAGTAAATAGCAGAAGACACACATGAAGACATGAAGACACATGAAGACTGGAAACCTCTCTCCCTGATCTTTTATAGCATGCGCTGCATGTTTTTAAATCAGACTGCTTGACATCAAATGCAATTTATCAGCCCGAACCAATCAATATCAACAGTATGTCGAGACCACCAGTCCCTCAACCTTTTGCTGTAAGTGAACATTGATCAAGACCATGCAGGAGCAAAACAGAATGCTAATACATTCCCAGAGCACAGAGCAGTGGGTGTGGTGTTGGTGTAATGTCTCTACTACCTCGTACTGTGGCGGTCATTTTATGCTGACAGTAGTTCTCCAGAAATAACAGTTTAAAGGCCGCTACACACCAACCTGAGACAAAATAACGCGTACCGAAGGCGTCCCGACTTTTACGTTCGCTACGTCGCCTGTGTCGGCTACGCCGCCCGCCTACGAACACACCGCAAAGACTTCAGTTGACGAGTGGCAATGACTGTCCTTACCAGCAGGCAGCGGTAGTGTGTATTCGTTCAAAAGAGGCAACAGCCATAAGACAGACTATACACCGAGAGAAGAAGAACAGGCTGCGTGATATAAACAAACAACAAATAGCGTCTGGGTTCCATTTTCACTCTCTCTCGTCGATCGAAAACATGTAAACATAAAAAAGAAACTCTTGCGTCCAGGTGAGATGAAAATGAAAAAGATTAACTGTCTGTGTGCCTTCTTAATCGTTTGTTTTGGTCCCTCACTTCCGCTTCGCTTCTCATGCACTGACTCGCTAAGCTGAACAGCCAATGAGAGTGATTTCTTTGTCCCGACTTTCTTTGGCCTCCCGCGGCCGATTCAACATGTTGAATCGGCCGCGTTTACCCCATTGGGTTTACCCCAGTCTAAGGGAGATCATTTAATCTGTCTGCAGCACTACTGTTTATTCAAAATAAATGAAAACACATCCTTATGTTTTTGATGTTTTGTTTTGTTATGCACTTGACTCGCACTAAACTGTGACTTCTGTGCATATTATCATTTCGCCTGAGACCCAGAATAATCGGCAAGTTTATGTTTTATTTTCCCCGGCAGATGCGTCCGGCCCCCCTCCCCTTTGGACACATCTCTAGGCGCTTGGGATCAGACCGACAATTTTAGCCATTTATCCACTATGATGTCTGTTTTCCGATGATGACTGCAAAGAGGAGCGGGGTCCTGGTGTAGATGCTATCACATAGCCTGACAGTGCCAGACCAGCTTGCAAATTGATAAAATGTATGTTTGCTGATATGTTTGGTTCCCAAGCAGAGTAGAACACTTTTAATCCCCAAATTCTGATGGCAAAAACGGCAGCACTTGTTCACAGTGATGCTACACCATCACAGCACATCTCGCACGCAGTAGATTGTTTCGTTTTTGCAATGGACAGAATCAGATGTGGATTCAGTTTCAAAACAACATTACTCTCTTTAGATATCCAAGATAAATGCATGATTTATATATGCAACAATCACCAATAGTCATATACTACCGTGTGCTTTATGATGTGTGTTTTAACTACAGAGAATTTCACTGCCGTCCCACTTAATAATGGACAGAGGAAAAGCATTAAGAATACATCTACTTCTGTCAGGGCAAGTCTGGCATGTGTGTGCCCAGCAATATGTGACCCACATGCAAAATAGGTGTTGAATTGGAGGCTATAGCATGGCTAAATACACTGCTAACTAATAGCCAGTGGCTACACAGATCATAATGAAGACATCACTGTGTCATGGTTTTGGTTCCTTCATTGGATTTGTTGGGTTTGTCATTGGATTACAAAGAATACAAAAAAAAGACCTGAAGTTGCCTTCAACATGTCAAAGTTCACACACACACACACAGTCCTGCTCTTCCCTGCAAAGAGCTGAGTGGCCACATTGTGTATAACACAGGCCAGGTGTGACAGGTGACTGACAGCCTGTGGGGGGGGGGGGGGGGGGGGGGGGGGGCTGCAGTGTGACAGATGACACACTGACTGCTGATGGACAGCAGACACAGAGAGAGACCTGTCGAGACTGCTGCAGTTTGTCTGCAGTGTGTCATTATTCTAGGTGATCATGTGACAGTAAGTCAGGATCGGCTGAACAACCATCTTACAGAGCTCAGACCGCACGTCTTCCACACAGAAACATTATTAAAGCATTATCTCATAAAGTTGCCACAAGACAATAGTACATCATTATTAGATTTTGGTCATCTTTGTAATTCATTGTATTTTGCGTAACCATTTTATGAATCACATGCTTTCTTTATTGTGAACATCATTTTGTCATATAAGGTTATATTATGCCTACATTGCCATTAATTGATATTTCAATATGTTTAAATATAAAAGTGTTATACCTCTTCAACAAATTTAAAGTGTAGTCTTTAAATGTGGCTATCAAAAGCTTGTAAGTAAGCACAATTCTAGTTATTTCAATGCGGCTGCTTAATATTTTTTTTTGCTGATGGTTTTTGCCATAGCTTTAGAGGCAGATTACATGGAAAACGTCTGTATGTCAAGCTGTAGAAAGAGAGGCAAGGTGAAGCAGCGGGTGAGTTGCTCTTTAGTGAAGACAAAAGTGTTGCATTAAGATGTGAAGCACCTCCTCAGCTCTTTTCTGTTTACATCAAATTATTCATTAAAGGTCCCATGTCATGCTTTTCCGGTTATTACCCGTCCCCTTGTGTGTTATGAAGGTTTTTATGCATGTAAACGGTGTGCAGAGTCAAAACCCTCAAAGTACACCCTGTAGCGAGTAAAACTCTAACACAGAAAATACCTCCCCAAAACGCCTCGTTGGTGAAACGTCATTGTCCATTTTTTACTTCCTGGGTGCTGTGTCATAGAAGCACCCAGTAGCCACGCCCAGAAGAACTATGACGCGATACGGTCATGCGGTACCCGGAACCAAATGGGCCAACCCGTGGAGCCGTTACGTTACGGTCGCGGAGCCGTTACGTTAAGCCCCCGCTGATTGGTCCAAATTGACCAATCCACGACTTCCTCACTCACACACACACTCAGTGCAGGCAGCTCTGCTGATTTCTCCTCCCTGGCTGCAGGCTGATAACAGACAATTGGGATCGCGGCAAAATTCTCTCTGCAGACCCATTCTCACAGCGTTTATCAACCTTTTTCTTACTCAATATCAAGCCACACTTATTGTTTTTACTTCGGCTGTGACTTTGTGTGTGCTCAGGATGAGTTTGGCTGTGTTTCGATGTGTATCACTAAACAAGGAAATCACACCTCCACGGAGCTCAGCGCGATTCACAACGTCCCGACCAATCGGAGCACCCTGTGCTCACAGGGAGGGGGGGGGGGCAAGAGCTGCAGCGAGCCGTTTAGTGGAGAAAGTGAATACTGCTGAATACACATACTTTAAAGCAGGGGTGGGGAACCTCCAGCCCCCGGGCCGTATACGGCCCGCGAGACCATTTGGTTTGGCCCTCGAGGTAATTTATAAACACACGCAAAAAAATTAAACAAGTGAGTTTCTGTATTTCCTGGCAACGGTCATGGTCCTTGAACACAACACGAGCCTAACGTGTCATCACGTGGTATATGTCTCGTCTGACAGGGGTGCAGTGCTGACGGAGAGCACCAGAACACCGCTCCGGGACTTCAAAAAATTGCAGTACCCATAAGTCCGTAGGGTAGTAGCCTACGGACTTATGGGTCCGTAGGCTAGTAGCCGTAGGACTACGGACATAAGTCTGTAGGCTAGTAGCCTACGGACTTATGGGTACTGCAATTTTTTGAAGAATACACGTTTCAAAATAATAATAATAATAATGCCGAAGTAACAACAAAGCATTAAAACATGGTTTTACTCAGTGCTGGAATTGGGCCGGTACTCACCGGTACGCAGTACCGGCACTTCTGGTTCTGACCCATGGAGTACCGGCACTTCTTGCTCAGTACCGGCATGCTGGCGGTACTCCGGTACTCATGCACCGTGCCAGTACTCAACACTCTCCCGCCGTTCTTATTATACATCCATATATATATATACAGCCGCCCGGTACTCAGTAGATGCGTCATGAGGTGCCGAACGGACATTCTCATCGCTCTAACCGCTGGAGTTTCACAGCGGCTGTCAGCTGTTTACTCCTGTCATTCAAACAGAACGTGCTGGAGAGGGGGCGGGGCTTATCTTCTCCATGTAAATACTGTGGTGGAAACGACTATGTCAAAATTAACCTATTTGACCGTGATGTAATAGTAATACACGTTTCAAAATAATAATAATAATAATGCCGAAGTAACAACATACTGAAAACTGTTAGTAAAACCATGTTTTAATGCTTTACAATTTACATACCTAGATGCACGTGTGTTGTGTTTATGCAGTGCAACTCCCACCCAGTGGGTGCTATGTAGAGTGATAGAACAGAGCAGGCACGCCCCCGAGAGAAGGAAAGCAAGTCACGTCACAAATTAGCATTTCTAAAATGTTAGTGTGGATTAATAAAAGTGCAAAAAGACAGCGGTTGTCGCCGGAAGAAACTTCAAATACAGAGAATGCTGTGCCTGTGTTGGAAATTGTGTCTGATGGGGAGCTTTCTTTGGTTGATCCTCCTGCTCCAAGTTCTAGTGCATTAGCATTAGCACTAGCTCCGCCGCCTCCTCCAGAGCCTCTAACGTTAGCTGCTGCTGGCGCAACTGCCACCACCAACACCGGGCAAAGCGATGCACCTGACTGCTGGACAACGGACCAGGTGCAATATTTTTGCAAGACCAATGCATGGCTCCTTCTTAAAGATAAGAAGCTAGGATGTCGGATATGCAGAGATGTCAAATCTTTGGGAATACACACTGGACAAGGACTGAAACTGTCAACTGAATGGGGTGAGTGTGCAGTGTCTCATTTCGGTGTTGACAAGGGCAAACAACAAGCTAGCCTGAGAAAAAAAAATCGAAGAACATAAAGAATCACAAGCCCATGTAAAAGCTGCTGACATCCTTACATCTGCTTCATGTGAAACTATTCAACATCAAGTGCAGTCTATGCATAAATCTGAATTAGACACCACTATCAGAGTTTTTCGAACGGCATATAAAATTGGCAAACATAGCCGGCCATTCACAGACATGCCAATTGATTTGAATGTACAGAAACTGAATGGGCTGAACGTGGGCAGGGTTTTGCACTCCAATAAAACCTGTGGCGAAATCATCGACCACATAGCTCATGAGCTGGAGAAAAAAATGGCAAAAGACATTACAGACAACCAAAGAAAACTCTGTGTTTTGGTCGATGAATCTACCACTATTAGTGGTAAAACGGTGCTTGTTGTGTGTCTACGCTCAGCATTAGCTGATGCTGAGCCCGAAACGTTTTTTTGGGAGCTGATCGAGTTGGATGGAACAACGGCTGATGACATCACAAAGGCGTTAATGGAGTGTCTTGGAAGAGATTTTAACGAGGACTTTTTAGGTCAGTGTTTCGTTTCTTTTGCATGTGATGGGGCTTCAGTCATGCTAGGGAAGAGAACAGGCGTTGCTACCCAGTTGTGTAGTAAATTCCCAAGCCTGTTTGTGTGGCACTGCTCCAATCATCGTCTAGAGCTGGCAGTTGGGGATGTGGTCAAGGAGGTCTCAGGGCTCAATCATTTCCAGATCTTTTTTGACAAACTCTATTCCTTGTTCCATGCCTCCCCCAAAAATCAGAGGCAGTTAGCGCAGTGTGCGCAAGCAGTCGGACAGCGTCTCCTGGTGATAGGGCGTGTTTTGTCCATCCGCTGGGTGGCTTCAAGTGAAAGGAGCGTCAGAGCAGTCTGGGAAAACTACCGAGTGCTTCATGATCACTTCACAAATGCTGCAAACGACACGAGCAGGGATTCCAGAGACAGAGCAAAGTACAAGGGCCTGGATGATGTGCTCACATCTGCAACGTTTGTCAGCAATCTGGGACTGATGTACGATGCGCTCACAGAGCTCAGCGACCTCTCTCGGCAACTCCAAAAAAGAGAGATGACACTGCCTACAGCAGATAGGCTCTTAACTCGAGAAATACAAGTTTTTGAATCCATGGTCACCATGCCTGGCCCACACATGACTACAGTTCATACAGCTCTAGCTGAGAAGTCCTTCAAGGGTGTTGCCCTGCGTGAGAATGGCAGGCTTGTACAGATTCATGCAGGTCAGTTTTTCCGCAGTATGGTAGAGAATCTGAGACACAGAATGACTTCCACAACCTCCTCTCATGTCAGCACAAGAGAAATCCCATTACATGGCCGGGAGGCCCGGGACAATCAGCTAATCCAGGACATGAAAGTTATCCATCCTGGAAGTTGGCCTGAAGAGGAGTTAGACGTACAGTATGGGGACGTAGAGGTGCTACGTTTGTGCGAAGTGCTGAAAGTGGACAGAAGAGAGACTGTTCAGGGCTTTCGCGAATACAAGGAAACCAGGGCATCCCGTACACCTGCTGCCATGGAGCCTCTACTGAAAGCAGTCCGAACCATCGCTGTCTCCACTAGTGAGTGTGAGCGGGCATTCAGCTGCATGAACGATATCCTTACTGCAAAAAGGAATGCTCTCTCTGTCAGCCGACTGTCCAGCCTGGTTTTCATTAAATGTAATGGACCATCACTAGGACAGTTCAATCCGGAACAGTATGTGAGGTCCTGGCTGGCAAAGGGAAGGAGAAGTGCTGATGAAAGAGCCTGTCCAGCTCCAGCCCCTGATACTGATGTCCCCAAGGCCTTCTGGAGCCTTTTCTAACAATGTGAAGTATATTGCAAAGCAGCTCACCCAGTGAGAAGACTTTTGGCATAATGTGCCGATTTGTACAGATCCTGGAGATAGAAGGACTTCAGACCAACCAGGGAGTTATCTGATCAGCTTGGTGTTCAATGTAACTCTTTACCATGGCTCAGACTTTGTTACTTGCAGTTACAGTTTCTCATTTTAGATTGTGCAAATTTTGCATTTGTTTTTACATGTTCTTTGTTCATGCTCTTTATCATTTTTCTGAGTTGGAAAGTTAGATTGCATCATAGTTTACTTTATACATATTTGTATTCTTCAGTGGTGAAGTATATTGCAAAGCAGCTCAGCCATGTGAGAAGACTTTTGGCACTTTTTCGTTTTTCGTTTTCTGAGTTGGAAAGTTAGATTGCATTCAAAATGTACAGAAATACTTAATTTTGTTAAAGCTTTTTATAAAAAATGCTTCTGACCAGAGCTTTGTTTCCTTGTCATTAATGTTGAACACCACCAGAGGGGCTCTCACCTGAAAGGTCTCTGCTTCATGTGTCTTCAGCAGAAGATCTAGACTTTGATTGCTATATTTTCAGTTAATATTGACCTTACTGAGCTTTAGCCATATCCGCTGCCTATCATAAAAAATGTTAAGTACAGTGAACCTTTCTAAAATATACAGTAGTAAAGAGACAAACCCACCAGCATTATAGTAGCCAAATTCTTGTTTGTGGGCTGTATATATAAAATTGACTTGAAAAAGTTGCTGATTTTAGAGTACTGGCACCTTTTTCATTCCAATTCAAGCACTGGTGAAAACTATCCCTGGATGATGGGTTAGTAGACTAAAAGCTTTAGGAATCCAAAGTACAACATATAATAAGTACCCTGTATCAAGATTGATGCAAAACAAGTGATATTTGACCTTTTTAGACAGATTTAGCAAAAAAAAAACCTCTTCTGGGGCCATTTGGGTGGATTTTCCATATCTCTGGCCCCCCTTGCTCGATTTTGACATGTGACATCTCTTTCTGACAGTCAGAGCCAATGGAATCGAGGGGAACTCCCACATAGTCCTTATTTGGTCATGTGTATGTGTGAGACTGCTGCATTGCTGAGACCGGAAGCAGCAGCTAGCTGTGGTGGCTACCATTAGCAGCTAGCATTTACGCTCCGATTTTTACATACAAATGGAATTATGGATTATAAATTCAATCAGTTTGTTATACATGGACGTTAAGAACCTATGGATTAACAGATTCAGCCGCGTTTTTTCTCATTTTAATGCCATTGAACACGTACTTTGATCAGATTGACAGCTACTTGTGAGACGATCTCCCTAGAAGCTTCGTAAAGGTACGTGTTGTGATGACTGTATTTGCTTCCCCTGTCGCGAGTCCGGATCACTCAGTGATGATACTATATACCTACATAATCTATGGAGTCTCATCTTTAATCGGATATATTGTATGTGCAGCTATGATAAGTAATAAGGGTACTTTTATCTTGACTTCTGTGCCAATGTCCGTTAGCATTTTTCGCTCAGGGGTAATTTAGATGCTTCTTGTGAGACTTGTGTTGTGTTTTGGTAAACATGGTTTGTATCAGCAGTTAGCTGAGATTATTTCCGTTAATCTGGTATAACACATTAATAGGTTCTTAAATATTAAGATCCCCTGAGACACAGTATCGTGAAAAAAAGACCCAGGGTCCCCGCCGGCGAGGACCTTCGGGCTTAACAGGTTAAAGCAGGGGTACTCAAATACAAATCTTAAAGGTCCAAAATAAATGTTTCAATAAGACAAAGGTCCGTTTATTACGGTCATTCAAACTTTTAAACAATTGCAACAAGATTCTTAACACGAGGTTGCAAAAACTAAAATAATCTGTATGCAGCAGTTTTCATTGTTATTGTGTCTGTGCTTGACCCCTCAGAGTCGCAGTGTAAGAGCTGCACAGTTATGAATAAAGGCAGCTGCACCCTCTTTCATTCAGCATTCCCATTATTGCTTTATAAATGTCTTGCCCCCTTGTGTGTCCACTGAGGTTCGTCAGGCCCAACACATCTTCAACAAACTCCCCCTTTGCCTCATCATAAAAACTCACAAACACCAGCAACTGAGCATTGTCAGTGGTGTCAGTGGACTCACCCACAGCTAAGGAAATGCACTGTGCATTTTTTATTCCATCACAAAGCTGATTAATCAAATCACCAGCCAGTATTTATGTTCTTCTGGTTGCTGTGGAATCTGAGAGGGGGATTTGCTTGATTTGACCTGTTATTTCCTCTTTTTGTTTGGCTTCAACATGGTCTCCATCACTTCAGTCATGCATTCTTTTATACTGCAGTTATTATCCAGTGGAAAGTCCTTACCTACTGGCCTAATCAAAGTGGTTACTTTTGTTTGGCTGGGCAGTGTAGTTTTACACACCGTCTTATTTGACTTTCTCAGGACTTAAAACAGTTTTTTGGGGGCAGACCCCCTCAAAGAAAACAATATATTTACACACGTAAGGTCATCATCTTAATAGTTGTGTATGCTCATCCGTGAGCAGAGCATCAAGTTGACATGTCTATTACAGCTGAATGCGGCGATTACCATCTTGTTCAGCAAAACGCCTCACAAACGTATTAAGATCAACAGCTTTAGTGCGTTTTGATTCAATGCTGAGTACAGTCAAACTGACTCTTCTCTGTCATTGTAGACCGCAAATACCTCATTCCTTCAGTGCTTGGGTCCGAATGCTTCTCGTTTTGCGCCGTCCAGTTAAAAATGAAATCGCCGCCAAATCGTATGTCCACGCTCGCGCCAGGACCGGGGGAGGGGTTACATGACGTGCATCTTGTGCTGCATTCACTTGCACTCGGACATTAGAGACTTTCTCTCATAAATGTCCGATGAGCCACAACTTTTCTTTCAAAACAAAGCTGCCAACTGGGGTGGCAGCTGGGGTGGCAAGGCCTATTTTTAGGGTGTCAGTTGCCACCCCGGTAGGTGAAACTAGGCTACTAGCTACAGTACAGATGGAACTAGATGAGCTGTTAACTCTCGCTCTGAATTTTTTTTGTTTTTGTTTTAATTCTCGCTCTGACTTAGACAGGTTGAAAGAGACACACACATTTTTCCCACCCGCATTCCGCGAAGACCCGCCCTACTGTGCCTCTGATTCGCAGATTGTTTGGGGGGAAAAAACGCTGACTGGATGCTGAATGTGATTGGACCAAAGCGTTGACACACACAGGTGGAACACAGTGGAACAGTCAGACATGCAGAGCGCTGTTTGCAGTGGACATAGCGGAGAATTTTGACTCGTTGCGAATGCGTTGTGGCGATGTCTCACATATAATACAGAGAGATCATACATATGAAAAGTATAATTTGCTAAGAGTCCGGAGACAGTGCTGGTTCGGTCCGGATCCGGACCGGAGTCCGTAGTTTGAGGATGCCTGGGTTAAAGCATGTTATTGAATTTCATTATTTTTATTATTAGATATTAATAGGATCCTATAAAGTATATTCATTACTCGTTATTCTCTACTAATAGTTCATTAAAGACTGTATATAATGACTATTTTGCACATCCCTTTCAAGATTTCCCAAGGTTTATTGACATATCATATTCACAAACGGTGTAGTTATGCATTGAATGAAAAACTTGGGTCGCAGGTTCCTCAATAGCGCATTACAAGACATCTATCAATATTTGTGCATACCTCCAGCAATGTTAACTCTGTTGACGCACTTATTTTAACTTGATATTATACATATGTATTATACTCTTATAAGATAGATATTTCATCTCCGGCCTTGTCAGGTATTGAACAATCAATAAATAAAGAACACAGAATTGTTAAATATAAAACACAGAATTTGTGTGATTATACTATATGATGTCAATAAACACCACTGTATATTTACAACTGTTACACATGCTGATGTAACGCAAATGTTTCCAACTTGGGATCAATAAAGTATATCTTATCTTAAGCTGATCGATGGCTACTGCCATATTTGCAACATTTGCCTCTGAACCTTGACAAGTGCATGTTTCAGACTTATCAATTAATGTAATGTAATGTAATGTTATCAATGAACAACAGGAGGGGTCACAGCCATAAGACCAGCTGTTAAATAAAGCTCTTCTGACCTTAGCTGGCATGTGGTATATTAATGCTGCCCATTATGGGCACAAGCAATTTTCACCCATTTATTAATTATATGTTTTAAATTTGAGTGTATCCTATCCCCTAAACCTCCAGGGATGTACACAGTTTAATACTGACAACTTCTTATTATGGGAAATACGAAAACTTCTTTTAAAACTACAATTCCCAGTAGAGGCGTGCCATAGAGAACATGTTGCGAAACACACAATAGCCAGCCTGTGTAGTTCTGGGGACGGGGTGGGGGAGGGGGGGACGGGGTTGACCCGTTCAAATCCAGTTTTGGACAGTCTGCCGTGGTTCCATCCCATTTCAAGTGCTGTTCGACACTCGGCGTAACCCTCGGAGCACACTCTCCAATCACAGAGCTTGAGGACTATCACGGCGTTTGTCAAGCGAAGCGGAGAGAATACTTACTTCCCGGTGTAATATTCTCTAAAGCAAATGAGCTGCTCCGACCCTCGGTCCTGACGGACTCCAACTTGTGTTTATTGATCAAACAAATAAATAAACACAAGGATAATTATGTGTTATTGTTGAGTAAATGGAGAATTGCACAGGGGAAAATAACGTAGGCTATCTATGCCACAATTTTAAATGCGGATTTTGTTAAACTAATACATTTGCGCTCTGGACCAACACTATACATTGACGGGGAAGGGGGTAGCAATAAAGATAACACCATTAAACAGTTACACAACATAACAGAAATAATATCGATAGCAGCGTCCCTTGCAACAAGTAACAAGTAGTTTAAACAGTCATAAAAAGCAACACAATCTACCTTCATTGCATTACTCTAAACGTGTAATAACATGCTTTAACCAGTAGGAGGTTTGGGTTAAAAAGCTGTCAAGTTTACAGTGTTTACAAAATAAAATATACTGCTGTTTCTGGTTTAGTTTACGAAGGATATATTTAGTTATTGTTTTGATATTTGTAACACAAAAGCGATGGAAAAAACCCACAGCAACACAGAAAAGATGGTCTTAACATGACCCAGCGGTCTAGTAGTTAATAAAAAACAATAATATCAAAACAAAATATTACTACTAACTTTATTGTGAAATTCAAACTGAACGGTAAAAGAATAGTTTCCGGTCTATTCTGAGCCCGATCTCTGTAGATAAATAAAAATAAAGAACTACGACAGATGTGTATATTTAATGCAGCCGAACTATTTATTACAATGCATTCATGTGATGACTTTCAAGAGTAAAGCAAGCACTGCTGAATAAAGTATGATTTGATCTTTTACGAAACGTTTTTTTTCATATGGAATGCAGTTGGAGGTCAACCAATCACAGAGCTTGAGAACTAATCACGGGGTTTGTCAAACAGAGCACATGGTGTAGTCCTAAACGATAGCTGGGGATTCTGGGTAGTGTAGTGTCTTCTGCCATCCTTTACTCCGAAAAAATATTTGTTTCTCCGAATCGAAGGGGAAAAATACAAAAGCATTGCCCACAATTTAAACCAATCAATCTTGTGTAATTAACAAGGATAATCTGGTGTTTTTTAGTCGATGAGTAGTGTAGATATCACTGTAAAATCAATCGACAGTAAGGGGAATACTTACTTCCGGGTGTACAATTCTCCGTTATCCAATGGGAATGGACGCTCACATTGCCTTTAAAGGCAGCCGACACAAACGAATGCCGTGCTTCCATGAGCGTCAAATCCCGCCGCAGATGGGAATACATTGCAATCAGTTGAAATCTATTTGCGTTCCTTTATGAAGCTGAAGGAGCCTAGGAGCGTCACAACTGCATGCCACGGGACCCTGACCAAACGTCGCTCCTGGACGATTATGGAGTGAGAGTGTGTTGGTTATCTCCCTTAAGGAAAGGTGCTGCTTCAGCCATATGTTGTTGTTCCCAGTTTATGACCGGGCAACTCTCGGTCACAAATGGTTTATTGTTGTGAGAACGCTGGAACACTTCCTTCTCGGTGTTTGTGGACTCCAAGGTGTGATATCTTCGAGGCCATAAGTGTCAGACGCAAGTAATTCAGTGTTCCCAGCTGTTTAGTCTATCTCCTCAAATATGTTGATTACTCTCTGTGAACCAGTTAAAAGGTATAGCAAGAGAGAGACTCTTCAGAATTGATGTGGCAACTCTCCCGTGAAGTCAGAACCTCTGACTCTGTGACTTGTGATGTGAATCCTCCGGCCGAAGCTCCTAAATAAACCATCAGTGTTTGACATCAAAGCTCCTGCTCTTCCCGTGTCTCCTTCCTGAGTCGGTGACTCCCACTGCATTGCTACACAGAAGTTTCCCCCACAGTACCCACTACACGTCACTTAACTGAAATTGCACAGGAAATGTTTGCTCAGACTTTTTCTCCCTCAATTGCCCATGCTAACTTCTCAGTAAATGAGCTACTTGATCATTTTAATTATAAAATAACAAATGTCATGGTGTCATTGCTTCTATTAAAACAAAGGAAGTATCTAGCAAGAAAATAAAGCCATGACCGTGAGAACAGCAAAAACTGAGTGCAGAAAAGCTGAACGCAGGTGGAGAAAAACAAATCTCCAAGTTCAAATATATAAAGAGACTCTGTGCCTATAATCAGGAAATAAAAAAGGCACGACAATCGTTCTTCTCTGACATCATCACCAAAAATAAAAACAACTCACGTGCCTTGTTTGCTACCGTCGACAGACTAACACACCCCCCAGTGTCAGTAGCCACTGAATTTCTATCCACCATGGCCTGCAATGAATTTGCCTGCTTCTTCACTGACAAAATCATGAAAATTAGACAAGCAGTCAGTTCCTCGGTATCAGGTACAGCAAATGTTTTGTCCCTATGTTCACCTAAAGTCAATCCAGACATCATGACACAATTCCGTCTGATAAATGCTAATGACCTGGAAGACATATTCATTATTCAACATCCTCCTCCTGTAGCCTCGATATTATTCCGACAGGATTTTTCAAAACTGTTTTTCATTGCTTGGCCTGATAATACTACACATAGTAAACAAGTCTCTTCAATCAGGTGTATTTCCACAGGCCCTGAAAACTGCAGTAATTAAACCGCTCCTAAAAAAGCATAACCTAGACGCAACCGTAATGAATAATTACAGGCCAATATCAAACCTTCCTTTTTTAAGCAAATTGATTGAAAAAGTTGTTTTTCAACTGTTGAGTAATTTCATGTTTTTAAATGACGGTTTTGATGTGTTTCAGTCAGGCTTTCGACCTACCCACAGCACTGAGACTGCACTTGTAAAGGTCATGACATCCATTTAAACACAGACAGTGGAAGAATATCAGTGTTAGTATTATTAGATCTCAGCGTTGCGTTTGATAATGTTGACCACAACATATTGCTAGACCATCTAGAAAACTGGGTGGGAGTTTCAGGAACAGCTCTAAATTGGTTTAGTTCCTACTTAAAGGACAGAAACAACTTTGTCTTAATAGTCAACTACACATCAACCTTGACAAATATGTCATGCGGGGTTCCTCAAGGCTCCATATTAGAACTTTTGCTTTTTAATATCTATATGCTACCACTGGCTCAAATAATTAAAAACAGCGATCTAAGCTATCACATCTATGCAGACAACACCCAGATTTATTTTAAAATTACACCAGGAGACTATTCTCCGATTAGAACACTGAGCAAGTGCATTGAGCACATCAATGACTCAGAACTTTCTCCAACTGAACAAACAAAAAACTGAGATCATTGTTTTTGGAGCAAAGAAGGAACGATTAAAAGTAATCACAGAGCTTCAGTCGGGAGACTACAAAACAACTAGTAATGCTAGAAATCTAGGTGTAGTGATGGACTCAGACCTGAATTTTAACAGTCACATTGCAACAGTCATTAAGTCTGCATACTATCACCTGAAGAACATATCTAGGATTAAAAAACGAATGTCAAAACAGGACTTAGAAAAGCTTGTCCATGCTTTTATCTTTAGTAGACTCGACTACTGCAATAGTGTATTCACAGGGCTGATTCAGAACGCTGCTGCTCATGTCCTCACTAACATTAAAAGAGTGGATCACATCAGTCCGGTTCTGAAATCTTTACATTGGCTTCCAGTCGGCCAAATAATTGATTTTAAAGTACTATTGCTAGTTTTTAAATCATTACATGGTTTAGGACCAAAGTATATTGTTGATCTCCTCCATAATTACGAACCATCAAGGTGCCTCAGGTCTTCTGGGACGGGTCTGCTATCGGTTTCCGAGAGTAAAAACAAAACATGGAGAGGCAGCATTTAGCTATTATGCCCCGACAAGCTGGAACAAACTACCCAAATCATGAACGTCTGCAGAAACTCTTACTATTTTTAAATCGAGACTGAAAACATATCTCTTTGCCGCTGCTTTTAATTGAGCTGCTCATATTCACACTACAGTATGCCATTTAAACATGTATTGTATACCTGTTGTGTGTACTTTATTATCTTTGCTTTTTAATGCCTGTTGTAAAATGCCATTTATATAATATGTTTTTACTGTATTTACATTACATTACATTACATTGCATTTAGCTGACGCTTTTGTCCAAAGCGACTTACAATAAGTACATTCGACCAGGAAGACACAACCTTGAAGAAAACAGAATCATATAAGTATATCAGGTTTCATAGAGCCAAACATTTCAAGTGCTACTCAACTGGCTTTAGGTAATCCAGTCCTTTATTAGTATAAAAGTGCTTCGTTAATCGTTCTAACGCTCGAAGTGGAGTCGAAAGAGATGAGTTTTCAGTTTGCGCCGGAAGATGTGCAAGCTATCTGCCGTCCTGATGTCAATGGGGAGCTCATTCCACCATCTTGGAGCCAGGATAGCAAACCCACGTGTTTTCGCCGATGGGAACTTGGGTCCCCCTCGCAGTGAGGGCGCAACGAGTCGTTTGGCTGATGCAGAGCGTAGTGCACGCGCTGGGGTGTATGGTTTAACCATGTCCTGGATGTAGGAAGGGCCAGATCCATTCGCAGCACGGTAAGCAAGTACCAGTGTCTTGAAGTGGATTCTAGCAGTTACCGGAAGCCAGTGAAGGGAGCGGAGGAGCGGAGTGGTGTGGGAGAATTTAGGAAGGTTGAAAACCAGACGAGCCGCTGCATTCTGGATGAGCTGCAGAGGTCGGATGGCACATGCAGGTAGACCAGCCAGGAGGGAGTTGCAGTAGTCTAGGCGTGAGATGACGAGAGCCTGGACCAGAACCTGAGTCGCTTTCTGAGTCAGCTGGGGCCGTATCTTCCTGATGTTGTAAAGCGTGTATCTGCAGCAGCGGGTTGTAGCAGCGATGTTTGCAGTGAAGGACAGGTTGTTATTTAGGGTCACACCCAGATTCCTTGCAGTCTGAGTCGGGGAAACAACTGAGGTGCCGATGTTGATTGTCAGGTCAAGAGTTGGACAATCTTTTCCCGGGAGGAAGAGCAGCTCAGTCTTGTCAAGGTTGAGCTTGAGGTGGTGAGCAGACATCCACTGAGAGATGTCAGCTAGACAAGCAGAGATGCGTGCGACGACCTGGGTCTCTGAGCGGGGAAAGGACAGAATTAATTGGGTGTCGTCAGCGTAGCAGTGGTAAGAAAAACCATGCGGGCTAATGACTGATCCGAGCGAGTTTGTGTACAAGGAGAAGAGGAGGGGACCAAGAACAGAGCCCTGAGGGACCCCCGTAGTTAATTGACAAGGGTCGGACTCAGACCCTCTCCAAGTCACCCTGTAGGTACGGTCTTTCAGGTATGAGGTGAGGAGGGAAAGTGCAGAGCCTGAAACTCCAAGTTTTTGGAGAGTGCGAAGGAGGATCTGATGATTCACCGTGTCGAATGCAGCAGACAGGTCCAACAGGATGATGACAGAGGAGAGGGATGCAGTTTTGGCAGTGTGCAGTTCCTCCGTGACAGCAATGAGAGCAGTTTCTGTGGAGTGACCTGCCTTGAAACCAGACTGGTGCGGATCCAGAAGGTTGTTCTGATTGAGATAACAGGAGAGTTGTTTAAAGACAGCGCGTTCAAGTGATTTAGACAGGAACGGGAGGAGAGAGACAGGCCTGTAGTTTATAACATCAGACGGGTTGAGAGTGGGTTTCTTTAGGAGAGGGTTTACTCTTGCCTCCTTGAGACTGTTTGGAAAGTGACCAGAAGTTAGAGAAGTGTTGATGAAATGGGTGAGAAACGGTAGAATATCAGGAGCGATAGTCTGAAGGAGGTTTGAAGGGATAGGGTCCAGAGGACAGGTGGTAGGGCGGGCAGAGGTAATGAGGGTAAGAACCTCACTTGGAGAGAGAGGGGAAAAGGAGGTTAGTGTGTTGGTGGAAGGAAGGTCTGGTGACCCAGCGGTGAGTAAAGGTGAGTCAGAAAAAGAAGAGCGAATATCATCAACCTTTTTTTCAAAGTGGGTAACAAAGTCGCTTGACAGAAGTGAGGAGGGGGGAGGAGCTTTTGGAGGGCCCAAGAGGGTGGAGAAGATGGAAAATAGTTTTTTAGGATTGGAATAGGAAGATTGGATCTTATCTTGAAAGAAAGTGCTTTTTGCCTGAGAGATCGAAGCAGATAAAGAGGAGAGGAGAGCTTGATAGGTTAGGAGGTCGTCACGGTGTTTGGATTTCCACCATTTCCGCTCTGCTGCCCTAAGGACGGTTCTATTAGCACGCAGTGCATCATTTAGCCAGGGAGCCGGAGGGGACTGACGAGCCTGCCGAGATGTCAGAGGACAGAGCGAGTCCAGAGTGGATGAGAGAGTAGAGAGGAGAGTTTCTGCAGCAGAGTTTGGAGGCAGTAGTTGGAACGAATCAGAGGAAGGGAGGGCTGAGAGCACCGACGAGGCAAAGGTAGAGGGAGAGAGGGAGCGAAGGTTACGGCGGACAAGTGTAGGATGGGAAGAGATTAGTTTGTTATGTTTGGAAAGGGATAGAGAGAATGAAATGAAGAAGTGATCGGATGTGTGGAGCGGGTTTACAGAGAGGTTAGAAGTAGCGCAGTTCCTTGAGAATATGAGATCAAGGACATTGCCAGCTTTATGAGTCGGTGGGGACGGAGAGAGTGAGAAAGCAAAGGCGGTTAACAGAGATGTTAGTTCGTCTATCTTCCCCATCTGGAGGTTGAAGTCTCCGAGAAGTACAGCGGGAGGGCCAGTTTCAGGGATGTGTGAGAGGAGATTATCTAATTCCTCCAAGAAGTCCCCCAAGGCGCCTGGTGGACGGTAGAGAACAACAATGGTTAACTGTATAGGATGGGTTACTGTGACGGCATGGAACTCAAAGGTGGAAGGAGTAAAGTTAGGTAGCTTGAAGAGGGAAAAGCTCCATTTGGGAGAGAGCAGGAGACCAGTGCCACCTCCTCTGCCAGTGGGTCTGGGTGTATGGGAGAAGGAATATGCAGTGGAGAGAGCTGCTGGGGTGGATGTGTTGGATGGAGTAATCCAGGTCTCAGTGAGAGCAAGGAAATCCAGAGACTGCAGGGAGGTGTAGCCAGAGATGAAGTCAGCCTTAGGAACAGCTGACTGGCAGTTCCACAGGCCACCTGAAACTAGATGTTGGATCTCAGTGGAGCACGTGGGATAGACGAGAGCAGGCCGGTTATATCGTTTACGAGATACACGGGGCCAGTGATAATTGCGAGAAGACACATGAACAGGAATGGAGAAAATATTTATTCCTAATAAGTATTTTAAATTTGTTTTGTAAAGCACTTTGAATTGTCGCATAATGAAAACTGCTATATAAATAAACTTGCCTTGCCTTCATCGGTCTGCGACCTTCAGCACTCACTGAATCGGTTCGCAACCGAGTGTGAAGCAGCTGGGATGAGGATCAGCACCTCCAAATCTGAGGCCATGGTTCTCAGCAGGAAACCGATGGACTGTCCACTCCAAGTAGGGAATGAGTCCTTACCCCAAGTGAAGGAGTTCAAGTATCTCAGGGTCTTGTTCTCGAGTGAGGGATCAATGGAGCGTGAGATGGGCCGGAGCAGCGGGAGCGGTACTGCAGTCGCTTTACCGCACCGTTGTGACGAAAAGGGAGCTGAGCCAGAAGGCAAAGCTCTCTGTCTACCGGGCCATTTTCCTTCCTACGCTCACCTATGGTCATGAAGGATGGGTCATGACCGAAAGAACGAGATTGCGGATACAAGCGGCCGAGATGGGTTTTCTCTGCAGGGTGGCTGGTGTCTCCCTTAGGGATAAGGTGAGAAGTTCGGTCATCCGGGAGGGACTCGGAGTTGAACCGCTCCTCTTTCGCGTCAAAAGGAGCTAGTTGTGTTAGGATCTGTCTGTGTTGGTGTTTTTCTTGTCTTTTTCTATCTTTGGGTTTCCTGTTTTATTTTGTAAAGTGTTCACCCCCGTTTCCTGCCTGTTTGCTTTCTGCCTGTTTCCCTCCCTGATTACCCGATTGTGTTCACCTGGTGCCTCTGTGTTTTCTCCTCCCTCCTCACCTGTCTCGTGTTTATGTGATTGTCCTGGGTGTATTTAAATTCTGGGTTTTCTGTCTCTCTTTGTCGGGTTGTCTTGTGTAATGACCAGTTCATCGGTGAGTGTTCCGTTCTGTCTCTGTTTATTGTATATTTGAAGCCTTGAAATAAAGGAGTTATTTTCGTTATATCTGCATTTGGGTCCTGATTGCTGCACACCGTAACAAGTTGAGGTGGTTCGGGCACCTATTAAGGATGCCACCTGGGCGCCTCCCAAGGGAGGTGTTCCAGGCACGTCCAGCTGGGAGGAGACCGAGGGGTAGACCTAGGATCAGTTGGAGGGATTATATCTCTTCGCTGGCCTGGGAGCGTCTTGGAATCCCCCAGTCAGAGCTGGTTGATGTCGCCAGGGAAAGGAACGTTTGGGGCTCTCTGCTGGAACTGCTACCTCCGCGACCCGACCACGGATAAGCGGGAGAAGATGGATGGATGGATAGATGGATGGATGGATGGATGGATGGAAAGCAATAATATTAACTTTAGCCTAATATTATTTATTTGAACATAATATTATTGCTTTCAACTAACCGAATACAGTTATGTGAAATATGTTTACATTATGTTACATTATACATTTAATTAAAGTCAACTTTTCAGTTTTTTCAGTGTAGGTCTCTAGTTCTTTTTGTAAAATGTTATGTGTTACTTGATCTTTTACCTTTTAAAACATACAGCAGTATAGGTGCAGTTTGGGCTGTCTGACCAGTTAGAATGGTTGTTTTAATCCACTGATAATATTCAAATTGGATGACCCCATGCAGCCACCCCCCCAGTGGACCCTCACTCATCATTATTCATCAGCTGTTCTCATGGAGTTTCATTTTCTTGTATGCACTGAAGCTGATGTGAATCATATATTCAGACAAAGTTCACTTTGTCAAGAAGTTGTTATTGAGAAACTGAGTAACTGAAATAAAGTACCATATTTAACTGGAGATTAAATCTAGTTTAATGTCAGACTATGACTAATGTATTCAAAAGGCAGTGCCTATTAGCATAATGGCACCATCTTGAAAATAAGACTCTGGCACACTTAAGAATATTATTTGCCAGACGTATGGCACATTCTGTTTTTGGTGCATATGGAGGAGACATGTTCTGACATTGTAAAGATTTAAAGGCATAGTTTGGGATTTACTCAGGAAACCATACTTTCTGTGTGACATTCACATTCACATCCATTTTCAATTTCTCTTCATCGACCAGGTGGAGGACATCATCACTGAGTGAGAGTGAGGGCCAGATATTCAGAATACTTAAGGATTGGCACGGAGTCTCCTAAACATTTGCAAGTCTAATGGTTGGCTGTCCTGCAGAAGCCCAATGTATTTGATTAATTTAAATAACCCAATTAAAACTATGACACCTGTGTGGACATTTATTGATGCAAACACATCACCTGCTTCACCTTACGGAGGTTAAGGTTAAAGGGGACCTATCATGCAAAATGCACTTTTGTACGTCTTTTATACATGAATAATGTGTCCCCGGTGTGTCGGGGGAACTGACCAAGTGTCAGAAAACACAACCCTCTCTCTTTTCACATGTGTCTCTTCACTTTTACACTTGAGGGGTCAGAGTTCATATGGTGAGGGATTCCATGAGCGGTATGCGCCGGCCTGTGCCTTTACCTTGGACTTCTGGTAGAACTGCTCGGGTCTTGATAGATTGAGTGGGGAAGTTCAGAAGATCTTTCTAGGTCACATCTGACGATGAGATAGGTTGTTGTGCTCCCTATCTCTGTTTCTTATCTATATCCAGGGCTGCACATAACTGGTGCGCTGGTGCGCATGCGCACCTCCGCCAAAAAAGAGCACCGGGTCATTTGAAAAAAGGCGCATTTGCGTACCAAATTGAGAGAGGGAGAGGAAGAGAGAGAAGAGAGGAGAGAGAGAGAGAAAGATATTTGCGAGTTGCATATGAACTCAGGGTCGGCCCGTAGCACTGCCATTATAGATGTTCGCCTAGGGCGCCAGATCTGTGGAGGCGCTGCGCTGGCAGTTCTGGGAGGGAAAAAAACATTTTTGACCGTTGGTGCTCATCCTAATTTTCGGCCTTGATGTAACAACATTCATAATTAAGTAAATGTAACACCCCGGTTACACGTTTCATTTGCCCTGTACGATGGGCGCTGTAAGTGATGAAAATGGAGGATGTTGGCTTATCTGGCGCCCGCAGCTCACAGCCAAAATGCGAGTGAGCGAGGGAAGGTGCACCGCCCGGTACCGGCGCTGTTGTTATTAGCATCTGGTGCTAGCTGCTCTAACGGATATAAGAAGAAGATGTTTCTACAATAATGTGGAGGAGAGCTCTCTCCAGTCAGACTGAGAGGCTGATAACTACAGCTCAGTGAGGTAAAGGACTCTCGAGTGTTTAGATAGTTCACTTTAGTCTAAGTTCAAACAGTTTGGTCACAATTTATGTAAACACATATTTCCAAGGCACTCCTTTATAATTATTGGGATAAACGTGTGAAATAATTCCAATGTATACTATAGGACAGTAACCAAAAATATCCTTTAAAACTGGAGATAAAAAAAAAAAAATGCATAAATAAATGTTAAGATATGAATGAACAACACAAATAAAATAATTTACATTCATTTGTTATTGGCTATGGTAGGTTATTGGTTATGTTCACATACTTATTTGATTACATCCACTTGTCTAAGATGACAACAGAGACTTTCGACCCAAAACCAGCTGTTGACTTGTGGATGCAAGCAGCTAATCGCAGACTCAACCAGAGAGAAATAAGTAGGCCTACATCATCAGCTACCATATCTGACAGAGAGGAAGACAGTGAGGAGAACAGTCAGGAGGGTAGTGATGACAGCTTGTAGGATTACTGGTCGTGCTAATGTTGTTTTGTGTTCACCTCTGCATGTGTGTTCTGTGTTCACCTCTGCATGTGTGTTCAGTGCCGTGTGTCTGGCAAATAAAGTCAAGACCCCCTCAAAGGTTACGGTTTATTTCATTTTAAGGATGAGCACCAAACAACATCTCCAGGTGCTCCTTTGAGAACCAGGGCAAAAAAGTTATGTGCACCCCTGTCTATATCTAATAGAACTGCTCGGGTCTTGATAGATTGAGTGGGGAAGTTCATGAGATCTTTCTAGAGGGTTATCAAGAATAACTTTTATCCAATGACCTTTTCCCTCTCTGTCTGTGTCTGTGTATTCTCTTGTTCCGATTAACCCAGCCAAATATTTTTTCTTGTTTTGTATCTATATCTACGCCGGGATCCGGAGTCGAGGCTGATCCTCTTGCTGTAGTCCTGTGTCTTGGATCCTCTATCCTGAGTTCTGGATTAAGTCGTGGCTGAACTTCGGGTCGTGGCTGAACCTGTCTCTGCGGTCCTGCCTTGGGTCTCGTCATGCTGCTTCCCTGATGGCTTCCACAGGATTGTAGCTGACATCCTCGTGGATTCATCTTCTTATTACAGACACATGCATTTCCTAACATAAATGTATTATCTCTTCGATTTACACACGGCATCTATTGCACATCTGTCCGTCCTGGGAGAGGGATCCCTCCTCTGTTGCTCTCCCTGAGGTTTTTCCCCTTAAACTGTGGGTTTTCTCTGGAAGTTTTTCCTTGTACGATGTGAGGGTCTAAGGATAGGATATTCTGAACAATCTGTGCTGTTGTATTTGCTGTAAAGTGTCTCTACTGTAGGCTATTTTTATTATATGTACAGCACTTTGGCTCGACCAAAAATCGCTTATAAATGTGCTATATAAATAAAACTTGATTTGATTTGCCTCCATTCTCTAAAAACGGGGCTGCAACAGATCTGATACAGACTGATACAGATTTGAATTATTTTCTACGTCACAGAAGTGGTGCTCCGCTTAGTGGTCAATTCTCCACCTATCAGGGGAATGTGGGGTTGGGCCACGGCCGGCCATTGCCGCTCGAAAGCGCTGGAGACCGCTGTAGTACATATGCCCAGGCCTGTAAGTGGCGCTGTAGTCTGCCACAAAAGCAGCGAAGAAGACTTCCCGCGCATGGTTGCCATGGTTAACCTTCTGTTTATTCTCCGCTGTGGCTCTTTTTCTCCCTCCCCGAGGCAAGCGTTTGCTCCTGTGATTCAATGCAATCCCTCCCCGTCGAGGCAAGCACTGTAATTATCTCCGGTTAGTCCACCAGCAGATGACAAACACCCAACTCTCCGCCTCTTCCAAGGAACGAGGGGGCCGTGCGGCAGAGTTTCAGTTAGATTTTTTTTCACCGGTCAACATGTCCTTTAAAGTTGAAATCTTCCGGACAAAATTAGAAAAGTGCCGGTCAAAGGTCTTCTTTGTTATTTATTGAGCTTTAAAAACAAATGAATAATGACTCTATATAATCATATATAAGAATAATACACGGAGGACGGAGATCTCTTTTTCTCCCCCTCTTCTCCCCGCTGCAGCCTAGCAGCTGATCTCAAAGCACGCTGCCCTCTCCTGCAGGGGGGCGTGGTCAGCTGCAGCTCACAGAATCAGCCCCCTGCAAAAACAGGGCTGGAAAGAGCAATTAGAGCGACATGAGGCATCCAGTAAAAATGCAGGATCTTGTAGCAAGTGTATAGCTGTAATTAAATGAGTGATATTCAGAAGAACTAGGAACGACTATGGAGCTCAATGTGTGTGAAAAATACAAACTAAAACCAGGTATACGTTACAAAATAGTTGTATTCAAGATATCAACAAGTTCATTCAAATTCACATGATTATTTTCAGGTGCCCAGTAAAGGCAAAAGACAACAGCGAAAGCTTCTGGGGTAAAGTTAATTAATTTCCGTTTAATCCTACTTCACCATGTGGCAGGGAGGATATGTTTAGAATCTTAGCTCGCCATCAAGGCCCATGAAAGGTCATCAGGTGCGGTAAGCACCTGGCAAAAAAAAAAAAATCCAAACAAAAACCTGACCGCTGATTGCAGTAATTGTTCACAAAACGTTAATCTGTTTAGGAATCGTGGAGGAATCCAGAGATGTTCACAAGTCTTTTTTTGCAAGTCCAAGTCAATTCTCAAGTCTTTGGTCACAAGTCCAAGTCAAGTCTCAAGTCTTTGTGGGGTGAGACTTGATCAAGTCTCAAGTCTTTGGTCACTGAGTCCAAGTCAAGTCTCAGTCTCTAAAAAATAAAGTCTCATGTCTCTTCTGGCCTTCTATTGTCTGCTGCTATCCAGTCTGTTAAGAATACTGCACAGCTATATCTAAGAATTCAAAGCATTACTGTATTATTATCACTCCTATATCTATTAGCATACAGTATCAGTACTGATAGTTGTTTGTTATATGATCACTTTTAAACAGGCTATGCAATGCAATATGAGGAAAAAACATCACACTTTACGCTAAATGCAAACAACTTATAAAGAAAAACAACTTCAGAATCAGAAATCAGTATCACAAATACTTATTAATCCCCCGCGGGAAACTGTGTTAAAGTAAACATTTGTTTCTGTGCCATTGCACACTAAAAACTATTGTGCTGCAATATTATCTGAAATATTCTGAAACTGGTGATATTAAAAACATGACCCTGTTCCAAAAAGAGATATCTACCATTAACACCATTACCAGCCAAATGCTGGTAAATCATGCAAGTGGCTGGTACTGTATGTTGCACGCACCAGCCAAAAATAACAATGGCAATCTATTGAGTGGCTGGTAACATTTTCAACATTCACTAGGCTAGCCATTTGGCCAGTGGACAAAAAATGTTAAAATTTGACCTCTGCAACCGTATTGTTTAATTACACTGGATCTCTAATGACATATTTTAAGTCTACTATAAATAAACTTATTCCTCTATCCTCTCACTCAAACCCAGTGTAATGGTAACCTGATAAACCTGTACATTAACGTTACGTGGTCAACAATAAACCTGTACACCTGCCTATAAACCGACAGATGTATTTATGTATCTAACTATGTATTTTTCTACGTTTAACGTTAGCCAGTAGATGGTGGCAGCGGAACTTAATGATTAACGTTACCGACCTTTTTTATGTCATGTCAAGAGTTGGATGTCAACGCAAACAAGTGTGACAAGCAAACATTCACTCATCTTTTCCAATATTAGTTACAAAGCTAGTAGCAAGCTAAGTTAACATTACATAGCTGATGCTGAGCTAAACATGTTTGCTAACCGTCCATATGCGTTAATGTGACTGACCTCTCCGGGTGAGTTTTCAAGTGCCTGATGAAATTTGACGTTGTTGCACCAGCATCCTTGATTTTAATATTGCAGACTTTGCAGTGTGCGCTCCTTTTGTTGGTGCCGCCGGAGTTTTGTTCGAAGTTTTTATAGTTGAACCTAATTACAAGTGGTACAGCTGCAGGTGTGCTGCCGGTCGCCATGGTGTTTCCATGAGGTAGTGCGAGAGGCGCGCACCTGACGTTTCAGAGGTTTCCTCAATGTTAAAGGTGGGTAGGTAAGTTTGAGAAACCGACTCGAGATACACTTTGTGTTATATTCCATGGAATGCTCTTAACATCCCGATAGCAATGAATATCTTAAGTGCTTTGACAACAAATCCATAAAAAAGTCATCTGTGGAAGCCGTAATACTGTAAAAAGCACGACCAATTATTTAGCCGGCCCGGCTAAATTAACTGGATGGCCTACCTGCCTGTCAGCCTTCCATCGGGGCACAAACTTAACTCGTCCCCTCATTGGTCATGTGCGCGTTCGTGTGTGTTGGGGCAGGTTGGAAGAGGGGCTCTGTAAGGAAGTGGCAGATTTTCTCCGGTTGTGTATTTCAAATTCTAGCGATCTCGAGCCGGTTTCTCAAACGTACCTACCCCACCTTTAACCACCGCCAAAAATAAGAAAACACAATGATTGTTCACGAGTCCCAAAACACGAGTACAAGTCGAGTCCGAAGTCTTTTGAGCAGGAGTCCAAGTCAAGTCTGAAGTCTCTGTGTGTGCGACTTAAGTGCGACTCGAGTCCGAGTCACAACTCGAGTCCCATCTCTGAGGGAATCCCTGTGTGTAGCATGTAGCATCAACGTAGCAACCAGCATCACAAACACCAGTCCAAGGAAACGGAAGTGACCTGCTGCCATTTATACTAGAGCTAACGGGAGGCCTGCTAGGATTGAAGGTTTTTAACCTGGGTTACACTTTCCCCCCCTGATCTCATGTACGTCTCGGACATGGACCTGGTTGTGTGCTAATTTTTTGCTGCAATGTGTGCAAGGGAAAACTCAGTGTCTGTTAAGGCCTATGTTGAAGGCCATAGCCAACCCATGAAAAAGTGTAATGGAAGGTGTCTAATTCTGGTTGTCCAAGTTTTGCGTTCTGATGGTTTCCTGTTTCCTAGTTGAACGTCTTGGAATTCATCCACATTGTCTGAAGTGGAGATTGGCAAGTCATCGTCTTCAGAGGAACGGGCCCTTTCCTCCTCAGCAATGTCCGCTTTTTCTTCTCCAGCAATGTCTGCTTGTTCCTCTTCAGCAATTTCTGCTGGTTCCTTTCCGGTTATTTTCAGTTCAGAGAGGTTCTGAGCAGCATCCTCTGCTGCTGCACCAACAGGGGGCTGTGCTATTGGTAGTTTGGTAGTATTGTGCTGGAAGGAGAACTAATGGGATCTGCTGGTATGTCAAGTATGGTGGTGAATCTTGAAAGCTCAGAGATGGGCAATTCACTGTACCACTATATTGGGGTTTCATCTTCATCAATGTCGACGTGATTTTTTAGATGTTCTGTGTTGGAACGAGTTATGGGCTTGCGGATTTGTGTCGGAAATTGGGATTTCTGGGGCAGATAGGTACCCACAAGGAAGAAGAAGATCTCTATGTAAGGTACGTTGGGGACTATTTTTTTCTCTGGTCTGACTGTGTAGACAGGCAATGTTCCAGCTCTTTTGGTAACAACAATACACTTCAGATTCCCATTTGTCTGATAGCTTATGTTTTCCTCTCAGACGTACATTCTGACGAGGACACGGTCTCCAACGGAAAGATCAGCAGCAATGATATGCTTGTCAAATCTTATTTTGTTCTTCTGCATGATCTTTTCTGCGTTTCCAGTTGCTATCTTGTAGCTTTCCTCCAAATGAGACTTTAAATCTTGGACATACTGAGAGTGAGATGTATGTTGTTTGTTTGTAAGAGGTAGTCCAAAAGCTAAGTCAATTGGTAGGCGTGGTTGCCGTCCAAACATGAGTTTGTATGGCGAGAATCCTGTAACGTCATTCTTTGTGCAGTTGTAGGCATGTACAAGGGGTTTCACAAAGTCTTTCCAATGCGTTTTATCCGACTCTTTCAAGGTTCCAAGCATACTCAAGAGTGTGCGATTGAAACGCTCAACCGGGTTTCCTCTTGGGTGGTATGGTGTAGTCCTTATTTTATGAATTCCTGTGATTTGGCATAGTTCCTTTATTGTCCTGGACTCAAGTCCGGTCCCTGATCGCTGTGTAGTTTGTCTGGAATTCCGTAGTGAATGAAAAAGTTTTTCCCATAGACATTTGGCCACTGTCCTAGCCTTCTGGTTGTGTGTGGGAATAGCAATGGCATACTTGGTAAAGTGATCTGTGATGACAAGAATGTCCTTAGTACCCACTTCTGTCCGGTTCTAACGACAGATAATCCATGCAGACAAGTTCAAGAGGTCTTGTGGTTCTAATGTTTACAAGAGGTGCAGCGCTTTTTCAGGCAAAGCCTTTCTTTTTACACACCTTCACATGTTTTTATCTTGTTGTAGACATCAGTGGACATTCTTGGCCAATAAAATCTGGCACAAACCAAGTCTAGAGTTCTTTCTATTCCCATGTGGCCCATGTTGTCGTGTAGACTGGTCATGACTTGGTGACGGAATTCAGGTGGCAAGACAATCTGATGAGAGCTTTGAGTTCCTATTTGCCTCCTCCTAACAAGAATGTTGCTTCCGGAGCTCCAAACGATTCAGTTCTCGGAGGAGAAGGGGGCAACCTCAGGGAGTTCATCCCTCAAAGTAGGTGGTACTGTTTCTCCATGTTCCAATTGAGAGATGATATGCCTGATGGTTTGGTCTGCTCTTTGTGTGCTATGCTATCTCAGTCTCAGTAAGCTGAGGAGTGAATGAGGACTCAAACTGACTGTCATTTACAAAACTGTCCGGAGTACATCGTTTGAAGTGGACATGGACTGCACAAGAGCGATAGTATGTTGCTGTTGTTTGAACTGCAAATGAGCTGTCTATCACAAATGGCTTGTATAGTGGATTGCTCAATGGGGATCAAATCAGGATCAAACAGATGCTATTGGGCGAATTTCCAAATTCCGTTCCCTCTCCTTCATTGATTTCTGATCATCAATGAGACCACCATGTGGTCTGCGGGAAAGTCCATCGGCATCTGCGCTTTGTTTCCCAGCACAATATAGGATTTTAAAAGAAAAGGTGGATAGTGCTGCAAGCCATCTGTAACTGGTTACATCAGTTTGGCTGATGTTAGAATATAAGTGAGAGGGTTGCTGTCGGTCACCACTGTGAAAGGATTGCCATACAGATAGTCATTGAGTTTTTTCTGTTACGGACCACTTGAGGGCAAGGAATTCGAGAGCTGGATAATTGGATTCACTACGGGAAAGTCCTCTGCTGGCATAGGCAATTACTCTCTTAACTCCTTCTTGCTCTTGATATAACACAGCTCCAAGGCCAGTGGAGCTGGCGTCAGTATGAAGGATGTAAGGCTTTTGAGGATCAGCAAAAGCAAGGATAGGGGCAGTAGTGAGTTTATGGATGCCTGTTTCAAGGCATGTTGACATACAGGACGTCCAACGGCCATGAAAAGGCTCTTTCGGATTCAGGTATTTTTCTGTACGTAACATTAGTTTTAATTTCTTCTGTGATGGTGGGTACCCAAACGTGAGATCGTGGAGGGTTTTTTATTTTTTTATTTATTTATTTATAGAAGGACCATGCATACAAAAACATTAATCTCAGCAAAGGAGGAAGAGATGCAATATGCCAGATTATAGCTAATAGCTAATTTCCATTCTGTGGTCCTCAAACAGGTTCATAACAATCAATAAACACATAATAACATTGCATGATCTCTATCAGTCAAACAATTTTAAAACCTGATTTAAGTAACAGCTCAATAAATTAATACATAGTACACTTGAAATACACTTACATGATCTCGGGTCACTCAAATAATTACAAAGCTAAAAAAAAACAAAAACTCAGATTACAGTGTAATTAATGTTGGCATGATTGGTTGCTTAATATCATTGTTTTTGCACCATAGGAAAAACGAGTTAAATCAGTACAGGTTTTAAAGTTCAACTGGAAGAGTATTCCAGTGCTTGATGGCCGTAAACAAAATGCTGATCGTCCAAAGGCAGTGCGCCTCAGAGGGATGTTTAGATCTGGAGTTTCTGCAACTCTGCTCACGGCGAAACTGAAAAAAGCCCCTCAACGGTGGTGTTGTAGAATTGTGAATGATTCTGAATACCAATCGAACTCGGGAAAGTAGAACAAGACTATCAAAACTGAAACAGTTTTGTATTTGGGACAGTATATTGCAATGATGGTGTTTTAATGACTTTCTATCCATAACTTTTAAGGCTTGTTTATAAAGAACCTCAAGTGGTCTCATAGCAGTCTTAGTTGCTTGGGACCAGCAGGTTATACAGTAGTGAAAATGTGATAGTATCATGGCATGCAAAAATGTTTTCGATGCTTCTATGGTTTGACGATTGCAGAGTAGTCTTTTACAAATATTCTATAGTACCCAGCAAAGCCAAGAAATGATCGAAGTTCTCTTAAGTTTTTGGGTACTGGCCAGGTTGTGAGTGTTGCGACTTTTTCTGGGTCAGTTTATACGCCATTACTCGAAACAACATGTCCCAAGTAGCGGACGGATGTTTGAAAGAACATACACTTTTCAAGGGACAGTTTCAGACCAAACTCTTTTAGCCGATTCAACACTTTCATCAGCCTGGCTTCATGCTCCTCTAATGTTGTGGAAAACACAATGATGTCATCGATGAAGACGAGGACCTCTTTAAAATTCATGTCTCCCATACATTTCTCCATGAGGCGCTGGAAAGTGCTCGGTGCATTCGTAACTCCTTGGGGCATGCGATTAAACTCCCAAAATCCTAAGGGACACACAAAGGCAGTTTTCGATGTATCTGCTTCGTCCATTTCGATTTGATAATATCCACTTTTCAGATCGAGTACTGAGAACCACTTAGAACCGGAGAGTGCTGTGAATGTGTCTTCAAGCTTTGGCAGAGCATAAGCGTCTTTTATTGTTTGTAGATTTAGTTTTCTGTAATCAATACAGAGTCGAACACTGCCATTATTTTTCCTAACCACCACAATCGGTGATGAGAATGAAGATTCAGATTCCCGGATTATTCCTGATTCAAGGAGTTCCTGAAGATGTTTCCGTTCAGCGTCGATGTCTTGAGGATGGATTGGTCTTGCTCTGTGCTTGAATGAGGTTTCTTCTGAAAGTGTGATGTAATGGCGTAACTTTATCAGTTCTGCCAAAATCAAGATCATGTTTTGCAAAGACTTGTGGGATACTATTGAGCTTTTCCGTAATGCGATTTTTCCATTCAGGTGAGAGTGGGGAGTCACCAAAGTCGAAACTCTGAAGTTTTGAGAGTCCAACGTCTGATGAAGAGGCTTGCATTGGATCAGAACCGCTGTGCTCCTTTAAGATTGTCTGAATAGCACTTACTTCTGCAACCACAGATCTCGCAGGGATGACAATATCGTGATCGGATTCATTCGTAATGACTACTGGCAACTGGCATGGCTGATGTCTGGGAAGGTCAACTAGACAGGATTTAACCATCAAGCCGCCAGGCAAAGAGAAAGAAGACGGATGCTCAACAAGGACAGATTTCTCCGACTGCAAAAACTGTGAAGCGACAACTCCTTCCTAGGACAACAGTTCCTCCTGCTGGAATAGTTTTGTGGGTTTCTTTCCATGCATTCGGATAATGCCATGATAACCATTTCTTGACTGCTTGTGCCTTAGTTCCAGGATTTTCAACACAGCTCGGTATCCATAAGGAAGACGAGGATTTTCTGGCACGTTGTGATCCAAGTATTTTTTGTAAAGGACTCCAATGTGTTTAGTTCCAACAAGCACAAACGACAGAGAATCTTTAACATCAGGCACCACCAAGGGCAAGAGTGTGTACTTCAACTGGTTCACCAACAAAGTCAACAGGAAAAGTAAGGTCAAGCTCAATGTAGCCCATGTATGGCACAGTTTGACCATTGGCTCCTTCAACTTCAAGAATATCCATTAAAGGTTTGATTTCTTGATCGGATAGATGCTTGCAGTAGAAAGAATGGGGAACTGTAGTCACCTGTAAACCTGTGTCCAACAGACAATTAAATTGTGTTTCTTTTATGCTCACTTGTGCTGTGCTCTTAGTGCCAACAAGTCCTTTTGGTAACTGGTATGGATATGGAGGAGACCAGTTTACAGGACATTCATCCGCTGCAGCCCTCGTCTGTCCTTCCTCAAGGGCTGCATTTAGTTTGATGGATTGGAAGATGTGTTCTTTCCGTCCCACATCTGTTGCTTTTGTTGCAACTGCTTACGTTTTGCCATGACCAGATTTGGATTGGGTGTATTACTACATGATGTAGCAACGTGACCATCTTCTCCACACCTAAAGCAGTACCAAGGTTTAGGCTTGTTTGAGTGTTGTGTCATGGCAGTTTTCACAGGTCTGGGTGTTGAAACCACTTGGTTCAGGTCTTGATTGTGCCTGAGAAATTAAAGTTGTGAGCTGGCTCTGCAGTTTATTCATCTGCGTTCTGAGATCCTCAATTGTCTTGAAGTCATGCTTTGAATTTGAGTCACAAGCGCAAGTGCTTTGTGAACTCACTTGTACTCGTTGTCTGGACGAACTGATGTGTTTTTTCATGCGGCTCTCCTTGTCTTTTTTCTGTTCAAGTTGTAAGTTTGTTATGACTGTGTTATCCCAGCATCCACGGCAGAATTGTTTAATGAGATGCTTTTCTATTTCACTTGTCAAAATGCCTCGACAGAATTCAGGTAAGCTGCAATCGCTGAAGGTAAGCAGACGGCCTTTCACCAGGATCTTGGAGTGTGTTCCAGAATTGAGCAAAGAACTCCTCTCCATCTTGGACAGTGGCAAAGGCTGAGTCAAGAACCTGTAAGTAGATGGTGGGTAAGGCATCAGGACGCAGACCTTTGACCACATCAGCTGCAGGAGACAACAAGCTCTCAAGAACTCGTCTGGTGACGTGCAAGGCAGACAGACTAGGATCAGCACTCAGTAGTTCAATTTGAGAGCGCCAAGTTTCATAATCTGCTTCATTACTGGGTTTAGGGAATTTCTCAGAGAAGGTACGAAGTCGAAGCGGAGAGAGTGAATGTGAGCTTATGTCTTCCTTTCTCACTATGTGTTCAACCACAACTCTTTGAATTTCAGGTGGATTTAATTCAGTTCCTGAAAGAGAGAAAGTTCTTCTATTAGGTAGGTGAATAGGGTTTGTTGGAGGTGTTGGAAGTTGGATCTTAATGGATGGGTCCTCTTCAAAGTTCTTTTCCAGTTCCTCACCAATTTGACCTCATCATGTCCTTTAACACTTCCTCAAAGGGGTTTCCACTATGTTTTTGCTAGTTGTCTTAGCTCATTGAGATAGTGTGTCGTGTAGCTGCTGCCAATTTTGGCTGTGTATTCTAATGCTTTGACACAATAAGTGACGTCTGCCACCTCTCGTGAAGGATGGTAATAACCTCTCTCTACCGTCCACCAGGCGCCTTGGGGGACTTCTTGGAGGAATTAGATCATCTCCTCTCACACATCCCTGAAACTGGCCCTCCCGCTGTACTTCTCGGAGACTTCAACCTCCAGATGGGGAAGATAGATGAACTAACATCTCTGTTAACCGCCTTTGCTTTCTCACTCTCTCCGTCCCCACCGACTCATAAAGCTGGCAATGTCCTTGATCTCATATTCTCAAGGAACTGCGCTACTTCTAACCTCTCTGTAAACCCGCTCCACACATCCGATCACTTCTTCATTTCATTCTCTCTATCCCTTTCCAAACATAACAAACTAATCTCTTCCCATCCTACACTTGTCCGCCGTAACCTTCGCTCCCTCTCTCCCTCTACCTTTGCCTCGTCGGTGCTCTCAGCCCTCCCTTCCTCTGATTCGTTCCAACTACTGCCTCCAAACTCTGCTGCAGAAACTCTCCTCTCTACTCTCTCATCCACTCTGGACTCGCTCTGTCCTCTGACATCTCGGCAGGCTCGTCAGTCCCCTCCGGCTCCCTGGCTAATGATGCACTGCGTGCTAATAGAACCGTCCTTAGGGCAGCAGAGCTTCTGTCAAGCGACTTTGTTACCCACTTTGAAAAAAAGGTTAATGATATTCGCTCTTCTTTTCTGACTCACCTTTACTCACCGCTGGGTCACCAGACCTTCCTTCCACCAACACACTAACCTCCTTTTCCCCTCTCTCTCCAAGTGAGGTTCTTACCCTCATTACCTCTGCCCGCCCTACCACCTGGTCCTCTGGACCCTATCCCTTCAAACCTCCTTCAGACTATCGCTCCTGATATTCTACCGTTTCTCACCCATTTCATCAACACTTCTCTAACTTCTGGTCACTTTCCAAACAGTCTCAAGGAGGCAAGAGTAACCCTCTCCTAAAGAAACCCACTCTCAACCCGTCTGATGTTATAAACTACAGGCCTGTCTCTCTCCTCCCGTTCCTGTCTAAATCACTTGAACGCGCTGTCTTTAAACAACTCTCCTGTTATCTCAATCAGAACACCTTCTGGATCCGCACCAGTCTGGTTTCAAGGCAGGTCACTCCACAGAAACTGCTCTCATTGCTGTCACGGAGGAACTGCACACTGCCAAAACTGCATCCCTCTCCTCTGTCATCATCCTGTTGGACCTGTCTGCTGCATTCGACACGGTGAATCATCAGATCCTCCTTCGCACTCTCCAAAAACTTGGAGTTTCAGGCTCTGCACTTTCCCTCCTCACCTCATACCTGAAAGACCGTACCTACAGGGTGACTTGGAGAGGGTCTGAGTCCGACCCTTGTCAATTAACTACGGGGGTCCCTCAGGGCTCTGTTCTTGGTCCCCTCCTCTTCTCCTTGTACACAAACTCGCTCGGATCAGTCATTAGCCCGCATGGTTTTTCTTACCACTGCTACGCTGACGACACCCAATTAATTCTGTCCTTTCCCCGCTCAGAGACCCAGGTCGTCGCACGCATCTCTGCTTGTCTAGCTGACATCTCTCAGTGGATGTCTGCTCACCACCTCAAGCTCAACCTTGACAAGACTGAGCTGCTCTTCCTCCCGGGAAAAGATTGTCCAACTCTTGACCTGACAATCAACATCGGCACCTCAGTTGTTTCCCCCGACTCAGACTGCAAGGAATCTGGGTGTGACCCTAGATAACAACCTGTCCTTCACTGCAACATCGCTGCTACAACCCGCTGCTGCAGATACACGCTTTACAACATCAGGAAGATACGTCCCCAGCTGACTCAGAAAGCGACTCAGGTTCTGGTCCAGGCTCTCGTCATCTCACGCCTAGACTACTGCAACTCCCTCCTGGCTGGTCTACCTGCATGTGCCATCCGACCTCTGCAGCTCATCCAGAATGCAGCGGCTCGTCTGGTTTTCAACCTTCCTAAATTCTCCCACGTACTACTCCGCTCCTCCGCTCCCTTCACTGGCTTCCGGTAACTGCTAGAATCCACTTCAAGACACTGGTACTTGCTTACCGTGCTGCGAATGGATCTGGCCCTTCCTACATCCAGGACATGGTTAAACTGTACACCCCAGCGCGTGCACTACGCTCTGCATCAGCCAAACGACTCGTTGCGCCCTCGCTGCGAGGGGGACCCAAGTTCCCATCGGCGAAAACACGTGGGTTTGCTATCCTGGCTCCAAGATGGTGGAATGAGCTCCCCATTGACATCAGGACGGCAGATAGCTTGCACATCTTCCGGCGCAAACTGAAAACTCATCTCTTTCGACTCCACTTCGAGCGTTAGAACGATTAACGAAGCACTTTTATACTAATAAAGGACTGGATTACCTAAAGCCAGTTGAGTAGCACTTGAAATGTTTGGCTCTATGAAACCTGATATACTTATATGATTCTGTTTTCTTCAAGGTTGTGTCTTCCTGGTCGAATGTACTTATTGTAAGTCGCTTTGGACAAAAGCGTCAGCTAAATGCAATGTAATGTAATGTAATAAGGCAGTAGGGGATCTAATGCTGCTAATGCGGATCTAAGCTTATATTCAACGATCAGGTTTTTGTGATATTCGCTATCGGGATCATCAACTGGAACTATTTTCTTAATAGACCCGTATTTCTTTAAACATTCAACAATTTCATCATCTGTTTTTGTATCAGTAAGACCGTTAATGATCACAGAGGATGATACATCTACATCTAAAGACTCAACGAAATCCATTTGACATTTAGTGTAACAAGATAACAGAAATGACTTAAACCCCAACCATACAATGGCTTCACACTTATTGAGCTCCTGGCTAGCTCGCCACTATGTAGCAAGTGTATTAGCTGTAATTAAATGAGTGATATTCAGAAGAACTAGGAACGACTATGGAGCTCAATGTGTGTGAAAAATACAAACTGAAACCAGGTATGCGTTACAAAATAGTTGTATTCAAGATATCAACAAGTTCATTCAAATTCACATGATTATTTTCAGGTGCCCAGTAAAGGCAAAAGACAACAAACGAAAAGCTTCTGGGGTGAAGTTAATTAATTTCCGTGTAATCCTACTTCACCATGTGGCAGGGAGGATAGGTTTAGAATCTTAGCTCGCCATCAAGGTCCTTGAAAGGTCATCAGGTGCGGCAAGCACCTGGCAAAAAAAAAATATATCCAAACAAAAAACCTGACCTGATTGCAGCAATTGTTAACAAAACGTTCATCTGTTTAGGAATCGTGGAGGAATCCCTGTGTGTAGCATGTAGCATCAACGTAGCAACCAGCATCACAAACGACCAGCCAAGGAAACGGAAGTGACCTGGCTGCCATTTATACTGAGCTACGGGAGCCTGCTAGGATTGAAGGTTTTTAACCTGGGTTACAATCTGTTTGGTATTTTGAAAAAAAAACTATATTTATATACTTTATATAGGTATGGCCCTACAATATATTGTTCAAATATAGCATGATATGTCCCCTTTAAATAGGGATTATTGAGTCATCTCCCAACACATCAAATTATTTCTCGCTAGAAACTCTTGACTGCTTATATTCTCTGGAATAGCTGATCCTCCTCATCAAACGGAGACCTTGAAATAGACCAGGCACCTTTCCTTGAGAATGATTTGTGTTTGTAGCACCTGTGTTGCCTGCACCTTAAATACACACTGCTGCAGGCTGGAGGAGGAGGAGGAGGGGAGGTTTAGGTATCTATAATTTAGCAAACTGAATTGGGTCTATTTTTAGTCCAGTGCCACTTGTGAGGTACGCGGGGAGAGTTAATTAAGTGGCTGGCCTTTTCTCATCCAGGCTTTAAATGAACATGTCTGCTGTGTGTTTCAGAGGTGAAAGATAACTGAACTAATATATACGCTGTTCACACTTTCCCTGTCTTCCATCTTCTAATATTTTTCCTCTCATGCTTTGCTCCTGTCAGTTTTCTCAAATGTTGTCTACATTAGCTGCTTTGCTTTGTTAATCCTATACTCACATAACTAAAATAGCTCTATCAATTCCCTTTATGCCATAAATTAGTCATATTTGGAAATGGAAAATATCCCCCTGTAGTGTTAAGGTTTGGGGTTAACTCTGAAATCATTCTCATTGGTCTTTCATATGTTGTTTCTTTACATTTCTCTAAATAAATTAGCAGGAGGCATATTGTACTAGCCAGAGGTGGCTGGCATCTGTCTAGTACAATACTTTACATCACATTACATTTAGCTGACGCTTTTATTAAGCACCTTACAATAAGTTCAATCAACCATGAAGATACACATTCAAAATAGAATGAATATTTCCAGTGAATTAGCTTTAAATAAGCGAAACCTTTCTAAGTGCTGCATACAGAAACGTTCTTTAATTGGCCACGGTGCAGTGGAACAGTTGGGTTTTCAGTCTGTGGTGAAGATAGTCCTTCTGCTGTCCTGCTATCATTATGGAGCTCATCACACCATGGGTCCAACTCACAGTGAGGGAGTAGTCAATTGGCCGATACTGAAGTGTATGGTTTTCACAGGTCCTGGATGTAGGGAGGGCCAGTTCTACGCAGCATGGAAGGCCAATTGGAGTGGATCAGCAGTAACCAGTGATGGGAGTGGAGGAGCTGTTCAGTGTGGGAGATCTTAGGGAGAGTGAAGACCAGTCAAGTTACTGCAGCCTGGATGAGCTTCAGAGGACGGATGGCACTTTGCAGTAGTCAGGATGTGAGATGACAAGAGCTTAGACCAAAACCTGCATCACTTTCTGGATCAGAATAGAACATAACCTCTGGATGTTGTAGAGAGTGTATCCGCAGGAGCGTGTTGATGCGGAAATGCTGGTAGTGAACGATAGTTCGTTGTCCAGCAGCACACCCAGAATCCTTTCAGTCTGAGTCGGGGAAACAACAGAGGTGCTGATGATGAGATTTAGGTCGTGGATGGGAGAGCCCTTCCTTGGAAGGGAAATCAGTTCTATCTTGTCGAGATTAAGCTTCAAGTGCTTTACAAACATCCAATGAGAAATATTATTCAGACAGGCAGAGATTTGTGCGACCATCTGGGTTTTAGATGTCCAATCATACTGAAACAAGTGTGATGGAGATTAACTCCATTAATCTAGCTGCAGACCCAATAAGTAATATCAAAATGTTGTTGCAGTAGCCCTGATGTTCCTGATCAGAATATTGAAGTCAGCAGCTCAATGTCCCTCTGTCCCTGGCCTCTCTTGGGTCTTTGGAGCACATACTTAATATGGTGGTAGGGGATCTTGAATTTTCCTATTTGGTCTTGGAGAAAAAAAACAGGCCTCCTTGAAGTTGAGAGGGAATGCTGTCATAATTACTCTCATCTAAAGACTTTCTGAGCCCACCATCTGTTCCTTTTCCTTAAATTGGTATATCAACTCTAAAGGTTAGTAATGAATATGAATGAGGAATCTACTCTACATGCATTCTAAAAAGGTGATGCTGACATGAGGACACTTTTGGATTATCACATATATGTAGAATCGTCAGTTTACCATTAACCTAATCTCTTAATACATACGTTTTTACATTAAAAGTGAGAGGTGAAGTCTATAGCATATGGTGATAATTTGTAACACTTCAAAGATGTTTGGAAACCTGGCATGTCTATTTACATCATCCTGAATACCATATGTTCATAATACACCTCCTCACTGGACCCAACCCAAAAAGTTATTTACTTTTTGTTGAAAATGCTGCAGTGTGTGTGTGTGTGTGTGTGTGTGTGTGTGTGTGTGTGTGTGTAGCTCTGCCCCCTATAGAAATCCTCCACATCCAGAGGGGGCTGTTTGCTGGCTCCCATCCACCTATACTGTACCAGTGCAGGGAGAAACAAACAGTGAGAAGGAAACACACACTCACTCAAAACACACACACAAATAGCATAATGCACATTGTATTTCTCTCAAGTTGTATTTTCTCTCAAGCTGACCTTTGGCTGTTATCCCAGACAGTACATGATCTGAATTACGATCATACAGTCAGACAACCACATCAATAAATATGTTTTAAAATAAATATAAAAAAATATTTCCTCATTAATTCCCGGACATTAATAATTCAGACACTTTCCCTATATTTATGCCTTCTAGGCTTGGTTCAAGAGATCTCAAAAGCAAAAGCAGGGCATTGTGGAAGTACTGATCATTAGTGCTTTCCTTTGCTTTAATGTTGTTTGGAGGTTAGAAGTGAGGAACATAGCTTTGAGAATTACATAGTAGATAAATGCAAATTATTTTTGCACTTAACCATTCAAGCATTGCTCTTTAAAATCACCCCTGTGCAGAACAGTTTTAACACAACCAAATGTGGAAAGTATTACATCGTCAGCTGTCTGATGGAGAGGCACCTCAGTGTTTCAGTTTCCCACCAGTAAAGCCTCTGATGGGTGATTTTATCTTAGTGATGTTGGGGAAGTTTCGTATTTTGGCAGCTGGAATAATGTGATTATTAATATTTAGAACTGCGTTAACAGTTGTTGAAAGGACAAAGGAATTGGTCAAATATGGTGATCTAAGAAATCTATGAAAACACTGACAGGGTTTGAAGCAACAAACATGTTTCACTTCAAAATGATGATATTGTTCTGTAAATGTGACCTTTGTCGTAGATTAGAAACACTTTAGAGAGAATATAAACTTGTATTTGGGTGAACAAAAGTTTAATTGTTTAATATTACACTAATGTATTGTTACAACAGCAGAAATAAGAATGAATTATTGCAATATTTGCAGTGTCAGAACCAGCCCTGAACATCAAGAAAGCGGAAACATGGAGGCCTGTGGCAGAAGGACATCATCTTTGTGTAAATTCTCCAAAAAAGTATTTCTCTTCCATTTTAACGTGGCTTTCTACACACACTACACCACCATATGTGGTAAATTATTTATAAGAAAACTGTAACATATAAAATAATTAGACGAGTGGTGGGAGGAGTAGAGTTTGGCATCGGACATCGCCCCCGAGAATACCAGCAGAGAGCTCACACTCTTCTCTTCCTCTTCTTTGTTTTCCATCTGACATCCAGCATCCAGATAGCACCCCAAATGTTTCCAATCTGAAGGAAACCTGCTCCAGTTCCTGCAGCGTCTGTGCTCAACAATACCAAAGTTAAAACTGTACTGTAACACTTTCTGAATTCAACAAACATCTGATGAACACTGCCATCACATTTCTGTCTCATCCAGGACAATTGATTTTGAGAGAATCCCTCTGGTGAATGGCCAATAAAGGACTAGGTTAGAGGAGAAGAAAGGTCTATCAAAATCAAAACGACCTTGGATGGTTTAAGATATTATTCCATTTGCTTCTTGATATTCCTTCTCAGCTGCTGAATGGTGCATTATTCACATGTATCTGGGTATTGTTAGTTTTCTTCAACTTGCAGGTCGACTTTGCTCCAACATCTTGACAATAAATCATTCATTGCTTCATCTGATACGCTGTGGCACCATTTTCCCTATTGGAATGGTAGAGCCTCAATGGGGATTTAATGCAAGTTAAATGAGGGGTGGGGCTCATGGGATTAAAGACACCTGTTATTAATGTGTCTCATTAGCTCAGGTGGGCCTCAGGGGGCCATCTATGGGGTTTTCTAACCATTTGGTAATACATCACTCAAATACTCAAACATAACTAACGTTATAACTAAATGTATCTTTGAATATCACCCAAACATCATCAGGTGCCTTTGTTAAATAGCTACAGTTACATTTAATCATATGATCAAAAATAGTCAAATGCCCCCCCCCCTGCCCAAAACTATGCTGTGAGGAAATATGACCCTGAATGTGATAACCTTAAATTCATAATGACAAGCAGTGATGGAAGAGGGTAAGCAAAGCATAAATGTTGGTAATTAAAGTTGACATTGGCATAACACTTATTTACAGCCAGGTTTATCTTTCTCATTTTTTTCTTCCGACATTATTGGGCCTTAAAGATATGTGTGTTAGTACAGGGGGTTCTCAACATTTTGTAACCTTTGTTAATTAGTATCTATTTAAAACTGACATCAGGAACTCTTCTTTGTCAGATCTGCACAATTCATACTTTCTTTTATTTTTGGCTGCTAGTTTGCATAATTAAAAAATTGAACAATTATCCAATTCCTAAGTGTTCAACGAATTAACATTTCATTCAGTTTAAGAACACTATCTAAATGTAGACAACACTGATAATAATTTAAGTTGAAGACTGCAGTTTGCATCGTTTGTTTTATAATGGTAAATGGACTGTACTTATAGCACTTTTCGACCCGTCAAAGCACTTTTACATACTGCGAGTCACTCACCCATTCATACAGAGCAGTGCCACTTTCTCAGGGAACTAACATTCCCCGTTGGCCAATCGGGAGCAATTCAGGGTTATTGCCCATGGATACATCAACAGGGTGGGGTCGAACCCACAACCTTCCGATTGAAAGACGACCTCACTACCTCAAAGCCACAGTCACCTATTAAAAATAATAATAATAATTTATATAATACTTTTCTTTCGTCAAAATGAATCACAAAGACCTTAATTCAATCAAATCTGTGCTTTAGATGAAAGTATTTCAATTATAATACAACATTTTTTGTTTGCTGAGACGGAGAGTGTTCAGGCAGGAAATGCAGCACACGGCTTTTGTTTTTGACTTTACTCCGAGTAGTTTCAGTGGGGGAAAGTGAAGGACTTTTTTGTGACTTTGTTTTGTTGTTCAGTCATGTTTTATTCATCACTTCATTTAATGAGTCACTACTATGTTCTTTTACAGAGAGAAAAGCATGAGTCCCACACAAGAAACGCACCAGATAAAAACATTCACCAGTTCCCCAGATGGATGAGGTGGTTCCACAAAGGCTGATAGATTACAAGCATGAATACAAACTCCAGGGAAGACCTGCAAAGCACATTCGTCGAAAAAAAAGAATCAGCGTAAGCGTAACAAAAAGAGAATTTAAGATTAACTTAAGTCTGTAAAAACTAACAAAACCTGACTAGACTGTAAATGATCCTCTCTTGGCTGAAGCCTGGCACGACCATCCATGGAAACAAACAAGACGAACTGACACAGGACAGGGGAGAGACAGGACTATTTAAACATGAGGGGAGTGGGGACAGGTGGAAACAATCAGGGGGCGGGGCAGACACTGATGATGGCGGGGAAAACACACAAGGGGAGGAAGAAACAGGGCCTGAAATGAAAGACAAGAGGTAAATACAAAATAAAACAGGAAATTACAGACAAAATACATAAACAAAACACATTTGACGAGGCACAACACTCTATTTGATAAGGCTTTATTTCAGATTCTCTGCATAGTGTATACCTAAACAATCAAAAATACTATGAACATGAGCGGTAAAATGAATATTAATATTGCCCACATGTGTCAATTTACATTTACACTTAATTAAAGGTGGGGTAGGTAAGTTTGAGAAACCGGCTCGAGATACACTGTTTGTTATATTCCATGGAATGCTCTTAACATCCCGATAGCAATGAATATCTTAAGTGCTTTGACAAAAAATCCATAAAGAAATGTCATCTGTGGAAGCCGTAATACAGTAAAAAGCACGACCAATCATTTTTGGCCTACCTGCCTGTCAGCCTTCCATCTGTGCACAAACTTATCTCGTGCCCTCATTGGTCATGTGCGCGTTCGTGTGTTGGAGGAGGGGCTCTGTAAGGAAGTGGCAGATTTTTTCCGGCTGTGTATTTTCAAATTCTAGCGCACTCGAGCTGTTTCTCCAAAATTACCTACCCCACCTTTAAATACAGTATTATTTTTGTCAACATTTTTATACATATCATAGGCAAACGTTGTATTATTTTCTCAAATTGTAGATTGTGTTATTCAATATACCTATAACTAAGACTAAACTTCCTGCTGGTTTTTAATATGCTGAATTATGTTCACGTTTTTAATTTTCTAACAAGTTTGTTTTAAATGTGATATAAAAAGAGGGTCTGATGCCAAGATTTACAGCTGTTCTAAGTGAGTAGTCAGGACTTTCCACAATTATGATATTCTGTTTAAAATATAAAGACATGTAAACAAAGATTTGTATAGGAATGCCTTTAAAGATCATTATAAACAATGTAAGGTTCATACATTGAACATTGACTTGTCTATAGCTAGCTTAGCAACATTTTTACTGGTTCACCCTCATTGTCAACAGACTTGCATGATAATGTTTCTGAAACAGTCACAAGCAATACAGCGTTTAATCATAGCTGTATTATAGAGATATTAAGGTGATTTGCTAGGTTACCATTAGTTTTTTTGCTAATAGCTACCGCGGTGTTAACTCTGCAGCTAGTTAGCACTGCAGCTAGTTAGCACTCACCAGTTTACATGCTGTAGCCATGCTCAGCTTTCGGATGGGCAAAGTGGATTCAGACCCCTATCACTGCTGCACAGATTTTGGCTCTATATGACGTCAAAAGTGCAAGAAGACAGCAGAAACACTTTGCTGAAGTCCAATTTAGATGAAAGTTGCAATTTATTGTTCCAAGCAGGGGCGGCGCCAGGGGGGAGCTAGGGGGTGCTGAAGCACCCCCCAGGATTGCCAAAGCACCCCCAATAAATATGTGTTTTTTTTTTCTTTTTTCAAAAATTATTATTATTATTTGTATTAAATTAGAACAATTATTGATTATATCAATGCAAATGTGAAACAAACAAATATTTGACCAAAAACATAAAGCCAATACAGGTGATATGATTAGGCCAATGGCCAGCACCCATTCAATTTTTGACCTACCCATAGGCTAAATGACTTTGTGACACTTGAGTGACTTCCTGTTAGCTTGAGCGCCAAATGATTTGCTAACAGCAAAGTGAAAAATTGATCGTTTTTTAGTCCTTAAACGTCCACGTGTGGACACTCAATCAAAACCACCTGAAAGCGAGAGGGATTCTGCACATAATAGGCCTCGTGAGTACAAGTAGCTTACTTCTGGGTCTCTGTGTTTCATTCAAGCTCTGCTCTGTGTGTGTGTGGCACGAGCCATTTTGTGTGCCTGCGTGAGCGAGTGAGAGAGAGCTTGCGCACCGGTGGGTATCTACCATAGACTGTATCTACCGGAGATCGTTGTGGTTAGCATCTGGTGCTAGCTAGCCAAGCTAACGGGTATAAGGAGCTTTTTCAACAACAAGGTGGAGGGAGAACTCTCTCCTGTCAGACTGAGAGTCTCAGATAACCTCAGCTCAGGTGAAGTAAAGGACTCTCTGTGTTTAGATAGTTAACTTTAGTCTAGTTATCTCAGTGGGTCTCAAACGGTTTGTTTTAAAAGGGGAGTGATTTGTAAAATCGTCTATGAAGAAATAGAAAATCTGTTTACAGTTCTGTTTCATATGGGTGATGAGAGTATCCATAGATCTCTTAATGTTGCTCTCAAAGTGCACCAGATTGATGCTTTTAACTTCAATATTTAAAAAAAATCTTCCCGGGGGAGCATGCCCCCGGACCCCACTAGAGGACCTGAGGTCCACTCCCCACTTGTAAAAATAGCACTTTACCCCTATATGCCGTGAGCTGACTATCGAGCCTTCATTGTAACAGTCGCGGGTGCACTGTGTGTGTGTGTGGGGAGTGTTGCAGTAGAAAATTCCACTGTAGCGCTGGTGCATTAAAGGGGAAAGGAAACACCATTACAGCTATAATATTCCGGTAGTTTATTCATTTTACAATGGATGTTGATTGTAATATTTATTGTATATGATATTACTCGCCAAAAGAAAATTAATTATCCGCCGGCCGGGTGGGGAATTCCGGGACCAGGCCGCTGCCATTAGGGGAGTCCCAAATAGTGACGTCACTGTGTGGGTCCTCGCTCCGGGTATCCATACCGGAAGTCAACACAACGTGGCAGATATGGCAGCGATGGAGGAATTTTGCAATGAGATCGACGTTTTGAACGATGAATTTGACTATTCGTCGGGAGATGACATTGATGTGGAAGCATCTACAGTTACCAGGCATCCCATGGCCTATGCTTATGAACCGATTCGGTCGAATACTAGAGTGGCATACGATACGGAATCCGCCGAAAGTACCGACGGTTCTGAACTCGCCGAGTGGGATACCACCAGTTCCAGTACCGACTCGGTCTCAGAGGAAGAAGATGTTGCTCAAAACCCGGGACGAATGGACAACACAGATTGGTGTACATGTAACAATTGTGTGGTGATGCCATTTGAAAATGAATGTAGATGTTGCAGGGAAATTGGTATCGACCACATGCTCAATTCAGACGGGAATAATCTCCAGTGTATCATGGAACACCGACTGTTCCCTATGGTTTCCATCGAGAATGATATGTTGGCGATCGCAATGGTATCACTACGAGACGTGCGTGCAGCAACCCTCGAACGACCAATAAATAGCGAGTAAGTGTAGGCCCTATTTAAAAATATATAATTGTGTTGTTCTCATCTGTGTAATTGTTTATTTGGGTGTTATAGTATGGGTGTGATGGCTTGGGGGTGCGGGGTGGTGTGAACTCATTTTTTTTTGGGGGGGGAAAGTAGATTTAGGGTAGAAATAGTGGAATATAGACCAATTCGGCCGCCAACCATTTCGGCCGCCACTGGAATGTAACGACCGAGCATTATTTTGTTGTGTATGGTGAGACGTAGTGTCGGTTTGGTCGCCCTTGAAAAGGGTTGGTTATATGTGTGGTAGAAGGAAAGCCATAGAAAAAAACTCACAACAATTCTTTATTTACTCTTTCTCTCAAGACTGTTGATAATCATTTAACTTCTTGGTTTTTTATATAAAAACAACTAGGTTGTGATAGCTACTATATTTTATTTGTCTTGCACTCATCATATTTCTGTAAACTCTTGTCTGTTAAATTCAAAAATGCAACCTTGTTACAGTAGCCATTAAATGATTTGTATTTACAGATGGAGCGCTCCATTTCAGCCGCCTACCCGTGCGGGTCCGTGATCGGCACGGGGTGGGCCCCTGCTGAAAAGGAAAACCCCCCCGCAGGACTTGAAACGCCCCCTTGATAAATACATTTAATTATAATGAAACCAGCTGCAATGGATAATGGATCCACCAGGGGGAGCCGTGATTAAAAAGCTGCCACACTGGAACTCATGTGAAATAAACAGCTGATCGCAGGTATCTGATATAGATGAGAGTAACACCTACGTCACTTCCGGGCAACAATTACGGCCCCGCCCACTTTTGGGGGAAAACAACGCTGTCATTTGAATGGCGGTCAATACAAATTCTGAAGTTTTTGCCAATCCGATCAAATTTTTTGGAAAACCGTGGATTTTTGGATCTTCAAAGAGCCCGATTACGATGGCCAGTCAGGCAAACAATTACATTCGATCATTGGTAATCGACAATCGGTCTTGATATATGGTTAAATTAAAATCAGTAGGCGAGGCTGTAACTTCTCCAGCTGTTACTCTCATAAGCGAGGCGGAACATAATAGTTTTAACATGCCAAAAAGCTGCTGTGTCGTTTATTGCACCTCAAACATTAAAAATAATCAAGAGTTCAGTGTTTCTGTACTTCCTCTAAGAAGAAAGGATAGTACCAGAAGATCTCTGTGGCTTCAGGCTCGATCGCCGTTCAAATGACAGCGTTGTTTCCCCCAAAAGTGGGCGGGGCCGTAAAGTGACGTAGATGTTACTCTCATCTATGAAAATCGATAGCCTACTGCTATATTTAACCATATATCGAGCCCGATCGTCGATTTCTAATGGCTTAATGCAATTGTTTGCCCATCTGGCCATTGGAATCGGGCTCTTTGAAGATCCAAAACTCTCCGGTTTTCTTAAATTTCTGATCGGATTGGCAAAAACTTCAGAATTTGTATTGACCGCCATTCAACTGACAGCCTTGTTTTCCCCAAAAAGTGGGCGGAGCCGTTATTTTTGCCCGGAAGTGACGCATTTGTTACTCTCATCTATAGCGGATATTTGTTAAGATCCATATGTCACGGATAGGATCATATTCTGTGCTAAATAAGAGACATGTAATCATTTACTAAACATCCCCATGTTTTTATTTAACAAAATAATGTTTAATTCACGTTGGCGTAAGTACAAAACCATCGCTATGTTTTTAGATCAGGAAATGCATCCAGGCTCAAACAAACGATTTTCAATCATCATCCTCACGATCATTGAATGTATCATATGTTCGCGAGTTGAAATTAATGCACTAATACATGTAGTTTAATCCACGTGAGTTTACAACAACAAAAATAATCGCTTTGTTTTTATATCACATCCGACCGGAGGAAAATGCAGCACGGGTCTCACTACCGATCATCCTAATCCCACGAGCAAACAATAATATGTACAGTGTTAATAGTTTACTGTATTATTAGTGTCTAATATTACTGGGGATTTCGGAATGGTAGCCTACTGGATTTTGATTTATTGTATCGGCTTCATATCGCAATATATTCCCGAAGTCTGAAATGCCAAAAAGGGAGTGGCTATATACAGGACGGTCCTGTATATAAGGTCTCTGAAATGGCTATATACAGGACCGTCCTGTACACAACCCTCTGAAATGGCTATATACAGGACGGTCCTGTATATACTGTAAGGTCTCTGAAATGGCTATATACAGGACCGTACAGGAGACATTTAAAACATATGTCATATGAATTATTGCTACATAAACATTATATCGCAGTCTTAGTTTCGCCAACTCCGTTTCTAATATGCAATAAGACTATAAAATGCGTCTATAATGTATTTTCGATCTTCCCAATTCAGACGAGAGATCTCTCCCCCGCCTGCTTGCGAGGGGGCGGGGCAGTTTACACACACACACGCAGCTCTGCTACATGCAGCAACACACACACACGGAGGAGATGGCGGAGAGAACGCGCTCCGAGGTGTGGTTAAACTTTAGCCGTCTCGATGTGGACAATGCTCGTTACCAAAAGTGCAATAACAGTTTAGCATGTAAGGGCGGTAACACGAGCAATTTGTTTAAACATTTAGCAAAAGTGCTCCACATTCACACGGAGGAATGCACCGGGTTCCACTGTCTTTCTAGCAGCACTGTAGCTCCATCCACGAGTAACGTTTCCACGTCAGGTGTTATGTATGCTAGCAGCAATACACAGAGTTAACTCAGTTATACAAACATGGGTTAATGATTAGAGGAAACTGAGTTATTTATTTTGTTAAAGTTTCAGCTATTCTGTTTACAGTTCTGTCATCACATTATTTAATATGATTTGTTAAAACATTGTTGTTTCTTTTGATGTGAAATATTATGCATTTAATTAAAATAAAAAGCAATGTTAGTTTTGTTCACAATTTGTTTAGTTAGTTTACCTTATTTATTGTCAAAAGAACCGTTAATACTATCGTTAAAAGGACCGGATCGATAAGCAGTATCCAGGGTTTCCCACACATAGACTATACTTGGGCGGGCCGCCCAGGTATATTAACGGCCACCCAAGTATATTTCACGACCCATTTAGTTTTTTTTTTTTTTTTTTATAAATTTTTTTTAAATTTTTTTTTTTTTTTTATTCGTCCGTGACCACGACGCCATCTGCGATCGATTAACTTGTAGACAATGATCCCTCGCTCCCTTGCTCTGATCTCGCCTCCTTCTGGCCTGTTAAGTGGCCTGCCTCACACAGGGTGACTGGCTGTCCACATGATGTGGCCTGCCGACATGGCCACTGTCATACAGATCATAAATCAAAGCCCTTGATTGGTCTCTGTGTGTCATTCAAGCTCGGGATAACCTCAGCTCAGGTGAGGTAAAGGACTCTCTGAGTGTTTAGATAGTTAACTTAGTCTAAGTTCTCAGTGGGTCTCAAACGGTGTGGTCACCATTTATGTAAACACATATTTCCATTTGAGAGGGTAGTGATTGGTCTAATGGATAGTGAGGTGGGCTGAAGATCGGAAGGCTGTGAGTTCAAATCCCGCCAGGAACACCACCACTAGTGTGCCCTTGAGTAAGGCACTTAGCCCTTAGTTACTCCAGGGAGAATGTCCCTGTAATCGGTCATTATAAGTTGCTTTGGATAAAAGCGTCAGCTAAATGAAATGTAATGTGATTAGTAAAATATGCATGAATAAATAAATAAAAAGTTAACTAGGTGAAAAAAGGTAAGATACACTTTTAAAACTTGTTGAGAGAAAACTAGTCTTTGCTGCTGCCTCAAAGAGGAGCAGGGGGAGAGGAGGGAGAGGAGGGAGAGGAGGGAGAGGAGGGAGAGGAGGGAGAGGAGGGAGAGGAGGGAGAGGAGGGAGAGGAGGGAGAGGAGGGAGAGGAGGGAGAGGAGGGAGAGGAGGGAGAGGAGGGGAGAGGAGGGAGAGGAGGGAGACAGGAGAGGCTGATTCAGGAGCACAGACACACTCACAACTATAAATGAACCAAAACTAAATTAATAAACAAGTTTCAGTGTTTTTTTTCATATTGGAAATGGTATGTTATTGGTTATGGCCTTGATTTTATGATTATTGAAATGTATACAGTTCTGTTAAATATAGGTGTTTCCATAGATCTAGTCTCTTTATTTTCCCCCTCAAAATGCACCAGATTGATGCATTTAACTCCAAAATAAAAAATAAAATCTTACCGGGGGGGCATGCCCCTGGACCCCCCTAGAGGATTTGAGGTCGACCCCCACTAAAAATCACATGGATAGGTTCCTAAATACATTAATAAATACATTTATTTTTTTAAATAGTAACCCATTTCCATATGTTCATGTGTGGGTAGTAAATTAAAACTATAGGGCTATCATTATGGACCCTGCCTGTACCTGTACCTGTTCGCTCTGCCATCGCGTGAAGGGTCTGCTAACAAGCGACCAACAGAAAGGTTAATGTTGTTGCACGTCACCTCAACCCCCCCCCCCCGCTACCACCACCCCCCAAAGTATATTTCAGATCTGTGGGAAACACTGGCAGTTAATGGACCAGCACCAGAGGCATTCCCATACACACAGGCATTGGAGCTGTTCTTCATGAAATCCCAGAAGGATGAAGTGCTCTGACAAACAGTGCCATCTTTGCGCAAAATGATTATACCGGAATGAAAAGTCAATAAATAATGTTGTTAAAACTTTTTTTTTTTTCGCGCCCCCCCCCCTTGCCTTGCCACCACCCGCCCAAGTATATTTCATATCTGTGGGAAACACTGGTATCGATATAGGCCTAAGTAGTAGTACAGTTAAAACCTTAACGATCCGAATAATCGATTAATCGTTTCATTAATCGATAGATTAATCGATTATCAAATTAGTCGTTTGTTGCAGCCCTAGTTTGAAACCAGAGGGTGACCTTCACCAATTTTAGAAATGAAACCTGACATTTCATGGGATTTTCACGTCTTTATCGGCAGAAAAATCGAGTCGCTTTTTATGTAGTCTACAGAAATATGGATATAATTGGTGTACAATTAACGTTTACAGCAGGATAAATTACAAAAATGTACAGCATACTACATAGAATTCAAAATACGGTTTCTCCGATTTCTAAAATAAAAATGCCGGCGTAGCCGATAAATGATTTGTGTTGCTTTCAATGCAAAATCACACGTCAACGAAATGTCGGCGTATTCTTTAAAAAAAAAACCTTCAGTTTTAATAAAACCGAGTAGTCTTTAAAGTATGCAGTGATATCCTTTACAAGTAAAACATTGTGCATTGGAAAATATAAAGTAGAAAATGATTGAAACAACATAAAAAGATAAGCCAAAAAAAAGACAGAAATCAGCATAAAAAGCTAAGCAATTGGCATGGAAAGAGATTTAATTGCCACAATTTTATATTGAGGGGAAACTCATTGAAAATAATGTTGTCGTGAGAATATTTATCTGTGAATCCTATCCCTACATTACCACCCGCGAAACTTGCTTAAGCATGCTATAATAGCCCGGTCTGTATATAGTCATTTGACGTTAGCTGCAAGACGGTCCTGTATATAGCCATTTCAGATATCTTATCCACAGGACCGTCCTGTATATAGCCATTTCAGAGAGCTGTTTACAGGACGGTCCTGTATATAGCCATTTCGGAGCTTGTATACAGGACGGTCCTGTATATAGCCATTTCAGAGAGCTGTGTACAGGACGGTCCTGTATATAGCCATTTGGCGTTGTGTACAGGACCGTCCTGTATATAGCCTTGGCCATGCAAAAATGTCCCACATTAGGGCAATTCACCCTACATTTAATCATTCATACAAAATCATATTTCGTTTCTTTTTAACGAAATAAATATGGTTTAATCCACATAATTTACTGTGTTAATTGTTTTCTGTAGTATTGTGCACATTACTCTTCCCTGCTTGTTGAACCCCTGGTTAGAAGCTAAACTGCATTTCGTTGTCTCAGTACCTGCAATATGTGCAATAACAATAAAGTTGAATCTAATCTTGAGCAGGAACAAATGTATTTAGGCTACTTAGTACATATCTGACATAAACGATTAAACACATTTGTGCATTCTTTAAACCGAGTCAAGCCGAGTCCGGAGGTGGCGGCACATTAAAGTGTGCACCTGATTGTTTAACTTGAAGGTGCCTGATGACATTTCATCTTTCAAACAAAATCATATTTCGTTTATTTTTAACGAAATAAATGTGGTTTAATCCACATAATTTAGGCCTACTGTGTTAATTGTTTAGTATTGTTTAACTTGAAGGTGCCTGATGTGAACATTTCCAGAATAACTCTAGCTTGAATGGCCTTTGTATGTATACAGTAGGCCTAACATAGGCGGCGCGTGAGACTCAGGTTTGGGAAGGCTAAATAACTTTTTTTTTCATTTTACGCTGAGTTTAAATCTCTCAAGTCATATTACAGGAAAAAGGAAATGCAGTTTAAACTGCCGTATGCAGAGAAGACGCCGACGTGTCGCACTTATCATTCATATCACACTGACATCACATCATCAATCAGATCATCGATCTCACATCGATATCACAATATTTCCTTATCTGAGTCAGCTTCTCTAGCCGTATCTGGCCGTGCAACACTTAGTTACATTGTCACATATACTGTATGCAGACGTATTATTTAAAGCAACACATTAAGTTGACGAAACACTCAACTCAAATGTAATAAAGTCAGATCCCCTCGTGTTTTAGATGGGGCAGTATCATAAAACTGTTGTACGCTTTCAAACACTCGGTAGTTTATTTTTTAACCAGTTGTTCTGTATTCTCCTTGCAGGTGCAACTATGTGGCTTGTATCCTGGATTATATGTTTAAGTCATCATGGATGTTTAAAGTTCATATTTGTCTAATATTAGTTTACTTTCATTAATGAAGTATGATGTTGCGCTGTCAGTACACTTGTCCCTGTTTGTGATTGGTCAAATGTAGCTAACCCCGCCCCTTTCACGTGAACGCGTTCTCAGCTGGAGAGAGAAACCCTGGCTTGATTTACCGAGTTGATAACCAGCGCCGTAGGACCGTTTAGCGAGATCGCGTTTGTTAGGGTTAGTTAAGATAACTCAAGCATATCCAGGGTATGTTTAACTGGCTTCGTGGTACAGAGCACAGGTGGCTTTATAGCAGCGCTAATGTCAAAGACATTATATTTTTATTTTACCAGGATGCAGTTACACACATATTTGGGAAGGCTAGGTAATGGTTATCGATGGTGCTTTTATAGCCTATTGTATAATAACTGTGTGATTTATATTGCTTTTCAAATGCATATGGCCACCCATTTACACTGCTCTTCCCGTCAAGAATATGAATAGAACTTAGTTAGATCACTTTACATTTCTGCAAATTAATTTTTAATCACACGTCTCCCCGTCCCAAAAATGATACATAAAATAAAAAGAGGAAACCATTTTCAAGTTCAGTTTTCAACGTTTTATTTAAAATAACTGACATAACAGACACCATACTGTAGGCCTATCTGCTGCGGAAACCAGGACGAGCTATTTCGGGATCTGTTTTTCGGGGGCTCCTCGGTCTCTCATTTACCCGGCTCCTGATTAGGACTGTTGGAGTTTTGAGGTTTTTACAACCCCACTCTGCTCCGCGTGTCGTTTTGACGAGTCCTGCTTAAAATCATAACAGGAAGGAAATCAGACAGAGAACACCCAGATACCAGTTGAAACAATAATCTGTTTTAATTATCAAAGGTAATAATGCAATGCAATATAATACATTACAATACAATATAATATACTACAATTATATTGTAATGTGTAAGGAGTATGCCGGCCCACTCCTGCCCTGGTTCGCGTGCTGCGGAGATCCTTCCGGTCCTGACAGCATGTGAAGAGAGAGCGAACGCCAGGAATCGACAGGATATATACCATAATAAGAAGGAGGGGTTAGGTCAGCTGGTCAGCAGAAAACCAAACAGGCTCACTTTGCAACAAAACACCTTATCACACAAGTCATGTGTTTCTTTATGAAAGCCATACTTTGTTGGAAATGTAACAGTCATCATCCCATGGCATCCTCAGGACCAGCTCACCAACAACGCCTAACTGTCTCCATAGCCCCAGGCCATCTCTGAACTTCCATTCACCCATAATCAGCTCACCCAGAATGAGAAGGACCATTGTTTCTCTAATTGTGTGTGACTCAATTCTCCTGCTCCTTTAGGAGTCCTGAAATTAACGCACATACATTTCTCTCACAAAGATAACACAAAGATTTCATCCCTCATATCTCCAACTTCTGGTTACACAGACTGCTTATTAATTAAACCCACACATATACTATTCAAGACATGTAGACTTCCCTGAAACATGACATGCTAGAGATCTTAAGCAGAATATACTCTCATCCACCGAGCCCCCCTGTCCTGCATACCTACACCTCCCCCACAGAGCAATAAAACCCTGTTTACTCCAACCAGCCCAGAATGTTTATAGCCATTTTTAGTCCTTACATTTATGAAAGGATAAAACAGAGAAATCAATATAAAACACAAACACAGGTATTTGTTTGAACAGTATTCACTTAACTGCTACTATTGATAACCACCAGAGAAACCCAAAGGACCTCTTTTAATATCTATCTGGAATTTGCAACAAGACTTTCTGCCATTTCAAATGTAACACACTTCTTAAATATCAGATGATAATAATCTTCAGGACACATCCTGGGGATTGTGTTTACAAACATTGACCAGACCGTTCACCAGCCCCCACCCCCCATGTTGCCAATGCTGTCCTGTGTTGCGAACTCTTTGTTTAAAACGAATTGGCCATCGGAATGTGTGGAGGAATTCTCCCAAGGGTCACATTCCACAGCTCTCCCCCCCCCCCCCCCCCCACTCCCCCACTCCTGTGATCTCCCATCCCCCAGTCTGTAGGTTTGTGTTTGCATATTTCTAACCCGTAATTCATACTGGTCCTCTCACGCACATACATTCTCCTTACAGTATACATACATAGGCTATATGAGTCCGTGTATCTACGGACCATTTGTTTTTCTTTATTAAAAAAGTAAACGGAAGAGCGTCTGAGAGGCGTTTTTGCCCTTTTGCTTGTTACCTTACTAAATGGTCTAATGGTCAGTGGAGCGAGGGGGGAGGGGGAGGCCCGCGAAACTCGCGGAAGTGATTTCAAAACAAAAAGCACTCGTTTGCTTGGAACAAAGAAAACGGCCAAGACACACATTGAGTCCAGAAAATGAATGTTATTAAGGGCTGTAAATATAATAAGCCTGTGTCTAAAATTGACAACAGGCTTATTATATTTACAGCCCTTAAGATACACTTTTGTTTTTAACAGCTGACCACTACCATGACATACTTTGTTTTAGTAGATTTCGCATGAGAGCAAAATGTATAAATATGAGCATTAAATTATATGAATATGAGAACAACATGCATGAATGTGTGAGTGACAATATATGAATGTGTGCATTGAAATATGATAATATGAGAGCAAAATGTATGAATGTGTGAGTATTAGGGCCGGGACTCGATTAAAAAAATTAATCTAATTAATTAGAGGCTTTGTAATTAATTAATCGAAATTAATCGCATTTTTAATCACATATAAATATTTGACCTGAGAACAGTGAGAAGCAATTTTTTTCACATGGATTTTAGTATACCATTAGGCGCATTCACACCGCAGTACTTTTCCCACAAAGGTTCATGAGAACTTAGTTCATGAGAACTCTTTGAACCTGGGGGAGGATTAGGCAAATGAAGCCGCTGACGTCACTTCTTCTTCTTCTGCTTTGGGTTTACTGGCAGGCCGCAAACCACTTCACGGCGTATACTGCCGCCCAAAGTCCCCGGCCGGAAGTCCCCGGAGTTGGGGACTGGCTTCAGTAGAAGCTGCTGGGAGTCCCAGCAGCCTTCCGAGTAAATCGCCAGAACGCCGACACCTCCTCATCTCCACCGCTCCCATGTTTTATTTTGTGTTGCCATAAGTTAGTCTCTCTGCGTTTCTGCGCTGGGCTAATGTTAATAATGCTAATGCGAGGATAATCAAATGGCGGCTTCACAAAACTTTTTGGGAGTTTTACGGGGCGTGGTTTGCAATCCGCCCAGCCAATCAGAAATATAGCTCTTTTCTCACAAGAGAGCCTTACGAAAGTCCCTGCTCTCTAGCAGCTCTCTGCTCTCTAGCAGGGACTTTCGTGGGGGTAAAAAGGTTCTCATTAACTAATTTTAGTACCGGCTCTTTTTGGTGTGAACGCGATAAAAGAGGCTAACGTCCACGCTAGCTGCTATATGTTTTGCATTGAGGTGATACTTGAGGCTTGATGTGCTGCGGTGATATGCGAATTCCTTTTTGCATAATTTGCACACAACCGTGCTCTTATCGACGCTTCCATCCGTCCGTTTTTTAAAACAACATTTCCCACTGTTGTTCACTGTGGTTTGTTGTTGTCTGAAGTCATGAACGTTAGTTGGTGCTCCAGTATAATCGGTACGCCTGAAACTCATCCAGTGAGAAACGTTCCGCAGTGCAAAAATAAGTGCGATTAAAATGCGTTAATTTTTTTAACGCGTTAATTTTTGTGTAATTAATTAATCTTAATTAACGCGTTAAAGTCCCGGCCCTAGTGAGTATATATACGTGTGTGAGAGTGAAAATGTATGTATGTAAAAGGAGAATATATGTGTGTAAGAGTGAAAATATGCTGCATTTTGAATGTCCGATAGTCCACCATTTCCACCGGAAATATCAAACATTTAATAAAAGTGAAAAACAATGAACAAGACTTAACGTATTCATCATAATTCATTATATTTATTTCGTTTGGATGTAGGATTTTTGACTTTGTTTAGAGCAGTGATCTTCTACTATATGAACATTTTGGACCCAAAATCACAAAAAAAAACGTAAAAACAGATTTTGAAAATGATATTATTTTTCATATGTAACACAAACATACACAACGAAACCATTTAAAAGCTGGAAAAATATACATGGGATGTCACTATGATAATGTGAAAGTTTGATTGAGGTAGCATGGGATTTCATTCTGATAAGGCAAAAGTGTTATTATAAATATAATACAAATATATATATACACATTATGTACAAAAATCAGTTTTTTCTGTCTTTATCTGTGCCGCGCTTCAAAGCGGTTTCTGTCAACTACGACACAGAGGGCAACATCACAGGTTCCTCCTCCTCCATGTCAAAAAACAAGCTTAAAGCTTGACTCACGTTCAGAGTTCTCTTCATCATAGTTGAATCTTCAAAACTCTAAATCTATCTAACTATATCTAAATTCTCAATGTTTGTCTGTCACTTTACTTCAATCGCAGTCTCCCGCCGTCTCGTTTCGTATCACTCCGTTTACCTGATTACCTCACCCCCTCCCTCCCTGGTAAATACATCCTGTTGAGCAGAATCTACAGTTTCCAGTATTTTCCGTTTCGTAAAATGATAAAATACGGCGAAGATATTAAAATATGTGCTTCCATTATTCATACTTCTGAAATATATCTGTATTAACTTTATATCATCGTATGTCCGTGTTTATTGGGTCTTTTTGCATGAAACAAAGACTGGCATATAGTTTCAAGCCAGTACTTTCGACAGAAATACACATATACATCCTGTTGAGCAGGATCTACAGTTTCCAGTATTTTCCGTTTCGTAAAATGATAAAATACGGCGAAGATATTCAAATATGTGCTTCCATTTTTCATACTTTTGAAATGTATTAACTTTATATCATCGTATCTCCGTGTTTACTGGGTCTTTTTTGCATGAAACAAAGACTGGGATATAGTTTCAAGCCAGTACTTTCGACAGAAACACACGGCAATGTTGTCCGGACTGTTGTTTTTATGCGGCACAGGTCATGTGATCTGATCACGCCGGCGTGACGGTCGACTCCAAAGGGTTAATATTAAATACATATAAGTATTTTTACAACTTGTATTTAGAAATACTCGTACTTGTAATTATTGATTCATAAATGTGTTCATCCATTCAATGTGGCATCTGCTATAATGGGGTTAATGTATGATATTACTTAATAATACAATACATTATAATATATGATATGATAATTATATTTTAGTTTTATTCATTTCTTATTTCATAGTTTCTCATTATTATTATTTTTATCGCTCATCTTATTTTTGATTTTATTAATCTGTGTGAATCTGTGCTGTCCTGTTTTTCACTGTCACCCTGTTGCTGTTTGAACTACTGAATTTCCCCACGGGATTAATAAAGGTCCATCTTATCTTATCTTAATGTATAAGTTGATTTACTTCAATCTACTGTACTGTGTAAAACACCCCAACAATATTACAAGAAATATACTGCATAAAGCAAACTATATACTTTATTTGATCTAAAATATTGATGTTTTTTCATTATAGTAGCTTGTGAAAACCATACAGTAACAAATAAGTGATTAAATGCTACAGTATTCAGCAAACACAACTGCAGAGCTGCACACTTTGCAAACAGACTAAGTTCATCAACACCCAGTTGTCTTTGTGTATTTTGTGAATGAAGCGCCATCTCATGGTTAAATCCTGTAATTGAACAAATGGGGAAATTGGGCAACGCCCTCTAGCAATTTGGCAACACCCCCAGCCACTGGCATCCGCTGGGCTTTTGACTGGGACACACCCATCTGAGTCTGATCTGGAGTGCTCCATCTGTATAGGTGTATCCTATTTATTTCAGCCTCTACAGACTAACAGCTTATCGGCAATTCACCATCTGGACTAGAGGTTTCCTTGGAAAAGGGAACAGAGTGCCGATACCTGCCTGTGTTGTGAATCGGATACGAAGTCACTACCCATCAGTAACCTACAAAGGATTTGAATATTCTGGAGGGATATGATGTGACCAATGATTCCATGCATGGAAGGCAAATCTTTGACAGTGAAATCGTGACATTTAGGTTAGCGAAGAAAATTCTACTTTGATAATGGAACCATTCATACAATGTTTGTGATATATCAGAACAGTATTTACAACTTATATTATCAAGCATATACATGTATCTCACTAGATTCTACAAATCTTTTTCAGTGCTCGATGTTCATAAAGTAATAAAGACCATTTTCCTGAACCAAACTATGTTTTTACCCTTCAAATAATAATATACAAATACTACCAGCATATATTACTTCAGCCATAGACGTCCTTTATTTATTTGCCACAGAGCCCCACAGGCTCACTGACTTAATGTATTCCCCACTGACATATCAAGCCCCATATACAAGTTGTATTCATTGTTTTGTGTGTTAGCCATTATTTAGCCACTGATCTGTCCAATAATAACAAATCTTACTATACAATAGTGCACACACACCACCCCTCCCTGTCCACCCCTGCTATTCTGTCATCATTATAATACCACCTCACCCATGGCCAATGACAAAGGCACAACTTTCTGTCTTCCCACCCTTTTGTCATGGAGCTTACCCTGTGCCATCCACCCACCTATCAACACTCCGTTTCTTTCTATGCCTGTTTTCCATGCCCTTTATATATTTAAAGTTATATCATTATCACACTATTGTTGACACTGGTGTCATTGTCTTGCGCGGCCGACGTGCTGGGACGGTCGGTGTTCCCGACTGCATACGATGAGAAATCGAATATTGTGGGAACAGATCCTGGCTTCAAATCTGATGTTTTGTATTGAACCAGGCATCCAGACTCATCAAACCTCATTTTGTGGACATAATCGTCATTTGTAAAGTGTTCGCTGCACACACGTGCGTACTGATTCAGCGGCGGATCGGACCGTTTCATGGAAATAACCCATGCTTTGAGCAGCTTCTCATCCTTTAGTGGCAGCCTATGGAAATGTACTTCTTCCTTCTTTGTATAAAAACCATTTGTGCAGCCTGGGGCAATACAATACGCTCCTGACGACGACCGTTTTCTTTTGTTGGAAACCACTGGTGCATTGCACGCCATGTTGTTTGCAGCTGTATTGAGCTTTGGCCCAGGAAGCCGTACCCACACAGTGACGTCACTGGGAAAGTCCCGGATCAATGGAAGCGCCCAAGGTCATTAGGCGCGTATTTAAAAAAATTAATTTGCGTATCTCGATCGTTTACATTGGAAATAGACTAGATAAATACATTTCCTAATGGGAATATTGTCGCATGGAAAGCAGTTTGAAAAGTGTTTCCATTTCCCTTTAATGGGAAACCCTTAATGTTTGAGCACCCTCTATGAAACGTCAAGCTACCCCACAGCACCCCCTAGAGAAAATCTCTGGCGCCGCCACTGATTCCAAGTCAAGCCTATCAAGTGCCGATTATTTAGAAAATCTAAAGTCAGAAATCAGAAATGAGGTGTTGATATGGTAAGTCAGCTAAATGTTTTTTTCTTAGATAATGCTAAATTGAAGAACACATTGTGTTAAAATCTTTACAACATCATACTTGACCCACAATTTTGAATTAAAAGCAGAAAAAACAAAGGTTTAAAATGAATGGTTGAGAATGATTGATATAACATTATTGTTCATAATGTCATAAGCATGCTGAACTTCAAGAAGTTAGCAGGGTGATCGATACTGTGTGGGTCGAATAAAAAATAAGAAAGAACATTGAAAAGGTCACAGGTTCTAATGTTGTTGATGGTGACACTGCTTTTAGCTGAAGGATCTGTCAAATACCTTGGTTCTGTGTTAGCCAAACGTCATGAGTGGGTGAGGCTTGAGGGGCGTTTACCAGGGTCAAACACAAATAAGCTCCTTAGCCAGAATTGAAACATTACTGGACATATAGGTAATAGGGACCCTGGCAGGAGTCGAGTCTTAGTTTGAGTGAGCCTGCTGTTCAGGATACCAGGGGCTGACGTTGTACCTTTTTAAAAATAGCTTCAAACTTCTCAAATGAAGGTTGTTAGGGTTATTTGCAGTGGCGAACCGTCAGGGCCTTCAAGGTATTCAGAGAATACCCTGGAACACTCAGATAAAACAAACAAAAAAATCGATTTAATTATATAAATAAAATGTATGTAAAATGAATAAATGAGAATCGTATCTGTGTTATTGATCTGTAATATTACAGTGTGTAGGAGCAAACACAGTGGTGGTGTCTTAAAGCCCACCTCCGCTCCGCGCCGTCCGTTAGATGAGCCTGGTCAGATTAATAAAAGAAGGAGTTAAAAACACCGGAATAAAAGTTATAACAATAATCTGATTTTACTGGTAAAAAATACAAGTTACAGAGTACTCTGGACTCCCAGTTCTACTGCCGTGCGATACAGATATCGGGACCAGCCAGTCATTTTGCATGAATAAACAACAGTATACATAGACATATTTGGGGCGGAGTTGTGTCGGCTCTTCCATCCCATTTTACTCCTAAGCGAATCAGAGAGTCCGTGGGGAGGAGCTGCTGGAGGTGCTGGTGGAAGGAGGTGTATGTGTGTGTAGCAGGGTATCTGGGTCATTGAGTGTAAGTGAGAAGGTTATATATATATATATATAGGATTACTTAAAACAGTCCAAAATAATACATGTTCACTTCAATACAGTTCAAGATAATACCTGTTTACTTTAATACAGTTTAAAACAATATCTGTTGACTTTAAGTGTTATGTTGATTTGTTTGTCCTTCTCGGACCATGCACTACGCATTTCAGTGGTTTTGTGTTAGAAAAAAAAGCAACCAATCAGACATTTTTCTGGGTCTCTGGGTAGAATATCCTTCAACCAAGGTATTCTACATCCTTGATCGAATGCCCTGGCCGTTGCACTGAATGAGAGCGTACCTTTGGACTGACAGTTTGATCAACCAATCATATATTGATTTGTAGCCAATGGGCGTATTCTTTCAGAGTTTCCCTCGGTTCCAGGGTACTCTAGAACAGTGGTTCTCAAAGTGGGGTCCGCGACCCCCCGGGGGTCCGTGGCACTCTGCCAGGGGGTCCGTGACAAGTTTTCAGATTCATTAATTTAAATTATCATGATATAATTCTTTTTTCATTTTATTTATTTTTTAACAAATAATATATATTTGTTTTAATCTAAAATATTTCATAGATTACGTTCAAATCTAACATATAGATACATTTAAAAATCAAGCGCGTTACCGTGGAAACAACAATAACTGTTACGTCAGTCAAAGAGCGCCGCTGCAAGCATCATAGATATATAACACGGCTAGCATATTACGAAGATGGGACAGATTTTAAAACAGACAGGTCCACAGAAAACTACCGGTATGCTTAGTCCTAACTTACTTAGGTTACTGTACTGCAAAAAGCAGACGGCGCTGCGCTCAACACACAGACAGACTCAAAAACCATGGACACACTGGCACATAAGTTAAATAAACAATTTCTAGGCCTAAATTGCATAAGCTACAGTAATTGCAACTAAGCAGACAGTTGTGTGTGTTTTGTCTCTCTCTCTCTCTCTCTCTCTCTCGACTCTCTCCTCTCTCTCTCTGCTCTGCTCATCTTCTCCTCTCCATCTCTCCTCCACTCTCATCTCTCTCTTCTCCAGATCATCTCTCTCCCATCTCGTCAGGCGGCTTCGTCATCTCCTCTCGTCTCTCTCTCCCTCTCCTCTCTCCGTCTCTCTCTGAACAAATTGTAATTGAAAACTACATTTCCTACATGTTCTAACAACCCAACCTTGCCCCTCTTTGGATTATCAAGAAATTTGAAGAAACATTAACCCCTGTATAATGTTAACCAAAACTGTAAAATTATGTTATATTACTAAAAACGTATTATTGGGAATCGCGAGAAGTTTTCCAGAGCGACAGAGACACAGAGCGTCCCCGTAACCATGGTAACTCACTCTCACTCCCAGTCTGGTGCGCGAGGAGAGGGAGAGATGCCAGAAGGTGAGACTGATTACTTTGAGCAACATGCATGGGAATAAGTTACAATATAATACATTTGTGTATATTTTCTCGCTATTCAGATGGTCATGGTGCTGCTGTTGCGCAATGTGCAGAAGTGTCTTCTTTTCGCACCATGACATTATCAGTTATGAATTTGTTTTTCACTGCTTGAGAAAACGGACTTGTGGCTGAGAGCGTGTGAAAAATGTCAATTGTGTGAGAGTTGGCAGCCCTGTGAACTCGCTTGACATTATTATGTATGAAACTGCCAATCAGATTTATTTACTTATTAATCGAAGGTGCCGGAATGCTGTTCTGGATCGTTCCGGCCCACTTTAACCCCTGTGTGTGTGTGTGTGTGTGTGTGTGTGTGTGTGTGTGTATGTGTGTGTGTGTGTATGTGTGTGTTGTGTGTGTATGTTCTGAAATGCACTTCAAATGATCACTTTTCTCTTGATTTCCCTTTGATATTTTCTTTAGGTACAGTGTTACTTGCAGCTAATTGTTTTATGGGTATTCTGTGTTGAGATGGTGCAAATATTTTTAATACATATCCAATATCTTTCTAATACATTTCTCTTGTGTTGTTCTTTCACATAACTAAGACTATAGAAGTGTAAAAAATAGGCTACGTCAGATTATTCCAAGGGACATACAAGTCAAATCAAGTACATTTTTATTTATATAGCCCAAAATCACAAATCAGAATGAGGGGGTCCTTGGTGTATTCTCTATCTTGTAAGGGGTCCTTGGCTGAAAAACAATTGAGAACCTCTGCTCTAGAAGGCCCGGTAGTTCACTGGCTCGAGACAGAGGATCTAGATCAGGGGTGGGCCAACTTTTAGGCTCGGGGGCCACTATGAGTTTTAAAATTTGACAGGCGTGCCGGGCCACTAGCAGATGGATGGAGAGTGTTTGTGTGAACAAATAACAATTACAAGTAAAAGCCATTACCTGAAAAAGTTAAGAAAACTTAATTTCATTTCAGTGGGAACAGTGTTGTTGGCAGTGTTGTGCTAGTTACTAAAAACCAGTAACTAGTTACCATTACTAGTTACTTCATTTCAAAAGTAACTCAGTTACTTTACTGATTACTTACACCAAAAAGTTATGTGTTACTGTGAAAAGTAACGTTGTAGCCCTTATAGCCTTCATTTCAGTACTGTTATTGCATTGGAGAATAATACAATCTGTTGATCAACTTGACATGCATTATATGCAATCTGGATTGCATCGATATTAGCTGGCTTTCCATTTTTGTATATTCTTTCTCCAGGTAGTTGGAAAAAGTTTTCCGTCCCATATGCCGTGTGCCGCCCGGAACATGCTATCATGCTAACTAGCTCCCTGAAAGCGGGTGACTCCACTGTAGCAATAGCCTGCATGTGTTCTACAACATACCGTGCAATGGCTTTATCGACTTTTCCCTGGCTAGCAGTCCCTTGGTTAAAATCCAGCCGCTGTTGCTTAGGTGGAGGTGGAGTGGCGTCGGCTGAGTCTCTGTGATCTTAGCTACTAGCTTCGTCCCAGCATGTTGTTTTTGCAGATGTTTTAAGAGATTTGAATTACTGGTTTGGGCAGTAGATAGGATCTTTGACCCGCCAAGACACAACTTACATTTAACTAAAACGTTCTTTTCTTTGTGCTCGACAAAAGTGAAATGGTGAGAATATCTCCAGGTGGAGAAACTAGACTTGAGCTCCGCCGCCGCCATGATAGTCTTGTTAGTAAACAACACAAACACGCCCACAGCCCGTCTCCGCATGTGACACAGGAAGTATTTAAGTACATTTACTCAAGTACTGTACTTAAGTACAGTTCTCATCTCTGTTCGCCTGGCTGTTGACTATATAAAAAAACTAGTGCTGTCAAAATGATCGCGTTAACGGCGGTAATAAATTTTTTGAATGAATTGCGTTAAAATATTTAACGCATTTAATGCATGTGCAGAATGCCCCGCCCCATACGTGCCACCAGTGGCAGCGCCACGGTTTGGCTGGGGTAGGCTACACCCATACCAAGAAATGGCTTAGCCCCACCATGAAAAATGATGTTAAAGTAAGCAAAATAAAGTCTGCCAACTTGCGCGGAGTAAATTGCACAGACAGCAGTTAGTAAGATTGATTTCAGTAGCCACGGTTTTGAAAACTTTTGTCACGTAGTGATCGTCTTCTCAATGGAGAGGCGAAGTCACGCCCATCTACTTCCGGACCATGGGACCCCGGAAGCGAAAAATTTACATTGAATTCAATGGAGAGAGAACACGTATCTTTTGATCCCGTTTGAATTGTGCCACGAACTACACATATGATGTTTGTCAATCTTAAACAATCATTTCCATGTCAAAAAAGTCACATTTTGTCGTAAAACTGCTGAAATATAAGACTATGAAAAATACGCTACTACAAAGACTACAAA